>NC_089233.1:47004535-47642026 GCF_963924675.1 Phocoena phocoena | reverse complement strand
CCTTCCAAACACTAATGCTTTTCCTCCTATTTCATGGCGGTTCCTTCTGTTTCATAAACTTTCCCCCTACCTTCCAGGTAGTACCTTCTCCAGGAGGACAGAGTACCTTACGCAGCCTCCTGACTTCAGAGCCCAAACCTGCACCTCCCTCTCTTACCAATGCTTTCTACCCCTTGTTCCATGGTTTGAAATACTATTTAGAGGCTACCGATTCCTAAGTCGGAATCTAGGAGTTATGCTAAATGCCTTCCTTATCCAAATAAAAAGATCGGCAAGTCTACCTCCAAAATATATCTAGAATCCCATTTACTTTTCTCCTTCCAATTCCATTACCGTCATGCTGTCTAGACCAACCATCACCTCTAGACCTCTACAAAAGCCTGGTCTCTCAGCTCTCACCAATGCCTTTCTTCAATCTGTTCTCTTTGCAGGACCCACAGTAGTATGTTAAAATGCATACCACATCACGTCACATCCTTGCTTTAAGACCCTTCACCGGTTTCCCACTGTCAGTAGAGTAAAATCCAAATTTGTCGCCGTGACACAAGGCCCTGCAGGGTCAATTCTGTGTCCCAGCCTGGCCTTATACCAAACTGCCCCTCTAACCATGCTCCAGCCACACTGGTATCTTTCCATTTCTCTGACACCAGTTCTTTCTCACCTCATAGCTGTTCTACCCATTTTCCCCTCATTTGCAATGCTCTTCCCCCAACTCTCTCTGCCTGACTCCTTCTCATTCTGCAGGTCTCAGCTCAAACGTCACCATCTCAGAGAAGCTTGCTTTGCCGACCCTATATAAAGAAAGCTACTCTCCTTCTTCCTCCCAATTATATGCTCTGTATTACCCTATTTATTAGTTCCTTTAAAACAGTGATCATATTTGCATAATATTCTTATTTGTTTACCTGTTTAGCATGTCTTCCCTAAAACTATAATCTACTTAAAGGATGTAACTTAGCTTGTATTATTAGTGCTGCATCTCTAGTCTAGCAGAGTGCTTGGCACCTGGTAGGCACTCAAAAATATTTATTGATAGAATGAATAAACATGTCAAGATACCATTTTTTAGTCCTAACTTTATCTAAAAAAAAAAAATTCACTCTTTTGTTTTTCTTTTTCCTTAAAAGAAAACTTAAGCCCAGATATAAATAATTATTCCTAGAAAGTATGCTGAAATCAAAAGTATATCGAAAGCAAGCAAACGTAATCTGCATTTTCCCTTGGAACTTTGGATACTAACTTTAGGGAAAACTATTCACAATTTAAATGTGCTGATTCCAAGAAACAAGCTACCCAAGCCACCAAGCTATTTAACTTACTCTTTGAATCCTACCCCGAGTTCTGCAGTTTGACCAGATTTCACATGCCAAATGAAGCACTTTGGAATGAGAACAAGGAAACTATAATGCTTTGCATTTCTCTGTTATAAACTTGGTTTCCTGAAATCGGAGGATAAGGCTAAAATCCATCATCTTCTAGAAATGACTGCTCAGGTATGATAAAAAGCAGAATATGCTAAGTTTCCATTTCCCTTTCCAATTCCTAAGAATCTCACATCCTATAATAGACTTTATTCATCTTGATCTCCTTTTCATCAATAGAATGTCAGTGATAAAAGGCTATAACAACCAAGAAATAATTCTGAGCAATTTTGACTTTCCTGTTGAGAACTATTCTGGCCCACTAGTCACAAGGAACAAGAAGCAGGGAAACTTCATAAAATCCTTCTCTTTACAATGCCAGCTTGGAGTTGCTCCAGCAACAAGCCTTTGGGGTTCATGTGTGTGGTATGCAGAGCAGGGGGAAGCAAAATGCATGAGAACAAATGGAAAATGCTTATAGTGGTCCTGCACTGACTTGTCCAAGTATGGCCTGAACCTTGCCACACACTTTTATACACACACACAATTTATACATACCAAAAAGGTAAGAATGAAAGCATTCAGGAAAGAATGACTGGTGCATGCGCAATGGAAACAAAGCTCCTTGGATACAGGAAATCAGATACCTGATAGTTTAGGGATTCAAGGAAAAAGGGGAGGAAGCTGGCTTTCAGCTACCATGAAGCTAATAATGAAGCAGACTAAATGAAAAGGGGATAAAATGAAACATAGATGCTTTTGTCTATTTGAGCTGAAAAGCTTTCATACTATGAATGAAACCCTGTTTCACACATGTAAATCATGTAAAAATTAAAAAAAATTATACACATATCCACAAATATATAAACAAATTTATTCCATGCTTTCAATTCTTCATAGTCTGTGCAAAGAGAGACGTAGAATGGATGTGTTATAATAAAGCAGTGAAAGCACTCAAAAATATGACTTCCTTTTTTTCCCCATCCTTTTATAGACAACCTGTCTATAAGGATATTTCCCAGAAAGGCATCTCCAGTAAACTGTTAAATTAATCATATTACCCAAAGTTTCCTATAATGAAATTATTTCTTGTATGTACAGGGGGCATGCTGACCCCTCCTAATCCGATCAATGGTTACATCCCATAGGACAAACTTGCTTATAAGCCACTAGGGAGCTATACAAATTCTAGGAATTTTATTTTTTAGTGAAACAAAGTGTTTATCAGAAGGAAAAAGAGTATGTGTGAATAGGCACACACAGGTGGACTTTAGATTCCAAGTGAAAACTACAAATATGGTCTGGCTTACCTATTTTTTTAGCTTCTTCGGCAAAGTATGGGTCATTCATATCAACATCAGAGGGAACTTCATCTTCACTGGCCTCTTCAGCAAGAGCCTTAAAGTTGAATATAAAAATACATACAGTTTATTATAAGGACCAAAATATACAAGCGTCAAGAAAAACCGTACTTCTTTTAAATCAAGCAGTTCAATCTAAAATTAAAATAGTTTTTTAAATGGATCAGTTTATAAAATAACTCCTGAGTAACTCTTTTGTTTGTTCAACAAATACTTATGGA
Organism: Phocoena phocoena; assembly: GCF_963924675.1. NCBI lineage: Eukaryota > Metazoa > Chordata > Mammalia > Artiodactyla > Phocoenidae > Phocoena > Phocoena phocoena. The sequence continues at coordinate 47,639,083 of NC_089233.1, read as the reverse complement.
ATACTTAATAAATGCAGGAACTATGTAGGGTTTTTGAGAGAAATGAAAGTTATCAGATACATGGTTTTTGTCTTCAAAAATTTTACAATCTATTAAAAGAAGTTATAGACACATAAACAGACATATATATAGTAATGGTAATAGTAATTCAAGATAGGAAGTGCCAAAGAGACAAAAAAAAAATACAGACATTCAAGGAGAAGAATACTTTGAGATGGGTGATCAGTGAAGAGAGGTGGCCTGCCTCATCTCTCACGAAACTAAGAAATGGCAGTGATTATCAATAGCTTGAAGTACTGCATTGTGGGTTATCTTTTAAATCATTAAAGCAATTCATCTGCTGGTTATTTAAAGAAAATGATAATGAACTTACTGTTCTCATCACCCAACTTCAACAATTACCTTGTTTTATCTATAATCCACTCATGAAAACTTCTGTGCTATTTTTAAGCACATCTGTTGGTTACATTTTCCCTAATCAAATCTGAACAGTTTACTAAATTAGTATATTTAAATTTTAAAAATCAAGTCTATAAAATACACAGAACATATGCAAACTGAGATCAGACTAACCAGATTGAGTTTATCCCCAGGAATCTAAAACATGAGTCGTTTCAACAAAAACATTTAGAATGCACATTGCTAAACATCATCCTACATGCTGAAGAAGACCCACCGAGCTCTAAAGAATATTCATTTTGATATTACTATCCTTTTAAGAACAAGGGCTTCTAAGAACTTTTTCACAAACTATTATAACCGATTCATCAGTAATATGATGTTTCTAACAAAGATTATGAAATACTTATATAGCTAACCACATACTTATTCACATTTTTTTAAACTGTTTTTTAGATCTAAATTATAGTATATCAACTATGGCGTATAAACATATTCATTTCTTTAGTAATAATTTCTCAATATCAAATTGAAGTCATGAAGAGGAAAAGGGGAAAAAGTATTTTTAACTTGAAGTCTTGAAACTCTTCTATATGTGAAGAACCTGGGCAGGTGGAAGAGATCTGCTGGAATCACCAAGTCCAGTATAGAGCTGAGTCTAGAACAAACTGGGCACTCAACTGATGTATTTTTAATATTATTGATAAAATGAGTCCAGTCTAAGCCCAATGAAGGGAAAGCGTTAAAGCAGAAGATAATCTCAAAGCACCAAATGAAAATCAAAGACAATAGCTGCTAAAGATCTCAGAAAAGAATGACTACTTTATTGACCCCATAAAGACTCATTTGTAAGTCTTCCAATAAACTGATGGCTTAATAACTTGTGGAATTATTCCACTTAAAAGATATTTTACTGCCTGAGAGAGGCAGCATATCAATGGGGGCAGGGCTCTTACCTCATTTCCTCATTTTACTATCCATTTCCAAAAACACTGAGTATAACAGGAGTTCAAAACTCACTCCATTGCATCATTCAATTTTGTAGCCCTCTTTCAATATTGCAGCTCTTGTACCAAAAGCACAAGCTTACATCATACGGAGAGAAACAACACAATACAGTAGCAAGAGCACTGGAGCAAGAGATCTGGTTTCTGGTCTCAGCTTGGCCATTAATAAGCTGTGTATCCTCAGACGAATCACTTAATTTTCTACAACTATAAAACGTCAGGGTTGGACTAAAACTAATCATTTAAGATTCCTAAAAGTTGTAAAATTCTGTGATTAGTGATACCATCTTAAGACAATAAATGCATTGCTAGAATGCTGCATTTCGTTGACAAGATAGAGTATTCTTATTGGCAAAAACCCTAAGTGGTCTCTGCTATTACTAAGGACTCTAACTCTGGAAAGATGTTATCCCTGAATGATAGGAGTCAAATCAGATTTTTCACAGACAACGTATTAGCACAGAGAAAATATCCCTGATAAAGGGATCTAATGACAATATGATGTTAAAATATCTATACAATAAAATAATACTGAAAAGTGAAAAACGCAGCTTGAGAAATGGAAATACAAAGAAAAAATTTCATTCATGTTGAAAATTTCTCTATGTATACATCCTCAAGTAAAAATGCCTGTATGTACCTCTCTTCCTCAAAAACACAGAATAGAATCAAACTGTCTCACATCTAGAAATCGACTAAACTATGCAGTTATTTAGGTAGCACATAAATGTAAAATATTAGAGCAAGGCAGTTAGGTTAAATGATACAGGCTTCGTGTATCATTATGTAGCCTTGCAGAAAACACTTCACCCACTGCAGTGAGTGGTCACATTATGAGATACTAGATGCCAAGCACCTGGTACCTTCTGATACTTAGTGGTTGCTCAATAATTATTCGGAATTATTCAGTCATGATTATCACTGATACCTTTTGTTTCTTTTTCAGTCTTTTTTTCTCTTTCTTCTTCTCTAAAAATTGTTCCCATGGGGTCAGTTTATCCTTTCCTTCCAATTTGTTTTTGACCATCTCTTCTGCACTTTCTTTAAGGCCTAAGAGAAAACACAGATAGGTTAGTTTAAAAGCTTCATTCACTGAAAAATGTAATTTACCAAAAAAGGTAATTTACATGCATTTACTAGAGTAACAAGATAAAATGCAACACTACAATGTCACAGAGTAATGTAGTATCAATCTATATCAAAGCTATTTCCCAACAACAAATGACAATAAACCTAACCAAACTGAAATGAACAAACCAACTCAGCAAATAAATATATGGTCAAGCTACTAAAGAAAACTCCTTTATTTAAGCTCAAAATTCATTTCTCTGTACTTAATTGAATTGCTTGAGACACTAAGAAAAATTCTGGAACAAAATCTTCTCAGGATATGACTACTAATTAATCTTGGGTAACAAAAGGTAAGTGGTCTTTAACATAATTATTTCTACTTGCTTCTTTGCCCAAGTAAAAGACTGTATTCCCTGGAAACTACAAGTGACTAACAAAAATTGATTAGTAAGGCAATCCCTGTTGAAATGCCCCAGGAAGAAAGAATTCCTGTAATTTCTCCTCTAAGAACTCACTCTGTGAATCCACATCTTTAAGATCAAAAGGAGTATCAAGTTCAGATTCCACCCTGTATGTTTAAGTTCTTTCAATGATGTTATTCGATCTTGTAGTTATCTCTCAAGGTCCTTGTTCATTATATTCTGCAGTTCCTGATTCATGTGTCTAGGTGGCTTATGAAATAACTAGAGTGGGGTGAGAAGAAAGAAGAGGCCCCAAGGCTGATCTATCAGTTCATGAAGACCTCATTACTGTCAAAGTAAAGGAAACGTGACCACTGTGTTATCCCCTTTGATAATACAGATGTTTGTTTTACTTTGTAGTGTTTTGGGGAGGTCATGGTTGGGTTTGGGGAGAGGGAGTTTTAACATTTAGAGGACACAAAATCCATTAAAAAATTAATGGAATGAATCTAGAGACAAGGTCAACCCAGATTATCTTTCCAGATACATTCTAAATTCTAAGAAAGTGAAAACCATCCTAAGGATATAATAATTCCCCTTTCCCCTGATGAGTATACTGAGACACTGTTCCAAAGAGGTAAGGGAAGAGCCAGCAACTTGCCTAAGAACACACAACTAGGAAGCCATACAGCTACAATTTTAACTCCTAACTGTCCTCTATACTATTACCAGATACATGTGAAATGCTGGTTTGATATAAAATAAAGAAACGTATAGCCCACGAATAAAATCTAAAGTTTTGGGCCTCAGGTTCCTTATCTGCAAAATGAGGTTAGTCTGGATCAGAAGCATGCAACTCCCTCCTCCCGCATACACCTTTTTTCTCCTAAAAGAAAATATTTGGTAGAAGTCCAAATACACAAAACAACTAAAAGTGGTGCTTTGGGTCCTGAGCCCCAAAGAATAGCAGAAACAGCTGGAACAGATGATCTATAAGGTCCCCTCTTTGGCTCTTAAGCCAAGACTTAATCTCTAAATTTCTGTAAGTTAGAAAAGTATTAAGGTATATGCATACTCAAGGTTATGTAGATTTGTTTTCATGACATACTGCTGGTATGCCTGATTTATGGGATACTCTCTGATTTACGGGATGCCAAATCAGAAACACAACTCTCAACTCAAAAACGTTTCTTATAAGAAAAACACAATCACTTTACTAAACAGTTTTCAGGAGAAATGTGAACTGTATAAAACATATCCAGATCTCTGACTGAATCAACAGATACATAGCACCTTAGGAAATGTAAACTTGGATCCTCATTTGGGAGAAAGAAGCAAATCCTGACAAAACAAGTTGAGTTCGAACAGCAAAATAAAACAATTTATATATTATGCCTGTGGGTCAGCACACAGTCCAGTCTCAAATTCTAAATGCACAGTATTGTGTTATTAAATATGATGTTTAAATAATAATCCTTAAGGTATTCTAATTTCCTCATACATTAAGAAAGATTTTATTACTCCAAAATACTAAATTAAGTAATATATTTAGAGTGTTTTTTCCCCCTGCCAAAATGTATTCTCTGGTTAATTTTAATCCTTGAAACTTAAACTCTACTTCTATCTCGGCATGATGCTAAGAAAGGTGTTACTGTTTCTTTTAGGTGACTAGAACATTGGTTTAATGTGTCTCAATCTCTATGAACTACTCCACATGTGACTGGGTCTTGACATTTTTGGGGAATATGGATACCTTTAGAATTTGATAAAAACTATGGAATCTCTGGGACTTCCCTGGTGGTCCAGTGGTTAAGATCCCACGCTCCCAGTGCAGGGGGCCAGGGTTTGATCCCTGGTCAGGGAACTAGATCCCGCATGCTGCAACTAAGACCCAGTGCAGCCAAATAAATAAATAAATAATTTAAAAAGTAATAATCTCTCTCTCAAACACTGTACTGGAAAAACTTGCACACAATGTTCAAAAGTTTATAAATCCTCAATGCTCATTTCTATGTAAGGATCCAAATGGCCTCAGGCAAACAGCATTACCAGGGCAACAGAGGTCTAGGAGAAGACGGGAGTCCATTTCCCACTATTTCAAAACTTATCACTTACATTTGTAGGTTCTACACCAGGGTTTCTCATTTCAGTACCACTGTCATTTTGGACCAGATAATTCTTTGCTGTGAAGGACTGTGCATTACAGAATGTTAAGCAATATATCTGGCCTATCCACACTAGCTGCCAGTAGCCCCCAGTTATGAAAATAAAAAAATCTCTCCAGAATTGCCAAATGTCCTCTACGGAGCAAAATCACCCCTAGCTGAGAACCACTGTCCTAGACAATGATTAGAAGTCATTTCTTTCCTTCCCTTTTTCCTCCCCTCCCCTTCCCTTCCCTTCCCTCATTTTTTTGTGAAGGAAGGTGCAGCATTTATTGCAGGCGCCAAACAAGGAGTCCAGGGTAGCTAATGCTCAAAAAGCTTGAACTCCCCAATGGGTTTCAGCAAAGCATTTTTAAAGGCAAGGTGAGCGAGAGGAATCCCAGGGTATGTGATCAGCTCGTGTACAATTCTCTGATTGGTTGATGGTGAGGTAATGGGGTACTGTCATAGGCATTAACATTATCAATCCTTAGGCACCAGTAGGTCTGGGGGCTATGTGCTCATGGTCATCAAATAGTTAATTTCTTCCATTTGGTGGGGGTTTTAACATCTATAAAACAACTCAGGAAATGTGCATTATATACTGTTATCTGCGTACTTCAGAGAGGAGCTAAAGCAGAGGACATGGGGGAGGGGTCTGTCTTAGGAAGGCCCCATAGGGTCATGCTCAGTTACAGTAGGAAAAAGATACTGAGTCAAACTTCAGTCACCATTAGTTCAAGATACCACAGGTTGTTTCTGAGGGAACCAAAAGGTGATATAGATCTGTTTCAGGACAGGTGATTGGAAACAATTCTCCCTTTCTTGTTCTTTAAGCATTAGAAGTCATTTCTGAAGAGAAGGGCTATTTCATTATTTGTATCACATAAATTATGTATTATTTTTGTTTGGTACTTGATTATAATAATGTCTTTTTTTAGTTTAGAAGTTTCAACTGAGTATGCCTTTTTTTCCAACTAGAACAAAGGCAGCTGAAGTCACCTTCTTTTGTATTGCATAATATTTAGCATAGTGCCAGACACATAGTAAGTACTTAATAAGCACTTAATTGATCTGTCTTGAAGGAGGAATTCTTATTTCAAGCCAACTGTTTGATCTTTCATGTTTGGAACATAGTCTCTCCAACAGAAAATGAATCAAAACTTTAGGATCTAAATAAATGGCCTTTATCCCAAAGTGGTTCATGCATTTTTTTTTTTTTTTTTTTTTTAGGACCTATGGCTCTAAATAATTCATGAAATATCCTTCTTGGGAAATATTTTTCTGGTATTTAGTTTGTTTACAACAATAAAGAAATAGTATCTTCAGTTAAATACAGTCTGTAATTTTTTGCCTGGCTCTCACTTAATACACCAAAATAGTAGAATGACAAACACATTGCAATGAATTAACACACCACCATGATAACTTAAAAATGCTTTGTTCTTGCTGTCATCATGAGGTCATTTAAATCTCCTGCCACGGATCACAGCTGTTTATGTTCTAAATTCTTAAAAATATGCCCATTCCAGAAGCTTCCTGGCATATGCACAAGAACATTCTTCAGACACTTTTAGCTTCATTTGAGAGCAGCCACTACGTGACTGTAAAACAACTTCATTATAAATGTCTAGTTTTGCGCGTTTGTTTTTTAAAAATTTAAGCATATAGGCAAGGACTGCCGAATTAGTTAAAAATAACATCAATAACCCTACAAATAAGGGGTGAAAAATTCTTTTAAAACCAACCATGAGCACAGATGACTGAATTATAACAATAACAACTTAAGCGCAATTCATTCAGACTTATTTTGGCAGTTTGCATACACACAGAAATTCTTTTAAATATCCTTTCAAAATCCACTAAAGTAAGAATATACATTTCTTCTGAACTTGCTCATTCGAAATTTTGAAAAGTCTTCAAGGGACAGGACATGAATAACTTAAAATAACTCAACTAGGTACTATGGCTGGTTTTGTTTATAAAAACAAAATACATGTTTTAAGATTTCTGAATAGGCTGAAACTGGCACTTTTTTATGTATGTGAGAACTTAGGATCCATTGAGAATACTTACGAACACTTTATGTGAGAACTTAGGATCCACTGAGAATACTTACGAACACTTATGGCTCAGTCTTTATTTATGTATGTTGTATATTTAAATGAGACCATGTTAACACTCAATCCCAAAAGTACCCTTTAAAATGTAACTAACTACCATCGCCAACTGAACTCCCAACTTGGAATTCACTCTGTGTGTAACCATGCCCTGAGGAACACTGACATAAAAGGCACCCTTTCAAACTAGTCAGTTTTCCCCAATGGTGTGGGGAGAGGGAAGGAGACATTTACTTATCCTTAAAGCATATCAGATAGCAAAACTATCAATCTTTGTAATGAGAAAGATGAAGATTTTAAGTGTTTCGAACTTGGTTCAAGATTTGTTTAGAACATTTTTCAGACTTTGGTTCATAATTCGAACTTCTGTAAATCCCTCTCTCCTAAACTCTTACAGTACCATGTTCTTTTATTCTGCACTATTTATCACAGCTGCAATTTTATGTTTGTGTGATTATTTTTTTTAACTATTATTAATGGTTATCACCCTTACTAGGTTGCAGACTCCATGACAGTAGAGGCCACGGCTTGCTTTTTTTCCCTCCACAAAGGTAACCCTATGGCTAGTGGAGGGCCAAGTACACAGTACATGCTGAATAAATGTCTGCTGAATGAATGGAAGTGCAACTGAAAGGATACATGAGTCAAGTTTGTTCCCAACCTTACAGACAGGGAGCAACAGTTCATGAAATTAAAAAGTAAAATAACAACTAGCCTTGGGAATAATAGTAAATAGCAAAATTCAGAGCCAACAAATGCTCCTTGTATGCACTTAATATTGTTAGAATACTGTTATATCTACTATATGGAAACAATACAGACAGCTATAATAAATATAATAAGGATAAAAGGGTAGTATAGGTAAGCTACTTAGACTGGGAATGGCTTCTCATATAGCATTTAATTCTCTTTCTCCTAAAACAGTCAATGAGGTATCCACAGGAGACACTCTCAAAGTATGTACTAAATGAAGAAATGTTAATGCTTTTTGTTGTTGTTCTTTGTCTAAAAGCTGTTTCAGTGGGTAGCAACTGTTTTGTATTCGCCTTGAATTTGAGCTTATCATTCTCTAACCTCTTCTGAATCTCCTTTTACTCTCCTGTAGAATGATGTCTTCCATTTGCAAGTATATTCATCTTACTGTGAATCAACCTGTCCCTGCTTCTTAGAATCAAATGTTCTTAAAAAGCTGACTTCAAATACAAGACATTTGGGCTTCATTAGGGAGTTATTGTTTCCTGTATTTGTCTGTACTTTATTTGTATGTTTTCTTTGCCTTTCAAGTAGTTTGTGATCACAATGTATGTAATAGCAAGCTGTCCTTAATACCAAAGTAAAATTCTGGCCAAGTCTGATGAAACTATTCTGCTCTTTAATTTGTGGCAAAGAAGACTGAAGAACAACTTGTTCTATTGTTATTTTTTATACATAATGTTTATAGACAAGGCAGAAAAATGAAAACTTTAATGAATGGGTAAGACGTAAGGAAATGAAGGCAATTTTTTGGAATTTAGTCAAAATAAGAAAGCTCAAACAGAAATGTTATACTAGCTCTGAAGTAGGGAATTTTCGTTGGGGACATGCACTAATCTGCTCTGGTCTAGCATGGATCTTGGGTTTTAATGGGCTGTTAGCCAAGGAGGCAGGAGGCAGGAGGCAAAGTTTGGAGCCCGATCATGATGGCAGGTCCCAGAGACCACTACCATGAAGCCAGGATCCTTTAGTAGATGCTGCTCCTCCTCCAACAATTTAGAAGGGATACATGCCTGTTTGGGCTTTGGCCATGGGCAGAACAAGGGAAGTAAAAACACATTTTCCCCCCAGAGAATTTATAACCACAAGTCCACAAATCCATGGGTTTGTGGCTAGAATTCACACTATTTGTGTGGCCCCAAACACCCTAATCCAAAAATTTGGTTTCAATAGGTCCAGGATTGGAAGTGCCCTTAGGTACCTCACAAGTACTCTCTAAAAGAAGTATTTTTTTGACTCAGGCCTCTGAGAATTCCCATAGGTAAAGAAAGATCCAAGAACAATTAGATCACAATCAAAATTCAATATGAACCAGAGTAAGCTGAAACCAAATAAGTCAGACCTATAAGGACTATAGATTTTGGAATTAGCAGAAACAGAATATAAAATCAGCACATTTAAAAAAACAAAAGAAATTAAAAGATTATCAAAGGTATGAGACAGATTTGGGGAAGAAAAAAACGTTCCAGAAATGAAAAACATAACTGAAATTATAAAGTCAACCAAGTTACACAGCAGAGGTAAAGAAAAGATTAATGAACTTAAAGACAGAACTGAAGAAATTACCCAGCATGCTGCACAGATTCAAAGGTATGGAAACTATGAGTTAGATACAGAATGAGAAGGTACCACACATATCAAATGGGATTCCCAGAAGGAGAAAATAGAGATGAGGAAAAGGTAATATTTTAAGAGAAAATGGATGAGAAGTTCTCAGAATTTTAAAATGAATGGAAAGTTACTAATCTTCAGGATTCTGGGTATCCAATTAATTCTAAGCAAGAATAAAGGTACCAAGCAAAAAATTACCTACATATATCATAGTGAAACTCTATAACACTGAAGTATTTTAAAAGCCAGGGATAAAAGACAGCACTGTGGAATAAGGCCAACCCTTTCCTGACAGGGTTCAGAAATGGGCCCCTGAGCCCTGGAATTAAGGAAGTGTATTCTTTAGTTACACAGGCTTCCTTACCTGTAAACTCATATCAATAGGGCTCAAGGGGAAGCCCTGAGTTCACAGTAAATTTGCCCCTCCCCAGAAAAGGATCAAGAGGTGACCAGCTCGGTGCAACCATGGCAACAGCAGATACCCTTCCCTCCCTAATCCTCAACATTCAGCCTACCACCAAAATCTTGAACCCAGCAGGAATAATCTCTCTGTGACTTTTATCCCTTATTCATCTTAGTCACCACCAAAAGCTCCTAATCATCAGGTTCCCCCTAATCTTCCATGTTCTAATCCTCAGAAGTTAACTATACATCTACTCTCTCTGTCACTATCTCCCACCCCCTTCAATTCTCTACCACTAAATTCCCTGGAATTCACAGTACATCATCAGTAAAAACTCAATTATTTTATCTCAACATTTTCTTCATCTTCTTACTCTAACTGAAGCCTGGCTCTCCCCTGAAGATACTGCACAAGGTGGCAGTTTCAAGTGTTTGTTGGTGCTGCTGGTGGTGGTGGCAGCAGCGTTTGGTTTCTTCACAGAGCGCTCACACCAACTGGCCTAAGGGAGGGGGTGGGTGTGTGGGTCATTAGTGCTCTTTATCCAGTTCTAGGAAGTGTGTTACAGGTCCAGGGTTAGGCAGAGTAACTTACTGACCAATAAAACAGAGAACCAACCAATAGATCCACACAGTTTTGAAATATTGGTACCTGACAGAGGTGACATGTCTGATTACTGGGAGAAAGGAAAGATTATTCAATAAATGGAAGAGGCTAAAAAACATCTGCCATGTAGAAGAAGTTGAAATTGGATTCCTACCTTATATCATACCAAAAAAAAATAAAAATCAACTCCTGATGAATCAAGGACTTAAAAGTCAAAAATCAGTCCCAAATGATACAAACCCATCTCCCATCAATGTTAACAAAGTTAAGAGCTTTAATGAGATATAGTTCATATACCATACAATTCACCCATTTAAAGAATAAAATTCAATGTTTTTTAGTACATTCACAGATATATGCAACCATCACCAGAGTCAATTTTAGAACATTTTCTTCTTCTCAAAAAGAAACCCTATCTCTCTCCCCTGCAGGACACTCTGACACCCCCCCACCCTCCAACCACTAATCCATTTCTTGTCTCTATTGTGTGTTCTGCATATTTCATATAAAATATGTGGCATTTTGTGATTGGCTTCTTTCACTTAGCATAATATTTTCAAGGTTCATCCACTTTATAGCATGTATCAGTACTTCATTCCTTTTTGTGCATCCAGACTTTTCAGAAATACTTATAAATTAGATGAAAATATATACAACGGAAAGCAAAGGAGTGAATACTGAAATCTGGATGATGGTCATTCTTAGTTATGGGGAAGCAGGAGAGATCAGATGGATAAATTTAAGTTGTTGCACAACTCTAGCTTTTATAGTGGGTTTACTTTTTACTAAAAATAAATAAATAAAAGAAGGTCATGTTGGACCAATGATGAAAGAGTGTCTTAATCCAGAGATTATAATGAATACACTTATGTGAACTAGAGGTACGTAAGAATAAAAGGACAAGTTTAATAAACTTGACTATACCATTTTTGTTCTTCAAAAGACACTCTGAAGAGAGTAAAAAGGAAAGTCACAAACTAGGAAAAGCTATGTGCAAAATATATGGCTGATAAAAGACAAGCCCAAAATATAGGAAGAACTCCAAACAGAGGAAGAACTCCTATGAATCACTAAAACACAGACAAAGAACACTACATAAAAAATGGTCAAAAGACATGAACAGGTATTTCACAGATAAGAAAGCAGGAAAAAAAATATTCTTTTCATTAGTAATTAGGCAAATGCCTGAGCAATCCTTTAAAAACGTAAGTTAGGTCATATCACTTCCATTTCCCACTGCATTTCAAGTAAAAGTTAAAGTCCATCCAGAGGTCTACAAAACCCTTTTTGTGACTTGGGCACCTCTCTGCCCTCACCTTCTATTACTGTCCACTCCCTGGCTCATTCTGCCTCATTATTCCTGAACAAATCAGAAATGCTTTCCCCTCAGGGCTTTTTGCATTTATTGCTTCCTCTGCCTGAAATGTTCTTTCCCAGGATAACACACAGGGTGCAATGTCTTTCCCATTAGCTCTTTGTACAAATGTCATTTTCTCAATGAAGCCTTCCCTTACTGTCCTTTTTAAATGGCTACCCACTCCTACCCATGAACTTCCTGTTACCCATCCAGGTTTTATCCTTTTGTTTCTATAGCCCTTAATCAACATCTGATTATTTTACCTATTTATTTGTTTACCAATTCCCTTCATCCCCTCTCCCCCAATGTATACACACTAAAATGTAAGACCCCACAAAGGCCTGGATCTTTGTCTGTTTTGTTCAGTGCTGTCAGAGAAGAGTCTGGCACACAGAGCAGGAACTCAACAAATATTTGAGAGTAATACACAAATTGAAACCATAATGAGATACCATTACTTACATACTCAATTGGCAAAAAATCACCTGACAATATAAATTAATGGTGAGGATAAAGAGCTATGGGAACTCACACTACTGGTTAGAGTAAAATGGTACAAGCACCTGGGAAAACATTTTGGCATGACCTAGTTAAGGTAATCATGAGCATGTTCTACAACCAAGAAATTCTACACATATCCAAGAAATTCAATATATACCTAGGTGACAAGTCCAAGAATATTCACAAAGACATTGTTTATAATAGCAAAACACCACAATAACCGGCAATAGAACAAATATACTATGATATATCTATAATGGAATTCTATGTAACAGTGAAAATTAACGGACCATGTCTTCACATATGGATTATGAATAACTCTGAAAAACAGAACGTTAACAGCAAAAAGAAACTGACAGAAGAATACACAGAGGACGCGTTTATAAACTTCAAAATTAACAAAACTAAATATAGGCTGTTTAGGGATACATGCATAGGTGGTAAAACTATTGTATAGAAAAGGGGGATGATTAATATGGAATGCAGTTTCATAGTTTCTTCTGATAGAGAAAGGAAGAGGGTGTAAGAGAGGAGTCTCACAGGCGACCGCATATGTTGGTAATGTTCTTTCTTAAGCTGGGTGCACAGGTGTTCATTTTATTCTTTTCCTTTAAACTGTATACATACATAGAGTTTACTTTTGTATCTAGGCTCTACTTTCCCACAATAAAGTTGTTTAAAAAAAAAAAGGGTAGTAAATGTTCAGTCTTTGACAACTGTGTGCTAAACTAGGTTTCACTGCCTTTAGTCATTTAATCCCCATCAGAACAGTAGGTACCTAAACTCAGATTTTCTGACACAAGCCCTCTATGCTCTTTCCATGATCACAGTAAACTACTAATGCTATCCCAAACTTCATTGTAAGACAGTCCCGATCTACACACTGTTTTTGGAAAATCTACCTGTAAATTGATGGCTTGAGACTTAGGGGTGTCTAATTGTTTTCCTCCCTGGAAGAGGTTCTGACTACAGAAGCTATTAACATAAGGGCATTTTGAGGCTGCAGTACAACCGAAATGTCATTTCTAAATTAATTAAACAAAAAAAATCTTTCTTTAATAAAAATGAAAAGAAATGAAAAGCACTTCAACCTCCCTAGCATTTCAATATTTAACGACCTCTTAAGCTAGATTTTTCTTGCTGCAATCTAAGTATTTTCTTCCACATATACTGGGCTGAGTTTATATAAGTAAACTGTAATTCTGACTACTGCTAAAAAGACTTCCCAAATAACTATTAGGAAAGCAGTGTCTTCCCAACGTTTTTCCTATTATGACAGATATAAAAAATAATGCTTGCACAGCACACTGGAGTAAATGGAGGAGGCTACCAGAGAAGGAAACAAAGCTGGGGGCTCTAGTTGGTCTAAAGGCTAAAGGGATCAATACCTGGGGAAATCTGTAATCCACAGGTGGTATGCTAGTTGGGGATCTCTGAAGTAGAGTACCATTTAAGATTTACTCCTTTTCTAGTATTTGTAATTAACTCAGAGTTTATTTCATTGGCAGTGTCCTCCACTGCAACACTGAAAAGTTACAGAATAAGAATTAATAGAGAATGAAAGTAACACTGAAAATTAGGACTTCAATATATCCATGGCTTGTATAAGCTAGCACTGTTTCTATTCTTAGGGATTCTCTGTTGACAGAAATCTACTAAAGTAATCCATGATGGGTCAAGCATTCTTTGGGTCCAAAAAGATATCAGAATCTTGGAATACCAACTAACAACACGTATGCCTAGAAGCCTGCAGTGTTCAACAGCAAATACGCAAAGCCTTCTGTTGGCTTTTTTTTTTTTTTTTTAAGACCTTCAGAGCAGCTTATTAATCAGAAGACAGGCTTCTTAGACATTGTCACACGTGTGATCCTGGCTGTGGACCAAACTGTTCCCATACCCTGAGAAGTCTGCTTCTGGTTCGAAATTATGAATCCAAATAAATTACTTAAAAAATATTTTTAAATCTATGTTTCCACAGAAAGAAGCAGCAACGGAAACCTAACATGAAATATAATTTATGACAATCTAAGGTGACAATGCTTAGGAAAAGCTTGGTGAAGTCCAAGGCAGACAGATATCCCTAATTTATGCAAGCCAATTCTTATGCCTTCAAAATGCATGCTTCAATTTACCACTGACGCGTATCATTCCAAACAACAAGGGAACCCGCCCAAGTCAAATTATTGGCACTCATCTTTTGACATACATAGGATCAGATTTTCAAGTTTATGCCAAATAATTTTACAGATAAAAGTTCTCCACGTCACTGAATGAGTAGATTGAGCTAAGGCTATCTCTTGATAGCTCATTTGATGAGAACTATCCCCCACCCTCAATGAAGATTATCATGAGAGTGGGGAAAGTACTTGTACACTCTCTTCCCCTAGTAGATTACATCAGGCAAACAGTGTCACTGTGTATTGAAAATAATACAGAGCCCCTCCCACACGATACCTGCAGATTCAACCTGCTTAGCTACCAGTTCAATCCACAATATTTTTACCAGCTTTACCTTGGACCTCAAAGTTTTAAATTATCATTGCATTATAGTCAGTGAGCAGTTGTCTACAATGGTCTAACCAAAAGGGCACTAAGAAAGGCTGGCAAATCTTTCAGAGCGCAGGAACATGGCATATGGTCCCAAAGTGGGATTAAGTTTTATATCAAACCAAAGATCTATAGAAAGTACTTATGCCTTTTCCTTTATGTGGCTTCAAACCTTGAGCCAACTGTAGAAACTAGATTTGATTTTGTGTATTTTATCAGCATTTCTGAGGAGCCTTCATCAATTAAAAAGTAAGAAGCTCCTTAGTTATTAGCACCATGAATTAACAGAACTGTTTCAAGATAAATAAGAGGCATGAAGATGTTCTACCCATAGGAATTTATCCCTAAGAAAATTCAATATAAGGTTATTATGTCCTCCATAATAGCAAAACATTAGAAAGAGCCTAAAACATAAATTAGATACACAATGGAATGTGATGCAGGCATTATGATTAAAAGATTATTTAGAAACATGTAAAAATAAGTATGAGAAATGAAACAAAAAAGGTGAATGCAAAATGGGAGTATAATCAACTACATGTGCCTGTAGAAGATAATGGATAAAAATGAATGTGTAATAGCTAAAACATGGAAGCAACTCAAGTGTCCATCAATGGATGAATTGGATAAGCAAAATGCGGCATATATACATATATATACACACATACATACCATGGAATATCACTCAGCCTTAAGAAGGATACTACAACACAGATGAACCTTGAGGACATTCTGCTAACTGAAATAAGTCAGTGACAAAAAGACAAATACTGTATGTATGATTCCATTTATATGAGATACTTAGAGTAGCCAAAATCAGAGAGACAGAAAGTAGAATGGTGGTTGCCAGGGGCTGGGGGAGGGGCAATGAAGACTTGTTTAATGGATATAGAGATTCAGTTTTATAAAGATGAAAATGCATATGGAGATGGATGGTTGTGATGGCTGTACAACAGTATGAATGTTCTTAATACCACTGCACTACACACTTGAACATAGTTAAGATGGTAAAGTTTATGTTATGTACATTTTATCACAAAAAAATTGGGGAAAAAACCAAATGTGTTAAAGTAGTATAAGGTTATATGACTTTTCAATCTTAGAAAAAAAAGAACAGCAATAATGAAACTGCTGAAAGTAGTCTGAGTGAATTCTGTCAAAATAACACATGGAACATATGTGTGAAAAATGACAGTGTGCTAGCCAGGCAGTCAGTATATAGAATGATGACGTGGGACAAGCTCGAATAGAATAGGCAAAAGCTCTGCTTTAAAGACCAAAGAATTCACAACTTCAAACAAATCACCATAGCTGTGGGCTGCGGGAAAACAATACATGAAACACACTCTCTGGTCTTGAACCGATTTTGGGCAGATTGTAAATCTAACGCAAAGTCAAAAAAAGTACTACTGTCTGGAAATAGTAGCTACAGATGCAAACAGTACAACTGACATGACACACAGGCAGAGAGGGAAAGGACCACATTAAGAGAATCAGCCTAGATGCTGGCAGCCAGAAGCACTTATTGATTTACGTATTTAATTGGGATCCTAAAACAGCAGACCAATTAACCTAAAACTTCAAAAGGTATGGGAATTTTTAGCACTTTCTGAAACTACTACTATTATAAATATATCTTCAGTTTTGCTTTAGATCTATTTTTTTAAAGCTTCTTGGAAAACTTAAAAAAATTAAATCTTAATACTAACAGAGAAAATTATTGTTAAAATAATCCAGTAACTTCTGAGAAACTTACTGGCAACTCTATGGAGAAAATGTGCTAGCTACCACTGTTTTTAGATAACCCTAGTTGCTTCTCATTTTTATTACACATTCCACAAATGATTTAATTTTTCTTTTTTGGGGGGCGGCACAGTAAAAGTTTCAGCTTATTACCGTACAAGGCCCTTATAGTCAACCTGTTAACTGGAAGATTTAAGGAAGGAATGGACACCTAAGTTTTAAAATTCAAGCTGTGTATTAGCTGTGTACAAGTTATGATAGTGCACTGCAAACTGGTTTCCTCCCCATCACCAAAACATGAAGCAAACTGCAAATTCTTTTTAGCTTATTTTAGTTTTTCATTTAATGCTCTCCTCTACACTGAACTCAAAATTTTAAACATCTGGTTATTTTAAAAGTTCTGACCAAAAAACAGTTTTGCGACTATATTTCAAATAATGGATACACTGGCAATAAATGGAAATAAGAGATATAGCCAAAATTAAATAGTGAACAGGTTTTGAGATGTCTGAAAATTAACATGTTTGAAACCGGGCTGCGTAGCAAAATGAATGCCCAACTGATTCAAAACATTTTATTTCTAAATAAAGAATGAATAACACAATAGCCACAGATACAGGTCATTAATGTCTCTGTGTTTAAGCTTCCCATTGGGTCACTGAATAAAGAAACGGAGATGGAATAAAGATGGGGAAAAAGGAAGTACAAAGGATAAAGGTCAGATACCAGAATAAAACAGAACTACAGCTGTGAAGCGTGGAGGAAAGAGTAAGTAGAGGGAGGAGGAGCTGCGACCCCACCTCTCGCCTCCGTGCGTGGGAGTCAAGAAAGACTCCTCTTGCAAGGTGAGACAGCAAGGAGTCCTTCCTTCTTCTCTGCCTTCCATGTCTCCTTCAAAAGACTAAGAATCCCACAGCTCTGGGTGTTTCCGACAAGATCTGCCCAGACACTGACAGTCTCACCACTAGTACAGTTTTAAGAGGTCAGTATTCATCTCATTATATCCTTTATCTCTATTTAATTCTGTCACCACAAGAAGTCCACAACTTCCAAATCATCCCTTCTCCTAAAAATATGCTGAATATTCCCATTCCCACCCTTCCCCAAAAAGAACATTTCTACACCTTAGTCCATCATAATCAGTCACTAATAGTTATTAACAAAATCCTCTTTATTCATTCCCTTGCTAATGTGAGTCTCATTGAAACCTGGTTCTTCTCTGAGGACACTGTTTCTCCTGCACCTCTTCTAGGTGGTGAATTTTTTTCTCCCACAGTCTGTCCATCTTGCTACTCACTGCCAACTCCAGTCCACTGGCTGGTCTTCCTCCTAAAGTCCCCAACTTTTAGTAACATGTTATCAGACTACACCACCTACTCCCCCGTTACTGCAGAGATCTAATGACTATAGTCACACCCCTCACTTCTTGAACAGCTAAGCTTTGGCTCACTGCCACTCTCTCCAATTCTAGCCCTGTCATAATTCTTGGTGATTCCAATGTCCACACAGATGACTGTTCCAACACCCTGTGCCTCACAGTTCACTGACTATTATTCCATACTCCCTGTAATCTCAGAAACTCCCCCCATAACTAGAACTGTCATTACCCAAACTGCAAACACACCATAATCTTAATTTCAAGTATCCTACTCCTCAACCACTAGCTCCAATCCTTCCATTTTATTCTCTCTAGTACCCCAAGGCTAACAATTCTTTTGTCTCACAGGGACCTACAGTCCATCAATCCTCTGACCTTTCCCCCATCCGTCACCCCAATATACCCTCATTTCCCTCCTAACCCAACATAGATACTACGGTCCATCATTACAATCGCCCCCTCCCCACCTCATCCCTACTCTCAGCTGGTGACTTTACTTCCCATTTCACTAGAAAAATATAAGCAAATAGAAGTGTACCACAAGCTCCCACCACCATTTCTACTCATTACCCTCTGTGACCATATTCCTTCCCTTCTCTCTTGTTACAATGGATGAAATGTCCATGCACATCTACCAAAGGCCAGTTCCTCCACTCGAGCAAAAACATTCCAACTCCTTTTGCCTACTTTAGAATGTAGTTCTCTGCATCATTTTTTCCTGTCTGTGGATCACTCCCAGAAGTAATATAGCATGCTGCTATTTCCTCTCATATTAAAGAAAAATGCTCTCTTGATCTCACTTTCCCTTCCAGTTTCTAGAGGGAGTTCTACTAGCATAAGTTAGAATGCTAACTAACAAATGTAGAAGAAATGACAGAAACAGAAAATCAATATTTTGCAACTAACAATATAATAACTGATTCAAGCAAGGATCTATAAATCTATAAAAATCTATAACATCACCAAGTAAAATGTTGGGGAACGGGATATTCACACACTGCACAAATTACCTATCAGTTACAAAAGAAAAAGTGGAGCTTTATGATGGAAAAATCAGTAGGACACCACCTTAACTGAGTGAGCAAAGTTAACAGCACAAAAAATGGGACAAACTGACATGTGCCTCCTGATGTGAAGCAATGGGAAGTATACAACATCATTCATGGAAAATTCTTGCCAAAAACTTTTCAGCTGAATTGTGAGGAAACAATCAGACAAATCCATATTGTGGGTATTCTATAAGTCAACTACTGTAGACACTTTAAAAGTGACTGATCCTGGATTAGGAAAAAACACTGTAAAGAATATTACTGGAATGAGTGAGAAATTTGACTACTATTTTAACGATATTAAATTCCCTTAGTGTGATAATAGTGTCATGCTTATGTAGAAGAATGTCTTTGTGTTTGGAAGTTACGTGTCGAAGTATTTTTTTAAGGATGAAGTGTGATGATGCCTGCAACTTCCTAATCGTCAAATATTTTAGAAAAAGGAGTTGTCTCTCCTAACTGTCTCCAATTCCACACTCCTCATTCTCTCCTAACCCCATTAAGCTCATCCTCCCCATTCTACCAAAACTCTTCAATGGTCTCTACATTGCTAAATTCCATGGTTTTTCTTAGTCTGTATTTTACTGACCCATCTTCTCACTGAAATGCATTCTTCACTTGGGCACCTGGATACCCCACAACCCTGAATTTCCTCCTTTGCTTCAGGTAGCTTCTTCCCAGCTACCTCTGGATGGTCCCTGCTCAACTCTCCTCAACCTCTAAATGCTGGAGTACTCCAAGTGATCAATTTTTGAACCTCTTTTCTTTTCTACCTACAATTACTCCATTGGTGCTCTTTACTTACAGAGATCTGTACAATGAAGATTCTCTAATTTATATCTCCAGTCTTGACCTCTTCCCTGAACTTTAAACTGGATATCCAACTATCTCCTTGGCACGTCTATTTCAATATATAATAGGCATCTTACATGTGACGAAGAGAGTTTCTGAAGTTCCCTCGAAAACCTGTCCAACCCACAATCTTTATTATCTCAGGATTATTACAATAGCCTCTTGACTGATCTCCCCAATTTTGTCCCTCCCTGCCACTTTAATCTACTCTCAAGTAGAGCAGCCAGATTGGTCCTGTTAAAAATAAGTCAGCTCCTCTTTTTATTGTATCTATGGGATGATGGATGCTAACTAAACGTATTGCAGTAATCATTTTACAATATATGTAAGTCAAACTATTATGCTGTACACCTTAATCGTATATAGTAACATATGTCAATTATATGTCAATAAAACTGGAAAAATACCAAGTCAGATCTTATTGCTCCTCAGCTTAAATACTCCAATGGTTTCTCATCTCACTCAGAGATGTTCAAGCCCTTAAAATGGTCTGCAAGACCCTCATGATCTGGCCCCATTACCTCTCTGACATCATCCATTATTCTCTCCTTCACTCACTCACTGTGGTCACACTGTTCTCTGTGCTGCTCCTCAAACACACTAGATAAGCCACAGCTTCAAGGCCACTCACTTGCTATCCCCTCTGCTCGCACAATCTCCTCTGCATGGCTCACCCCCGACCTCCACTTCCTTTAGTCTCTGCTCAAATATCTTTCTTACTAAAGACTTATCTGTCTCCCCTTAACCAGAAATATAAGCTTTATGAGGTCAAGGATTTGTATGTTTTGCTCACATGGTGTCTAGAATGGTTCTTAGCATATGCTCAATATTTGAAGGAAAGTTCAGGCACTGCAGGACGATGAGTAGAAAAAAGACCAGACATCCTTTTCACCTGTGTCTATTAATCAGGCGATAACTAAGAAAAAGAGGACTTTTATCATATCTAATTTCCTTTAAGATTATAGACAAAGAAACATGTCATTATCTGTTCATATTCTGGATGAAATTTCAAAGATTAAAATACACGGCTTGCAGTATCTACAACAAAAAATTATTATCACATAAATTATTAGGGGAGGTTATTTAATATATGAGATAAAACTCATTATGCTTTATTTATATGTATATTACAAATTCCCTAATGAAGCACATTCATCGATAAAGTCTCAATATGCTAATTACATGTGTCACTTTCTCTACTCATCAAAATGAGTCAGGCAGGATACCTTATTAGCAACACATTGAGATGGGCAATGTTACTCCACATCAAAACAATGAATTACAACGTTCCTTAAAAATCTTAAAATTCAACATTTTTAATCATTTATAATCTCAATTAATAACGCTGTATTATCACACCTACATGAGAAACTAAAACATCAAGAGAAAGAGTAGTTCACTCCAGTTGTTACACCCATGTACCTGTTACCTGCCTCCCTTAACACTTACCCTCGAAGAATTAAACTCCTAATGTTACTACACTGTATAATCCAACGTGAAAAGATAGGAAGTTTAAACAGTCTAAACTAAAATTTCTTTCAAGCCACGCCAAGTGCAGCAACTGTTAGTGATTATTAAGAGTACTTATTTTTATGCAGTTTAATATTTTGGAAATTCAAGCCACAGAAAAACTGATGCATGATATACTATAATCTCATACTGACCCTCTGTGGTTTACTGAAGTATAACATCAAAAAAGTCCTGCGGTTCAGGGTAATTGTTACTGGGAACATACATTTCTTAAGACACAAATTCAACAAAATACACGTGTGACAGGAATAGTACTGTGTAGCTTACAAAGTACTCTATAATATCTCAAATTAAGCAAGAAAGGTATTATTAGTCCCACTTTCCACATAAGTAAACTGAGATCCTGAAAGAGTAGTTCATTTTTCTCACTTAACATGTCTAGTATATAAAAGACCCTTTACATTTACATACACAAAGAAAATGCACGCACGCACTTGTGTGCACATCCATACCAAAGATTCACAGGGTAATAATACCCCATACGGGGCCTTCAAAAATACTATGGTTAAAGACTTTAAAAAATGCATTATATAGCAAAATATCAACTTTCCTTCATTCATCTAAGAGTAAAAATTACATAGCGAATGTTGATGATAATTCCATGAAACTGGCACTTTCATCATTGTTGAAGGCATTAAAAACCGGTACAACCCTTTTGGAAAGCAATTTGGCAGTAATCTCAAGACACAAAAAGTGTCCGTGTCCTTTCCTAGTAATTCCATTTCTGGGAAGCTAGCCTACGAAAATAATTTAAAATATGGAAAAAGCTATAGATTATTTATAACATTCTAGATGTTTGGCATCTGAGATTTTAAATTTGAGGCTTGGACACTGGTAGTTTTAACAGCTTGTGAGAGAACCACAGGTTGATCCATAGCATATGTAAAGCGGCTATGTGAGTGAGGAAGTCACGTTACTAACTGATGAGTGAGCCTGACTGCCAGCATTAGCTTCTCCTTGTGGTCTCTACAAGTTCTCACATGCACAGACGTTTCTAAAATGGGGTGGGTGGGTGGGAACAAGCATCTTTGTTAAAAAATTGTTTTTATAAGTAAAAGGCCCTAAAATAGCAAGCCTATTACTTGGCTGGTGATAAAAGTGAAGAGATCTAAGGAAGTACTGATATTTGTGGGTTTGGGAATGGTAACGGCCTTAGATCAAATTTCTTTTCAATGCCATGGGCCTATTGTAATGAAAGATCAGAAACATGACTAAATATTCAACAATAGAAAAATGATAAATTAAACCACAATCTACCTAATCACTCAGTGGCTGAATAAGGGTAATGGAGTTACAGATGCTAATTTTTCATTTTACATTTTCAAAATATTTTATATGACATTAATATCACATCCACAAATAGCAAAGTCAAGATAAAAATGTACTGCTAAATATAAAAGGGAACAGTTGCTAATTCATCACATGAGATCAGCATTACCCTGATACCAAAAGCTAATTAAGGACATTTCAAGAAACGAAAACTATAGACAAATATTCCTCATTAACACAGGTTCAAAAATCTTTTATGAAACATTACTAAACTGAGTCCAGGAATATAAAAAAAGTACAATGAACCATGACTAAGTGAGGTTTATCCTAGGAAAACTGTACTGCTTAAATCTTCCTATGTATCACTTTTTGGTATTTGCACTACATAACTGTACTAATAAAGACAAAGGTTAGATCTGGCCCACTCAATATAGCTCTAAAATATTTAATATAAAACTCTGCAATCAACTTTATTTTAAATCTTCTTTCTCAAATAGTCACCTGAATACCTCAATTTAAAATATGTTCATTTAAAATATCTTCATTCAATAAGCTCATTCTAAGATTAGAATTAAGCGGCAATTACAACATACTTGACTAAAAGACAAAATTCAACATTTCTTGGAATCATAAATCCAAGGACCTCATATAAAAAAATTTCTTCACACATCTCTGAGTGGTATGGTTGTATTGCCTTATTGTGAGACTTACTGACAAAGGACACTCAACTCCTTAAAGCAGCCTCTGTGCTCTTCTGATGAACAATCCTAATGATATAGAGAATTCCTCTTTACCTTACACTGAAATCTACTTTCCTTCAACTTTTATCCACTGGTAAAAGCACTGACTTCTGAGGTAGTATGTGAGATTAAGTCTCTGTTTACATACTCAGCCTCCAAGTACTTGAAAATAACTATTAAGTCACTTTTTAGACTTTTCCTCTCCAGGCTAAATTAATTGAGTTCTCTCAACCACTGTTCATAGGATAACACTACTAAACTTCATTTTTTCTTACCACCACTTCCTGCAAAAGCCAAACATTTAAAACAAATGGGTTATAACATAGCACTATGTTCCTATAGAAATAGGCAGAAGATATGTGTATATCCTAATAAATTTACTGCAAGAGTCAATCAATCCTCAAATATCAAAATATCCTAGTTTCCGCCCCCTCAAATAAAAACAACCTAACAGATATTTCACTCTCAGTGCAAAAACATACTAGTGTAAGAAACAGAAGTAACTGAATATAGAACAGTTAATGCAATGGTGCTATAAGTAGTATTTTTTCATCTAGAGACGAATTGAGGCTAAAAGAATTGAATCCTTGTCAAAAATTATACCTACCTTTAAAAGATATACATATATGTAAAAAGCAGTAATTTGCAAAAAAAACCCCACATTATTTGCAAAGATACATGCTGATTTGCCCAGGATGGTTAAGAAAAAATGCATATGCTAGACAACAACCCTCCTTTATCCTAGCTTTCTCTTTGTTTAGCTTTGACATGGTTTTAATGTTATTGTACTAGTATTGGGTTATTGAACTCTTCAAGGCAGTTATAAAAACCACTTACGATGCTGTACTTCTTTGTTCAAAACTACTCAAACATTGCACAATTGAGACGGAAAACTATGTATTACATATTTTGTGTTAGTGAAACCTCACTAATTAAAGTCTAGTAGCAGTTACTGGAGAAAAGTCCACTTATTAATAACATATTTTGAAAAAAAGTTCAATGACTTTAGAATACATGGTGCCTGGATTCAAATTTCTATAACCTGAGAATACTGGAATCAAACCTAGGAAAGGTCTACTTTTATAAATGGATAATTTGTAGTTAGTAAATTAAAGAGACAAAGAATAAGCCACAGGAGTAGAAAACGCTGGTGCCAAAGTGAATTAAATCATGCATGCAGATATCATGTTATCTTCCTCACCAAAACACTCCTTGAAAATATGATTTTTTAAAGTTTATGTTTCCAAAGAGTTGATCTTCTTTTCTTTTATATCCAACATCCCCAAACGAAGGAAAACAAGTGAACATTTAGTTAGTATCTAATTCTTACCTGGAACCCACTTAATTTCCATTTCCATATCATTTTCTTTGCCTTTCTTTTCTTTTTCTTGAATAACTTGCAAGAGCTGCCTATATTTAGCAATTTGTTCTTCATCATCCTTCTGGCTTCTTTTTGTTTTCCCACCTTCTTCTACACTGGCTCCATCATCACCTAACAAAAAGATCAATTTCATTTAATACACAGAAATAATTTACTTCTAACTTCAGTGTTTAATCTCAGTCACTGCAGCACCCTTCTAAACAATGTCAGATACACTATAACAATAGAATATCAAAATCAGACTTAAATTTCTTAATACAAAATGAGTTAAATGACTTAGGTCTTATTTATGATAAAAATCAGTTGCAATATAAGTTAGCATGGTCACAATATTACACTTGGGAATCTCTTTTTATTAAAATTCATATTTCAAAATAATCCTGTAGTCATGTAACATCCTTAGACTTTTCCACCCTACAAGCAAGATAGCAGGGATGGCACTTTTTTCCTCTTTATGTCTCCCACCATCCAACAGTGTGGCTTTAAAATGTATGGTCAATAAAAGGAGCCTGAATAGTGTTGAGATGCATCTGATAAATGGATTTAGCCATTCATGCTGATGATACAGATAAAGGAAGTTGCCTGTAATCCAAAACAAAGAATAATGTGTCCTTTCCATTTGATAGTGAGCAAGCATGCTTACTCTCAGGATCTCATTAATACATTAAGAATAAAAATGAATAAATTAGAAGTTTGTGCAATTAATTTCCTCATGTGGAAAATATTCACGTTTACATTTCCTAATTTCATAAAAATAATTATAATACAACAGAACAGTATAAAATTCATGGACAAAAAATACGAAAGAAAACTAATACGTGAAAAGTTTGTTTGCTCTATATTTCCACTGTAATTCTCCAAGTCAAAAACATAAATTAAGAACCTGGGTTTTAATGCAAAACATACTTACTGAATTGACTAAATGTCCCCAGTATAGGAAAATTCAGAAGTAGCATACAGAAGACCCTCCCTTCTATGAGCTACGGCTAACTGGTCACTAAATATGTCTGACATTATTAAGCATTCAGCTGTGAAACATCAATGTTAACAGACTGTCCTTACATTTTCAAAAAGGTGATGTGAAAAAAATTGGTTAAGTAAATGTTTTTATAGTTTTTTTCTCTAAATGAATAAAAAATAGTCCACGACATTCTTTCCATCCTATCACACTTTTACATTTTCACTCAAACAGCTGAAATTCATTTTTTTCCTGTTTGTGCTTTGTGCCACAATAATAATGTTGGATGGAATTCTGTCATGTATCCCGTAATTCAATGGATAAAACATCAGGAACACATTAACAAAATGGCAATGTATTTCTTTCTATTAAAAGCTTACTTCTGAAAATATAATTAGAAGCAAGTTCCTTCCAGGTTGAAATTTTAGTGGTAAGTCTCTGATGGCCTACTTTAAATTGATTTTTTTCCAGTACTAAAATTTTACTTTCTGAAACTCTAAAATGTGGGTTAACTCATGGAAGTCTGTTTTTTCCCAATTCAAGGACAAAACTTTGTGAAAGCCTTAATAATATAAAAGGCGAAAAAAATTAACTGTAAATGTAAGAAACCCTGGTATAATCTCTTATAAACTACAACAGGAACATATAGTAACTCTAAGGCATTCAAATATACTAAATGTATCTATCAGAGGTACTAAACTATAGATTAAAGTGACTTTGCAATCAATTAAAATACTGAAGAAAAATTAAAATGCATGCTTTAAAAAAGTTAATTAGTATATTTCAAACAAAAAGCCATTAATCCTTAAAGTTTTAAAAGTAAAGACATATGACATGAGGTAGTATGCTAAGACTTTACATACATTACCTCAATTTTTCCAACCATAAGCAGGTACTATTATGATCCTCATTTCATACCTTTGGAAAGAGAAGGCTTGAGGGCTAAGAAAACCTAACCTAAGTAACTTCACTATGTGGTGAAGTCAGGATTTGAATCAGCAAAGCCCAAGTCCTTAACAAGAATATATTGACAAATTAATGGTTATCTTCCCATAATATTTACTGCCCTAATGTATTCAATAATGTCATTTCAAAATCTAGTTAAGTTCTCCCAAAGCAAACAAAGAAAACCTATTTGAAAAACTTGTATTCAATCCTCTTAAGAATACACGGAATGACCTTTTTTCCTTTATCTTAGAGCTGCTACTAAAGAAAAACTATCCAGAATTTTCAGAAAAGTGTTAAATGACCATATAGGTATATAAATAAAAGAAAATGTAGATAAATTAGTGTATCTATGGGGGTAAAAAATGTAAAGGCTATTTGAGAAAGACTCAGCTGTTCTGTATACACTAAAAATAACATGGTCACTCAACTGTTTAGAATGCCAAAGAAATTAACAAGCAACAGCCATCAAGGCCTTAAATGTGAAGGCTTTTGTGTCCATATAACTACCACTGCAAATCATATACTTTTTCAAAGACTAGTAGATACCTAAGAAATTATGTGGTTTTATTAATATGAGATTTCTGAACAAAGAAACTGGAATGATTAAACATGATTCTCCATTCAATGCGTAAACAGAGTTCAAGAGTAATACTTTATGAAAAACTTAGATCAGTGAAGCAGTATCTTCAGTAGCCTAAAATCATAGGATCTTAAGAAAGTTAAGGTTTAATGGTCCTATGATAATACTAAGGAAGCATTTTAGGATTTACTTAATTTCACATTTATAAAATTGTAAATTATAAAAATAATATATATGCAAAAGAAAAACCAAAAGGACAGGTATGAAAAATGTCAGGCTATAAATAAAAGTAAGAATATTCACTTCTGCTAATTTAAAATACTTTATGTTTAACTTTTATGGTTCTTCATTTGCTGTCAGCACATAATTCTATCTTACTTGTAATTGTGCATGGTTGAGAATTCATCTAATAAACAAAAATGAAAGTGTGAAGATATCTGGGAGAGAGTATCAACCAAAAACTAATAAGAAATTACAATCAAGCAACCAAATTTCCAAACAGAGCCAGATCCAATATAAGGGAAAAGGGGTTTTTTGGCCCTATTTTTAAAAAATGAGCTATTTTAAGCAAACAACATATATAATTTTAAAATACACCATCGATCATTTTAATCGTCAAAAAAATTTTTAGATAAAGATATAGACAATCTGAGAACTTCTGCTTCCATTAATGGGAAGCTAGGTACACTTCAGACCAACCATTTTACTGAGGACATCAAGCTGGATGAAGTGTTTAAAAAAATCTTTTTAAAAGATTCAGAGGGATTTAAAAAAGAAAACTTCAAAGAACTGACAAATTAGTGAAGAATTACCAAGTCAAAATCAAGGAGAAGATGGTGATCAGAGAGATGACCCCAGTGTTCAAGACCTATTTGCCCTGAGTGCATGTACTGATCTACCAAAGAAACAGCTGCGAGACTAACCTACAGTTCTGGCAGCCTGGCAGGCTAAGAAGACAAAAGTTAAAGAACCAGCTAGTACTCCCACATTTGGGTCCCACAGTAGGGACCCAAAAGGATATACTCGAGGGCAAGGGTCAACCAGAAGTAAACTAGCTCTCACACAGACTTGCATTGCCCACCAGGTCCAGGGAACCTCAAGTCTTAAAATTTGGAGTGATGTGGCTCCAGAATGACCAGAGTAAATGAAAGTCCTCTCTGATGAGACACTCTCACCTCAAATATCAAACTGGCACAAAAAGTTAACCAGGCATACAAGTGAACAGGAGAAGTATCTTGTAAAGTAACAGAAATCAACTCCAAAAGATTTGAAATAAATACTGAAATTATCAGACATACACTACAAAAACATGTTTCCTCTGTTTACAGAAATAAAAGAAGGCACTGAAAATAACTGCAATGAGTAAAAAACATTAAAAAGTTGATATTGCTGACCTGAAAAATAGTCAAACTGGACTTTTACAAGTAAAAAAATATAATAATCAAAATTAACTCAATGAACAGTCCATCAGCAGATTCAACACTGCTGAAAAGAGAATTAGTGGACTGGAAGATAGGTAAGAAAAAATATTCAGAAAGCAACACAGAAATACAATAGATAAAAAATACAGGAGAGAAACAACATGGAAGTTACAGTGAAACGATCTAACATATTTAATTGGAGTCCCAGAGGAGAGGGGAGAAGAAATACCTGAACAGATAATGGCTGAGAATATTCCAAAACTGATTGAAAGATACCATGCCACAAATACAAGAACCCAACCAACCCCAAGCACAATAAATTAAAAAAATCTATTCTTAGTTCATATTAAAACTGCAGAAAAACAAAAAGGAAGAGAAAACTTTAAAAGCAGTCAATGAATAAAATCCAGGCAACCTTCAAAAGACTGAAAAAAGTAGACTGACGGCTGACTTCTCAAAAACAACAATGAAGCCAGAAGCCAGCAGGATATTATCCTCAATGTGGAGACAGGAGGACTGTCCACCTAGAATTTTTTTTACCAGTGAAGATATCTTCACAAATAAGGCAAAAAAGGAAATTTTTAGAGTAAACTAAAATTCAAGAACTTGACACCAGTAGATACTACTGGAAATTATCAAAGATATACTTAGGGCAGAAGGAAAATGATCCCAGACAGAAGTATGAGATTTAGAAAAGAATAAGGAGCAAAAGTAGTATGGAAAATGTGGGTAAATTTAAACAAAAGAGTAATATTAATGTCCTATGGGACTTAAGAATTACAATATACAGAATAGCATGAAAGTTGTTTTAAGATTCCTTGTATTCTCTAGGAGGGTAAAAATATTAATTAGCATTAAACTTTAATAAGGACACAAGTCATGATTTCTAGGATAATCACCAAATGGACAGAAAGAGTCTACTTTGTAAACTAATTGAGCAGAAAAATGAAATGTAAAAAATAATCCAAAAGAAGTTCTTAGTTTAAAAAGGAGGGGGTAATAAAGCATTTTACTAGTTTAAGTGATTGCATTACTACAACAATCATGACTAGTCTAAAAGGCCAGACTTTTTTTGTGAGGTCAGGGTTTCAAAGAGTTTTTGGTTAAAGAAATTCAGGCTAAGAAAATACCTTTAAATAAAAAATTTCAATTACTATCTAAAGGTGTATATAATACTGTGTATGTGAGCTTGCTTCACAGACAGTTTGAAGATTAGTTTGATATTCCCTTTTAAGCTACTGTCAAACTTATTTCCATTAGTAAGTCTAGATTAGGTATCCAAATGCTTACAAATGTAGAACACCAAAAGATGAACAGTACCTTGTAGCTCCTCTTCTATCTCTTCTTCGTCTTCACTAGAGGAAGCTAAGTAGGCTTGAAAATCCATGTCCAAAAGCTCTTCCTTTTTAAACTTCCTGTTGAGTGTTGTAATTCTTTCATGATCTGTCTCATCCCAAGTGATCTCCACCTTTCACCAATGAATAAGAAAAAAACAACAAATAAAATAAAAATGGAAATGTCAGCAACCCAAACTTGTTAAAGAATATTTATCGTTAATTTGTATGTTTAACAGTAAACTAAAAAAGTTAAGACATGCTAAAACAAATAATAAATAACATGCTTAATGAAAAGTTTTCTACCTGTGGAAAGGGAACCATTTCAATTAACCTGTGCCTTCATCCTCCTAACTCTTTACTATATGCAAGGTACTCTATTATTTGGAGTAAAAATTCATCAGTGTATGGACTGATTGTGGTGAAAAGAAACAAGAAAATGCACTAGTGCAAAAAGTAACATTATTATGAATGAGTCAAGACATGTTTTTCACCTGGAGTTCTAGGCATTTCAGGAGGTCTACAAACTGTCTGAAATTTGCTGATAAAGCTTTCAACACAACCTCAGTGTGGTCCATTTTCCAAAAGAGATTAAGAGCCACTGATGAAAAAGGCATCTATTTGTTGGAAGTACAGTAAACCCCCACAACACAGGAATTCATCTATAACATCATCGATCTTGTGACTGGCTCCTGTCTTCTATGTCGTCCCCATTCTCAGAGTCCAGTTAAAGGTTTAATCTTCATCATAGGGCAGGTCCCACATCCTTGCTGTTTTTCCCCCTCAGGCTAATCTTTCCAGTTCAGGACAACAAAATGGGCACCAAGAGATCCAATCCTTAAAACAGTTGCCATTGTCAGAGAAATTCCAGCTAGTCACCATTCAGAATTATTCTTATTCTGATAATTAAGACTGAGCTGATAACCACAAAACCACTGATGGAACTGGAACAGATGTGGATGATACAGCCAGACCATAGGAACTCCAGACTGGCTGGCTGGATAGGCTTGCCCATTTTTCAGTCTTGAAAATAACATGATCCTACATTTTATGTGACTGAATCTTTTAGACTTCACTTATTGCATACTGGTGGGGTTTCCCTGTACTCAGTAACTAATTAAGGCCACACAGTACCCACAGGCTGCAGGTGACAGATACAGCAGCTCTCTTTCTGCCACCAGCCTATCCTCAGAAGAGCACAGTGGCTTGTCACAAAAAAGGCAATGAAAAGCCTGTATGGCTGCTGCAGAGTCCAGCTGTGGATAGAAGGTATATGGAGTAGAAGAGCAGAGAAACTAGGCAGCTAAGTAACATACTAATTCAATAAAAATCTTTTGGCTGTTCATTATTAAGCATTAATGTGACATCTAGTAGTCCTGAATTATTCTACTTCAATTGTTTTTAGAATTTTGGATCATATCTGCAGAAAAAATGTGTTTCTATTTTAAATTTCCACTGGTTTTAACTGTGATTTGAAGTAATCTGTTACCTCCTTACCCCTACTCCCTAGGATATTAATAACTAACATATTACTTATTAAAGAATCTAGTGAAGTAACACTCTATGGGAAAGACAGAAGAGAAAAAAGAAACATTTGCAGGTAATTGACTCAGGCTTAAAGGCATAACAAAAATTTGAAAATAGGTTCCAACACATGTGGGAGATAAAAATGCAAATACACCTGTGTTTGATTTCTATTTGTACTTATGCTTTAAAATTTTGAATCCTTTCCATTTCTAAAGATGCTGTAAGTAAATAACTCTTTTCTTAAAAAAATTGAGTCCAGCTATGTATTTTCTAAAGTTGAGAAATACCGTTGATGTTCCCATTGCAGCAGATGTGAAATATCTTGGCTTATATGCTGTTAAATCCACTTCTGAGGCTACATCCTTGGGCTCATCATCAAAAGTAATATCATCTGGTATAAACCTAAGAAACAAAGAAAAAAATAAATTTATTTAAACATATGCTGCAGTGATAAACAACCAGAGTTTAGATTCTCTTCTAATTAGGTATAGTGTATACATACACACCATACAAGAGATTCTACGGAACACACATGTAGATGAAGCAAACAATGTTAGAAATAACCTTGGCACAAAATTTCTGAAATTCCTAAGCTATAAATCTGTAATTCCCCCAAATTTGAGTGAAGTCTGTGTAGGCAGAAACCCTGCATTAGGAGTCAGTTAATATGAGTCAGGTGTAAACACACATGGGTCCCTCATGTTTCAAAAAGACCTAGATTCCTGATAGCTCAGTCATTGGCTTCCTATATGATATTCTGAAGATCAAATAGAATTATTAATGGGTAAGTGCTCTGAATATAAAGTATCATACATATGAGGTGTCACTGAAAATAAGGAAAAGCTTAAGGTTGATTCTTCAAGACTAAAAAAATCTTAACAATTTTATAATTTTTTTCACAAATAAATAGCTGTTAAATGTAAATCAGTCACTGTAATTGTTTGACAATTCTTAGGCATCAGGCTAAGGAGTGGGAGGAAAAAAGCAAAGAGAAATGATTCATGGTTATTATATTTAGGTTTTGTCATTTATATAGGAGATTTTATTTCCACACATGAAAAAGCACCGGCTGTATATTGCATCAAAAATGATTTTTCAGGAGAGGAATGAATAATTAAGGTTCATTAGGTCTACATCAGTGGTCCCCAACCCTTTTGGCACCAGGGACCGGTTTCATGGAAGACAATTTTTCCACGGACGGGGGGTGAGGGTGGGGTGTTAGGCTTAGGGCAGTAACGCAAGCGATAGGGAGCAATGGGGAGTAGCAGATGAAGCTTCGCTTGCTCGCCTGCCGCTCACCTCCTACTGTGCAGCCTGGCTCCTAACAGACTGTGGACCAGTACCAGCCTGCGGCCCAGGGATTGGGAACCCCTGCCCTAGATAACAGGATGGCAGCAGAAAATTCAATTTTCTTTTATAAAATTATATATGACAAAATAAAACAGGGAATATAAATTTTTCCATGGTCACTGATCTTATTTTCTAGGTACTGCCAGAGCTTATTCTAATACTGCATAAAAATGTCCCAAAAAGGAAACAGAAAGAATAAAATGATCCTGAAAAGAACATGAGGACATGAACTCATGATACGCAGAGTTTGACATTCTAACAAATGTTTGGTAACTACTATTTATATACCCAAAACAAGTACCTCCTTTTGAAACTGTTAACAGAAAAGAGAAGGAAATGTCTTGTTTGATGAGATATGCCGTTCATGCTATATACTTAAGCAGGCTAAACTCTTACCCTAAACTATCAATACAAAAAATTTTACTTGTGGGCTTCCCTGGTGGCGCAGTGGTTGAGAGTCCGCCTGCCGATGCAGGGGACACGGGTTTGTGCCCCGGTCCGGGAGGATCCCACATGCCGCAGAGCGGCTGGGCCCGTGAGCCACGGCCACTGAGCCTGCATGTCCGGAGCCCGTGCTCCACAACGGGAGAGGCCACAACAGTGATAGGCCCACATACCGCAAAAAAAAAATTTTACTTGTATTCTTCTACAAGTTGGAATGCTTTTGAAGTGTGAAAGCCACAGTGATTATCAATTGATGCATTTTTTTTCCATAAAATATTTCATTTTGAGAACAAAGCCGCTAACAAACCTGGATACAAACAAGTGATTTCTATTGAAAATGACACAGTAAAATGGTTCACTGGGTTCAAAGAACTAGGTTAATGATAAAATGGTACAGTAGTTCGGCTTCCCGGTTTCCTTAGAACAGACATTCCCAAACACCTAAGGTTTTTCAGCTTGGGTCAGTGTAGCCTGAGTACGTGGTGGAAATAATGCCCAAGTCTGAAGATAAAGCCAGCAACACCATTCACTGAGCAGCATTGCCCAACAGAACTTTCTGTGATGATGGTAAAGTTCTGTATTTGTTCTGTCCAACATGTGGTCATTAAGTACTTGAAATGTGCCTAGCGTGACTAAGCAAATGAGTTTAAGCTTTTTTAAATTTTTAATTAAATAAATGTAAATAAGCCAGATATGACTACTGACTACTGTATTGGATGGCACAGATCAAGAGATACTAGTTTATTACAAGTAAATTCCTTTGCCTCCACCTCAATGCTTTTTAAAAAGTTACTTCACCCTGGTTCCTAGTTCTAAAAGAGAGCTGCAAAGAAATAGCTACATAAAACCCATCATCCTAAAAACATATTTGACATATCTGAAAGGACATAAATGTGAGGTGACTCATACCTAATACTTTAGCTTTTTCTCATTCCAGTTTTCTTTCTTAAGAGTGATGTTCTACAAGAGAGTTCACCAAAAGCAAAAAATCCTCTTAGAATGTGAAAGGACAGAGAGCACTACCAGTTCTAATATTTCAATTCTTATAATCATGTTGTGCTACAAGATTAAATTGGTACAACACACACTAGATTACCTGAGATCTATGAACGAGCAACTACTTTCGAATTCCAGGCCATCACAATCCTCATAAATTTTAGCGGCTGTTTCAAGAGAATCACAGTCTACTACTGCATAATAGTACTTCAGTCGTTTGAATTGATAATCTCTCAGTTTTTCTCTACAGGTCCTAAAAGGGGAAAATCTCATTAGGCTTACTTAAACAGGAACACAAATACTCTCTCCCTTTAAAAAATAAATGTAATTGTTCCAAGAAAAAAAATTACAAACTGGTTTTTATTCCAACCCAACCTTCCTTTATGATTTTGCCTTCATGAACATTAAATACTTAAGCCCAATTTATTATTTTGACAGGTACAGACCAGGGATTTTGACTGGAATTTGCTATCTAGAAAAGGAAAGCAAGAACTACATGTGCTTACCTGTGATTGTAATTCTTAGAATAGCTATTTTTTTGTTTGTTTTGCTATCACATACAGCTTTCTCAAGTAATACCACTCGAGAGGATCACTGTATTATAAAATATTCTAGGAAAGCATTAGCTTTTATTATAAAGAAATTACTGATCTTGTAAAACTTTATTCAGGTGTTGTCAAGTCTACGTGGTGTAAATTCAACTTACTTAACTACAGCATATTCTTTGAGGGTCTTCATCTGCTCTCTTTTGCCACCAATTTTTATTAATGCACATATAGCTCCACCTAGTGGATTAAAAACTACCTTAAACTTTTTTCTATACTACATTACGATGATTAAGAACTTTTTCTACTATTCTTGTATTTTTCTATTTAATCCTTAAATAAGAGAAATTACGTAATTTGAAGGCAAATAGTTTCAATTCCATTTACATAAAAAGCAACATCTCAGAAAAAAAGCAAAACTTACTGATTCAGGGCAATGAGGCTGAGACCTCTAAATCAGTTTAATCATGACATGTTTTTAAAACTGCGATAATAATTTTCATGAATATAGAAATACAAATACACACAAAAAAATGTTACTGGAATAGTGTGCCACTTCTGACAGACTTTAACCTGCTTTGAAACCTGTTTTAACCATGAATGGCACAAGTGTAAACTTTAGTCCCAACTATTAAAGTGACCAGAATTCTGAACTAGTGACACAAACTCATGAGGTTTAGTTTTATTTTCTAGAGTGTTTTAATACCAGTCCTTTTCAGGGGCATCTTCAGGAATGCTTAATAACTCTACTGGTCCTTGAACTTGCTCTTCCTTCATCC
The DNA here is from genome assembly GCF_963924675.1 of Phocoena phocoena. Taxonomy (NCBI): domain Eukaryota; kingdom Metazoa; phylum Chordata; class Mammalia; order Artiodactyla; family Phocoenidae; genus Phocoena; species Phocoena phocoena. The sequence continues at coordinate 47,603,342 of NC_089233.1, read as the reverse complement.
TCTCCTTTCCAAATTCTGAAGCATATATCTAAACACAAAAAAGTAAGATTAATGTAATTTATATTTCCCTTTTCTTATAATATACAGACCTGTCAAGGTCAGGAACTCTAAACAACTGGACTCAATGAAAACAGCAAGAATGCTTCACGTCCAAACCCACTATAGGAAGCTAAAGCATCCTCAGGAATAATCTTAAAAATAGTCATTTTGGCTAGGGATTAACAGATGTGGGCTTGGGAACAAAAATAGAGTATCTCCTCCATACATTCTGGGCTCTAAGGGAAAAATTAAGAAAAGTGAAACAAGATTCTAAGTTCAAGGAATGATACATAAACACACAGACACACACACACACACGTGTGAAAAATGATTGGATTAAATAATTTAAATGAGATATATTAAAATGATTAAAGAAATATATAAAACAATGAAGAAACATAATTTTGTAACACCTAACTTATCCCTAAAATCATATCGTTTATCCAATGCTTTCTTTTAAAGAAATTCTTTAAATAAAAAAGAACTGATGACAATCTTATCACACAGGTTATATATAGTCTTGGTATAAGAAGGAGTCACACTCGCCTAGATTTGGTATTTTTCTAACTTGGCCACTTTTGAGATTCAAGAAATATAATGGTATTAATCTGCATTGTTTTGATACAACTGGGCTTAATATTCATCTATTAACTAATGTACACTTTTTTGAGTTGTTTGAAATATCTAATTTATCCACTAGGGGATCCAAGTTTTTCTTACTAATCTAAGTTGCATAAAATAGGTTTCAATGCAGAAGTTTTTAGTATATATGCTTACATCTGTTGATTCTTTGTATTTTTTTTCCTCTTTGTAAGTCCAGAGATTTCTACTACCCATCTCCTAAAACACAAGCTTTAACAAAAATACCATTCTATTTTATTCTGCCAGTAGTTTTAAAATTTTTTTCTTCATTTCATCTGGCTACCATTTGGGGCTATTACAAGGACCTGCACTAAGTTCTCCAACACAAGGACTTGTCCGTTTGTTCCAATACCATGTACTCAAGAAGTTTATTTTGTTCTAAATTATCATACAAACTCTTCTATCTACCTATTGCATCAAGTTGTCCCTGTACTTTTACCCAAAGCTATTAAATTCTGTAGCATTATAAAATGTTGAGATTTTGTAATTGGTAGGGTGAATCCTTTTATACTGGTATGATTTCTCAAAAACTTGTGAGTCATTCTCACTTGTTTATTCTTTTAGATGATTAATGGTAACCTTTTTCTTAACTTTCATTTGAACTGACACTTTGATTGAAACTATACTAAAACTGCAGAACTGACATCTTAAATATTTAAACTGAACAGTAGTAATTTAGAGCTGTTTCAGGCACTGTACTAAATACTTAGCATGATCTTCTTTTCATTTAATCCTTACCACTATCTTAAGAAATACTACTGTTATATCCACTTAGAGGAGAAAAGACATTTGAGAAATTAATCAATAAAATGCACAAGATCATACAGCATGTATCAGAATCAAGATTTGAATATAGGTCTGTCATACTACAAAGCCTAGAGTCTTAATACCTACGCGGGCTCTCTAGAAATATGGTATCTCAAAATTTATAAGTTTTTCAAGTATTATTTATCAAGTGTAACAGCTTACTTCATATAGGTCATATTGTTTAAGGTAATTTCTAAGGCTTTTATGTTTCTGCTGCTAATTTTTCTTCTTGCTAATTCTAGTAATGAAGCATTTTTAAAAATATTTATCTTATACCTTGTCCCTTTACTGAGCTTTATTATAACAGCTTTTCAGTTGATTTCTTTGTTTTTTTTAATTAAACACAATCATATAACCGAGCAATAATTTCACCTCTTCCTTTCTTACTTTCATACCTATTACATCAGTTTTGTGCCTTAACTGTATTGGACAACTTCCAGATTATTTTCCTTAGAAGGAAAACTATGACTTTAAAAAACGAGATTTAACTTAGAATGCTTAGAAATATTTACTTCAAAATAAAATCAATTCTCACCTTTACAGAAAATATAACACCTCCTTTAGGTTTAAATGAATTGAACAAAGCCAGCAAATCTTTTGCCTTCAATCTATCCCAGTCCATGTTGCAAACTGCTAATCGATGCGTAATCTAAGAAATGAGAAAAATTAAATACGATATAATCTATATCATTCCCAATGCTAGCAAAATTAAGATAGTAAAAATATAATGCCTTCTTTTCCCCAAATCCTGAAATCATTAATACAGTATTTAAGTGGTTTCAATATGTAAAAGAAAACTTCAGATGAGTCACACAAAAGTAAAACTGTCAAGAGAAAAGCACTTTCTCTTACTTGGTTCTTAGTTCTTGAATCAGAACATGATGACAAGCTGATTCTTTAACCACCAAGTTTGTTAAGCTATTCTGCCACCCATAAGTAGGAAAGTTGAGTATATTAATCTACAGCATTTCTAATAGGTGCAGTAGGAATTGAAATATAAACTCCTAGTTAAAACAAGAATTTTCTAAAAATTTCATTTGACTTTTAATTATTTATATAGAAGTTCATCCCTATCTGCTTGGACAGACATGTACTTTATATAGGTATATTCTGTATCAAGAAGTTTTAATCAGAATCATCATCAAGAGTATTATTTACCAATAAAGCTTTTCCTTGTTAATTTAATGACATCAATCCTACCATCTATAACAGCTACTTCTACTGTACTCTTGACAAATAATCTTATTTATTCAAAAGGTCACCTCATCAGCCCGAGGAGCATCTTTATCTAGTTCTCTCCAAGCATGCTCAAAACCAGATTCCTCTGGAAGTAAATATGCCATATCTTCTTCATCTTCAGAACTACTTTCTATATTTCCTTTGCCCCTCGCAAGATCGGGGCCACTGTCACTTTCATCATCATCCTCACTATCCTCATCTTCATCTTCCTCCTCATCATTTTCATTCCCTCCATCATCATCATCATCATCATCATGAAGATCAGCAGCAACAGCTCTACAAATGCCTGTAAATTCATCTTCAGATTCTTCATCACCTCCTATTTCACTAGCACTTTCTGAATCTTCCTCCAGAGCTTCTTTGTCAAACATTTTACCACTTGCTGAGTTTTCATGACCATCACTGTCTCTTGCCATTATGAATGGAACCACTGCAAAAAGGTCAAAGGTAGGAGAAATTAAGAAAACGTAAACACTGAATTAAATTAAATCCAAGTTATTTTGACCTCAAATCCAGTGAAAATATAATTTCTATGAAACAGACTAAAGGAAAATATAAATTTGGCAAAATTCATGCCTAACCAAGTTACTTAATAGAAATCTTAATATATACCCAGATCACACAAGTAGATTCATATACTCATTCAATATTTATGGAGTGTCTGCTCTGTGCTAGGTACTCAACATACTACCATTGGCAAAAGAGAAGCAATCAATGCCCTCAATAAGCTTCCAGTCAGGTGAAGAGGATATGGACAGTTATTGATCAAATAAAATCCATCAAATCAATGCACATAAAAAAAATGAAATTACAACTAGGATAAGTGCCAAGAAGAAATGTTACAAGGTGCTATGAGAGCACAAAATAGGGGTCCCTAAGTAAGTGATAAACGAGTTGCTACTAGAAGGATGAAGAGGAATTAAGTAGTCAGGGTTAGACTAATAGATGAAGGAAATGTTCCAAATAGCAAGAAAAGCATATGTAAAGATCCACTAATAGAAAAAAGCTGGCAAGCATGTCTGGATTACAGATAGCCAGAAGTCTTCTTGTACAGAAGTCAAGTAGAAAATGAAATTGAAGAGTTAGGTAGGTGCCATGTAGCTTTGGACTTTATCGTAAAAACATATGAGAAGCCACTGCTATTTTCAGAAGGAGGGACATCATCAGATTTTCATATTGAGATCACCTCAGCAACAGTGTAGAAAACTTGAGGGAGTTAAGAGTAGATGTGAAAAAGAATTAAAAGGTTAGTACAGTATTCCTGGTGAGAAATGAAGGTAGCACTAAGTTGGTGGCAGTAGAGATGTAGAGTAGTGAGTCGCTCTTGACTTTCAGAGTCAGGAGGTAAGACCAACAGTAATCAGTGACAGGGGCTTGATATGGGGAATCTGGGCAGTATCAAAGATGAGTCCTAGCTTCTTGACTTGCAGAAGGAGCTAGCTAGTTAGATGGACAGAGAGAAAAAGAGGTAACGATAGAAGAGAACAAGTTTGTTTGGTGGAGGTATATCATGAATTTGGTTTTGGATATGTTGAACTGGAAGTGCCTCTGAGCCATCTAAGAGGAGATATAGAGAAGGCCATCGGCTGTATGAGTCTACAGCTCAGAGAAGTCTGAGCTGGAAATAAAGTTTTTGACTGATTCTTGTATATAATAACAAACGTTGGGATGTGGATAAGATCACTTACGAAGAGAGCAAAATAGTAACTTTTCTGCTATATCTTAAAGTTTGCAACTGACTTATGGTTAGCAATATATGAGTGAAAGACTGGTTTCACCTTAAACTGTTTTTTTTGGCCCTCATCATACACAGAAAGGACTGATTTCCTATTTCTAAAACAATCATATGCTTCTATCTATTCTGTGCATATCTGTGTGAGTATAGATATATCTTATATATCTTATTCATCTTTAAGTTGGAGTTTATGTTTCTGATTCACAGGTTCTAAGTGGATAGAGCCTATAAGTGGTCCTATAATCTTATAATAGTCATTCACTGACCAAATATTGAGTACTATGTACAAAGAATTGAGCTGGGGGGACCAGAAAGGGAGATGATTTATAACATGATCCCATGCTCTTCATGAGCTCATAAACAAAAGAAATCATTTACTGATTTATGAAATTATGTTCTAAAGCACCACAGAGAGAAACACCTAAATTTGCCAGCAGAGAGGTATGTATAATAAGGAAGGCTTCAAAAAGATGCCCGACCTGAGGCCAAATGAAAAGGAGTTTTGTTAGGAGGAAAATAGGAACTGAGCTTTATTTTAGTACCACAAGAGGGGGGAGTAATAAAAGATAACTAACTAGTAAATGTGGAAAAGCCAAAAAAAGGCATTATCATAAGTTCTATAAATGGGATCAGAAAAACACCACCATGATAGTGAAAGAAAGTTACTATTAGATAAGCATTAGAATTCACTTTTAAGCAACCTGCTTAAAATAACACCTTGGGGACACAGCTCTATCGAGTATTGCAATATTTCTCAAACATCAGTTATTACTATACAATTTTCATGATTTTTGCTTGTCACCGATATTTTTCATGAAGCTGAATTTTTTTAAATTAAAAATATTAGCTTGTTCTAAACAATATCCCTGAAGCCACAAACGTGATATAGTGGTTACATTTTTTTACCTAAGATGTTGAACTACGTAACTATTAATATAAAAAATGTTTGAGTATCACCTGACATATGACATCTTCTCACATGACAATGGTACACATATCACATTTGGGGTTGTATAATAAATTGATACATGGGAGACTTAAAGAGATCTAGTATTTTAATATTTTTGACAATATCAATTACATTCAGAATATTTATTCATTCACTAAACATTTGCTCAGACCCTACCTTGTACAAAGGCCTTATTCTAAATAATGACGGAATAGAAAAATAAGTAACTGCTTCTATTCCTAGATGGTACTGCTCCAGTAGTGACTATAAACACTACTGTTATTCAGCTACTTTAAAAAAATGCTTTATCATTTTCCCTCTGATTATAAAAGTAATGAATGCTCACTGTAAAAAATTAAGAAAATATGGTTTAGCAAAGAAAATAAAGATGACTAGTAATTTTTCATTCAGAGATACTGAGTGGTTATTTTGGTACATAACTCCCTAAATTTGTTTTCTATGATATGCCCACTAATTTAAGTAGCTAGTCATACCATTTATTCTGTTTTGTAACCTATGTTTTGGGGTTTTTTTTGGTCGCACCGTGTGGCTTTCAGGATCTTAGTTCCCTGACCAGGGATGGAACCCAGGCCCTCAGCAGTGAAAGTGTAAAGTCTTAACCATGGGACCACCAGGGAATTCCCATGTAACCTATTTTTAAAACTTCATATGTCATAAACATATTTGTATATGTCATAACTTATTTAATCAATCCCCTAATGATTTATGTTACCATTTAAAAAATTTTAAAAACAATGCTATAATGCACAATTCTTTAAACACATGCCCAACTGTTTACTTAAAATAAATTCTAGGAGTGCAAGTGCTGGTCATCAACATTTTAAAATGATACGTAATATTAAACTGCAACTCCCTACATCATCTTTACCTCATAGCACTTAAAAAGCCCCTTGTACACAGTACTTGCTGGAATGATAAGTCATGAATGAATAAAGAAAAAAAGATGGTGCTGGTGGAGTCACTTGATCTCTACTTACAGATAATGCTTTTTCTAGACTGTGGAACCAATGTAAATTACAGCAAACAACATGGTGGGGTAGAAAGAGTCAAAGACCTAAGTTACTGGCCCAGCCTGTGTATCCTCACATAGATCACTTGTTTCCTAAAGAATATATCCTAATTTCTCATGGTTACTGAGAAAATTAAATTAAAAAAGATATGCCAAAAGATTCTGTAAAATCAACCCCAAGGATTATATGGATATGTTATATTAATCTAATGCCCTAAATCTAGTGAAATTTGAAGGATACTAGACTAACTTCGCTCACAAACTCAGCATCAAGCCAACCTTGCTGCTGTTCCCAGCCTGATCTTATCCTCCACTTTCAGTAACCAGACTTGCATCCCTTGTCCCTATACCTCAGTTTGCTGTGTGGTTCCACTATAAATCTCACCCCTGACCCCTAGTCCCTGCTATTTAGAATTCTGTCCACTGCCTGATACTTCCTACCTTCCCAGTGTGATTATGGCCTGTCAAGACCTCTCTCTGCCTCTTCTTGATGCCTACCTTCCTTGGGTCCTGTAATCACAGCCAGCCTTTGTCTGGCTTATCTGAACATCACCAATTTTCAGTTACAACATCAACCATCAGCAATACCAATACTCAAAATTTCCTGCTGCCAGAGGTGACGCAACTTTTTAATAAGCTTAGAAAACTTGTAAACATGAACTAGAGTCAGATGTTTCTTACTTAGCTTCAAACAACCATTTCTAGCTTTATTATTCGCTCACCCCTTCAGACACCTTATTCTCTAATCAAATGGGAATACTGATCTCTTCTGAGCAAGCTCAACTGTATCTCTGCTCAAAAAGTTCTTTCCGTGTAGAATACTCTGGATCCCAAATTTAATTCTTCCAAACCCCAACCAAAATAGCACTTCACCTATGAATTTTACTGATTACCATATCTTGAGTGACCTCCTGCTCCAAATTCTCAGAGCCCTGCTCTTCTATGGCACTTTAAATTACTCTATTTTGTATTATGGTTCTGATTAATTTCTTCTGCTTTAGATCTGCACTGTCCAATATGGTAGCCAGCAGCCACATGTGGCAATTGAGCACCTGAAAGATGGCTCATCCAACTTGATATTAGTATGAAAATAGAATATAAAATATCCCATTACATTTTTTATGTTGATTATATATTGAAATAATTTTTGATATATTAGGTTAAATAAAATATATTAATAAAATTAATTTCACTTGTTTCTTCTTACTTTTTAAAGTGTCCACTAGAAAATTCAAAATTATATATTTCTATTGGACAGTACTGCTTTAGACCAGTGACACTGCACAGAGTTTAGCAGGTTGTTATTTGCAAAGGTGATCTGCAAAGAGTCAAGAAGGGCTGAAATCAAGGCCAAACCCCAATCACCAATCCACACACCCTGCAGGAGTACTGCCTCTGTTCAGGGGAAAAGAACCTGTGCCTCCCTCAAAGGTGCTGTCCTCACCAAACTGTGAGTTCTGGAAGTGCTGTGTGTCCAGAAGGGCACATCTTTTTCTAATTTGCACAGGCGTCATATACACTAACAGTAGCCCTGAGATGGGGGAACCATGTCTTACTCAATGTTCTATCTGCCACATATTAGTTACTAAAAGTAGTTGAATGAATGAAGGAAGGAATGAGCACCCAACTCTACTTACCTTCTTCAGACACACCTTTTTATCCTGTGATGAGACCATATAACATTTTATCTGGTTGGAGAACCTAGCTGTCACTAGTGCCCACCACAAATCAAAATCACTGCTTAGCCTCAAGACCTAAATTTTTGTCTCTCTTCTAGCCATTATAGCATCAAATCAAAAATTCATTATCATATGGTATTTTTTCTTTCATAGCTTTATACTTCCAAATAAGCATTTGACCACTTTTATGATACTATGAAAATACTCATTAGATATATTTCCTTTTTTAAAAGACCAGTGTAAAAATAAGTAATGTAATACCAAAGAATCTTTAGTTCTTTCCAACCAACCTGATTGCATTTCTCTTCCTGTCTCAGAATACTTGACTTTGGGAGACTGTGCAATTTCAGAGGTGCCTGAGTCTACTGTTCTTAATTTTCCTTTGGGAAACAAGTCCGTATTATGTTGAACAATGGTTTTTTTCCCTTTTGTACTTTTTTGTATAAATTCTTTGCTATCGCTCTTGGGACTTGTTGACTCTATCTTCTTAGATTTGCACGAGGTTTTCATTTTCTGAATTCTCTCCGAGTTATCTAAATCATTCTTATTTCCAGAATCCTTTTGATTAATTTTCTTGGTTTCTTTCTTTTTCTCCTCAACAAGATTTTTTGATTCTTTTTCGTTTTTAGTCTGGGGTTTTTTCTTCTTCATTTTCTTTTGGTTCAAAGCTTTATTATCTTCATCAGAGAGATCCGAATCAGAATCTGAAAGGTCGTAAAAACGCTTCAAGTCCTCTGTAGTGCTATGGTTGATGGGGCGTCCTCTTTTATCCACAGCATAATTCAATTTGAACTTTTTGTCATGAAACATCGCTCGAAATCTCTTGTCAATTTTGATTTTTCGATCCTTTTCTGGCATTTCCCAAAATCTCGGGTCCTTTGCAACCCGCCTAAACCGCTGGTCACTCATTATTTCTTGTTTGGACGCCATTTTCAAATGTCTGACTGGACAAATGCTTGAAGAAACCAAACACTAAAAAATAAAACAATAATGAAAGGTTACTAATATAATTAAATAAGATGCTTTGGGAATATTAATTCACAATACTGTATTCTAAGGTAAATGTAAGTAAAATAAAAGTAACATGTCTAATTTCCTTTCCCAAACTCATTTTGAGTCACATGCAGAAAATAAAAAACTATCAGAATACCTTCTTTTGAGTACAGATCATATGGAGAAATAAATTTAAGGCAAAACGAAGCAGAATTCCAGGTCTTTATGGAGGGGGGCAAATGATTATTAGTCAACTGCCCTCACTTAGATATCCTGTATTTCTACTTGTATACTTGTGTTACAAGTAAAAAACTAATGTAATTTAAAAATTCCGAAGCCTCAGTTGGTCTTATTTGTTTCTTCACGTTTTGGTCCCATTCTCTCCGTTAATCCTTACTTCACTCTACCCGGAACAGCATTTACTTCTATGTGGCTAGTCTCCTAACTAAACAGACCAAAATCAATTCAGGTTTAGCTCAAAGTTCCCCCTTTATATACTACCACCCTTCATGAATCTGGTGAAGTCTCACTCTAGTTAATAAATACATGGTAGTAGTGCTTTGTTTCAAAAGCAAGGCTTGACTATGATGCACTTATACAATTAAACATTTAACGCTCTGAACAGCCTTATGAGGTAGGGTAGGTACCATTTCATTCAACTATTACAGCTAATGTGTATAAGTGTTTAGAACGAAAGCACTTGATACACTCCTGATATTCGGAGAGGGGAAGGCGACCTAACCTCATCTCCGACGCCCGCCCTCATCTCTGTAGCCCACCCTCCCCTTCTACCCACCCTCTAACGCGGGGAACACCAGGGTGACCCCGGAACTAGGGTCTCCTTCCCAACTCCCAAACCTCAGAGAGCCGGAAGAGGGAAGAGGTCCCTCAACAGGACGGGGAGGAAGAGCAAGGAAGCCTGAAGAAAGAAGTCGGAAAGGCAAGGAGGAAGAGCGCGGCCCTCACGAATCCGATGGAGACCCTTTCAGAGACTGATTCTGCCCCCTCGACAACCCCTTTTTCTGGAACCTAACCCCACTCACCAATTCCAAGACTTCTCCGAGCCACAGGTAGGCCCCCGACTCCCACAATCCTCAGCGTGACGTGCAGCCGTAATGGCACGCGAACTGGGCCAAACTTCTTCCGCTTTCCCTCCGCGAAGCTCTCCAGAGTCCTCGCTGAAGCTGCGGCGCATGCGCACGGTAAATGCACCTGCAAACGGCGTCGCTGCTGGATATGCTGCGGTTGACCAGGTTCCCGCCCCGGTGGCGGCGACCTCCGGCGGCAGGGGTCCCCGCGAAGAACGTCGGCTTCAGGAAGGTGGCCTCCGGCGTCTCTTCCCTGGGCAGCGCCTCGCCCAGATCCCTAAACATATTCGATCGGGATTTGAAGAGGAAACAGAAGAACTGGGCGGCCCGGCAGCCTGAGCGGATAAAGTTTGACTACCTGAAGGAGGAGGTGAGTCAGCGGGACGGCGGGGAGGGCGGCGCCGAGCCTTGGCTTCGGGTCCGGGAGCTCCAGCCAGGCCCCGGCCGCCCCCACCTCGCTGTGTGAGCTTGAGCAGCCGACCTGCCTGTCTGGGCCTCTACTGTAGTCTCCCAGCGGCCGGGCGCCGGTGTTTGTAAATTGCTCTTCATTCATTCATAACCTCGGCAGATGGTGCCTGTATTACAGGTGTGACCAGGGCAAAGTAAGACCGCTGCTCTCAGGAGATTTCATTCTTGTGGGAGGCGAGACAGTGAACAAAAACATGTAATTTCAGCTAAAGAAGTAAGGCCAGGTAACAAAGTGAAGTAGTAAGGTGACTGCGCTGGTCAGGGAAGGCCGCTCAGGCAGACGACGTGATGAGGAATTAGCCAGGCTGGGATCTGGGGGGAAAAGCCTTGTAGGCAAAGGGAAAGACAAACCCAGAGCCCCTGAGGCCGAAAGGACCTTGTTGAGGCTTCCAGGGACCTCCATTGGGAGGTCAGGGAGGGCCCAGCTTACAAGGGCCTTAACGGTTAAGGACTTGGGATTTTCTTCTCCATCTCGGCTGTCCATTTGATATGGTAATTTCTGGCCGCATGTAGCTATTGAGCACTTGAATGTCCCTTTGAGATGGGCAGTAAATGTAAAATACACGGGATTTCAGTGACAATGTGAACAAAGGATGTAAAATATTTCCTTAATATCTTTTTACGTTGATTACGTGTTGAAGTTTTATTTTTGATACATTGGGTTAAATAAAATGTTAAAATTAATTTCTTTACCCTTTTTAAAATGGCTACTAGAAAATTTTAAGTTGCTCATGTGGCTCTGATTGTTTTTCTATTGGCCAACATGGCTCTAGAGGAATGTGAGACTGTCGAATGCTTTTAAGCAATGGAGTGATGGGCTCTGGTTCGTGTTTTAGAAAGACTCATTAAGATAAATTAAGATCTCTGATTTGTCTGTGCTGGTTTGAGAGACCTCTTTCTCTCTGCCTAGGTGGACTAGGGACTTGAGCAGGTTTCTGCTTTCTGGACAGGCAGCACAGAGCTCAGGCCTCGTGTTTCTTCAGGGATGGACTAAAATTGAAATGAAGTGTAATGAGTTCTTTCAAGCCAATGCAGCCAACATTTACTGCCCCTACTTTGGGTAGAGCTCTGTGCAAGTCCTGGCCTGATCAGATGAGTGACTCTGTCCTCAGGGTTCATGGTGACATGTACTTAGAAGATGTGTTTCCAGCCACTCTTCTCCAAGAAAAGCACCTGGATTACAACTTGACTGAGGCCTCACCAGTGTTTAGGGCTAGAATAAATGAGATAAAGTATATGAGAGTTTTTTTTAAAAATAATAAACAAAAGGTATTCATATTAAGAATGATGTACAAAGTGGAGTCCTCTGGGAAATGACTTCTGCTCTCCCTCCTCCCTTACCCCTCCTTCCCCCCCAAAGCAAATACACATATGTTCTGAGCTTTCAAGGCCTAATAGAAACTCTGGGATGTTTATAAGGGAATGAGTGGAATATTAGGCTCCCACATCTTTATTCCTGCCAGACGAAGCTAGCCCAGCAAAAAGGAGGTGCCTACCTTATGACCTCTTTTAAATTAGGGTGGGATTGAAGAGGTTTCTTCAGATTTGGCTGACTTCTAATTTGCAGATGTTGCTCAGAAAAGTTGTTTACTCATTTAGGAGTTCCACAAAGTTTGTTAGTATTTATCAAATAATAGAGCTTTTATTAAGTGATCACTTATACATTGATCTGTAATAATCCCCAGCTAGCTAATTTTTCACTTTCACATACCTCATGCTAATATCTATAGACAATAATATGCTTGTTATGTTCCTGTTGATTTTTTCTTTTAATTGGGGTATCCTGTTGCTTTTTGGCCTTGCATTCTTGTATCATATGGAATATAAAGTCATATATATACATATATATATATATATATATATATAGTATTTAGTCTTCTTTCCTTAAATTGACTTCTGAAGTAATTAACTCAGTGTGTTTCCTTTAATTTATGATGTTCCTATTCAGAATTTGAAAAGAAAGTTGCTGAGGTCAAATTGAAAAAGGGATAAAGGGAATTTAACATGTTGAAACATAAGTAACCTATGGATTGTTGAATACTGGAGAGAGTGTCACTTCTCTGTTAAACCTACTCATCTTAACTTCATTGCCTCTTATAATCTGTCAGGTTGGAAGTCGGATTGCAGACCGTGTATATGACATAGCCAGGTAAGTGATGATTGTCATAATAAAATACAATCAACTTTTCTTTTAAATTATTTTTTTAATATACTAATTAATTTATTTTTGGCTGCGTTGGGTCTTTGTTGCTGTGCGTGGTCTTTCTCTAGTTGCGGAGAGTGGGGGCTACTCTTTGTTGTGGTGCACGGGCTTCTCATTGCAGTGGCTTCTTTTGTGGTAGAGCACGGGCTCTAGGCGTGCAGGCTTCAGTAGTTGTGGCGCACGGGCTTAGTTGCTCCGTGACATGTGGGATCTTCCCGGACCAGGGCTCGAACCCATGTCCCCTGCATTGGCAGGCGGATTCTTAACCACTGCGCCACCAAGGAAGCCCCAATCAACTTTTGAATGAAGGCTTGAGAAATTAAATGCTGAGAACTTGATATGTGGAATGGCAGCATCTAGATGAATTTATTACCAGGATTAGTGGTTTTAATCACTCTTAGATCTCACCTTTTTTTATGTCTGAGAGAGCAAGTATTTTCTCATTGTTGTCTTAAAAAAGAATGAATGGGGGGCTTCCCTGGTGGCGCAGTGGTTGAGAGTCCGCCTGCCAATACAGGGGACATGGGTTCGTGCCCCGGTCCAGGAGGATCATGCATGCCGCGGAGCGGCTGGGCCCGTGAGCCATGGCCGTTGAGCCTGCACGACCAGAGCCTGTGCTCGGCAACGGGAGAGGCCACAACAGTGAGAGGCCTGCGTACCACAAATAAACAAACAAAAAGAATGAATGGAAGCACAGCTCAGCTTCTCTCCAAGACTAAATGGCTATTCCACTTGATTTGGTCAAAAGCGAGTAATGGAAAGATTGCTCCAAAAATGGATATAATTGACATGTGAATTTTAAAATTTACTAAACCTAACTTTAAAAGTTTAAAATTATAACAGAACCTTTTACCATCTAAGTGAAGGAGAGAGTCTACCTAGATTTGTTCCCCCATCAAGTTATATGAGACTTTGGCCATTATATCTTAGGTATTATTAATAGCAATAAGGGTTTTATGACAATTATATAGAGGCAGATTTGAGAAAAGAACACCTTCATCAAATATTATTAAAACCTTGATGGAGTCATTGCTCTATATTAGGCATAACAAAAGCTTTACAGGTTTGAATTTACAGCCAGGTAGCAGGAACCACAGTTAAATAATGGCTTTGCTATAGAATTGCTCTGTGATGTTAGCAAATCGCTTTTTGTGCTCTTTTGTGTAAAAGACACACATTAAATTAGACCATATGGGATGAATTTATTACATTTTGTCTATTCAAGAAAGGGGAATTTTGTAAAATCACAAACTCTTGAAATCATATTTTGGATATATCCTGGCTACTTAAAATAGTCTTGGGGTGAATCAGTTTCATAAAGTTAAAAAAAAAATTCTTCATTGTTACAAAAATCACCCTCATTTCATCTGTTTCATTGGTTTCATTATTTTAAAAATCTGAAAAATAGCTAATTCTCTATACTGTAGTCATTCATTTGCCTGGCTTTTAGGTCATTTGCAATTTAATAAATGAAACGTTAAATTTTCCAAGTCAGATTGGATTTTACAATCTCTTTATGTCATAGTACTGAGCAAAACACAGGTCTGTGGAGAAAACTGATTTTGGCTAAAAGCATGTCTTAAAATAACAGTAACTCTTTGGAATTAAATCATTAAAAATAACAGTCTAAAATGTCTTACACTAATGTTCTATTATTAGAATAGCTTGTATTGTCAACACTGATCTTATGTTTATTATTTAAACTAATCCAACAGATTATTAAATGTCTTATTTGTGCTATCTGAAGCTTACTTAGTACTGTTAAAGTCGGTGATAGTAATAAGTCCTAACTGTTGAACATTTGTACTGTGCTGAATACTTTACATGCACTGTTTCATAAAATTCTCATACCAACCCTGAGGAAGATAGTAACTTTTCCATTTTTATAGATGGGGAAACTGAGATCCAGCAAGATTAAATCACTTGTCTGTGGTCACAGAGCCAGTAAATTGCCCAGAATTCTAACTCGTGTCTTTGTGATTGCAAAGGCTATATGCTTCCCCAGGCCACACTGCCTATGTTCACAATCAAGATAGAGGGCATTAGGTAAATAAATGGTTCTCTCACCAGTGGTTCTCCAGCTGTGTACTGGTGTTCTATATTTTTGACATAGGTTTTTAACAGAAATTGAAAAGGAACTCTTGCTTCCAATAGGAAAAATGTTATTAGCGGATAAAATTTTTAAAAATTTTGTCACAAATTTTTCTTAAACCTATGACCCACAATTGGATGTGTAAACTGATTTAGTATGACATATATTTGGAGGAGACAGCATTGCATAGGGGATAATAGTTCTGGTTCAGGATTCAAACAGACTGAATTCAAGTTCTGACTGCTGCTTATTAGTTGAGTGACCTTGGATTAACTTACTTAACTCTGCATACTTAGCACACTGCTTTGAACCTGGTAAGATTTAAGTAAAAGCTATTATTTAGTTGATATTTTGTTTGATTTTTAGTTTATCATGTTATACTTCATGGTATTTCACATGATGATTTCTAAGTCATCAAAAATTTGAGAAGTAGGGATAAGTAGTAAGTTCCTGGTAGGTGTGCCAAATATTTTCATGTTCATTTACATTAACTTCTTTTCATTCTTTTTCTGGGTATATTATCAAATTAAAATACCCCCTACTAAATCAGTTCTTCACATCCACATCATGGAGCAACCTTATGGAAAGCTATTGGTTGTGAGGTCCTGTGAGTGGCTAGGCCAGACAGACCTGCCGTGTCTGGTGTGTTCTCTGATGGATGCACCTTGTGAGGCAAGGCAGCAAAGGCAGATGATATAACTTTTTTGAAAGCTGTGTTCACTAAAACGTTTTTACTTAAGAAAATTAGTTTTTAATAATTATTTATGGACTATTTTTATAGACAAATATGACTTCTGTGTCTGTTTTTCAGAGATTTCCCCCTTGCTTTGGATGTCGGTTGTGGAAGAGGTTACATAGCACAACATTTGAATAAGGTATATTTATTTGATGACTTAATTTACTTTGAGAAATAAAATTGGCTAATTTTAAGGGAAGACTTTCTAATCAATTTGTATCATATTTAGATTTTGATTATATCAGAATTTCTCATTTCTTTGTTTTTTTTGAAGTGATGGAACCAGTGGTTGTTTTGTGTCTACTCCTAAGTAGTTTATTCTTAAATTGTTTTTTCTTTTCTTTGAATCCATTTTATACGGTGTTCCTACTGATAGTTTCTTTAAGTCTATGTAAGATACATTGTACTTTATTACCACTTTGTTCAAATATTTTTAATAATTCACAATAAAAATCACATTGACATTCATTTGGAAGTTGTGAGTAATCTAATACTTTATCTATGAAAAATATTCATTTCATCAGTTGGTTAGAAATCTTGTGTGTGATGAAATATAAGTAGCCTTTATTAATGCTTATACCATTTTATTTTTCAATTTGTACTTCAGACCAAAAACATTTATTAATTGTTTTAGCCTCTCTATGTAGCACACTGTGCTGGACACAGATTAAAGTGGGATTTCTATATCAAATCCACTTAGAAAAAAAGTACACTTGAGCGAAGGCAGGAGGAGGGGTGTGTATGAGCCTCTCCAAATACTGTTATTGATAATAGTAAATGCCATGGAAATGGTACAGTCATTAAACTGCAACAGGAGTCAAGGGAAAGGAAAATCAGTAGGGTTTCATTTGATCAAAGGCTTCTGAAAGGGCACAGAATCTGACCTGGGATTTGAAAGAATCTGGATTGGTGTTTCATAGGCATTGGAAGTAAGGGCATAGCAGGAGGGAAGGTGGAGGTAGAAAGCTGTAGGGTGTGATACAGTGATGTTTAAGAAAGATTAATTTGGGGATGGTATGCAGGAGGGATCTTCTGTGGTAAAAGAGTGGGGACTAGCTCTCAGCATATTATGCCATGGAAAAGTTAACACATAGCCTTAACCCAGTGGAGTAAATTAAGGATGCTGATTATTCATACCTGTGTTCTCCATTTTATTAAATATTGTTAAATATATTACATGTAGTGTTGACTGCATATATTTAATTCTGTGTAACTTAATATGTGTTATTAAAAGTATTTGTGTACCATACTAATTACATGCAGAAAAATACCCTTACAAAGCTGAAAATTAATCTACAATTATCACTTTTTCCTTTACTAATTTCAACAGTTGTTTTGTTTGATTTGTTACTAGTTTTTTTTGTTTTTGTATTATCTGATTAACTTTATTCCGTTTCAGGAAACTGTTGGGAAGTTTTTCCAAACAGACATTGCAGAGAATGCTTTGGTAGGTAGCTTTTTAATACTATAGGTTTCTGATCTCCTGATTTGTTTTTTAGTTCTTTACTTTTTTATTTCCTTCAAAATGAAATTAGCTGTTTTTTTCCTGATTATAAATGTAACACACATAAAGGAAAGTAAAACAGTACAGGAAGTATAATGGAGGAAGGAAAAATCACTCTTAGTCCCACCACTCAGAGGCAACCACTGGTGACATTTTGGTCTCCACCTTGTAGGCATATAATATCTCCCCAACACTGTTTTATACCAACATTATTATGCTAACATGCCATATTTTTCATAGAATACTACTCTTTTATATCAATGAATGGTATACACACACATACACACACACCCCTATTTATACAGCTATATAGTATTCCAGCATATGAATATTCCACGATTTATTTAGCTAAATTTCTATTGAAGGACAGTTGTATTTCTAGTATCTCAGTAACCAACACTGTGATGAACATCCTTATATAAAGCAATTTTGATTTATTTTATCCCAGGGAATAAATTCCTAATAGTGGAATGTATGGATTCATTGATGTTCAGCTTTAAATTTTTAATACACATCTTCAGACTGCCGTTAGAAAGACTGAAGAACAGAATTAAAAGAAAGCACTCTTTTCTCCTTCTCTTTGGTAACACTGGGCCATTTATTTTGTCTTTGTCAATGTAATAGGCAGAAAGTAGAATTTCATTGTTTTTATTTACATTTCTTTGATTACTAGAGTAGCCAAATAGCTCTTGATGTCTTTTGGCTATTGTTTTTTTTCAACTTGTGCATTTTGTAAGTAATTTTTATGATGTGCCTGTACCTTAGTCCTTTATCTACTTTAACCTTGGCATGTTCTTATTCTAGGTGGTTTGTAAGAACTTGCTTTTTAGGGATATTGGTTTTTCTTTATATATTTAAAAAATATTTTCCCCAATATATTGTTTACATTGTTTATTGCTTTTTAGAAGTTTTTGATTAGTTTATCATCAAGTATATCAGTCTTTACAATTTCTGTTTTTTGAGTCACGTTTACTTAGGCATTTTCATCTAAGAGTATAAAAGTGTTCACCCATATTTTCATCTAGCAGTTTTCTGGCTTCAATTATTCCACTGAAACTTTTAATTTTTTTAATTTTTATTTTTTAGAAGGACTAGAGACTACCAAGTAAATATAACATTGACTTAAGTTTAACAAACAATGATTGTGTTAATAATTAAGATGTTATATAAATGTGTTTTGAACGTCTGTTTTTTAACTTTTAGAAAAATGCCTTAGAAATGGAAATTCCTACTGTCAGTGTTTTAGCTGATGAAGAATTTCTTCCCTTCAGAGAAAATATATTTGATCTGGTGGTTAGCAGTTTAAGGTTGGTAATCCATTTGTGCTTTTAAAAAATATATGTTAAAAATAGATAATTTATGCTATAAAATTTTAATATTATAAGGTAAATAAAATAGATAACAGAGTAAATATCTTAATAACTTATTTTAAGTCACAAACCAGTTTTCTCTGGTAAAGAATTATGGATTATATGCTCCCTAGTGGGGATAAGTGATATAGTACCTCAACTTTTTTTCCTCCCCAACTTTCCTTAATTTGCTGAAGTTTATCTGTCTTAGAAGGGTGTTCCTCGCTGACGTAACCTAGCTACATGTTGATGGGGCAAGAGTTTGAAAGAGTATACTGGCTCCGATATTCAGATGTTAGAGCACCCTTATAAACTCATTCTGGCAAATAAGGAGAAGCTCGTATTTCCTTTAACTTTAATTCTTCTACACAGAAACCTAGTTCTCAAGGTTACTTTTTCCCTTTGTGCTTCCTACCATGTCCCTCCACATTTATTACAAAAACATACATTATAAATGTTTGTTGAATAGATTATAATGTACAAGGCACTGAGCTCGATGCTTTGGGGAATTGAAAAATGAATTCAGACAGGAATCCTGTCCTCAAAGACCTCAACATCTGATAGAGAAAATAAAGTATTCTGTGTGGTGCCTTATTTCTCCTTATTAGTATAGTCAGATTTTTTTTTCAAAGATTCAACATGCTCAGTTCAGCCCTTTTAATGGCTGTTTTTAGGGTGACCTGTCATTATGGTTTGCCCAAGACTTTACCAGTGTTAGCACTGAAAGGCCTGTGTCTCAGGAAACCCCTCAGTTCCAGGCAAACTGGGAGAGTTGGTCACCCTTGCTGTTTTCTTTAGTGAGTTTGTAATTTTTTCTCTGCTTTTTGAGGTGTGCTGAACAAACTTAGAAAAGTATTCAGATTCTATTGTGAAATGGAAAACATTACAGAGCCTTGGTCTAAGGGAAAGAGCCCTGGGCAGAGAGTCAGAACCTGAGTTTTAACTTTAGCTCATGTGCTTGCTATTTGCAAGTAACTACTGTAATTCTGTCACTTTCAGTTTCCCCATAAGTATGATAGAGTTTATAATATGACCTCAATTTTTAAAGTATCAAATAATTGTTAGAAAGCATTATGAAAGATGAATGTGAGCTTAACATAGTATGGTTTGAAATGGGTCTTTGGTGCTCTCCTGGAATTCAGCTAAGAGGATGCCAGCTCTACCAGGAAAGTGTGACCATACTCTACAGAGACTGAATCTTGTGGTTATACAACACCACACTCTGGGAGAGGGTCAAATAGAGTCCAAAGACAATGCAAGACATTTCTAAAATTAAGTTTTAAGTATATAGAACTTTGAGTTTATTTATTCTTTTTTATAGTCTTAAAAAATATGGGATATTATTTATCAGAAAACTCATTGAGTTATTTTTGATGAGTAATACTGTTTGCCTTGGGAAAATTATAGGTCTGATGAAGTGGCTTCCCCACCTCACCCCGCGAAAGTAGGACTTAGAATTCTATATATATCTAGCTTAATTGTTTGATTTAATTGGTGAACTTCCTTGAATATGTCATCAGGTCCTTATTTTTACTATTTCAAATAATTTCTCAGAATAGCACTGTTTAAATGAGATGCCAGATAGGGATGGTTTTTACTTTATTTTTTTCCCTAGCTTTATTGAGATATTATTTATATATAACATATGTAAGTTTAAGGTGTACCATATGATGATCAAATACATATATATATTGCAAAATGATTGCCACAATAAGGTTAGTTAACAATTTTCATCCCTTCACATAATTGCAATTTTTTGTGTATGTATGTAGTGATAACATTTAAGATCTACTCTCTTAAAAACCTTCAATTATATAATACAGTGTTGTTAATTATAGTCACCATGCTGTGTATTAGATCCCCAAATCTTGTTTATCTTAAAGCTGGGAGTTTGTATCCTTTGAACATCTTCCTGTTTCCCTCTGCCCCTGGCAGCCACCATTCTACTCTGTTTCTATGTGTTTGGCTTTTTTAGATTCTGCATATAAGTGAGAACATAACAGTATTTTTCTTCCTTCGTCTTGCTTATTTCACTTAGCATAATGCCCTCAAGGTCCATCCATGTTGACCCAAAAGGCAGGATTTCCTTCTTTTTTATGGGTGAATGATATTCCTCTCTCTGTGTGTGTGTCTGTGTGTGTGTGTCTGTGTACACACCACATCTTTTTTATCCATTCATCTCTTAATGGACACTTGGATTGTTTCCATACCTTGGCTACTGTGAATAATACTGCTATGAACATGGGAATACAGGTATCTCTTCAAAATAATGACTTTACTTCCTTCAGATAAATATCTAGATGTGGGATTGCTGGATCATATGGTAGTCCAATTTTTAATTTTTTGAGGAACCTTCATACTGTTTTCCACAGCAGCTGTTCCAGTTTATGTTCCCACCAACAATGCACAAAGGCTCTCTTTTCTCCACATCCTCACCAGCCTTTGTCATCTCTTTTTGTTAATGGACATCCTGATAGGTATAAGGTAACATCTCATTGTGGTTTTGATTTGCATTTCCCTAATTATTAGTGTTGTTGAGCATCTTTTCATATACCTGTTGGCCATTTGTATGTATGCTTTAGAAAAGCTGACTTTTACTTTATTCATTGAAGACTATTTGGAGAGATAATCATATCAGGAAAGTGATATACTGTCACATTTTCGCCTGCAACAGAAGGAAGGTAATTCCCTAGGAATATTTTTTATTTTAAAACTTGTATGAAAACAATCAGTGAATTTTGATATGCAATTTCAAACATCAAAATTTACACCTTTTTTGTGGCTTATCCTTATACTAGTGCTGCTCGTACTAATTAATTATACACATTAAGCTAAAACAAATGTGTGTTTTATATTTTAGTTTGCACTGGGTGAATGACCTTCCTAGAGCACTTGAACAGGTAAAAATCTTAGTGTTGATTCTAATAGCCTGTGTTATTTTGTTTATTATTAGCAACTTATAGATGTTTCTGTTTTTATACAGAAACTTATAGATGTTTTCCATTTTATATTTTTGACAATTGGAAACGGAAGCAAATAAAAAATTGATTATCTTCTGTCGGTCAGATACACTTGGTGCCCTTTGGCATATTAAGAATTACATTAGTGACTCCCTGTTCCCTGAGAATTAAGAAATCTAATTATGGAGATGTTACGAAAGTTTTCATAAATATTTAAGACTTGTACAAAATAGTACTGATATCATAAGACATTTTCTGTGTGGCTTTCTTTCTTCCTGCACTGCGTATAAATTTTTTGTGGGTGAGAACCTATTTGTTCCTACAGTGTTTGTATCTCCCCCATACCTTATACTTAGGCAATGCTAGTAAATGCTTCTCGGTTGATATTGATCAACAAACAGATGAAGGGTGGGTAAAAAGCATCGTGTTCCGAGGAGGGAAGGAGATCACTGTGGCTTGGAGTGGCCTAGGAAACCTTTAAGAGGAAGGAATTTCTTGAACAGGGCCTCAAAGGGTAGGTCAGATTTGGAGTGGGAATACACTCCAGGAAGGCGGAATACACTCCAGGAAGTCAGAATCCCGGGATAGATGGGAGGTGTAAGAGACTCAGGAGCCTGAAAGGACAAAGAGGAAGCCTGTTAGAGAATTAGTATAGTGCCAGGTGTAGATGAGGAATTTTGGGACCAGATTTAGGCAGACTCAGGTGACAGATTAAGGAATTAGGAGTTTTTTCTTAAGGCAATTCAGAGCCACTGGAGAATTTTGAAGAGGAAAGTAACATGATTAAAAAGCTGGTAGGCAGGATAATAACTACCATATCTTAAGCATATACCGTTTGCCAGTCACTGTGCTCTGTTTTACATATGTGTTAAATAACTCTGCAGGATAGCTTCATTTTGCTGATTAGAAAACTGATGCTGGAATTTGGTTACATGGAAGAGAGACTGTTTCAGTGGCCCAGGCATGAGATACACTAAACCTATGTGGCAATGGTAGGAGTTAAAAAGAAGAGAAAGGTATTTAGGACTCTGCAAAGTAAGAATCAACAGTTTGGTGGCTGGTTAGAGCTGAAGATCAAAAAGAGTCAGGAGTCAAATCTTGCCTTAAAGTTTTGAGTCTGGATGACTGGAGAATAATTAGTAAAAGTAGAGGAAAGAATGGTAGTGATCAGATAAAGGGAATAGAAAATGGTAATTAACAGAAATATGGCATTTGGAAAAGGGAGTTGATTTGAGAAAAAGTGTTGTGTGTGTGTTGGATATACTGGGGAAGGGGAGGGAGTAAGTTCATCAAGACACAGATATTCATGGCACACAGGCAGCTAAAGACAAATTTAGAGTTCTGGGGAGCTCAAGGTAGAGATTGGAAAGTGATCCTTGTGAAATCCATGGGAACTGATAAGCCCTCTGTGGTAGAGAGAAGCTGAAGAGAGCTGAGGACTAAATTCTAGGTACGTTATATTAGAGTTTGGTGGCAAGAGAAAGAAGTAACACTAAAGGGGCAGAAGAAAAAAACCAAAAGATTTTACAGTCGGTTTGCTTATATACTGTTTTGTAATTGCTTCATAATGTATTAAATGTAAATCCAAGATGCATACTTGAATTAGAAGAGCCTACTGTGATTTGGGTTCTGATGTACTTCAGAATCCACCCTGTCCTGTAATGTTCCTCATTGTTGAGAATAGTCAGAGTCAAAACTAGTTAAAGATTGTAGTTCTAAGAGTCATTGAGGAAACATTTATGATCTGGAATTCATTCTGGCTACTATTTTGCTCAAGTTATCAATTTAAACTGATTTTTGTTTTAAAGCTGAAAAATAAGTTGGTTACTTCTTAATTCTGTATGTTACTGGATTAATATGTTAATATTTTAACTAAAATGTTACTAGATTAATGTTGTGAATCATAATGGTTTCTCTGTAAATCAATTTTTTCTGCATAGTAAGCCACCTCAGCTTTTTGTTTTAAAAATAATTAGCTCACAATTTTGTGAATTAGGGATTTGAGCTGGACTTAGGAAATTCTTCTGGGTCTGGCTTGGCTCACCCGTGTGTCTGATATGCCAGTGGATTGTCTTGGAGCTGTCGGATGGCTTCAGCTGGGACGCCTGCTGATCTCTAATCCTTCACCAGGCCAGCTCAGGCTTGTTCACAACGTGGTGGCCAGACGGGGCTCCTAGAGAGCAGGTGGAAGCAGCAAGGCCATTGAGACCTCGGCTTGACACTGATACACTGTCAACTTGCTCTGCATTCTTTTGGTCAGTGCAAGCCACAAGGCTAGCCCAGATTCCAGGAGGGGGAAGTAGGCTCCATCCCTTAATGGGAGTTGTTGTTGAGCAGCGTTTCAGAGGGCACAGATACAGGGAGGATGGTGATTTTTGTACTCTATCACACTTAAAAATTTTTTTCTTTCAATATTTTACTGATTATAAGAGTCAGTTTTGTCTATTATAAAAAATTGAAAACATATGAAATATTTTATAGATATTAACACTATCAGTAAATGTCTATCTTCACAACAATATTATACTGCAATGCCTTTCTGATAGTTGGTTGTCTAAGTGTTATTTAATAAATTATCTGGTTATTAATTTGACAAAATAAGAATGGTAATCATAAAATATTGATCTAGATACCATATATCCTTTTAACATTTTTATATGTAAAATTTTGAATAGTTTTGTTGTTTATATTTATTTCAGATTCATTGTGTTTTAAAACCAGATGGAGTGTTTATTGGTGCATTGTTTGGAGGTGACACTCTCTATGAACTCCGGTGTTCATTACAGTTAGCGGAAACAGAAAGGGAAGGAGGATTTTCTCCACACGTCTCTCCTTTCACTGCTGTCAATGACCTAGGACATCTGCTCGGGAGAGCCGGCTTTAATACGCTGACTGTGGTAACTATCAAGAGAATTGAGTAACCCATTAATTACACAGTTCAGAAATAATCACTCTCTCTTTTTATCTTGATTGACACAAGGTAGGCATGTAAAACTTTTATTATCCATTACCTGAATAAGTAACTCAAACAAAGAATGTACCTCAGTTAACAAGGAGGCTATTTTCTAAGACATGCTACTCCATCACAGTCTTCAAATCCAGAGTTAGGTGTAACATGAGAGTTAGAGCATCCCAGAGGAGGATGGAAGCGGGTATACAGGAGCATTCACAGCGTTGCCTCTACCACCAGCCCTCAAGTGAAGTGGTGCCGTGTGAGGCAGAAATGAGAGAGCGTGCATTCACGAGGCCTTGGGTTAGATCCAGGTAGAGAAGGGAGGACAGGGGGCTGTACACCATCAGGACTGGAGAGATCTGGGAAGAGGACCCAAGACCATCAGCGATGAAGAAACAAGGAGTCACCATGGTGCAGTGATGGTGCAGGGTGCTGGTGTCTGACAGTATAATTTGGATCCTTACCTTGCCCCTTTACTAGCTAGGGGAATTTGGGGGGTTTACTTCACCTCTCTGAACATTCATTTTTTTAAAAAAATGCAAATGTTACTCACCACAGGTGGCCATTAGGATTAAATAATTTAAAGGGTGTAAAGTACCTGGACCTTCACAATAAATGCTCAATAAGTCCTAGTTCCTGCCTTCCTCTCTCCTCCTCCCTCTACTCCTAACACTTTCCAGGCCAAGGCTTCCCGCAGGGACGCATCCGAACAGGGATTCCCCCTTCAAACCTCCTTCAGCAACAAAGTCATTGTAAAAGATGTCATTACTGCCTTCCAGAGAATGGACTTGCCATGATTTTCCAAACCCCTCAGGCCTAAAAACATCTCTAAACCTGATTAGAAGAAAGAGGAATTTTTTTAATGAAGAAAACTTCTCATTGCATAATTAGAGACTTTAACCTTAAGAAACTTTTTAAGCAGATGTAGTGTGAGTGTGTTTCATAAAATCAACCTACTGAAAATGGCTTGTCATATCCTTCCGTGCTTTGATAGAAAGCAAGGAGCGTAGACCAGCAGGGCCTCTGATGTTGGGAAGGGGTTTCCCTTCCAGGGAAGGGAAGAGACAGAGACTGGGAACTGACGACAACCCTCATGGAGTGATGTTGGAGAACTCGTGCCCAGTCAAACAGGTTAGTCAGCAGTATTAAGGGACTCAAAAGTCATTGCCCATTAGGAAAAAGATGAGACTTCTACTGAGTCATCGAAAGAAAGTTAAATTATGTTAACCACTTGCAGTTTTCTATGGTTGTAAAGTGAGTTGTGTGTTCTAGAAAGATTTCTACTAAAAATATTTAACCTGACATTATAACATTTCAAAGCCTACATTTCTGTTAATTGGGAATTCAAATAATTCAGAATACCTTCCATATACTTCTCCAAAATTGAGCAGAATGAATCAAACATTAATATAATGCAAAAATATTGCTGTATAATCTTCTCTATAGTTTAGAAAATTAGTTGCTAATTTAATATATAAAATCTATAGAAATTTGTTCCTTGAGACATATACATTGTCTCTAATGTGCTGTATTAACATTGCATCCTAATTCATTTTCTAAAACTCCCATGCAAGAAAGCTTTTATATAATCAATTATACAGGTTTATGTTTCATACATTAGATATGTTACTTTTATACTGCAATGGATTTTTATTTTTAAAGTGAAATCAAGTTAAATTAATATCATGTAATTATATTTACATTTATATGACCCTCTTAGTGAATTATTTTTAGAGTTAGTTGGCATTCTTAATGAAGCTCATTTCCTTTTAGAATAGTTTCCAGGCTAGTATATTAGAAGAAAACTGCAAATATGGTCCCCCATCTTAATTTGAATAAGACCTTTGACAAAGCTATTGTGGTACTCTTGATTGAGAAGGAGATGGTGCTTTTAGTTGCTTTCGTTGAATTGTTTTCAAAGGATATTGTTTAATGGTTAGGCATTAGCTGGAAGGAATTTTATTTTTAATCTTAGAATCTCTTTTTAAAAATAATTTCCCCACGTAGAAAAATATATAGAAGGGACTATCCAGAGATGATCTTACTAAAAAGTGCACATACAACCTGATCCATGCATATGTTTTTTAAAAAAATGAAAAAAAACACAAACAAACCATGTATAGAGAGAGTAAGAGAGTGGGTCCAAAATGAACAGAAGTCTCCTCCTGCCTTCTGACACCCCATTCCTTTCCACAAGGATGACTTTGGTTAACTGTCTTATATATCCTTTCAGAACACTTTTTCCTCACAGACTGGAGTACAGTTATGTCACTTAAATGTACATATGCAACAATATATACTCTTTTGCTTTTTTCTATATGTACTCTTTTTTTCCCCCCAGACAATAACATATCTTGGAGATCCTCCCCTACAAACATACATCTACCACATTCTTTTTTGACAGCTATATAGTATTTCATTGAATAGATATACTTTATTTAACCTGCTGTCTGTAAATGGACATTTAAATTGTTTCCGGTTTGTTGTTTGTTTTCTTTATACTCTTTCAAAAAATGCTGCAGTGAATTTTCTTTTACATAATCGGTCAGATCAATTTCTAGCAATGGTATTGCCTAGTCAAAGAATATGCATTTCAAATTTTGACAGTAAAATTACTGTCCATAAGGTAGCATTAATTGACATGCCTTATCAACAGTGTATGTTAATCCACCGCTTATACTTTTGTTTTGTATCTCTAATGTTAAAATAGTACTTGGTCATTTTGTTTTGCATTTCGTTAGGAATTAGAATGGATGTTTTTGTTAAGTGTTCCTTAGGGTTTTGTATTTGATTCTGTGCAACATTAAAGTCCAAAATTGGGAGGTATAGTTAACATATTAGATAAAGCTACAGAATACAAAAAGATCTAGATACTTCAAAAGTGGTTAGTGCCAATAGGATGAAGTTTGAGATACGTGCAGCATTTTGATAGCAAACTTGAAAAAAAAGTGTCCTATATTCAGCACTAGTTTCCAGTGTAGGCAAACTCCTACATCTGAGTGGTTAACACAGGAGTTTTTCACATCACAGCCATGCTGGTTGGACAGCTCCTCTCCATCCTGTAGTTGTGCCATCTCGGCCTTGTATCCTTTAAGGTCACTGCAGCAGAGACGGCCTGGAAAAGGCTCACTAGCTCTTTATTACCTTGCCTCCACCTCACTTTTCTTTTGCCAGGAGAAATGTCTGGGGTTGTGAAGTGTCAAGGAGTACCTGGATGTTTGGGGAGCATCAGTGGTCTCTGCCACTGTACCAACAGTGAACTCCTGTATCAAACTTCAAAAAGAGTGGGGTATCATTGCTCAGCAGTTCACCTGAGAAATAAACTGTATGTGCCAGCCATGTGCCCTTTCCTAAACTGGTCTGTGCAGTATTGCTGCATCACTGGGAGTAGAATGAAAGCATCTTGGGAGATGACCCTTTTTGGCTTTATTCTGCGTGTCACATTTTGAGAGAGAGTGAGATTGATATTGACAATGTAGAGAAAAATGAAGTCAGCACATGTAAGGATCTATAAATTTTGTCTAGAAGCCTAACCCCTCCCCCTAAAAAAATTACAGTGTCCTGGAAGAGTTTTCAAAGACTTGAAGAAAAGGGTGATTGTTTGCAGAGTACAGAATAGACTTTATTCTGTGTTAATCCCAAAGAGAGAATTAGAACCAGCTGATGGAGTTATAGAAAGATTACTGTTAGAATGGCAAGCATTTATTCTGCAATTTGAAATCTTTGTAAATCAAGTGTAAGCCAGATGACGTCTGTGAAGAATACTGTAAAGAAGATTCCTGCTTACCATGAGAGATTGGTCTGGGCAATCTCTACAACCTCTTTTCTAATCTGGATTTTTGGTAATGAATGCCAAAGGATTTGTCTTTCTTTTTGAATAGGACACTGATGAAATTCAAGTTAACTATCCTGGAATGTTTGAATTGATGGAAGATTTACAAGGTAAGACACTTTAAAGAATTTTTAGACGCCATATGAGAGTCGTATTTTGAGGGCTGGCTATGGCAAGCACTGGGGCCAAGCACTAGAGATACACTGGGTGAGGAGAAAGCGGACTGTCTTCATGGAGTTTATACTGTAAAATGGGTGAGGCTGACATGAGGCAGCTGCCACAAAGATAAACGTTAAACTAGAATTGTGGTAAGTGCTGTGAAGTAGAGGAACTTAGAGCTGTGACTGCCTGTGAAAGGCTGGCAGGGCTTTCTTTTTTTTTTTTTAACATCTTTATTGGAGTATAATTGCTTTACAGTGTTGTGTTAGTTTCTGCTGTATAACAAAGTGAATCAGCTATACATATACATATATCCCCATATCTCCTCCCTCTTGCGTCTCCCTCCCACCCTCCCTTTCCCATCCCTCTAGGTGGTCACAAAGCACCGAGCTCATCTCCCTGTGCTATGCAGCTGCTTCCCACCAGCCATCCATTCTACAATTGGTAGTGTATATATATGTCCATGACACTCTCTCATCTCGTCCCAGCCCACCCCTCCCCCTTCCTGTGTCCTCAAGCCCACTCTACGTCTGCGTCTTTATTCCTGTCCTGGCAGGACTTTCTTGAAGGAGCATATGAGGGTGGTAGAACACCTCAGTGACTTTCTCTAGCAACACTTGGCAGCTCAGATCCAGGCACAGGTAGAAAGAAAGCAGGTAGTTGTGTTAGTGTAGGATTGGGGGTTGCCAGGGGGTTAGGTGGGATAGGTCCTGGTGTGGGAGAGTCAACAAAGTCCTGTCTGAGGAAGTGATGGTTGTGCCCTAAAAAATGAAATGGGTCACTAGGCAAAGCAGGGAGGAATTGAGTCCCAGCCACGGAGAACAGCATGTGCAAAGGCCCTGTTGCAAGAAAGAATGTGGCAAGAACTGAAAGAAGGGCATTTTGGCCAGAATACAGGGAATAAAAAGAAAAGTTGACTGATTAAATTGGTAGGTAAATGGGAGCCTTGTAACCTTTGTTAAGATTGTTTGTCTTTATCTTAAAAGGCCCCTTGAGGTATTTTAATGGGGGGAGGGGTCGTGATGTCAGATTTTTTTTTTTTTTAATGGATTGGCAGATAAACTAGTAGGAGACTTAACAGCTGGAAAGCTTACTAAGAAATGGTGGTGGTTTGGACTAAGGTGGTGGCAGTGGAGATGGAGAGAAGTGAATGGATTCTGGAGATGTTTACGAGATAATTGTGACAGTTCTTGCTGATGGATTACATATGGGCCGATGAAGGAGAGAGACATTTCAAACATAGCACTGAGTTTCTGGCTCTCCTAGCCAGATAGATGGTGCCCTTCATTGATAGAGAAACAGTAGAAGATAACCAAGTATGGTCAGGGACAGCTCTTGAGTTCACACTTGGGCATGTTGGATTGGAAACGCTTTTGAAATAGCTGAAACAAGATGTCAGGTAGGCAGTTGAGTGTGTGGCTGTGTAGCTCAGAGGAGGCTACTGGCCCAGGTAAACATTGTGAGTCATTTGTGAATAGGTGGTGTTGGAAGCAGTAGAGAGGTCATGGCCTGGGAGAAGCTTTGAGGAGCAGCAAGGACACAAACCCAACCTCCCAACCCCGAAAGAGGCGAGGCTGCCGACTGAGGGGGAGGCTGGAGAATTGGTTTGCTCAAAGGAGAGCCTCAACTTACGTCAGTGAGAATTTATGAGGTCTGATTTTTTATCACACAAATGGCATAGACAGTTTTGATGAATGGGGGAAGCTGAAGGCATCAGAAGTGTGTTCTCTGAAACCCAAACTCTGCTTACCTGGGGGAGTCTTAATCTGGATCCTGAAAAATCGTAAGATGATTTAAAGCAAATGAATTATAAAAATACATACCTCATGTTTGTTTACAGATTTAATAGTTTTTCATAAGCACTGTTGCACTTGCTTCTGTAATAACCCTCTGGTAACTACTTTACCCCTGTCCTACAAGTCAGAAATATTATGCCCAAAGAGAACACTTGCCTATTAGTGGTAGAACTGGGTGCTAAACTCTTGCCTTCTTGACCCCTGTTCTGACACTCTCTTGCCTGACTCTCCTGCTTCTTGTAGCTGCCCATTTGTAACAAAGTCCATTTACCTATCATTCAGCCTCCTCTGAGTACGGCGCTTCTGTCAACTTTATAAGGGGAAAGATGTGTAGTCAAAAACTTACTCTTGTAGTCACACTTTTTTTTTAAATTGGAGTATAGTTGGTTTACAATGTTGTGTTAGTTTCAGGTATACAGCAAAATGAATCAGTTATACATATACATATATCCACTCTTTTTTTAGATTCTTTTCACAAATAGGCCATTACAGAGTATTGAGTAGAGTTCCCTGTGGTATACAGTAGGTCCTTATTATTTTATATATTGTAGTGTGTATATGTCAACCACAATCTCCCAATTTATCCTTCCCCCACCCTTACCCCGTGGTAACCATAAGTTTGTTTTCTACATCTGTAACTCTATTTCTGTTTTGTAGATAAGTTCATTTGTACCCTTTTTTTAGATTCCACATATAAGCCATATTATATTATATTTGTCTTTCTCTGTCTTACTTCACTCAGTATAACAATCTCTAGGGCCATCCATGTTGCTGCAAATGGCATTATTTCATTCTTTTTTATGACTGAGTAGTATTCCATTGTATATATATATATATATATATATATATATATATATATATATCACATCATCTTTATCCATTCCTCTGTTGATGCACATTTAGGTTGCTTCCATGTCCTGACTATTGGAAATAGTGCAGCAGTGAACACTGGGGTGCATGTATCTTTTCGAATTATGGTTTTCTCCAGATACATGCCCAGGAGTGGGATTGCTGGATCATATGGTAGCTCTATTTTTAGTTTTTTAAGGAACCTCCATACTGCTCTCCATAGTGGTTGTACCAACTTACATTTCCCACCAACAGTGTAGTAGTGTTCCCTTTTCTCCACACCCTCTCCAGCATTTATTGTTTGTAGATTTTTTGATCATGGCCATTCTGACCCGTGTGAGATGATACCTCATTGTAGTTTTTGTTTGCATTTCTCTAATAATTAGTGATGTTAAACATATTTTCATGTGCCTTTTTAAAAAATAAATATATTTATTTATTTTGGCTGCATTGGGTTTTTTTTAACATTTTTATTGGAGTAAAATTGCTTTGCAATTGTGTGTTAGTTTCTGCTTTATAACAAAGTGAATCAGTTATACGTATACATATATCCCCATATCTCTTCCCTCTTGCGTCTTCCTCCCTCCCATCCTCCCTATCCCACCCTTCTAGCTGGTCACAAAGCACTGAGCTGATCTCCCTGTGCTATGTGACTGCTTCCCACTAGCTATCTATTTTACATTTGGTAGTGTATATATGTCCATATATACACTACCACTCTCTCACTTTGTCCCAGCTTACCCTTCCCCCTCCCCGTGTCCTCAAGTCCATTTTCTAGTAGGTCTGCGTCTTTATTCCTGTCTTGCCCCTAGGTTCTTCATGACCTTTTTTTTTTTTTTTTTAGATTCCATATATATGTGTTAGCATACAGTATTTAACCATCTGTATGTCTTCTTTGGGGAAATATCTATTTAGATCTTCTGCCCATTTATTTTAAAATTAGTTTATTTATTTTTGGTTGCATTGGGTCTTTGTTGCAGTGTGTGGGCTTTCTCTAGTTGTGGTGAGCGGGGGCTACTCTTCGTTGCATTGCACGGGCTTCTCATTGCAGTGGCTTCTCTTGTTGTGGAGCACGGGCTTTAGGCGCATGGGCTTCAGTAGTTGTGGAACACAGGCTCAGTAGTTGTGGCGCCCAGACTTAGTTGCTCCGTGGCATGTGGGATCTTCCTGGACGAGGGCTCGAACACGTGTCCCCTGCACAGGCGGGCAGGTTCTCAACCACTGCGCCAGCAGGGAAGCCCTTCGGCCCATTTTTTGATTGTGTCGTTTGTTTTTTCAGATATTGAGCTGCATGAACTGTTTATATATTTTTTAGATTAATCCGTTGTCAGCTGCTTCGTTTCCAAATATTTTCTCCCATTCTGAGGGCTGTCTTTTCGTTTTGTTTATGGTTTCCTTCACTGTGCAAAAGATTTTAAGTCACTCTTCACTCATTCTAGTTTAATCAGGGATTGGCAGCCTTAACATGCATGCCCAAGGTGACGGGGGACCAATAATAAATCACACAGCCCCTCCTGAGGTGCACTTGGCTCCTCCTACTGTAATCACAGAGACCCTTCATCCGAAGGCTTGAGAGGTGGTGATAGGCTGATGATTTATCATTCAGACTCTACTGACAAAAATATTTTTCAAATACAGCATTTAGTTTTGTTCTGCTATGTAATAAATGCTGTGTTCATGATTCATTTCAAGAAGGAAAAGAGAAAGAGACTAGAAATTAGACCTATCAGCTGGAAAAAGTTACCACCCATTGATTTAAAAATACAGAATTTATTCTGTTCTAAGTGCAATTCTGTGAGGTTTTCTAATATCCTGATTTTACAGATGAGCAAAATGAAACATTGAGAAGTTGAGTGTCTTGTCCATGGTCACACTTAATCTGGAATTAAGTGATTAAATCCTATACTGCATACTTGATCTCTGTGCATTTTTTTCCACTGAAATTAACATAGATGTTGAGTGAAATGCACTAATCTTAACTGTACAGCTGCTCGTATTTTTAAGTACTATATAAACCACAGACTAGAACATTTCCAGCCCCTAGAAGGTTGCTTCATGCCCCTTTCCAGTTGATAACTCCCCTTCCCTTAAGGGTTTTAATCGCTCATGTGTTTTAAGGAACTGTTGTCTAATATTTACCTTTAAGGGGCTTTGCCAGTGCTTCTCTTATTTTTACTGTAAAGCCTTTTACACAAACCATGTGCTTTAGTCTTTAATGTCTCTTATTCTTTTTTAACAACTTTGAGTATAGTTGCTTTACACTGGTGTGTTAGTTTCTGCTTTATAACAAAGTAAATCAGCTATACATATACGTATATCCCCATATCTCCTCCCTCTTGCATCTCCCTCCCACCCTCCCTTTCCCATCCCTCTAGGTGATCACAAAGCACTGAGCTGATCTCACTGTGCTATGCAGCTGCTTCCCACTAGCTATCTATTTTACATTTGGGAGAGTATGTATGTCCATGCCTCTCTCTCACTTTGTCCCAGATTACCCTTCCCCCTCCCCATATCCTCAAGTCCATTCTCTAGTAGGTCTGCATCTTTATTCCCATCTGGCCCCTAGGTTCTTCTGACGATTTTCTTTTTTTCTTTTTTTTTTTTAGATTCCATATATATGTGTTAGCATACGGTATTTGTTTTTCTCTTTCTGAGTAACTTCACTCTGTATGACAGTCTCTAGGTCCATCCACCTCACTACAAATAACTCAGTTTTGTTCCCTTTTTTTTGGCTGAGTAATATTCCATTGTATATATGTGCCACATCTTTATCCATTCATCTGTTGATGGACACTTAGTTTGCTTCCATGTCCTGGCTATTGTACATAGAGCTGCAGTGAACATTTTGGTACATGACTCTTTTTGAATTACGGTTTTCTCAGGGTATATGCCCAGTAGTGGGATTGCTGGGTCGTATGGTAGTTCTATTTTTAGTTTTTTAAGGAACCTCCATACTGTTCTCCATAGTGGCTGTATCAATTTACATTCCTACCAACAGTACAAAAGGTTTCCCTTTTCTCCACACCCTCTCCAGCATTTATTGTTTGTAGATTTTTTGATGATGGCCATTCTGACCGGTGTGAGATGATATCTCATTGTAGTTTTGATTTGCATTTCTCTAATGATTAGTGATGTTGAGCATTCTTTCATGTGTTTTTGGCAATCTGTATATCTTCTTTGGAGAAATGTCTATTTAGGTCTTCTGCCCATTTTTGGATTGGGTTGTTTGTTTTTTTGATATTTTTTTTTTTTTTTTTTTTTTTTTTTTTTTATGCGTTACGCGGGCCTCTCACTGTCGTGGCCTCTCCCGTTGCGGAGGACAGGCTCCGGACGCGCAGGCTCAGCGGCCATGGCTCACGGGCCCAGCCGCTCCGCGGCACGTGGGATCCTCCCAGACCGGGGCACGAACCCGTGTCCCCTGCATCGGCAGGCGGACTCTCAACCACTGCGCCACCAGGGAAGCCCTGTTTTTTTGATATTGAGCTATATGAGTTGCTTGTATGTTTTGGAGATTAATCCTTTGTCAGTTGCTTCATTTGCAAATATTTTCTCCCATTCTGAGGGCTGTCTTTTCGTCTTGTTTATGGTTTCCTTTGCTGTGCAAAACCTTTTAAGTTCCATTAGGTCCCATTTGTTTATTTTTGTTTTTATTGCCATTTCTCTAGGAGGTGGGTCAAAAAGGATCTTGCTTGTCATAGAGTGTTCTGCCTATGTTTTCCTCTAACAGTCTGATAGTGTCTGGCCTTACATTTAGGTCCTTAATCCATTTTGAGTTAATTTTTGTGTATGGTATTAGGGAGTGTTCTAATTTCATACTTTTACATGTAGCTGTCCAGTTTTCCCAGCACCACTTATTGAACAGGCTGTCTTTTCTCCATTGTATATTCTTGCCTCCTTTATCAAAAATAAGGTGACCATACATGCATGGGTTTATCTCTGGGCTTTCTATCCTGTACCGTTGATCTATATTTCTGTTTTTGTGCCAATACCATACTGTCTTGATTACTGTAGCTTTGTAGTATAGTCTGAAATCCAGGAGCCTGATTCCTCCAGCTGCATTTTTCTTTCTCAAAATTGCTTTGGCTCTTCGTGGTCTTTTGTGTTTCCTTACAAATTGTGAAATTTTTTGTTCTCGTTCTGTGAGAAATGCCATTGGTATTTTGATAGGGATTGCATTGCCTCTGTAGATTGCTTTGGGTAGTAGAGTCATTTTCACAATGTTGATTCTTCCAATCCAGGAACAGGGTATATCTCTACATTTGTTTGTATCATCTTTAATTTCTTTCATCACTGTCTTATAATTTTCTGCATACAGGTCTTTTGTCTCCTTAGGTAGGTTTATTCCTATATATTTCATTCTTTTTGTTGAAATGGTAAATGGGAGTGTTTTCTTAATTTCACTTTCAGATTTTTCATCATCAATGTATAGGAATGCAAGAGATTTCTGTGCATTAATTTTGTATCTTTCTACTTTACCAAATTCATTGATTAGCTCTAGTAGTTTTCTGGTAGCATCTTTGGGATTCTCTATGTAGAGTATCATGTCATCTGCAGAGAGTAACAGCTTTACTTCTTCTTTTCCAATTTGCGTTCCTTTTATTTCTTTTTCTTCTCTGATTGCTGTGGCTAAAACTTCCAAAACTATGTTGAATAAGAGTGGTGACAGTGGGCAACCTTGTTTTGTTACTGATCTTAGTGGAAATCTTTCAGTTTTTCACCATTGAGGACGATGTTGGCTGTGGGTTTGTCATATATGGCCTTTATTATGTTGAGGAAAGTTCCCTCTATGCCTACTTTCTGGAGGGTTTTTATCATAAATGGGTATTGAATTTTGTCAAAAGCTTTCTCTGCATCTATTGAGATGATCATATGGTTTTTATTCTTCAATTTGTTAATATGGTGTATCACGTTGATTGATTTGCGTATATTGAAGAATCCTTGCATTCCTGGGATAAACCCCACTTGATCATAGTGTATGATCCTTTTAATGTGCTGTTGGATTCTTTTTGCTAGTATTTTGTTGAGGATTTTTGCATCTGTGTTCATCAGTGATATTGGCCTGTAGTTTTTTTCTTTGTGACATCTGTGTCTGGTTTTGGTATCAGGGTGATGGTGGCCTCGTAGAATGAGTTTGGGAGTGTTCCTCCCTCTGCTATATTTTGGAAGAGTTTGAGAAGGATAGGTGTTAGCTCTTCTCTAAATGTTTGATAGAATTCGCCTGTGAAGCCATCTGGTCCTGGGCTCTTGTTTGTTGGAAGATTTTTAATCACAGTTTCAATTTCAGTGCTTGTGAGCAGTCTGTTCATATTTTTTATTTCTTCCTGGTTCAGTCTGGGAAGGTTGTGCATTTCTAAGAATTTGTCTATTTCTTCCAGGTTGTCCATGTTATTGGCATATAGTTGCTTGTAGTAATCTCTCATGATCCTTTGTATTTCTGCAGAGTCAGTTGTTACTTCATTTTCATTTCTAATTCTATTGATTTGAGTCTTCTCCCTTTTTTTCTTGATGTTTGGCTAATGGTTTATCAATTTTGTTTATCTTC
Source organism: Phocoena phocoena (assembly GCF_963924675.1). Classification (NCBI taxonomy): domain Eukaryota; kingdom Metazoa; phylum Chordata; class Mammalia; order Artiodactyla; family Phocoenidae; genus Phocoena; species Phocoena phocoena. The sequence goes on along the minus strand of NC_089233.1, from coordinate 47,566,698 downwards.
TCAAAGAACCAGCTTTTACTTTTATTGATCTTTGCTATCGTTTCCTTCATTTCTTTTTCATTTATTTCTGATCTGATCTATATGATTTCTTTCTTTCTGCTAACTTTGGGGTTTTTTTGTTCTTCTTTCTCTAATTGCTTTAGGTGTAAGGTTAGGTTGTTTATTTGAGATGTTTCTTAAGATAGGCTTGTATAGCTATAAACTTACCACTTAGAACTGCTTTTGCTGCATCCAATAGGTTTTGGGTCATCGTGTTTTCATTGTCATTTGTTTCTAGCTATTTTTTGATTTCCTCTGATTTCTTCAGTGATCTCTTGGTTATTTAGTTGTGTATTGTTTAGCCTCCATGTGTCTGTATTTTTAACATATTTTTTCCTGTAATTGATATCTAGTCTCATAGCGTTGTGGTTGGAAAAGTTACTTGATATGATTTCAATTTTCTTAAATTTACCAAGGCTTGATTTGTAACCCAAGATATGATCTGTCCTGGAGAATGTTCCATGAGCACTTGAGAAGAAAGTGTATTCTGTTGTTTTTGGATGGAATGTCCTATTAATATCAATTAAGTCCATCTTGTTTAATGTATCAGCTAAAGCTTGTGTTTCCTTATTTATTTTCATTTTGGATGATCTGTCCATTGGTGAAAGTGGGGTGTTAAAGTGCCCTACTATGATTGTGTTACTGTCTGTTTCCCCTTTTATTGCTGTTAGTATTGGCCTTAATTATTGAGGTGCTCCTGTGTTGGGTGCATAAATACTTACACTTGTTATATCTTCTTCTTGGATTGATCCCTTGATTATTATGTAGTGTCCTTCTTTGTCTGTTGTAGTAGTCTTTATTTTGAAATCTATTTTGTCTGATATGAGAACTGCTACTCCAGCTTTCTTTTGATTTCCATTTGCATGGAATATCTTTTTCCATCCCCTCACTTTCAATCTGTATATTTCCCTAGTTCTGAGGTGGGTCTCTTGTAGACAGCATATATACAGGTCTTGTTTTTGTATCCATTCAGCCAGTCTATGTCTTTTGGTTGGAGCATTTAATCCATTTACACTTAAGGTAATTATCGATATGTATGTTCCTATTACCATTTTCTTAATTGTTTTGGGTTTGTTATTGTAGGTCTTTTCCTTCTCTTGTGTTTCCTGCCTAGAGGAGTTCCTTTAGCATTTGTTGTAAAGCTGGTTTGGTGGTGCTGAATTCTCTTAGCTTTTGCTTGTCTGCAAAGGTTTTAATTTCTCTGTTGAATCTGAATGAGATCCTTGCTGGGTAGAGTAATCTTCGTTGTAGGTTTTTCCCTTTCATCACTTTAAATATGTCCTGCCACTCCCTTCTGGCTTGCAGAGTTTCTGCTGAAAGATCAGCTGTTAACCTTATGGGGATTCCCTTCTATGTTATTTGTTGCTTTTCCCTTGCTGCTTTTAATATTTTTGCTTTGTATTTAATTTTTGATAGTTTGATTCTTATGTGTCTTGGCATGCTTCTCCTGGATTTATCCTGTATGGGACTCTCTGTGCTTCCTGGACTTGATTGACTATTTCCTTTCCCATATTAGGGAAGTTTTCAACTATAATCTCTTCAAATATTTTCTCTGTCCCTTTCTTTTTCTCTTTTTCTTCTGGGACCCCTATAATTCAAATGTTGGTGTGTTTAATGTTTTCCCAGAGGTCTCTGAGACTGTCCTCAATTCTTTTCATTCTTTTTGCTTTATTCTGCTCTGCAGTAGTTATTTCCATTTTTTTATCTTCCAGGTCACTTATCTGTTCTTGTGCCTCAGTTATTCTGCTATTGATTCCTTCTAGAGAATTTTAAATTTCATTTATTGTGTTGTTCATCATTGTTTGCTTGCTCTTTAGTTCTTCTAGTTCCTTGTTAAACGTTTCTTGTATTTTTTCCATTCTTTTTCCAAGATTTTGAATCATCTTTACTGTCATTGCTTTGAATTCTTTTTCAGGTAGACTGCCTATTTCCTCTTCATTTGTTTGGTCTGATGGGTTTTTACCTTCCTCTTTCGTCTGCTGTGTATTTCTCTGTCTTCTCATTTTGCTTAACTTACTGTGTTTGGGGTCTACTTTTCACAGGCTGCAGGTTCGTAATTCCCATTGTTTTTGTGTCTGCCCCAAGTGTCTGAGGTTGGTTCAGTGGGTTGTGTAGGCTTCCTGGTGGAGGGGACTGGTGCCTGTGTTCTGGTGGATGAGGCTGGATCTTGTCTTTCTGGTGGGCAGGACTGTGTCCAGTGGTGTGTTTTGGGGTGCCTGTGACCTTTTTATGATTTTAGGCAGCCTCTCTGCTGATGGGTGAGGTTGTGTTCCTGTCTTGCTAGTTGTTTGGCATAGGGTGTCCACCCTGTAGCTTGCTGGTCATTCAGTGGAGCTGGGTCTTAGCATTGAGACTGAGATCTCTGGGAGAGCTTTTGCCATTTGATATTATGTGGAGCCAATGTCCTGAACTCGTCTCTCCCACCTCAGAGGCACAGGCCTGACACCCGGCCGTAGCACCAAGACCTTGTCAGCCACATGGCTGCTAGTATTGGAGGGTCTCCTGCAGAGGTGGGGGGTGGCTGTGGCTCACCGCAGGGATAAGGACACTGACAGCAGAAGTTCTGGAAAGTACTCCTTGGCATGAGCCCTCCCAGAGTCTCAATGTCTCTTACTCTGAAGAGGATTAGGATGAATTTATCTAAAGATAACTTGTAAAAGTGATATTTAACAAAGTTGATATAAATGTTAACTGGTTGATTTTATATTCATCCACTTACCATTTATTGAGCATGTACCATGTGCCAACCACTGAGCCAGTGTTGGAAATAACAGTTCCTGATCTTAGGGAACTCATGCTCCAGTAGAGAAAGAGACACACAGAGATACGCAGACATATGCTTTTAACTGTAAAGTGAGATAATTCTTTTTATAAGTGCAGGGAGAAACACAGAGAAAAATCCCTAAATCTGCTTAAGGAATCAAGGATGCTTTTGCAGAAGAAGCAGCACCTAAGCTAAAATGAGTTTGCTAGAAGAATGAAGGGGTGGGTGCACCTTTGGGGGGGTTGGGGCCTTGCATTCCAGGCCAAGGAAAAGGCCTGTATAGAATCATGGAGACTCAAGAGGTTACGCTCAGCCTTCACTTTCCTAATTGAGAAACTATACAGTAATTCAGTATTGCTTGAATATGTAGAATGGGAAAATGACGGGAAATGATGCAGGATAGTCCATTAGAGGCTTATCTAGACTTTATCAGGTCAGCCTTGCAGTCTGTTGGGAGAATATTGTGCAGAGGAGGGACAATCAGATTGATGTGTGAGGCAGCTCACCCTCCAGCATCGTTTGTGAGGCATGTTCATGAGGAAGGTAAAACTAGCTAGCATGGTTAACCTCTCTTGTTTTGCATGAGGAGACTGGGCACAGACCGAAATAACTTGCCCAAGGCGATGTGTTTAGTAAGTGGTAGAGCCAGGATTTAAGCCCAGTGTAGCAGCCTGACTCAGATCCTGAAATGTTAGCCAGTCTCCACTGAAAAGGTGAGAGGCAGCTGACGTAGGAAGAAGAGTGGTCGAGGGGTGAATGCAGGAGGGGAGGAGCTTGGGAGACTTCCAGGGGTGCTTCTCTGCAGACTGGAAGTTGGTGTTACCTTCCAGTTGGTTTTTGGCATTTTACATTGTGTTACACTTTTTTCTTGATGGTTGTGGTGTTTCTCATTTAAGCTGCTATTATTATTAATTCACAGAAAAAAGTCCAGAATGTTGACCTAATTTTACAGAACAAGTTGTGTATCAGCCGATGAATGCATGAAAAGTTTTGGAGGCTTTCACAGTAGTTTTAAGGTAAGTTCAGTTGTTATTTTTTTAGACAGTACTCAGTATTGTTCCTAGTAAACCATAATAAATTAGACTTTTTTAAATAAGCAGTTGAACTTAACCTTAAAAATACTGTGAGAGTCTTTAACAGCTACCTGCTTCCCAGATTTTTCTGTTTATCCCAAAGCCCAGAGCTGGTCCGAAGTCCCAGATGTGTTTCCCAGGTGATCTCCAGTAAAGGTCCTCCATGATGCATTATGAAGTTTTATCATTCCATTCTGAAGATGATAAAACTGAGTCTAATAGAGGTTAAGTGACTTTGCCCCAGGTTATGTAAAGGCCAGAACTTGGATTATGATCCCAAAGTCTAGCCTCTGTGTGCTACATCACACTGCTTCCCCAAGGAGAAGGGAGGTTCTCATGTGAGGGAAGGGTGGGCTTCCCTAGCAGCAGAGTTACTGTGCTATACAGTAGTGCTCTGGAGTTTCTGTATCAGAAAGAGCATTGTGCCTAATAGTCTTAATTAGTATATCCTAATACCAGTTATTTAGAAGGCATTTTAGAATTTCTAGTGCATTAACTATTTCCATTAAAAAAATTAGGCCTGTTTTCCACTGGTGTTGACTCTGTCTAATGTGTAAGTCATGCCAATGGGGAGTTAAGCAGGAATGAAAGCGCCACAGCCATTATCAGCAATAAACCCTTCCAGTACAAGTTCCAGTTGACCTTCAGTCTCTTGATTCAGTTGATACTCATGATGTGGGAGAATGTTTTTAAATTGGATTATGTAATGGGTCTAAAATGTTAGCACTGGAAGCCTGTAGAGATCATCTAGCCTGGCCAACTTGAGGACCCAGAGAGATGGAACTAAGGTCATGTAGCTACTTCATGACCACAAGAATAAGATCCACTCTCTTCTTCATGGTGATTCATCTACTAGTTTGTATGTCTTTTGTTCTTCATGAATTAGGGCTCTTATACTCACATGATATGGGACATTGCTTTTAGTTTCAGAGCTTCATTATTTTAGGGAATAATAGGAACCTTTTGGGATTGGAGAGAAGATTAACTTATTCCAGCTAATTTGCTGATTGTTTTAATAAGCCCATTGAAAAATTGGGAGGTTATTATTTTTAAACTACTAAAGGATACCAACATTGGGAAGTTTATTGGTATCTTTATTGAAAAACAACTAAGAAACCGATTTTTGATCATGTAGCATATAGAGAATAAATGTAAAGGATTTTTACTTTTGAAATTCTTTTAATTTTGCAAACTAGTTTAAAATGTGGTCTTTCAAAGTAATTTTGTTTGACTATGCATTAAAAAATATTAAATATATAACATTAATTTTTAGTGAACAATAGACTGACATTAATCCTAGCTTTTAGCTGTCAATTTGAAGGAAAGAAATCTAAAAATAAATGTTAAAACATTAAGAAAAGTGCCCCTGAAGAGAATGTACAAAATTGTTTCCTAATCTGGGATCAGTAAAATGTTATAAAATCTGAAAACACATTGTAGTTTTGGTACTACCTAATGAGTCTTCAAGCCCTCTTCCAAGCTTCACATTCATACTTACATTTACGGCTTACTTAGAAGGAGTGAGATGTTGTACCAATGTCCTTTCCTCCTCAAAGAGCAGCTAAAAGGGGCATAAAAATGTGGCATCATTAGAAAGGCCCTTGCCAACGCCTGATGACTCACCTGGAGGGCCAGTCGCCTTGCTTTTGCCCAACTGGCCTACCACAGCCCATTGCTGCCAAGGAAAGCCTACTTATAGGGTTTGCCTCCTGAAATTTGACTTAATACCCAGAAGCTTCAAGTAGTTTTGCTTTAGAGTAACTAGCTATGATCTGAGAGCAAAATGAGATTATTTAGGTTATCTTATGTGACTGTTAGAGAAGGGGGACAATGGGTATACCATTGGGTGAGATAAGATAAAATCTGTGATGTTGAGCTGCTCAGGGTATTTGCTGTATTATCTCAAACTGCCTGTATTTTAGGGATGGGTGAGAGTAACTGTGCTTGGAATAGAAAAGCCCTCCTGCACCGAGACACAATGCTGGCGGCTGCAGCAGTGTACAGAGGTAAGGGAGCTGACCGTTCTTCCCAGCCAGGCCCCACTGACCAACTTGTGCCCTGTCATCTTTATCCCCTAAAATTACGTTTTCCTTTCCTGTTAGGGCACCATCAGATTTCTTGTCCTTCCTTTCAAAATGCAGATCCTGTGGCTACGTATCCTTTTTCCCAGCAGCCCTTACTATTTCCTTACTGTCAGCTTCTCGGTGTGGAGGATTTTTCACAAGAGGCATTCTCAGAATCCCATGAGTATTCTAATATTCATTTCTCTTTGGAAGACATGACTTTCATTGAGCAGATTTATTTTTCCTACTTGCATTTTTTTCAGACTCTAACCATGATTTGTCTTTATAGAAATGTACGGAAATGAGGACGGTTCTGTACCTGCCACCTATCAGATCTATTACATGATAGGATGGAAATATCATGATTCACAGGTAATATTACTAAGACAGATCAATTTTTTTCTTAGTGGGTTCATGTTTCCATTTACTAATTATTGTTTGTTTATTTAGGGTGGTTTGTTTTTTTTTAAATATAAGACAGCATTAAGAGGGTTAATTAGGGCTATGATATTTATCAGTTTCTAATATCTTTAATCTTTATCATTATTTTCAGGCGAGACCAGCTAAAAGAGGTTCGGCAACTGTGTCATTTGGAGAGCTAGGAAAAATAAATGATCTTATGTCCCAGGGGAAAAAATCACAATAAATATTTTATTCAATGTTAACATAGTCCAGACTTTTCATCAGTGATGGGTCTTTCACGTCTAAAATTACTGCATTTTGAAACAAGAAGCAATATATAAGCTATTTACTGTCAGACTTTTCTAATAATTAGAATAGCCTAATATTCTTCTATATTTAGTAACAATTTCAGTTTCACATGTTTTCTGTTTTCATATGGATACTGTTATCCAGTAATTTGAGTGCCTTATTTACAAAGTCAGCCCAAAAGCAAGAAGATATTTCTATGAAAAATCCACAAATATATTAACATACATAAATCCCTAACTTGTTGGAAAAACATTACCCATGCTGACATTTTGTACCTTTTTCTCCTTCTGATCTTGTGTTATTTCTGTGAGAGGACATTAGCTGTGGAGATGAGGAGAGTGACAAGTTGGTAGATTCTTTCGTGTTCTGGCTCATTTAGAATAAAAATGTAGTCTTTTATAACAACTATTCTAAGATACTTAAGCCAGAATTATTTGTGATACTGTCTTCTTTGCTCTGTTCCTCTGTGAAGAGGAACAGAGGATTATGAACCTCTCTAGAGCTCTTAAGTAGTTTTGTACTTTGGAAGAGTGTTTACCTTTACTGAATCCTTCCTCACCTTTTTTTTTTTTTTAAACCATCAGAATTATAATCTTATTTCTTTCTCACCACCATGATCTAGGTGAGACCCCTATCATTTTATATACTACCTTAGTTAAGAGGAGAACATTTTAAAGAATTACAGAGGCAAAATTACATGTAAAGTATCTGCACAGCGATGAAGAGTGCTGTTTGCTTGATTTTCCTTTGTTGTTTGAGGTCTTTGGCAATATTATTCTAATCCAGGTCCACTGTCCCGTCGTCATGATCAAAATGAATTGGAAGCAGTCAAGCTCAGACAGTGTAGAATAGATGGAAGAAGGTGTTGATAAGGCAGCCAGGAGGAAGCTGGGAAGCACCCAAGAGTGAGGACGAGTGTGTTCACCAGTCAGTGCCGAGCCATTTGCTGTCCTTTTCATTTAATGCGCGTGGCCCTGCCTCCTCCTCAGCCCTAGGGGAGTTACTGTAGGATTTGCTTCTCTCTGTGTCTCTCCCACCTGCCTTCCCTCCCTCTGCCACACGAGCACCAAGCTTTCCCTGAGTCCAGGGCTATGCCTTACGTGGTAGATATTCAGCTCCATTTTGAATCAAATTAACTTATGTGGAAAATGTACCCTTTCATAGGCTAAGTTACAGTTAAAAACCAGAATTTTGTAGGGGAAAAAGAAATTACTGTTCTTGCTCTCTTCAGTTAGGACATTCATTGATATCAGAAATTGGGATACTCTTTGTGGCTTTTTTGTTTTTTGTTTTTAATACAAAGGAAAAGAATACCTAGGCAGCAGAATTTGGGGAAGGTTTTTTTAGCTTAATTTTCAGACTTGAAAGGAAAGGAAAACAAAAAACTCCTGCATATTAAAGTGTGAACTGATGCCTAAGGAAAGGACATTCCACAGTGTCTGTGTTTCCTAAATGACCGGTGATTATAGGTATTGATATTTGTTTTTGAAGAATGCATGCAGAATTGTTAACTGGTTATTGCTGAGGACAGGGACTGAGGAACCAGATGTCTCTGCACCTGTCCCAGTGTCTGAATGTCTGTCGGGGGTGCAGGAGATGGGCAGAAGCTAGGAGGGAGGCTTGTACTTTGACTTTTTAATCTTTCTGTAGAATTTGAAGTTTCTTACCAAGGATATTAACTTTCATTTATTTCATGCCAACAGAGAATATGTGGGTGGTGGGGTGGAGCTGGGGAGGAATCTACCTTGAGCGATCTCAAAAACAAGGTCCATTGGTTTAAAAAAATAAAGAGGAATTAACCCAATGAATTGAGAACACTTATTGTTTAACCTGAGTGACAGTAGTAAAATTATTTATTTTAATGTGAGTGACAGTAGTAAAATTATTTCTTTTAGTTAATATCTGCTTGAAGTACCTATTAAGCTTTAATTGTTTGGAACCTTCAGGAAATTTATTTTTCTGAATAGCTGTGTTTTCCAAATGATTAGGGATTCATCCTTTTAAGCCACAAAATTTTTAAAAATATTTCCAAAATGTGTTACATTTTAAACAGTGTATAGAACATAACCATTTCTTTATAACTCAGCAGTTATTATCACAACTGTTTTTCTTTATAGCTTTATAACTTTATAACTTGACAGTTACTATCACAACTTGTACTGCATTGCTTGTTCCTACACTGATTGGCCCCGAGAATGAGGTGGTTTGTCTCTTTTCCTGCATTTTTCTTACTTGCTGTCAATCTCAATGGCCTTACAGAAACGAACTTTCTTGAGTCAGTTCTTCTTGCCCTTTGTGATGTGTAAGATTAGAACTCAGATTGGAAGGTTTCTAGGACGGGGTTTAAGGTAGGAAAGAGGGAGGAGGTTCTGCGAGAAGGACTCTTGGAGTAAAATGCATGGGCTTTATTGGTTCCCTTAACAAATCCCCATCGAGACCCATGTGCCGGGCTCCCGACTTTTCTCTGCGCTCTTAGTCGTCAGTCTAACATGGCTTCAGGTGGTGGACCTGGGACATCTGCTGGCTGCTGGGATACATTTTGGATTATTTCCTGGTTAGCAGTATTCCAGGTTGTTGGCCTAGAGAATTACAGAGGTGGCAGTATTCATGAAAACTTACATTTTTAAAACAAAGAATTTCTTCAGGATTTGTTGAGATGGAAGCTACCCATAGACACCAAGTTTGTGATATGAATGTGAAAAGTTACAGCTACAGAAAGGTGTACTTCCTGAAGTAGCTATGAAGCAAGTTTTGTTTTCCAAACCCTTTTAGTACCATTTTTATCCACTAGGTGGAAACAATTACAGTATGGCCTATATTGAAGATATAGTTTTTATAACTCAGTGTATATCCCTTAAGTAAGGATGAAAAAAAAGTATTTAACCATGGATTGGCATCTGTGTAGGAAAGAAACATTAAAAGACATTTGGGGAAAAGAAGAATACTTGGCATAGTGATTATTTTATTCCTTTGTAAATTATTATTTTAGAATCTCTTGCCTAAGAAGAAAGTTTTGAGGGTTCTTTTTAGAGGGGGGCTCGAGGTGGGGCGGTTGTTATCGCTGCTGTTAATAATGTGAAGTTTATCTTCAGGAAACTAATAAGCGGACCTGCCCTTCCAGAAATTGGGGTACTTTAACTCTCTGCCTGGATACTTGACAGGTATTTATCTCGCTGGTTTAAAAAAACAAATTTGAAGAAAGCGGAAGGTACTGTTGTTAACAAATAGGGAAATAATGCTTTGGCGTCTGTGGTGGTTTTAAAATCTATCCACAGATTCTTTGATACTCTTTTCTCCAAGAGGTGGAGCTTCATTCCCCTCCCTGTGAGTCTGGGCTGAATTCAGTGATTCGCTTCCAACAAATAGAATATGGAAGTGATGGTGTGTCCCTTCTGAGGAGGTAGTAAGAGGCCCGCTTCCTCCTCACTGTGTCTGAGATCACAACCTCGGGGAGAGCCAGCGCCGTTCGTGGAGGGCATCAAGCAGTGCTCGGGAGAGGACGGCGCAGACCTGCCAGCGAGGGAGCCAACCCGGGGGAGATCCTCCAACCCCAGTGTGACTTTCAGGTGACACCTTGAATGGCAGTCTCATGACAGACCATGAGCCAGAGCCACCTAGCTAAGCCACTCCACGTTCCTGACCCACAGAAGCTGAGGTAATAAATGTCTGTTGTTTAAGCCACTGTGTTTGGAGTAATTTGTTAACACAGCCCTAGATAACTAATATGCTCACTTTGGGAAAAGTTAGGTGCCCAGGGTATGCCAAGTTGTTCCTTGAAGTATAGAACATATTCTGCTTACTTGAAATTGTATAAAGTCAGCATAAACTACCATATTACCTTTGTTTCTCGGGGAAAACTGGGCCCGAGATACGCCTACCTTGAGGTTTGAGTCCATGGTATCTCGAAGTAGAACTAACCTCCCAAGGTACATTTAGTAGGCTTCAAATTTCATTTCCTAGGAATACATACGAGGATCAGTTTTCTAGGAACCTGATGGGGCGAGTCCATAATGAAACCCGGGAACGTGAGAAGGAAGGCACTGACCTTGAGAGTTCAGTGAGGTAACAGCGGCTGTGGTTTTCTCAGTCAGTCCCTCCTGCCTGAGCTGTTGAGTTGCTGACAGCTTGTTATCAGGATGGACTGTTGATGCTGCGAGCTTGTTCCAGGCTCTCAGGTGAGCACAGCGCTGTGGAAATGGTTAAGGGTTTTTAAAAGCCAGAGTCTATCTGTCTTGGTCCTGCAGGCCATTGCCAAAACCCGGCAAAGATAAACTGCCTACACTTTCAAGTCCGGGTGTAATCCGGCCGGTTCCTGGACTCCTTGTACAGGAGTCTCGTGCGTGTGCTCAGGACAGCCAGCACTCGTTGTGTCAGAGCCAGCCCTGCAGAAGAACCCTCCGGGGCAGCTCCAGGCCACAGTGGTAGGAGCCTGGGCTGAGACTGGGAGTAGGAGACGGCGGGGAGGAGAATCCCAAAGGAGGACTTGGCAGCCCTTGCCAAAAACCCAGAAGTAGAGGGAAGGGCAGGGACTGGGGGTTGGGGGGGGTCTGGGTTTAGTCCTGGCCCTACTGGTTCCTGACACGTGGGCCATCACCATCTCTCTGACCTCAGGATTTTCATCTGTAAAATTGCAGGTTTGGTACTCAATCTCAAAAGAGGCCACAGGCCTGCCTTCCAAGAAAGTTCCTGAGGGCCTTTTTCAAACGAAATGTTTTTCCACCCTCCACCCATTGGTTGAGAGTCAAGGCCACCTGGAGCCCCTGTCACTGAGGGGAGCATGAGACATCCCTCCTCTACGTTACGGTGGGAAACGTCTGTGAGCCATCGAGCAGGACGATTTCAGAAGCATTCAGCTCGACCCGAGGATGTGGGTCCCAAGACAGAAGTAGCCAGGATTGCCCTCCCATCCTTGCAGTTTCTCAGTCTCCATGTTGACATCTGGGGATTTCTTTTCCCTTCAGTGTTCACTTTAGATTTCATCTGAAGCCAGCTAAGCTTCTCAGCAAAAGCAGCTTCACTCACCCTGTACCAAGGTGCCGCGGGTTGGCCAAGCGCTCCTTTTAAAACAATGTGTATTATGCTCCTGCCAGGCAGTGTGCTGTGCCTCTGATAAGCATTCTCAATTCTCATTTCATCAGCACAGCTCCCTATCGAGTAGATACTCGTTCTACACTGTCCCCATCTTGCAGGTGAAGAAACAAGTTCACAGAGGTTGTGACTTCTCCGAGGTCACATACATGGCAGAGCCAATATGTGACTTCAGTCTTGTATGGGACAAAGCACTTAATTTTATCACGCTGCCTTCTTTTGGAGGCCAGAGCCTTCTGTGTGAGAGACCACTCTTTTCTCCATGTCTCCACTCCCCCCCATAAACATACATCCCAGCCAACATATGGGAACCAGGCCGGTGACCCCATCCTCTAACACATGCTCAGCCCTGTGCTGGGATCTGTCCCTGTGGAGCCACCTGCCCTCCAAACTCTTCCAGGTCCCTTCCACTCTCAGCTCAGTCGGTTATCCAGCTCAACTTAATCTTGCCTTCTCGTCCCAGGCCATCCTGAACTTTTGTGAGTTCCATCTCCGTTAGCACTTTATACGATGTTTTCTGTCCATAAGTTCTGCCTTTCAGCTAAGTGTTCAACCCCTTGAGCAGTGCTACTGCTATAACCAGGGTTCTGTCAGCCGCAGAGATGGCCCAGACGGACTCGCTGCCAGGCAGACAACGGGGATACCCGTGAGCCCATCAAGCAGCGGGATGCTGGAAAGACAGGCAGTGGGCACCGGACACATTCAGCTTCAAATTCCAGGGATCAGCCACTTGGCTGGGATTCCAGGCTAAGCCCTTATCCCGGTGGAATCTGGGTACCATGCACAGCACATGGACACAGATAGCAAGGGGCAGGTGGACTGGAAACAGGGAAGGAAACAGGGAAGGGCTTCGTCCTGGAGAATAAGATTAGAACCGTGATGTGAGGTCACATCAAGGCCTACATCAGAGATGACTGGGCCTTATATTGTGGGCTGATAGGTCTCCAGGCCAGGCAAGATGTTCAGCTGTCATTAGATACCAGGGTGGCCCGGTAGCGTGATCAGCATGACTTATGAAATCAGACCTGCCTGTTGAATCCCCTTTCTACCACTAACCAGCTTACCTTCTGTAAGTCACTCAACTGCTGACATGCGCCATTCCTAGACACATTAGTACATTGCCCAGCAGAGCGTAAATGCCCTTTCCGAAGGCTTGGAAAGCCAAGGTCATAAGATGACTTACATGTCCAGTGCAGTAGCCCTCAGATTACAGAGTGCTGTTAATAGGTGCTACAAAAGAAGGTAGCGGTTAGAGCAGGGGGAGAGGAAGAGTTTCCGGAGCTAAATATGGCTGGAAAAGCTGGGTCAAACAAAATTAAATGGATATATCCTATAAGACTTCTCAGAATCTTTAATGTGCTCATGTTGTGACTCTCCCAGAGGAGTCTATATTTTATGGCATCTTCCAGACTTAATGACCCAATAACCCTTTTATCAAGGAGCACCCTGCAAGACTTTGAACATGTTTGGGGAAACATTAGCCTAGCACAATGCCTGGCATTGTGAAGGCTTGTTAAATAATTTGAATGGTTGCAGGAAAACTTAACATTCAGTTATCTTGCAAAAGTTGTTTATGAACTTTCTCAAGGCAATCCAGTGCAGTGGTTAAAAGTACGGACTCTGGACCTGGTCCTCCTGGCTGTGTGGCCTTGGACAAGTTACTTGACCCCAGCTTCCTCTTCTGGAAAAGAGGGAAGATGATACAGTATCCTCCTGGGAAGGTAGTTGTAAAGCTCCAATGAGTTAATAATACATTCGGTTAGAACAGTGCCTGGCACATTATAAGCATGATATGTTAGCTATTATTTTCCTAGATAGAATGAGTTTTAGAGAAGCTTTCAGGAACAGATTATTGACTGCTGTTGTGATGCTAGCTTACCATTTGTCCTACATAAAATCTCTCTTGCTCACACAAGAAGATTGATAAATAAACAGATGCCACTTAGAGTCACTATTCCATTTTAAAAAAGAATAAGTCATAGGACCTCAGACAGCTGTTTTGCCTCTATGGCAAAATCCAAATCTCAAAATATAAGAGATTTGCTCTAATATTCTATTACATGAAGATTGAATATTCTTTTTTTCCAGAGGCACTTTATCTTTACCTAGAAATTATTTTCTGATCAATAAAACACAAATTAGGATAACTCATTTCACACAAGCACACACCACAAAAAATGTTTCCATATCAAAACACAGGTACCAATGCTGGATGAAATTAATTAGGTGGCGGGGAAAAAAGGAACAAAAGCTAAGAATTGAAATAGTCTCACAGCCTAAAAAGTAATTCTATTCTTGCCACACATGGAAAGATTTTAAGGCGTTTTTCTGTTACAGATCTTAATGTTATACCTGAGAGGCTGGATTGGAATTATAAAACTTTTGAGGTGTAAGACATCAGAGAAATCTTTCTTAGTTTGCAGTTGAGGAATCTGAGTCCCACAGAGAGACTGACATGCCTGAGGTCATTAGCTGGTTCTGGAGGACAGGCCTGGAACATAGATGTTCCAGAGTCTTGTCCAGCACCCTGCGGCAGGCCTGATGTCACTCATGCAACCCCAGCAGAGCTGAGGCCCAGCCACTGCACCCACCCTGCAGGAGGTACATTTGTGAACGTCCCTGGCACAGCTCTCCATCCAAGGGTCTTCGGTACTGAGTCTTTTGCAAAACCCAGAGTCACCCCCTTACACCAAATTTGTTTAGAGCACATTTCAGTGTTGCGGGTTACAGTAGACCTCGACCTGGGCTCTGTTGCCTGGCTCCCACCCCCAGAGATTCTGGTTTAATTTGGCATCGGGAGTTTTAAAAGGTATAGAGCCTGCTCCAGAGCATCCGTTTTCCTGAGGAGAGAAAACTGTATGAATCACAGATAAACTCCATTTTAACCTCCCTTGCATTGTAGTTGGGAACTCTGAAGGACCAGCTGCTGTGCTAGTTATAAAAACATGAGTCATTGTGCACTTCGTGACGAGCTTGTGTTGAGAAGAGGGTGGGTTGGACCAGGTTGGATGTGAGGAAGGTGGGTGTGGGCAAGTTGGTCATCCAGTGCTAATTGAGCACCTACTATATCTGAGGCCCTGGATACCTAGAGATGAGAAGGCCTAGCCACCACTCTCACAGGGCTCGCAGCTGGGCTGGCTGGACACCACGAGGAAGCTGACACGATGTATTTTCTTGCAACCAAAAGTACTCTGATTGAGACACTTATGTGAAGGCTCTGTGCAAAATAGTGCACGGTGACCAGTGGTCCGTCACCGCAAAGCCGCCCAGGTGCGGGCAGGTGCACAGTCCATGCGCCGCGGTGGTGGGAGCTGCTACAGTGGAGGCTCTGGAGCAGAGGCCCAGAAACAGACGTTTGAATGATTCAAACACCCTAAACCAACCACTTGCTCTTTCAAAGCCTGTGGCTCACGTTTACTTGGAACAACGAGCTGAAACAGGAAATTGATGAGCTCACGCTGCCCTTGCTCCTGTATTTCAGGCAGTGTTCTACTCTACATAGCAAGCCGCAGAGTCTCTCTTTCCACCCCGCCTGCAGCTATTTTCACAAGCTTTACCTCCTAGGAGCTCATCTTTCACCCAGTCTTGGAACCGGGGCTCACCTTCCACGCTCCCCTCTTTGCACTTATCCCGTCTCTGATGTGCTCACATTCCAGACACATGAGAGCGATAACTGCACGGGCCTCCTGTCCGTTAGGCTCTGACCTGAGGTTTGGATGCCTGCTCCTTCCTTTCACATTTGTGAATGGGGCTTTTATCATTCCTTTGGAACTGGAACTCTCTAGTAAGTTAGGGATTGTGTCAGGAAATTGTAAACGCTCGGACCTCAGACAAGCCTGGGTAGTCAACAGCCAGGTAAATGACTGTGGCTACAATGTTTACAGAGCACTTGTGAAGTCAGGCTAATTGAAATTGCAAAAATCTCCAGTCAGGTAGGAATTAATCCTATGTTATGGAGGAAAAACAGGTTTGGATAAATTATGCCCAAAGTCATAGAGCTACTAAGGGACAGAGCTGGATCTCTAACCCAGGCTTGGTTCCAAATCCATTTCCCTCCCCTTTCTGATCATGGTTGACATTTTTTCTTTTTTTTTTGGCTGTGCTGCGAGGCTTATAGGATTTTAGTTCCCCCGACCAGGGATGGAACCCGGACCCTCAGCAGTGAGAGCTCAGAGTCCTAACAACTGGACTGCCAGGTAATTTCCCATGATTGACATTATTAATTAACTCTTTTCCTGTCCCTAGTTTGGGTTTTCAAGTAGGCCAGCACAATCTTTTCCTACATAAACACCCAGCATTTTGGCTGGAGAACCAACTGCAGGGCACTGAAACCACATTGAGTGCTATCAACTCAGCTGTCCGCATATTCCAAGCAACTTGCCATGAGCTTCTAGAGAATATTACAAGTTACCATTTATGGAGTTTATTCCAGATGCCGGACCCTGTGATAATTCCTTTACATACGTTATCCCATTCATTCTCATACCAGCTCTCTAAGATCTCGAAGATCTTCCCACTTTGCAGATCAGGAAACTGAGGCTCAGTGAGGGTGAGATCCAAGACTGGCCCTTCACATAAGTCATGGGCCTCCTGCACTCTTCTCTCCCTGCACTGTCCCCAGCACTGGGCCGCAGCTCTGCTTCACCTGTCAGAGGAGACAAAGAACTGGGCCCTTTAGCCTCTGTCCTAGGAGGCTGGTAATTTCTCCCTTTATGGATACTCCAGAAGGGATTCCACAGGGGTCCAGTGAGAAATGGAAGAGCGGGGTACAAGCTGGAGAGACCCCAAATGGTGCCGTTCACTGCACAGCTGCTAAGGGAGCTTTGATGGAAAGCCCCCCGCTGAGGAGGCTGTCAGTCCCCCTGGCACAGCAATGCCGTGAGGAATTTCGGCTCATTGGAGATAGAATGTGGTTCACCAGATCACTCCCATAAGACAAAGCATCTGTTGTAATTTTTGCCTTTATCACATTCTGAGGGATCTGTGTTCTTGCCCTCCCAAAACTCCCCTTCTCCCGACTTCAGTATGTCTGTAGGAGCCAAGAAACCCATTTGTCCTCTCGAAAGGGGACAGGCTGTCACAACCACGTGAAAATGGGTGGTCTTTATACCTAACTCAGGACTAGATCCCCAGGATGAGAAGTTTGTAAGGAAATCTTAGGTGATCAGTCTCCAGCAATCCCCTCTTCACCAAGTGGTCACCTCAACTGAGCAGGAGATCTGGAATGGTTTCTCAGAGGATGGGTCCCAACCTTTGTCCATTTTCCATCACAGGCCTATATGGGAAATCAGCAGCAGACTCCTGAGTCTGACGGGGAAGTTTTTTATTTAGTGAAGATGACTTGAAGTGAACTGGTCCCCGTGAGCAGGTTTTTTCTGTGGTCCAGATCCTACAGGTAGCGATTTCTAAGCAAGAAGATCAGCACAGCAACAATTAGGCCAATCACAAATAAATCCCAGTATGGTCCAAGGGTATTGTCCAATTTCATCCATTTCCATCTCATGGTAAACTGCTGGTAAGAGACATTCTGTCAAAAGTAAATCGAAGCCTCCCACTTCATTCAGAACCATCATCTGCCTCCATCCCATCCCCCAAGAGTTGCTCACTGGAGTTTTCAGAGATTTTGGGACCTATTTGAGACAAACTTACATTAAAAAACAGGATATCTCGAAACAAATGCACAGTTTCCAGTTTTGTGAGGGCCAAGAACACAGGTATGTGAGCGTCCGGACTTGTTTGAGCAGCCATATCATATAATCTCCTGGCCAAGAGAACGTCCTGGAAAGAGAAGAACAGCCCATACTCATTAGACAGATTCTTTGGGAGAAATTAAATGGAATCCATAGTTTGAAATACAGTAACTTATCTGTGGTAGGCTGAACGTTCTTCCCCCACGGCCCCCACAAGATGCTCATGCCCTAATCCTTGGAACCTGTTAATATGTTATGTTACAAGAGCAAAGCAAATTTTGCAAATGTGATTAAGGTTACCGACCTTAAGATAGGAAGATTGTCCTGGATGACCTGGTGGACTCAGTGTAATCACATGAGCCCTTAAACACTGAGTTTTCTCAGAGAGCAGAAGAGAAAGGCAGAGAGATGCGGCAGAGGAGAAGTCAGAGATTCTAGCGATGGCAAGGACTCAACTTGCCCTTGTGGAGGGGCCACGCAGACAGGAGAAGGAATGTGGACAGCCAGCAAGGAAATGGGGCCCTCAGTCCTATAAGCGCAAGAAACTGAATTTGGCCAACAACCTGAATAAGCTTGGAAGCAGGTTTTTCCCCAGAGCCCTCAGTAAGGAACACAGCCTTTATTTCAGCCTGTGAGACCCTACAGAGAGGACCCGGTCAAGCTCACCTAGCTTTCTCACCTACAGAAACTGTGAGATACATGTGTGTGGTTTTAAGGCACTGAATTTGTGGTCATTTGTTAGAGCAGCCATAGAAAACCAACACAGACTCCAAAGAGCTTTCTCGGATATCTCTGGACCAGACCTTAAGTATAATTCCAATTAAAGGGGCAGGAGAACAGACACTAAGAGTACATCTCCCCAAACAAATGGCAATACAGATAGTGACTTCCTAGGACTTATCATACCTGAAGTTATGGGATTTGTTTATTCATTGTCTGTCTCCAGGTCCCTGAAGACAAGGGCTTGCACTGCCTGTTCACCCCTGAATTCCCAGTGCTTAATGAAGTGCCAAGCACATAGCAAGTCTTTGATAATACTTATCAAATGAGTGAATAAACAAGGAATGAGCAAATAAACTATTTTGGTTCTCAGGCCGGAATTTGATTCCATAAATGACGTACTATATTTTTAGGAACTTGTCTTTCCCCATTAAATTATGCCATGGTAGATCAAAAATCTTTCATTTTCACCTACTTACGGCTTGTTTTTGTTTGCTTTATATTTGCTTTGTTTTCCCAAGCCGAGTAATGAAAAGGCTAAGTAGAATTGCTTTTAAAGGTTGAAGCACCCTAGGCCAGTGCCAGAATTATACTTTGCATGGGTGCCTGTGGATTATTTTCAAAAGAAGGGGAAGAAGAGGGATTTTTCACAAATTGTGCTCATCCAGTATCTCTCCGTTTCTCCTCTCCATCTCCCAGACCCCCGTTACACAGGGTTCAAGAGTTGTGAATCCTTGAGGCCTCTGCTAAACCCATTTCTTGGGTGGTGTCCTCTCAGCTATGTTTTGCTTGTCATTTCTTAAATTTTTCCAAAGCTTCGTGGACTGGTAAATGTATTTGTTTGAGAAAGAGGAATAATGCTTGCTTAAAATAATTAAAATTCAGGAGACTGTTCCAAACAAATCTTCCTGGCAACAGAGAAAATGGATGTTATAAAAACTCTAAATTGTGTCTCTGATTCCAACAAATTCAGAGGGTGTTCACTTGAAAGCACCCTACAGATCACAACAGCAGTGTTACCTCCACACATGACAGGCATGTTAACTTGGATGGGACGTTCAAGGAGAGGCAACCTTTGTCAATATCTCATTCCTTCCTTCTTAGTTGAGGCAGGCAAGAGTTATTAATTTATTTCTTGAGGCACAAACATCACAATTCGCTTAGCTTATAATAAAAAATAGCAGAGAAGTAGCATTTAAAGTGGGATGAGCTGGCTCCCAGCCGAGGTGGCCTCACGATTCGCAATGGGGGTGGGGTGCGATAGGAAAGTCTTTCTTTAAAATTCGCAGAGAAAGAAAATCCTAAACCCTTCTGCCTAATTAGGGCAACCCATATAAAAGAAATTTTATTACTAGACTCTAGAAAAGACTGCTTGTTCTTTGATCCTATTTAGTAAAAAAAATCCAAACCATTCACACAAAGAAAATTCCCCGTGATAAATTGTGCTTTGATGATGGTTAGGGTTCATTATTTAAGTCCGTTGCACATCCAGTCCACTTACATTTAACTTCTCTGTGGTATGTTTGAGTTTATTTTGCTTTAAATTCAGTGATTTAGGAGATTATATAAACAGATCTACAGACTTCTTAAGCGTTTCTAACTCTGATGTCAGGTGTGCCAAAGTACCGCCCTATGCTCACATGTTCAAAAGCTGCTTATAACTCAAAGATATAGAATTCTCCAGCAATGAAGGATCTGGTTTATGAAAATTGTTCAGTTACATGACTCAGGAGTTTTCCAGCCCCGAATCTTTGGGTGTCATCAAAAATGTCTTATACTGGGACAGAGGTAGTTTTTTGAATAATTCATTCTTGTTTTCTTATTATAAATATGTTAATTAGAGGAAACTTTGAAAATACAGAGGTGAACAAATAAGGAAAAAACACCCACAATCTCACTGTACAGAGGTAACTACTGATATTTCATACACATCCTTCCAGCATTCCAGTGTTTTTGTATATATTCATACATACATACTTTTAATTTAGGAATTTTTCATTCTGTATGATACTTTGTCTTCTGTTTTCTTAAGTTAACGATATATTTCAAAAAATATACCGTGTCCTAAGATATTCCTTTAGTCTATAATATTTTTATTTTTAATGGTTGTACAGTATTTCATAATAATGGTTAGTACTCATTAAATATTTACTGTGTGACATTCACCACTGTCGTTTATTTAAACCCTGTTACAATTCTGTAGGGCAGATGATATTATTAACTTCATTTTAAAGATGAAGAAACTGAGGCGCTGAGAGGTTAAGTCACTTATCTAAATCCATATGACTTGTAAATGGCAGAGCTGAGATTCAAATCTAGAGAGTCTGCTTCTAGCCTGCTCACTTAGTCACTAGGCCATAAAATATATAATGGAGTAGTATACCACCACACAATAGTTGATATAACATGTTCTCTATTTTGGAGTATTTTGGTTGTTTGTAGGGTTTATTTCTAATAAATAAAGGTATTCACACACAAATTTTTTTGCACATTTCTGATTATTTCATTAGATAATAGACATGTATTTCAAGAAAGGTTATGACCATTTCTAAGAGATGTATATTTTGTCCTGTCATATTTCCGAGGGGGCCATTTTAATGTCAAACTTTAGTTTGGCCTTTCCAGAAAATAATTCTATTCTGGTGTTTAAAGCTTCAGCTCTAACACTCCATAGGAGGTCAGACCAGACAAATGAAAAAAATAAAAATGCTTCGTGCCATAATTACTTTTATTTTTGACAGATCTATTTATAATTTATTCAGTAGATGTGGTTTTGTTTTCCCTGCAGGATCCAAAAAATGTGTTATTTACTAGGTCTAATTATATATATTGAAACTCATTTCCAAGGATAATTTCCTCTCACCTTTTTTCTTAATTTAGATAGATTTTCTAGTCAGTATCTTAAAACATACCTGCTTTCTTCCATTTTAAAAACAAAACAAAGGAGAAAAATGAAAAAATAAAAAGAGCGTCATGTGTGTCTTATACTCTATGTTACAAAAACATTTTAGAACAGAATCTGACAGTACTGATTCCTCTACCTGAATGGTTTCCTCTTTAACAAGTTTATAGTATTTCACTTGTGTGTGCATGCATGCACATCATTTTGGGCTTTCACTTTAGTTACAGACGTGTCTCTTCCACAGTAGACTATGAACGCTTTGAAGGGTGTCTTGTTCTCGGATCCTTCTTGACACAATGCTTCTTGACACAAAACAAGGACTTGATAAATATTTGAGTAAATAAATGAATGAAGAAAAGCAAGGCACATTACCATGGTAGTTTAGAAGCAGATGTCTTTTAAATCTAGGGCTTCATTGAAGGGTTCATAGAGGTGATGATACTGGAGCTATTCTTTGAAAAATGGATTGGTCTTCAATGGGTAAAAATGTGGGAGAAGATCATTCCAGCAAATGGGGCGATGTGACCTAAGGTCGGGAGGGTGCAGTTCAAGGTCTTGCGGGGAAAGGAAAAGCAATCTAGAAGATATATAGGGAAATAGTGGCATATCAAGCCATTATTGTCAAGGTGGATTAGGTCAGGGAGGGTTTGAATGCCAGGGTAAGAAGTCTGGACTTCATTAAGCAATAGGAAGTCAGTAAGATTCTTTTATTTTTGTGTTTGTTGGCTTGTATTTGTGTGCATGTGTGTGTGCATCTTTTGGGAGGAGTGTGGGGGAGGGGTAGCAGTACTAGAGTTATACTTTATCAAGAATAACCCAGTGGGGCTTTGTTGGCTGTATTATGTGTTAACTAAAGTAATGCTAACGTCTGCAACCAATAAACCCCCAAATTTCAATGGTTTAGCACATTCAACAGTCGAGTGTGGATGTTTCTGGTTGGTGGTAAATCTTTGGAGGACAGAGCTTTCTCTGGCCACACAGTTCAAGGAAGAACACTAGAATGGGAGATCCCTGAGAATCCTTTACAACAAGTAGAAATTCTGGCCTGAACCGGGATAAGGCCAGAAGGAATGGGCAGGAGAGGATGGGCAACAGGTTTTTTTCATGGTTATTAAATTTTTTGAAGGACTTCTGAATCAAGTATAAATTGAAAAGGAGTTTCATAACAAATTGTGAGCCAAGTGCTTATATTTCTAAATTAGTTCAGGTCATCTCTCAGTTTCTCCCTAGGTATTATTTTGTGTTCCCAAAACAATGGTACAGTCAGTCCTGGTCCACAGTTAAGTCAAGTGAGCTTAACTCAAGGGTGGAAATTGGGGAATGAGATGTTTCTCAGTGAAGCTATTAGGATAATTGACCTACATCACCTCAGTCCCAAATCCTTTCCTAAAGACGGATGAGAAAAATAATGACCCATATTTTTACACTGATTTACCAAGAGTCGATTTATACCTTACTTCCTTTTCCCAGGGGGCTTACATTCAGAGTTTACCAAAACTTTTTTTGATTCTCAGAGAAATCCTGGTAATGATGTTAGACTCATCTGTCCCACTGGTTTGCATGAGGTTTAACTAATAAAGAGGATTGTGAAGAGCCTTGCTGAAGACATGCATAATTACTCGATGTCTTGGGTGCTATGAAAGCCTGTTCTCCTAACTGCTTTGCTTTCATTAACCATAAATGGAACAAGCTTTGGACTTTTAATTATCAGCATATTCATTTTAAAAATTAGAAGAGGTGATATCTCCTCATTAATTTGACTACGAGATAGCAAGATTAATAAACTTGGCCCCTGGGTACTTGGTAATTATTTTACTAATTGCTAAACAAAAGAAATTAATAAAGGCAAAGAGCAATGGCCCCTCATTAACTAAATCTAAAATTCCCGTCTCCAGGTCTGAGGTTAAGCGCAGCCTCTTTTTTTTTCTATATGTAGAGACTTTCTGTAGGAAAAAATTTATCTGTGACAGAGAGACTGATCAAAACGAACTACCCACGATTTAACAAGAACCCTGACCGAAAAGAAAAGAAATGTGGCCAGAGAGAAACTTCAAAGTTTTTCTAGATGTATGAAATATATGTCTCGACAACTGCTTTTGGACATTGTGAAGAAAATGCCTAGGAGAGAGCCAGCAGTGACTTGAAGGAGGAAAACTGAACCCCCGACACAGTGGACTGTGTAGTTGGCCTCGTGTCCTGAGAGGACGGCTCTCTCCGCCCCAGGGAGTCACTGCTAAATGACCTCACTGTGAGGACAATGGGGCTGTTAAGTCCTTCTCGATTCATACGGGGGCAGGAGAGCTATTCTGAATTTAACCCATGGGGTGGGGTCACTTTTATCCTATACACACAGTGCTCCTCTCACCAATATTGTTATGTTTTACATGGGGAATGATGAACAAAAGCTTTAATCCTCTTGAAGCCTTACTTAGCAATCGCTCACATTCTCTTCTGATCTAAAAAAGTCATTCCACACACTGTTTCACTACGAAGCCCTTTCACAAAGGCTTATTCGTTTTATCCTCAAAGCCTGGGGCAGGGCTTGTATCACTGTTCTGTTTTACAGATGTGGATGACAGTTGGAGGGAAAGGGAGTGTGGCTTAATAACATCCAAAGGATCATCCAATCTGGCTATTCGATCCAGTCCTGCCCGCCCCAATGTTATAAAACAGGAAGCTTGCACCTGCTAGGAATGGGGAAAACAGACTGCATTTGGATTTGACATTCTTTCTACTGCTTAGGGCTCTGGGGATGATGAAAAGTGATCAGTCAAGAGGCAGGCACAGGAGAGGCACAGGCAGGCACAGGTCTCTACCGTTGGATTGTTGGCACCTGAATGAGAAGCTCTTGCAGTTGTCAGCTAGGAAATTCCCCACCAATAATTCCCAGTTACTATCACAACTGGAAGGAAAAAGAAAGCATAGAAAATTCAGTAGTGCCGGGCCCAACTCTTTCCACCAGCAATGTGGGGTCAGCCAGATCTGGGTTCGAATGATGGCTCCACCACCGATGAGCCCTGCAAACTCGGCCCTATGACTTAACCTGCACTGTGATTTCCTGATGCAAACAACAAGGACAATGATAGGATGCGTCTCATTGAGTGGTTATGTGACTTAAATGACATGGTATACATAACACGCCAACACCTGGCTATCGTAATCACCTTTCTCACCCTGTCAGACCCTAATGCCATCTTCTGCCTTAATTACACTGACTGTCTGAAGGATCTACCCGCTATCACCTTGTAGTGTTAGCCCTCTTAATGAATACGCCTCATCTCCTCAAGTCGGGTGTAGTCTTTGAAGGATGGAGATCTGTTTTCTTGGGCTTCTCTAGAGCGCTCAGCATTATGTCATGTACACAGTGGGTGTTTCAAAAGACGTTTCTGGATTAATGCCACCTCTGTATCCAGCTCTGATCTCATTCTCACTTTCTCCTTATTACTGAGAGCTTGTGAGTCAATGGAAATTTTAATGGAAAAAGGCCTGTGGGTGGAAGGCAGTGGGGGCAGGGCCTACTAGTGTTGCTGGAAAAAGCGTGAATTTACTATGACTCAAATTGGCCAAGACTAGATTTATTCTCCTCGTTAGTTCCATCCTTGGGCGTCATGGAGAAAATAAATTCTACCTCATAGGGTTATATCAGGATACATAATATGTGTTGGCATGTGGGAGGGACTCAGCAAATATTAAGTCTTCTTCTCTACATTGATGACATCAGTGAAATGTAAAACATTATAAATTTTCCTTCCTGTACAGCTGCCGTTACTAGGTTGGATTATTACCAGCACAATTACCTTTGCGATACCTAAACCATGTTCATACATATAGGCCAGGTTGAACATGGCTTGTGCGCTGTGGTATTTGTTGGCTGCGATGCTGTAATGCATGGCTGCTGTTTGATAGTCTTTCTTAGTCCCGTAGCCATAGTAATGGTAATCTCCAATTTTCACTCTAGCGAATGCATTGCCTGATAGAAATATTAGAAAGAGAAGGAGAATAATAACTCAAATGATTCATGTGTAGTTCCTAGTAAATCATTAGTATCAGCCTAATGATAAGCTATATAAAAAAAGAAAAAAACACTCGGAATCCCAGAATCAGAATTAGATATGATTTATGGATATGACACACAATGCTAGCTGTCTTTATTGTAGGATAGCTCCCACAGTATAGTACAAATGTTCTTAAAGAATAAAAAATTATCAATTTTACCTTTTAGATTCATTTTTTGAAGGTAGGTCAACTCTTGGGAAACTGGATCCCACCCTTCCTTTTCTTAGCCTTCACTCCTGAAGCTCTGCTCTCCTGCATCACCAGTTTCTGCCCCTGTTCTAGTCCCATGAGTCATCCAAACACACTTTGGTATCTTCTATGAACAAAACCAAACCTTTATCCCATGGCATCTCCTTGTAACTACTCCCCATTTCTCTGTTCACTTCACACTCAGCCTTTTCAAAAGTGTGTTCTACACTCACTGTCTCCAAAGCTTCTCCTCCCACATACTCTTCAACCCACCCCACTCTGGCTTCTGCTCCCTCCTCCAAGAAACTGCTATTTTTAAGGTGGTCGATAACCTCCACGCAGCCAGATCCCCTGGTCACTTCTTGTCCTCATCTCACTGGACCACTAAGCAGCACTGGAATCACTGGTGCTGTCTGCCCACGCCCTTTCTTCTCTTGACTTCCCTCCTGCCTCAGAGGCCTGTCCTTTTCAAACTCCTGCCTGACTCCTCCTCTACCCAGCTTCTAAATGTTGGAATATCAAGGGCTCGTTACTGCTCCTTTTTCCCCAGCTCCTCTCCCTTCTTTTCTCTCCTGTCCTCCCTTCCCCTCCTCTCTCCTCCACTCTGCTCTATCTCAACTCTCTTTCCAGGTGATCTCACCTAGTTCCATGGCTCTATGTTTCCTATTTCTGAACTTGTATCTATATTCCATCTCTCTCTAAGCCCCAGATTCTTACAACTGCCTTCTTGACTTCTCTGCCTGGATCTCAGACTTAAAACATCCACTCTCTAGTGGATGTTCTTAGTGGATGTTCTTAGTGGATGTTCTTAACTCCCTGCTACCCCTTCCCCCGAACAAAGTCATCAGTTCCTTTCCTCTATCAGTGCCAGTACCACCATTTTACAGGCTATAAATCTAGGGGAATTATTCCCAGTTCTTTCCCCTCACTTTCGTTATCAAATCCATCAGCAAATCCTGTTGGTTCTACCTTTAAAACACACCTGTTTCTCTCCAGCTCCTCCACCATCTAGTCTAAGCCTGGAATACTACAGCAGCCTCCAAAATGTGCTTTTAGCTACACTTTTCGATCTGTTCTCCACACAACAGCCAAGATGATCTTTTTCAAATGTAAAATCAAATCACGTTATTCCCTGTATTAAAACCCCCAAGCGCTTCACTTTGCACTTGGAATAACATCCAGATTCCTTACCTGACCCACAAGTTGTGCCTTATCTGTCTTCTGCCTCCCTGGCTGGGCTTACCACATGTCACTTTCTCGGGATGCTCTAGCCTTCTTAATATTCCTTCAACACACCGGGCTCATTCTTGCCTCGGCATCCCTGCAGTAAGATTCTTCAAGCCCCTCTGCCTGGCATGTTTGCAGTTCCTCTGACTCATCATTCTGGTCTCACTGCAAACTTCGCTTCCCTTCTAGAGCCTTCTCTGACTACCTTGTCAGACTACATCCCAGTAGTTATCCATCCCATCTCCATGTTTTATGTCCTCACAGCATGTTTCTCTCTTATCTTATTTGTTTACTAGTTTATTTTCTCTCTCTCTTTCATGAGAGAGAATTTTGAAGTTCTTGATCACTGATATAGTACCAGGATGAGAATGGTACTTGATGAATATTTATGGAATGAATGGATAGACAGGGTAGGAAACTTTTTAGAAAACGCTTCCCCCAGATGTTAAGTATTTTACAATCTTAGTTTCCAACAAACATGAAAGTATTCAGGAGTAGAAAAAAATTCACGTGACTTTTTAAGATATGAGACTTCAGTCTTTTGAAGGCCACTTAGGGATGACCTCTAAACGTCTCTTTGGGGCCCATGTTTCCACTCACTAGGGCTATATTGATTGAAAAGATGAGGGAATGCTCATGTAGGACATCCACTTCAGCTGTGGCTAACCAGCTGGCACAGTCCAGGCTTACTTGGAAAAGGGGAGAGTACCCTGTGTGGTATGGTCTGATGTGTATCATTAAGAGCTATAGGACTCCTTCCAAGTTTTTCTTCCCATTTGGCCTAACGCAAAGCCTAACATTTTTTGGAATTGATTCCTTTGGGTTCTGAAGTTCTTTTAGTCTTCTGGAACCCTATACTAAAATGTAATACCATGAGCGTCTTTAGTTTTCTTGGAGTAGAAGTAACGTCGTAAACTTCTTAAGCTGCAAAAGATATTAGTTGTCAGGGTTTGCTTCTCAGGTGCTTCAAAATGTACAGGTAGCTCGGGGTAAGACCTCATAGAAATGACGTCCAGGAGAGGGGCTCAGAGGGGCCTGCAGAAGCAAGAGACCCCTCGAGCTCTAAAGAGAAACCCACTCCATTTCTAATTTTGCCCAAAGCTATCTTCCTTTGACCCGAAGATTCCTTCTGCACCATAGCCACAAAAGAACAGGACTCTGCATTTTCAAGCTTTGCAAGCAGTAAGCAGGACCCCTGAGGTCTCTAAGAATGAAATGTTGTGAACAAGCAGATTCTCCAGAAGATTCAGCTCCACCCTAATTAGGGGACTGATGGGGGTGGGGGGCATGTGGCAATCCTGACAGGCTCCTAGGGGGTCACTAGACAGTGGGAGGGATTTCCCCTCCAATTTCACAGTCACAGGCTGGTGGCTGAGTCCTTATGGTTCAGCACCCTCCTCACACTCCTGGAACAAACATCGCCAATGACTGATTGGAAACCTAACTTCCATTACTAGATTTCCTAAGCTCAAGACAGCCATTCAGCAACCACATCTTTGAGGACAATCATGCCTGACCTCTCTGGTGACACACAATTATTTTTAGTGGTCTGACAGTTTTATACTGGTGAATTCTGTTTAATATTAATGTCCTCTCATTTTCAATGTCTCTTTTCCTTAGTGCAATTTCCACAGCATTTCCTGGCTTGGAATAAACCTGTACTTGTTACAATTCAGTTGATTTGCCATAGCTGAAGGGTTGCTGGTGTTGTTTCCTTACTCCAAACATTTTAGAAAACAGAGAATTTTCTTTTTTTTAGGGAATTTCTCACTAAAATCACACAGATGGCTTGCTGCTGCAGTACCAGCTCAGCTGGACCTGAGAAGGCACCACTGTGACTTTTGCTTCTGCCTCATATTAGCATCAGCTGAGAATTGTTTTATTCCATCCAATTCTTAGAGAAAAGGGATGATTCGGCCTTAGCCTGAGACAATTTTAAGAAACTTAATTGGAAGTAAAATTGCTCTCTTACCGTAAGAGAGCACCTCACATATCCAAATGCCAATAGTGACAGCTTTGCAGAATCTCTCTGCTATTAGTAATATAATTTTAGGGAAAGAATGGAATGAGACATAGTGATGCAAATGCCACCTGCCACTGCTTTCCCACCAGCGCTCCCTACGGCCGGGGGGAGGATCTTGCTAATTAATTCTTTTTTTCCCTTGATGCAACCATGCTAATTGTTATAATAGAGATCTGAAGCTTGTGGTAATCCTCAATGTGATATTCTAAAAGAAAAATCAAACAAGTCTTAGAGCCATAAGTAATTTAACCTATATAAACTCATTGAAACATAGGTCATATCTCTGATAAGTTTAGAAAAACTCAGCAAATGAGTGACTGAAGCCAGACCAAGAAAACTGATTTCTTGAGTAAAACTGCCATGTTTCAAACAACCGTTCTGGTGTCATGGAGACAGAGCCATAGAAAAATTCCTATGGTGTGCTAAACTGGAGAGCCTGAGAATAACAAAAGAAGTTCCTGGAAATGACCTCTAACCAAAGACTGACCCTAACATCAGTTTGAAATACCACCTGCTAGATAGTCTGCACCTTTCTGCCTATATGCCCAAGAACTCAGCCAGAGCAAATCAGATGAATAATAGTGGACAGGGGCCAAGTAGTGCTCATTTTTATCTAAGTTCTGTACCTTGAGTGGCAGCTCGATTCCATAGGAGAAGTGCCATTGGATACATCTTCTCTTTTTCAAGGATTTTAGCTTTTTCTAAAAAAAAAAAAAAAGGAGACATTCCATTAGGAAGGCTTAAAATACCCCTACAGTAAAGTCATATATGCATATGTATGATTGGGGAATTGCAGAGAATTTTAACTTATCTTACTAGATTCCAAAATGAATGCTGAATTGCTTTGAGCTACTTCATAACCCATTTCTGCAAGTAGTGCATATTGAACAAGAGAAGAATCTATATCACCATTCTTATAGGCAAAGTATGCTGTCAGGAATTTCTCAGCCCAGTGGCCTAGTTCACAGACACCTTTATAAAGCTGTATATACAAAGAGAAATCAAGCAGACTAGTTAGCCAATACACTTCATTCCAGGTAAACGATAAATAACCTCAGTCTTCAGTTCCTGCTGGCTGGTCAGGCAAGGATTTTAGGTCTAAAGCATGGCTTTTGAAAATTATTTAGGGTGAGGTGTTAATACCTTTCACAGGCATGAAGATTACAGGTGTGTATCTTTTTTTTTTTTTTTTGTCTTGAGCTTACACTTCCTGAGGCTTGTTTTAAATATGTATAAATGAACTTTTCTGACTTGGGGGCTATTTGGCAGGACAACAGAATGTAACGACTTCTGTTTTTTAATAAAAGGGATTTTCTGGACTCTGCTGCCCTGGCGAGGATGCGTTATAAGGCTGCAGCTGATATGGAGAAGAGAGAATGAAGGGAAGATAGTGCCTGAGGGTGTAGGTGACATAACCGTGAGGGAGGTGTGCAGAGCTCTGTGGGGACAACCGGCAACTTAGTTGAATAGCCCTTATGTAACCAAAAGAGGTTAACCATACATAATTCATTAGGAATTGGCAAAGGAGCAAATCTAAAGATAGATTATTAGCTGGCAGGTTTTGAAACGAATTTCAGAGGGGTCAGGTTGCAACATGAAGGTATTTATATTGGTGCAGGGGAAGTGTTTCATAAATCAATGAAGGACATTAAGGTCCTAAAAGCATTCTTTTGAAAACTGCATCACTATCCCAGGCTGAAAGAATTCACTTTCTCAATTGTCATCCAAATCATCAGAAAAACCTAAGGACCTGGCTTTCTGGGAAGAAGTGAGCTACATTTTCTAGGCTAAATCAAGCCTTTCGTGTCCCAAGTCACAACTCCCAATCCTACTAGAAGTGCCAAATTGCCCTGGAGATTTGACTGAACGCTGAAACAGAGCTCCATAACTTAATTTGGAGGCGAGCTCTGAACTTGATGAAAAGCCAGATGCAAGACAGGAGGGATCATTTCTTTTCCTCCCTTTCCCAGTCTGAGTTACATCACTGCTTTTCCTCCCTGGCAAATGTCAGTGTTCACATTGTCAGCTGGAAGAAACAAGATAATATCTATAAAATCAAAGACACCAACAATCTAAGGACAGTATCACCTCCTCTCTGTGATAAATGAAAACTGCTTTAGAAATAGCCCGTGATTTACCTCCACAGCAGTTCTGCATGATCTTAACACTCCTGTTCCTGTGGCGTACATCTTGGCCAGGTAATAAAGGGCGAGGGGCTGCCCACTCTGGGATGCCAAGTAAAAATACTTGAAGGCAAGTTTATAATCCTTCCATACTCCAGAGCCAGCTGAAAATTAAAATTATTTTGAGCCACCCCTTATTTACATTATTTTTTACATTATAATCTATGGATGTAATGCTCATAGTGATTCCTGCTATTTTAAATAGGATGAGAAAAGCCAACCAAAAGTCAAGCTACTCTAGATCTACTATTTGGGGGAAAAAAAGTTGAGTTAGATTTTAAGTAAGAATATGGAAATGTATGTTCTCGACCCATTCAGAAAACTGAAGGAGATGGACTGTTTAGTCTCATGAAAACATCTCCTCAATATGGTATAACTGCAATTAATGAAAAGGAGACCAAGTGGTAGTCTCTGAGGACCAGAAGGCCCTCCATGATGTGTGTCACCATCCCTGTCATGCTTCCACACCAGGAGACCAGTATAGCTCCTCCCAGCCATAACTATGGAGTTTGGAGCCGGTAAATCCCAGCTCCAGGAGGCCCAGCTCAGACTCAGCTCATTGCTTGGAGCAAGGAGAGGCGTTTGGAGCTAGGATGGAGAATCAGCTACTCCCAGCAGCTGGGATTCTTGTCCTGGCTCTCCCATTACTCCTTTTGTGACCTGGGCACCCATAGGCACTTCATTTGCAAAAGGAAGGGCTTTCACTAGGTGGTTCTGAAACTGCCTTCCAGCTCTAACATTTCTTAGCCTTTAGAAGCAGTACCATGTTGCTGCTAAGAGCAAAGGCTCTGGAGGCAGGTCACTTGGGTTTGAGTCCCAGCTCCACCAAGTGTGTGATCTTGTGTAAGATGTTTGACTTTGATATGGCTCAGTTTGCTCCTCTAGAAATGGTGGGCTACCCCCTCGATGTGTTGAGAGGACTAAATGAGTAAATACATGTAAAGACTTAAACATTAGCCATAACTATTACTCTTATTCTAGATGCTTGAGGAATCTGATAGACCCTGGGCCTGGGATTTGGAATAAACTAGAAGAACAAGGCTATCTTAGGCAACCTCCCAAGACCGTAGAGAACAGGCCCTCCACCTGGGCTATTGTGGAAAATGCCAGCTGACCTCTTGGCCAGACCTGTCTTTTTTTTTTTTTTTTCTTGTGGTACGCGGGCCTCTCCCTGTTGTGGCCTCTCCCGTTGCGGAGCACAGGCTCCGGACGTGCAGGCTCAGCGGCCATGGCTCACGGGCCCAGACACTTCGCGGCAGGAACCCGTGTCCCCCGCATCGGCAAGCGGACTCTCAACCACTGTACCACCAGGGAAGCCACCAGACCTGTCTTCTTGATGATGCAGTCTGCTGCTGCCCTTGCTCCACCTGACAGGAAGGACTCAGCAGGGTTACTCAGGTGTGCTCAGATCTCCTGACACGTGTCTTGGCCACTCTCTCTCTCTCAGTTCCCACAAAGATTATTACAAACCTTCACGGCTTTCTGAGACCACCTACCCCAACCACTCTACCTTCGCTCTCAGAAGATGACTTTGTACCTCTGAGCTCATGGAGGGAACCCTCACATTATCTTTCCTCACTTGCCTCTCTCCCCAGATTTACAACTGCACCATCTATTCCACCGTCTCTCCAGTCTTTGAGGGTGAGAAATCCCTCCTCTTCATCAAAGCTAATGAGACCCCCACCTACCTGGACCTGATCAGATACTTTCAGATTTGCCACTGGTCAGATTAGATCAGAAATGCCACCTAAATATTCCCAGAACCTCTTCATCAGTTATCTCATCTCTCCCATGACACATTAACCACCTCCACTGGCTGGCTCTCTTTTTTCTGCCAAAAATTATACTCAGGTCTCTCACCATCTTAAAAACAACTCCCTCTTGATTCTTGGTCCCCCTCATGCTACTATCGCCCTTCTCTCCTCCATTTAAAGGCACACTACTTCCAAGAATAATTTTACTCATCTACTTCCTCACCTTCCATTTACACCTCAGCCCACTGTATCTGGCTTCCATCCCAACCAGTTCAATGACCTCACAAAATCCTCCTTATCGACAAGTCCCACAGATACTTGGCCCTTTCTTCCTTTTTTTTCTTTTTTTGAAAAGTGAGAACTAGGCCTTTCACTGAATTTCAAAGGGGTACTCATTCATTTACTCTTTCTTGAAAGTTCTATCCCTTGTCCTACTTAAGGTCACCTCCTCCTCACCCCATTCCTCTGACCATGCTTTTTTATTTTTTTTTGATTTAAAATTTTATTATAATATTATTCAAACATATAAACCTAAATTTAGAAATAAGTTGTTCACACTTGCAGGCCTTATTCAACAATAAATATTTAAAAATCAAAATGGACACACAAATCAAATAAAAACATAGTATAAGTTAACAGCATTTGTTTAACATGACAGATAATGTTGTTTGTGACAATAAATCACTGATGTTGAATTTAATATTAATATGATGAGGCTTCATGTCAGCCTCCATAATTTTCAGCATTTTGGCTTCACTGTTTCTAATGCGAAAAAAGGTTTACTCGCATAAATATGCTGTACAAAATGAAATTTAAAACTCCAAGGAGTTGTTTGATAGCTCAAGTTAGTCTCATAATTTATCAAAATTCTTCCAGCAAGAAATTCTTACATGCCAATTTTCATTAATTGCTAAAGATTAGCACTAAGGTTAGTGTTTTTAGGGAATTAAAATCTGCATTAAATGGGAATTTAATCCATTTATTTCTGGGAGTGGAAACGATTTCTTTATACTTATGATAACATTTCCTGCTAAATTGGTATTCTGGAAGAAAAGTTAAATATTATTTTCGAAACTAAGTATTCAATCAACAACAAGCATTTATTGAGCAGATTTCTCAAACCACTATGTGCCCTGTGAACACAGATCTCTCATTACGTTTTTATATTTGAACTGCCAGAAACCTCTCTTGCTGTGGGATGCCATGGAATTATTTGGCTTTCACAATGGCAGGCATTAATGCAAGCTTGAACACTAAAATGGAGTAGCAACACTCAGTGTTAGGACAATCACCAGATGATGAAGAATATGTTCATGTTGTTCGTTAAAGATCATCATTCAGCGTAAATCCACATTTAAAATTCTGATTTGAAATTCATGGTTTTATAGCTATTTTTAGCTCAATGCTTAGAACTGCTCAGCAAATAATAACTATTTTATTATTGTTGTTGCTATTTATTTATTTAAAATATTGGTTGGCAACATAGCCCAAAGAAAACGGACTGGTACCAGAGCAAGCATTCTGAGTCTCTTTTTCAATCTCATGCTGACTAGCCAACTCATCATGGATATCTCTGTATTTGAGGTTCCTATCCATTAATGAGGTTGAAACCTTCTAGAACTGTTGAGAAGATCGCATGAGTTTAAAATGTAATTCAACTGATGTATATTATGCAAAAGCCCCAAAGTAAGTCATATGGCACCATATGCCAGTGCTCTGAAAATCAAACAATGCTGTATACATCTTAGATATTCTTCTAGTAGACATGAGCCAATTTGGAGAAAATAAATTTCTCAAAAATAAAAGAAAACCCACTAGGAATAGAGCATCGAATCATTGCCCCTGGACAACTTTTGGTTATTTTAAGACCAAACTATTGTGATTATTCTCAAATCTTTCTGAAGCTGAGAAAATATTCAAAGAAGGGATTCTTTACCTGGAATTCATGGATAGGCTTCAGGGAATGTAAGTTTCTGAAATGTATCCAACATTTTTTTGGGGGGTGTGTGTGTACACGTGTCCTTACGCACATATCTGAAGGGGAAGGTTTATATTTCATCAGATTCACAAAGGTATGTATAAGAACCAAAATGTATATGAACCACTGTTTTGGAATAAGACTCTTAACCCTTAGTACCACTTGAGAATTAACACTTCACTTTGATCTGAAACTCGGATGTTTTTATGGAATCATTTTTCTGGGCATAGTGCTACAGTATTAGTCCTAGCCATAATTGTGATGCAAAGTATTAATCAATTTAATAAGGATAGTTACATCATTTTTTATCTTGATCAAAGATAAATGAGGACTATAGATTAAACAATGGCATATATTGCAACCATTGAGCTGATGCCATTGGACTGTGTTATTTGATTTGGAATTATAGTATTATCTGGCCCAAAATAAGGAGCACCACCTATCTTGGGCCAGATAATACTATAATTCCAAATCAAATGGCCATGCTTTTTCAGTCTTCTTATGACCACTCTTTCTCTGCCCGTCTTTTCAATATGGCACCAAGGATCATCAGATTTCTCACCATGGCCCACTCTCCTTCCTCTCACACTCTGTCTCCTTTCCCTCTGCAACCTCAGTTACTCTTACTAATGCCTGTATGTTGATGTCTCCCCAAATCTTTCTCTCCAAGTTTTACCTTTCTTGTGAGTTTCATACTTGTTTCTGGGTTGTGCGCTGAGTGTCACAAGGCACTTCAAACTTAAAATTTTCAAAGGTGAGCTTTCTGATTGCACCTCATTGCCTCCTCCCCCCAAATGTCCTTTTCCTCCTGTCATCTTCAAATTCCTCCTCAAATTGCTGCCTGAATGTTCCGTCTAAACCACTTACACCAATCCTTTGATTTGTCTTAAAAAAGGAGCAGACTTTGCATTTATCATTCTAAGTAAAGCAGCCATATGTGTAGCACTTACAGTAGTACATGAAGCCTAACTGAAACTGTGCGTTTGGCCATCCCTTTTCTGCAGCTTTCTGAAAGTATTTAAGTGCTTCTGCATAATTCTGCAAGATAATTACACTTTGTTACTCAAAGGTACATGCATAACTCCATGGTAACAATTGCCTTCCACTTTTTTTAAGAGCATAGTTAGTGCCCTATGTGATTTAGGCTAATTAAAGTAGTATCAGAGGTATTATACATTTTATTTCATTATTATATTAGATTCTATTAAGAAATAATTATCTTATTTTCATTGTAAATTATGTCTTTTCCTACATTGACAGTAGGTTTTGTTAGATATTGGGGGAAGGTCACTCAAAAGACAGAAGTTAAAGTAAGAAGATAAATTTCTCTATGAAAAAAAAATCCTCACGGCTTAGATGATTTCTAAGGTTACTTAGAATCTGTGATTCTAAGATATAATTAGGGTTGTTATTCTTGTCACAAGCTTGTTCTACGTCTCTTTGGCAAATATTTCACTGAATTATTTTATTCTCTATTACCAGATATGATACCTTGGCAAACCAAGTAATAGAGACTAATTCCTTTAGATTAATCAGTGATCATGAATTTCACCCTAATAAATTGCTAGAAATGTTGAAAAAGATAAGAAAATTATTTAACTTACCACAGGAACTCCTTTCCCATAAAAGTAAAGAAGACCAAGCCCATGAAGACCAATGGCATTGCCCTGGAACAGGTTTAAAAATCCAAGTAAAGTCCCAGAAGAATTCACCATACGGAAAAGTATTGCAAAATCATTCACAATACTTGAAATGCAGCCGGTAGGAGATGAACTAAGGCAGGTGAATCAGGCAGTTGGTGTTATTCTGACCCTCTCTAGTTTCTCCTTTCACACTTTCATAACCCACCTCTGACTAGAAAGAGGGAGATGAAAGTCAAATCTTTCCTCCAGTCTTTCATTCAGCATTTATTTAGTGCTTGCTTTGTGTGTGACTCCGTAACAGGCATTGGGCAGAGGTAGGAGATGAAAGTCAAAAGATCAATAAACCATGATCCCTGCCTTATAGACTCCTGGGCTCTGAGCCACTAGGTAGGACCTCTTAATCATGTCAAATGTGGTAAGTCCTATAGTAGAAACAGATAAAGAGTGTTGTGGGCACCTAGAAGAGGGAGGCTAGGTGACGGTGGGTGAGACTAGGGACTGAGCAGATTGAGTTGTCGGAGTTGTTGACATTTGAGCTGGGTCTTAAAGGATGTGTAGGAGTTTTTCAGAAGGGAGAAGTCTATCTAGACACTTGTTACCTGCTTTGGTCAAAGGAGGTTGACATATATGGCCAAATAACATTTGGAGACTCTATGAATTTCAATCTAGCTATTATGGATGGTAAAGCACTGTTACTGCTTGTAAGGTTTATAGTATTTCCTCAGGGACTTAAGTTCTGATAGAAAACTCTCCAAATTTCTCTTTACCACTTGTATTTATTTGTAATTAGTTTTAATAATTTAAGAATTGAAATGTAATTATTGCTGATGCAACCAGAATATTCCTCGGTGATACATGAATAGCACATAACTAGAGAAGGCATAGTTCAACAACTATTTCAAGACTCCAGACTTGGAGCCTATGCATGTCAAAGGGCCAGCTATTGTAAGAATTCTTGAGGACGGTCCACCTGTATTTAAAACAGCTGGTATATGTCTACTATCCTCTTCCCTCTTCTCCCCTGACTACTACCTGTGGTTCCAGGAGTTTTAGGATAGTCTGCTCTGGGGATAGTAAGGCCTGGTGTGATCCATGTGGTAAAGTCTAGTGAGTCTGTTTCCTTTTAACTATCTTCATTTAGATGTTGAGAAAAAAATGGGAGGGAAGGGAAATGAGAGGAAGGAAAGAGGAAGGGAGAAGGAGGAGAAAGGTTAGAATACTAGGGACACATTTCTTTCTTTCTCTAAGAGAATCCTTGGGAAACCGGGGTCTCATTGGATGACTCACCAACTGTTTAAGGCCCAGAGTACCTGTTTAGAATGTTCAACTCAGGAGAGGCCAACTCAGATACCTCCAGAGCCATGCAAGTAATGTAAGAAGTACATTAAGCCCGGTGATGGGGGAGTGGTGGAGACTGAGGCAAACCAGAGAGCACCTGCCCTGTCCAAAGGCAGCAGCACCTCCCCGGCTCTCTGCTGCAGCCAGCTGTCATCATGTGGAAAGGCCGCCTCACGTGGACAGCTCTTCTCATTTTCCAAGAAAAGCTGGACATCCAGATTTTGATATGAAATTTCCTAATTTTTAAAACTCTTTCTGAGCCAAACAAAACATATATGCAGGCACCACCACTCCCACCCCATACATAACTTCTGCCTTAGGGCTCAATGCTCTTGCTCAGGTTAACTGACGTGAACTTAGGGACCAGATGGTCACATTCGGCAAATATTTGATGAACCCCTACAAGGCACTAAGACCGTTGGCCTCCTCTAGGTGAAGAGACATGACCTTCAGACAGTAGGAGAGAAGGCACAGGGTAGAAGCAGTAAAGTGTCTAGCAGTATACAGAGTGAACACAGGGCAAGTTCAGAAGAGGGAAAAGATGTGTTTAAGGGAGTAGGGGTGGCTTTGTGGTGGGAGAGAGGATCGAGCTCTGCTCTGGGGGATGGGTATTCAGAATGGGGGATTCTGGGAAGGGGGGAATGACAGAAGTGTGAAGATGGGGATGGGCCTGATGTGTTCAGAGGTGTGAGAGAGGAAACCAGAAGAATATGGTCCAACTTGGGCCCAACACAGGATAACTGTTCATGTTTCTGAGTAAGACACAAGAAGTCATAGAGTCTACAGCTTTGCATCCTGGTACTGATATGACTTAAAAACAAATTTAAAAAGCAACAGTTTAAAAAATAGTTGTAAAAGAAGAGTATGGGTGTGCAAGAGTGGGAGGCAGAAACTCTTTACTTTGATAGTGACCCCAAGTGAGGAGTCCAATAAACTGTCCAGGAGATGGTAAAGGATTACATGGCTATGTCCACCTGATGCCATTCATAATAATGACCATAAAGGAAGGGAGCTCAGGTTTGGAACACGAGTAGCTCAGATCACTACTGGTTACACAGCCCTTGAATAGCTTGGGGGAGCTGGGTTAATTTACACACTGAGCTCCCTGGCATTATTCCTTTGCACTGACAAATCAGCATTATCTGCCCAGTCACATGAGATCTTCCTCTGTTACATTATACCACCTCTTTTTCAGTCTGCTCTCCTTGTCATCCTAATCTAATGGTACTCTGGATGACTGTCTCGCTGAGCAACAATTTCATATAAATTACAAGGGAGAGGAGAGGAGCCGAATACCAGCCTTCTCAGTAATTTAAACCACAATAGCAGCAGCTCCGAGGTGCTAGTCATTTATAAATAGGCTCCTGAAGCAGCGTGTGGGCTTTTGAAAACCGAGAACAGTTGAAAATATTCTCCATTTGAGCACATCTCTACTGCCTGTGTTGCTGTAAGACAGTGGAAGACAACAAAATGCTTCCTACCGTGCAGGATTAGAAAGTTTACCAAGGCTGTTCTCCAACGTTAGGTTGGTGAGTGTTGTCATGAGGACGTTATGCACTACAGGGGTTTAGGGGAGTCTGCTAAATTTCACCTGACGGATACCAGCCTCACTGATCTTAGGAACCAAGGCAAGAACTTCAGCGGCAGGAGCCACACTACACAATTTCTATATTTCCTCACAGATCCAATCCATTCTGCCTCGGATATGCTTTGAACTTCATTCTACCTTACTGGCCCCAGACTTGGAAAGATAATAGCTGACACACAACACTTACTATTTGCCAGGCACTGCTTTAGGTACTTTACAATACGAGGCATATAACTATTAACCCATTAAATCCTGACAACAATAATATGAGGCAAATTTTCCTATGTTCTCACTTTATAGATAGGAAAATTGAGGCACAGAGAGGTTAAGTAACTTGTCCATGGTCACACAGCTAGCAAGTTGGCATTCAAACCAGGGATTCTGTCTCCAGCGCCATGCTCTCAATCATATTGTCCTGGCTGCCCGACAACCTTCTGCCTGAGCCAGAGCCTTTGGGTAAGATCAAGGGAGAAAAAACTGGGCATTTCTTGGTTGTCTTTGTACTCAACTTACTGCAGTTACTGACTGAGTTTTCCCTTCCTCGGTCCTCATTTTTGTTTCCTGTTTCCTGAGCTAGATGGCCTCATCTACCGCATGGTGGAGGGGAGAGCTGAGCTTCTGTCTGGCTTCCAGCTAGGACAGCACAAGGCACTGCCATTTTCCATTTACCAAGAAGGTGAGACGTGTCTCTGCCTACTCCCACCCCATATTTTATTGTCAACGATATTTTTCTTCCCCGGGACCCTAAACGCCTCCCAGGCCCATTAGTCTGGCATGGGGCTTTGGACTTAACTCTTCAGCACCAGTCTGCATGTAATAAAAGGCAAGTGTTTTTTACAGAAATGGGCTGAATACATACCTTATTAGCTGCCATAGAAAAGTATTTGAAAGCGGTAGCATTATTTTGTGGTGCTGCAACATTCCCTTTTAAATACATCTACAAAAAAATAAAATAAAATAAATGAAAAGATGTAAAAACTAAGGAATTTGAGGGTGATGAAAATCTTTGAGAACTACATAGAGGTGATGGTTG
This sequence comes from Phocoena phocoena, assembly GCF_963924675.1. Lineage (NCBI taxonomy): Eukaryota > Metazoa > Chordata > Mammalia > Artiodactyla > Phocoenidae > Phocoena > Phocoena phocoena. The sequence continues at coordinate 47,526,636 of NC_089233.1, read as the reverse complement.
TACAACACTGTGAATGTAGTAAAGGCCACTGAAGTGTACACTTTTAAATGGTTAATTTTATGTTATTTGAATTTCACCTCAATTTTTATAACTGGAAAAACTAAGGATACAATCTATTACATACATTCTGGAGTGCCCTTGCCCAAGGGCAAAAAAAAAGGATCCTATCTGTGTTTTTTCATGTTTCCTTGCATCTAAATTTACTGTATGTAGCCCTCTGGAAGCAGGGCACTTGTCCCCATGGTTACTGATGCAGACTGGCTGCGGGGAGCCAAGGACAGCACACAGGAGTGTGAGTGGTCTTTGAAGGAGAGAAGAAGATGCCTCTCCAGAGGGACACTCCACAACAGCTCCTCCCATCAGTCAGGGAGGAGCTGGGTTTCGGTCAGTCTGGAGCTGGTTCTCATTCCAGGGATGGAGGAAGGAGGTACCTCGATGGGTCGAGGCCTGTCCCAATCTAGCCCAGATCTCCTGTTACCCGCCAAGGGCTCAACAGAGGGGCTCTGAGCTACACTCAGCCAGGATCCCTGGGCCACATTCACTTTCAAGACAGCTTTTGGTGCCCTGGCTAAAGACCACTATTGTATGGGGCTTCTTCCCAAACTGTCACATCAAGAATGCTACTCTCAGCTTGTAGCCGAATGAGCCGCTTAGCTGCTTCCATGAAGGAGGTGTGCAGCCCTGTCACCCTACACTGGGTTCAATTAGCTGGTAGTATTAGGTTTTAAGAAATGAAAAATATTGGTCAAGATGAAGCTTGTACCTGTCCTATAAATGCCATGGCATTTGCATTCCCAGCTTTTGCTGCCTTTAGGAAGTAGTATAATGCTTTCTGGAGAGAAAAGGAACAACATTATTGACAGTAATGAACATATCATACAAAATAGCTTTTGAACTAAATTTTATTTCATTCAACATGCATTAAAAACTATCTACGAAATGCCCACTTTGTTTAAAGCACTACTCCAAGTGCTATTCCAATCACAAACCTGAAGAGTGGGAGATAAATATATATATTTCATCTATATAATTTTAGAATGTTAGGGCTTGTTTCTCACATTTGGAAAGGCATGATAGGCATGTGGCTTTGTGGAGGACAGATAAAGCCCAGCTGCAGAACTAAATACTCCATTATTTTAAAAAAGTACACTTGTATGTTGTCAGTATGTACTTATTGCATAAGACAGTTTGTGTAATTGGCAGAATTGGATATACAGCATCCTAATGTTTATGAGGCAGAGGGAGTAGGACTAGACACAGCTGGCTGCCTGCTGAGCCCAGGACTTTCCGCAGAGGTGAACTTCAGACCAATTCTTTCTAAATCAAACTGAAGGGGGCCAGCAAAGCCTTTGATTCTCTCTGGGTCATAATGTTAAATGAAATGCTCAGTCTAGAACGCATGGGAGCTGACCTGTCTCTTGCTGCCTCATTCCTTAGGCCTCATCGTGACCTTCCATCAGTTCTCCTCAGAGACCACATGGAGAAATAAAAGAAATAAGCCCCAGGAATGAGAAATAAAGACACTCGCCAAAGTGTCTTATTAGGACACAATTCTTCTCTCTTTAAAAAGCCTTGACTAGATTGATGTGCAAGGATCCACTCCTTCCCAAAGAGAAGAGAATGTTCAAGGAAGAAATGCAGGTAGTTCTTTTATACATAAATTTGCTCTAGAAATATTGCCAACTTATGTGAGAACCACACACTTGTTACTAAAGTCGGTCTGCCTTGTGGACATGAAGTAAATACAAACGCTACCATCCTGGACCTCATCACATCATGCATCCATTCATCCATCCACCTTTTCTATTCTTCATTTATCCTTTCAAGAACTTGGTTGAAACCTGCCATACATATGGTAGTATGGCAGGTATTATAGGTGATTCATAGATGAGCAAAAAACCCTGTCCCTACATTTGCTCCCGAACAATACTGTTGAGAAAAAGGAGTAGATGTAAATAGCAGTAAGACAATAAGTGATAGGTGACATAAAAGGAACACTGAAAAGAATTAGATGGGTTTAGAATAATAGAAATTGTATGCAGCTCTATGTTAAGTGTTTTACAAGCTTTTTCTTACTCAGTTTTCACAACAGCACTGTAAGGAAGCTATTATTAATATCTGCGCCTATTTAGTGACACTCAGATTCATGCAGTTGGTACTGGCAACCCGCCAGCAGCCTGAATCCAATTCCCATGTCCTTGGCACTCTGCCTTCATGGTTTAAAGAAGGAGGGCTTAAATGATAAAGGTCGTACAAAAGATAAAGGATTCACTGTGCAGAAGGCATCATAGGCTGAGGGAATAACATGAACAAAGAATGGAGATGGGAGTGTCCAAGGTGTGTCCAGGAAATAGTAGTTACTTCGGTACACATGAAGTAGAGCATCCAAAAGCTAGGACTAGCCAAAATGTGATGGGGCCATATTATAAACAGTCTTGAATACCAGGCTAAGGGCTTTCATTTTATTTGGTAAAAAATAGAAGACATTGGAGATTTATGAGCATGAAGTAGTCTTGAAACAAATGCTGTCTAAAATGTCTGGAATAACGTAGGTGTCAATTGGATAGGAGAAAATTGTAGCAATGTATGATTTACCAATTACATATTGGTAAATAAATCAAAGGTATGACTAAACGTATGATTTACCTGTCAGAACACATCAGTATAAGAAATAATCGTATTTCTTATGAACATCTCTACTGAACCAAGACCCGAATATATCCGTCAGTAACTATAATTTGTGCAAGTCATAGTACAAATTTGCTCCAGGCTTTGGTTTCTTCATTCATGTTCTCTTCCTCTGTGCTTCTGGGAACCCTGTCCTTCCCTATCATGGCATGCATCCATTGACCTGTCTGCTTAATTTTTTGTCTCCCCCAATGTTGAATTCTCTGTATCTTAGCACAGTGTCTACTGTATGTTAGGCACTCAGAAAATATTTCTGGAATGAAAGAATAAATGACTGAATGAAAAGATAAATTTGTCAATCTCTAAAACAAGGGGACTGGATTTTAATTTTTATGGTCTCTTCCAGCTCTAGCATTATGATTCTATGAAATCATTTTCAAAGTCCAGTTTCAGAATTTGGGCTCAAATATTTGGCAATAGAGAGCTCTGGGGAAAAAGTTACATTCTGGGACTCTAGATTTGAACTGTTAAAAGAGAATCGTCTATTCCCCAGAAGCAAATAAGAATCCTGGAGTTTTCCCCATCCTTCAGTATAATGATCTTGTAAAGACCAAAGGAACTGAGGCTCTCTCTCATTTCCCCTTCCTCTTTCCTGGCTTACTTGGCATCTCAGCTCTCTTTTCTCTATCTTTACGTTAACCTGCCTTTAATGCTATTGTTTCAATCGCATAAACATTTATTAAACACTATGTGAAAGAACCATGCAAGCTACTTTGATGGCTATGCATGGGCAAACCTGAGTTCTTGCTCTCAAAGAGTCAAGTATCCATCCATCCATCCATTCATCTATCCATCTGCTATGGTCTGCATATTTGTGTTCCCCCCAAATTCATATGTTGAAAACCTAATGCCCAAGGTAATTGTATTAGGAAGTGGGGTCTTTAAGAGGTGACTGGCAGAGCCCTCATGAATGGGATTAGTGCCCTTGAAAGAGGCCCCAGAGAGCTAGCCTGCCCCTTCTGTTATGTGAGGATACAAGGAGAAGCCTGCATTGCAAGAGGGCCCTCACCCAATCATGCTGGTACCCTGAGGTCAGACTTCCAGCCTCCAAAACAGTGAGAAATAAACTTTCATTGTTTATAAGCCACCCAGTCTGTGGTATTTTTGTTATAACAGCTCAAACAGACTAAGACACGATCCATCCATCCATCCATTCTTCAAATATTTACTGAGCACCCACCATCATATTTTACTGATTCTAAGATGTACAGCACCCAACTCCTCTCCCATTTTAATCAGGACATTTCTTACTATCAATGGCATAATATAATTTATATTGGGAGTGTTTTCTCTTCCTCAGTAGAACATAATGTATCTTATAATTGATGGTGTCTTAGATAGGATGAACTATAATATGTCTCAGGCATTATGCTAAGTGAAGTTTCATTATTTGAATGCACATCTCTTTTTAAAATAAAAATAGACATGATTTTTTTGTTGGTTCTAAGAAAGTCCCTAGTTTAATCAGTTTATAACATTTCCTTTAGAATGAAATGCCAAGAAAATGTATTGTTCTAAAAACATTTGTGAATCTTCTTTTATCACAGGTTCTATAAGCCACTCTTAAAGGGGATAGTATTAGCTCTGTTCTTTTTAATAGGTGGCAGGGTGGACAAAGCTGTTGCTTTTACATACTTGATATTATTCTTCCACTAGGTTTAATTTAATTATGCATTATCCACTTTAATAATACGCACCAAAACACCCAGCTTTCCTAATCCAATTAATTCTGAGCCTGTATATATTTAGAAATGCAAATGACATTAAAATATATGTGTACAAATTCAAGACAATGTAATCAAGAATTGCATATACAATACTTTTCAATAATTAAGAATTTGGTAGTGGGGAGGGGAAGGTGAAAATGTTGCCTGTGGTGACAACTCATAAGAGAAATTAATTCAATCAAACAATGAGGAGGGGGGAAAGAGGCAAGCTAGTCATTTCCAGGTATTCTGATGTTTAATTTGCTGGGCAGTACTGGGCATCACTTATATTTATAAAGAGCCTTACACTACTAATTTTCTTTGGTGGACTAAAACATTAGCATACTGATTCAAGTGGTGGTTCTTAGGCTGGGGAAAATGTCTAATTCTTAGGATGCTGTCATTCATTCATTCACTCATTTACTCATTTATTCAGTAAATATTTACTAAGTACCTAATATGTACAAGGTGCTAATCTGAGTACAAGACACACAGTAATGAGAAAGATAGATAAGAATTTACATTCCATCGTGGGGAGACAGCAAACAAGTCAAGATCAGTATAGTACAAGGAGTGAGAGGGGCTAGAGAAAAATAAACACAGCATGATAGGATAAGTGATAAAAAAGTAGAGTTGGGCTTCCCTGGTGGCACAGTGGTTGAGAGTCCACCTGCCGATGCAGGGGACATGGGCTCGTGCCCCGGTCCGGGAAGATCCCACATGCCGCAGAGCAGCTAGGCCTGTGAGCCATGGCCACTGAGCCTGTGTGTCCAGAGCCTGTGCTCCGCAACGGGAGAGGCCACAACAGTGAGAGGCCCACGTACCGCAAAAAAAAAAAGCAAGAGTTGATCAAGAAAGCCCTCTCTGATGCAGTAAGACTTGAAGGATGAGAAGCTAGACATGGGAAGAGCTGCAGCAACAGCCTTTCAGAAATTGGCTTTATCCTTTAATCTTCTCTCTCCCCTCTGCATCTCCATGCTCTTCCAAGTTGATTTTGATGCAGCTAAGCTGTGGCAAGTTGCAAACACGGCCAGAATACTTTGCAGTTCTGCCTATTAAAAGGAGAAATTCTTTTTCCTACTCCTTCAATGCTGGCAGGCCTCATGACTTACTTTGGCCAAAAGAATATGGCAGAAGTGATTTCGGCAGTTCCAACCCTAGGCCTCAAGAGACTTTTGCTATTGTATTTGTAGAACCTTTGACTGCCATGTGAAAAGCTTGGGCCAACTGGCTGGAGGATGAGAGCATGAAGAGAGACCCAGTCATCTCAGCTGTCACAGATGAGGCCATCATAAATGGGCCAGCCCTGGCCAAAACTCTAGCTAACTATACATGTGTGAGTAAACCCAGCCAAGATTAGCTGAGCCTGGCCCAGACCGGAAGAATTACTCAGCTGAGCCCAGCCACAACTACTGCCCTGCCAAAATCATGAATTAAATAAATGGTTGTTGTTTTAAGCCACCTAATTTTGGGAATGGGGTTTATGATGGCAGCCTAAGCTAACTGATATATAAGCCAATCAGTCTTGATACCTTGACTGGAGTCCTCCATGCAACCTCAGATTTATTAGACTGAGGAAAGCAGGAAGGACCAGCTTGTGCTTGCCCAACTACTGGGATGGTACTGGAATTAAACCAGCCTTTTTAGATGTCTAGATGGGAAGATTGGGGCCTAACATACCACCAGAGAATTTGGAGAAACCTGAGTGATTATATCATTCCTTCTTCTTGCTTTACAAATGAGGAAACTAGATTTCAATGGCTGCATTTTTTTAATTTGTGTTTTCTTTTTGCCCAGGTCAAGAGTAAGCAAAGTTTAATGAAAAGAGCACAGGCTTTGAATGTGGAAATCCTGAGTTCAAATTTTACTCCTTAACAATCTCACTACCTAGCTGTGAGATTTGAAACAATTTACTTCATCTCTCCAGCCTCAGCTTCTCATCTGTAAAACAGAGATAATGAATGTGAATGAGCCCACAGTAGAGCCTGACTGGGCTCCTGGGTGATACCCAACTGCCTAGCTGTTGCCACTACAGCACCAGACTCTTCTATTGCCAGCCTTGGGATTGCACCTCATTCTCACCTAGAGGCAGCTACAGCTCCCATCTGGTGTTCATGGTGGCTAGAGCTGACTGGAAGTATTGGGTTGGCCATAAAATTCGTTCGGGTTTTTCCATACCATCATACAGAGAAACCCGAATGAACTTTTTGGCCAGCCCAATGCTTAGCTTTGTGGGATCTTATGTACTCTGCAAAGCTTAGTGGGCATTCCATATAGGCATGGTTTGGGCACCTTCACAATCAAATTTTGTCTTTATGGAAAATGGGGAATTCTCAGTTATGCATCTTATAGTTTACAGGAGAAACCCATTGCAGGCTGAAATCTGATGTTGGAATCGTGTGAATCCAGAACTTCTCATCTAAGAAGCTAAAACCTTAGTTATTGTGAAGATTTTTAAAAATCTGAAGACCTTCAGTTGAGCTGTCTTGGGATGCATATGCTTATTTCAATTGCTACCTATTTTATCCCATCTTATAAAATTAACTTTGACATTTACCTAATGAGTATAGTACCTCATATAAAACACAAACTATAGTACCAAAGGTACATTCATAAAATAAAATATAAAGTGAAACAGAAAGTAATAACAGATCAGTCTTTTATGTAACTGCCATACAAAGTAGTTATTTCTATTGCTTAGACATTGGGACTATGTTGAAACAGAGTGTGTGTTCCTTTGAGACAGTGAGCACGTGGCTTGTATAAAATGACAAGGGCTGCAAAATCATCTTTTAAAAGAATCCCAGTTAGTTCCCCAGATCTGTGGGGATCTAGGGCCTTGAAACCACAATCAGGATTACGACAAGATCTCATCCAACGTCTTTGGCATCTTACTGAGGAGGATCCTGTGTAGGTCAAGTTTATTTGCTTTTTTCTCCACCATAAATGTGGATTGTTAATTAATCTTCTAACCTCACTGGGATCAGGTAAGATTAAGCAAAGTGATTGAAAGGAGCTTTGCAAATGTATAAAGATGATTAATAATATACCTAATTATATTGAAAGCAGTCTGTCCTCTAATCTAGCCGAGTGGGGTTGAGGTGTTAACTCCCAGGTAGACTTTCCACAGCCTGGCCTTTGGGAATGGGTGTATCCTCCTCACCTAACCCCAGTTCAACAGTGAGTTTGGGTGGGAAGAGAGAGGGTTCAGTGGGACCATGGAAACTCCCCAGCCCCAGCTACTCCTTCACAGGCCTCTACCCCTTTGTACTTGGAGGCAGGTAGGAAAAGTGCTTTCTCTAGTGAACTTTGTTCTTCCTCAAAAACTGGGAAGCAGATCTGACCAAGGAAGCAGCAGTGGGCTTTCCCCAGCAACTCTTCCACCCACCCTCTCACCTTTCATGGCCCCGCCAACCTCTCTCACCATTATCCTTCCCACCCCACATGACTGAAGCTTGAGATTGACTTACATAGTAATCCTGATGTAGACCCTTCCTCCCAATTAGATGTAACTGTCCAAGAGATACCTAGAAATGATGAGTTTTGACAATTATTTTAGTAGTAGTATTCATTTCAATAAAGAAAAGAAAAAAATTACTTGATTTTAATGCAGTATATTGATCCAGTTTGCTACAATTGGCATGTCTTAAAAAAGAAGCAGAAAACCATTCCCAATTCTGTGTTTTATTGGGTTGATGTTGGTCATATGGCTTCCTTAAGGCCAGAAAGCTGGCCTGGTGATGTACAGCAACACCTGGGCACGCAAACCTAGTGGCCTTAACTCTTGGTTCTCAAGAGTTAAGAGAACCAAGAACCAATGCTGCCCTATTTCCATTCCCATTTCCAAGGACAGGGTATTTCTGGATCCTGGTAAGAGTTCATTCATATTAAAACCAACATTGGATGGTACTTTTTTCCTATAATTACAATCTAGTTTTTTTTTTGTAATAATTTTTTTAGGAGTAAATGCAAAAAACAATGCCATTACTATTGCAACTGGCTCTCCCATAGGCTATAAGGAACTGAAAGATACAGACAAAAAAGGAGTAGAACAAAGAGGGGGTTCTCTTCCCTTTCCCATTCAGGATGGAGCATTGTTAACCCTTCTAGGACTCAGAGAGATCTAAGCTCTTTGTAATTTGCATGTTCTAAAAATTCAAGCTCATCTGCATACATTACTTGTATCTGAACATCTCCTCTTTCAGCCAAAAATTTATAGTATTGGTATATGTCCCAGTCCAAAATCTCACTGTTAGAACTCAGATTTTCAGGTCTTTCAGTTAGTCTCACTTTTTCCACTGGAACACCTTCACTTTTTTCCAATTTGTCAGCAACTGTGAATAGAAACAAGCCAGAGAGTAGCCAGAATACACAGACTGTAAGAGACAGCAGTCAGCTTACAGAAAAAAACTATTAGGCCTATTCTCTTCAAATTGTGCAGAGATCTGGACTACTAACAGAAAATAAATATCCTTAGGAGATAGAATTTTGCTTATTTGGTTCTCAGAAAAGTACAAGACACTACTTATTTTTTGCAGCCTATACAAATATTGTATCAATATATGTAAGACCCTAGCCAAGCAGGCTCAGGAAAGAAGACAGATTTCAGAAGAAGGCAACCAACTCCTTCTATCACTGACTTTTACTGGGTATATTGAAACTACAATACAAGAGTAAGAACTGCTTCTTAATTATTTCCTATGGATAGTCTGAAAATAAATTTCAAATATGGTTGAGTAAACCTAACAAAATACACAATTTGAAATATATCTGGTAATTCCAGTTCATTAAGCATACAAAAACATCTTGATATATATAACATCTTTAATTCAAAAGTAATTTTTTTTTTTTTTTTTTTTTTTTTTTTTTGCGGTACGCGGGCCTCTCACTGCTGTGGCCTCTCCCGTTGCGGAACACAGGCTCCGGACGCGCAGGCTCAGCGGCCATGGCTCACGGGCCCAGCCGCTCCGCGGCATGTGGGATCTTCCCGGACCGCGGCACAAACTCGTGTCCACTGCATAGGCAGGAAGACTCTCAACCACTGCGCCACCAGGGAAGCCCCAAAAGTAATTTTTTTTTCTTTCTTTTCTCAGATCCTAATAATGTCAAAGATGTAAATTCAGATGTTATTCTGATCATAGAAATTAACCATGGACTTTACCCTATTCACTTCTTGGAAGATTTTTATATAAAAGTCTATTATGTAGTCTGGTTCAGTGATGTTGCATGAGGAAATATTACATGCAACTTTGAAAATGATTCTAGGAATATATATTAACCTCGTGCTCTGTTTTTTGTAGACAAAGGATAGGGTAATAGAATAATGGTTACTTGAATTGTTCTCAAGTGCAACAATAGAGATTGCCAAGGTATGTACCTTACATCCATTTCTTCAGGAATTTTTAACAAGTCATCCCATATTCTAAATGTTAGAATTACAGAAACTGCTTAATATTTATTCATGTTATATTTAAATTCTCAGTTTAAGGAAAGAAGATCACAAGATCAAGTAAAATAGAATTGTTTGGAGACATGAACTAACAAAAATAAAAGATGAGTACAATCATTTAAAACTTTTGGAAAAGTAACTATTAAGAAATCAGAAACTCTACATTGTATTAAAAGAATTGTATTATAACCGATGCTAAAGCACAGTCTTTAAATACTTTCATAAATATTTCAACTAGTATTGATTTGTTTTTTTAATTGCTTGGCAAATCTCTTTATCTTAAAATAAATTATGTGGATTACTCACTATAATCTGCCACTTTCTTGTAATGACTTAGGGCAACTTCGCAATTCTGTAGAACACTGATTCCTGACAAATATCTGTAACCCTAAAACACATATAAATTCTTAATATTTTGACAATGCTATATTTATAACACATCTATTTGGGCCCAAGAATATTTAATTACAAACCAAAATCATCTGGGATATCATGCTTCCTCCAGCACTTCCAAAGGTGTAATATATCAGTGCCTAAAGTTTAAAAAAAGGTTATTCAACATTTAAATTTGAAACTCAAACCCAATCATTGCCTTTTTATTCCTAACCTTGAGCTACTCCAAAATAAATTACAAATTTCACTCTCTTTCTCTGTAAAGATGGCTGCCATTCACTGGGGGCTTATTGAGCTCTGGAGCCTGTGAAAAGGGGATTGTACATGATATTTCATTTAAACATCACAAAACCCCTATGGAGTAGATATTATCTGAAACTTGATAATATGGAACATTAAGAAACAAATGGCATTAGGACCCTAAACTTCTCTAACTATTGAGCTGTGCTCTTAACCACCACACTAGAGTGAGCCCTTCACTTAAAGAGTAGACTCTCTATTCAGTGTCCCTTTAAAAAATCATTTTTGTTCCAGAAAAAAATAGAATGACCTTACCTTAGCTTGATTGTATTCCATTCCTATTCCACAAGAAGACAAAAATCCTAATGCCTAAAGCCCAAAAGAAAAAGAAAAACTCAACAAATCCATTTATTTTACAGCTATCCTTACCTACATTAGTAAGGGGTATTTTAAATGTCTGCTCTATAATTATTTATATTGTTAACTTATTTCTTATACCATAGCAAATTGCCTTATTACACTTTTGCTAAGGCAACAAGAAAAATTTGGAAAAGGTTACAATAGTGGAAGTTTTGTATAATATATGTGAAAATAAGCTAATACTTACTGAATTTTAGAATAATTATAGTAATAAAATAGTATAAACCAATGCTCTCTATGTGTTTACCTTTCTTGGCAATGAAAATACTTTTTTCTCCAATACTTTTAAATTTTAATTCGAATACTTTTTTACATATTTTAAAAATAAAATGTGATGGATATAAAAAGTTCAAACAAGAAGAATTATATTGAATAAAAAGTGAAAGTCTGAACACAGAGCAAGATGGTGGAATAGGAAGCCCCAAGCCTTGTTTCTCCAATGTAGCCAAAATACACAGTCCTAAAAGCCTTTATGAGAACTTCAGAAGCCAGTTAAGAAATCGTAGTTACCCAGTCAAGCTCACAGCAAAGAACAGGCAATTAAAATAGGTTAGAAAAGCCATTATTTAATCTGCAATCTTATTGCAGGTTTTTAATGTTATTTAATCTGCAATCACTCCTCCCCCAGGCCAGCACAGCTTGGTGTGATCAGGAGAAAAAGTCCAATTTGGAGCTTCTGCCTTGGGAGGGAAAGAGGAGAGTGGAACTTAGGTCCAGTATTCCAGCTTTTGGTGGGATTGCCTGAGGGACTGATTTCTGTCTTGCCTGATACAGGGTGCTAATGGGGAACCAGGGGGCTTCTGAGAACAAAAGAGCTCATGGGATTGTTGCAGCATCAGAGAACTTATAGCATACTGCAGATGGCAGCCAGCACAACTCGGCACAATCAGGAGAAACAGCCCATCTCATGGCTTCTCCCTTGGGAAGGAAAGAGAAAAACAGAGTGGGAATTCTGACTTTTGAAGAGGGGCTGATCGAAGATTTAGCTTTCATCTCATCTGATTTGGAGCACTGACGGAAATGGAATGCTTTAGATGCTGGGGGCCTCTAAGCAAAAAAGAGAGCTTGGAGGCTTGTTGTAACACTAGAGAACCTGCAGTACCACAGAAGGCAGTACCACCAGAGACAGCAAGTGATTACAACCTCCTGAAAAAGAAATCTCTGTAATTGGGAAATTACAAACACAAATCCAGAGAAGACACATTCCCAGAAAATATTTGAGAGACCCGCAGAATCTCTAGCTGTGTTTATTGGTGAAGGTCTTCCTCTGTATAAATCTAGTCCATAAAGACTGGGAAAGGTGGCTGTTTCCCCAGATGCATAAATCACAGCAAAAAATAACAAGGCAGATAAAGAAACAGGGAAATATGGCCCAACCAAAGGAATAAAATGAATCTTTAAAAATTACCCTAAAGAAATGGAGATTTACAAATTACCAGACAAATAATTCAAAACAATCATCTTAAGCTCAAAATGCTACAAGAAAACACATATAAACAACTAAATGAAATCAGGAAAATGATGCATGAACAAAATGAGAAAATCAACAAAGAGATAGAAACTATTAAAAAAACTTACAGAAATTCTGGAGCTGAATACAATAATAGAATTGAAAATTTCACTAGAGATGTTCAACAACAGACTTAATCAAGCAGAAGAAAGAATCAGTGAACTTGAACACAAGTCATTTGAAATGATTGAGTTGGAGGAACATAAAAAAAAAGGAATTTAAAAAAGTGAAGAAAACCTAAGGGACTTGAGGAACACAAAAAAACTGAACATTATACACATTATGGGAGCCACAGAAGACTGAGAGAAAAAGGGCAGAGAGCTTATTTTAATAAAATTTGGATGAAAACTTCCCAAACCTGAGAAAGGAAATAGATATCTAAATTCAAGTTCAAAGAACTCCAAGTAGGGAGTCCACTCAAAGAGGCCAACACAAAGACACATTATAATCAAAACAAAGACATAGAGCACCAGATGCAGCAAGAGAAAGGAGACTTGTCATGTACAAGGAAGTTTCCATAAGATTATGAGCAGATATCTCAGCAGAAACATTACAGGCCAGAAGGGAGTGAAATGATATATTCAAAATGTTGAAAGAAAAAAGCTGTCAACCAAGAATACTGTATCTAGACAACCTAACCTTCAAAAATGAAGACAAAATATAGAACTTCCCAGATAAGCAAAAGATGAGGGAGTTCATCAACACTAGAGCTGCTTTACAAGAATTGCTAAAGGGAATCCAAGTTGAAATGAAAGGATGTTAGCCCGCAACACGAAAGCATACAAAAATATAAAGCTCTCTGGTAATAATAAATACATAGACAAACAAAGAATCATGTAATACCGTAATGGTGGTGGATAAGTCACTTTTAATTCTGGTAGAGAATTTAAAAGATAAAAGCATAAAAGATAACTGTAACTAAAAAACTATGTTAATTGATACAAAATATAAAAAGAAGTGATTTGTGTCACTAATAGCATAAAGCGGGAGGAGGGCAGAGTCTATGTGATTGAAGGTAAGTTGATATCAATTTAAAATAGATTGTCATAACTATAAGACGTTTTATGTAATCTCCAGGGTAACTACAAGGAAAATACCTACAGAAGATGCACACAGAAAATGAGAAGGGAATCAAAGCATGCCATTACAAAAAAATAAATGAAAGACAAAGGAAGTCATCAAGAGAGGAAAAGAAGGACAAAATAACTATAAAACAAACAGAAAACAATGAACAAAATGTCAATAGTGAGTCTTTCTCTTTAAGTAATTACTCTCAATTTTTATATGGATTAAACTCCCTCAATTAAAAGACATAGAAGGCTCAATGGATAAAAAACAAGATCCAACTTTATGCTGTCTACAGAAGACTTACCTTAGATATAAAAACAAACATAGGCTGTGAAAGTGAAAAAAATGGAAAAAGATATTCTATGCAAGCTGTAACCAAAAGAGAGGGATGATCACACTTAGAAAAAGTAGACTTTAAGTCAAAAACTGTCACAAGAGGCAAAGGACATTATATAATGATAAAAGGGTCAATTCACCAGGAAGATATAACCATTATAAATGTATATGCACCTAACAGCAGAGCTTCAAATATATGAAGCAAACAATGACAGAATTGAGAGGAGAAATAGTGATAAAATAACAGTAGGAGATTTTAATTCCCCACTTTCAATAATGGATAGAACAACGAGACAGAAGATTAATAAGGAAACAGAGGAGTTGACCAACACCAAGGACTAATTAGACCTAATGGACATATAGCAAACACTCTACTCAACTACAGCTGAATGCATATTCTTCTGAAGATCACATAGAACATTCTCCAGGATAGATCATATGTTAGGCCACAAGACAAATATTAACAAATTTAAAAAGATTAAAATCATACCAAGTATCTTTTCTGACCACAGTGGAATGAAACTAGAAATCAATAGCAAAAAGAAAACTGGAAAATTCACAAATATGCACAAATTAAGCAACACACTCTTGAATAACAAATGGGTCAAAGAAAAATCACAGGAAAAATTAGAAAATATCTTGAGACAAATGAAAACTAACAACACCATACCAAACTTAGGCAATGCAGCAAAAGCAGTACTAAGAGGAAGTTTATAGAGGTAAAAATCTACTTTAAAAAGCTCTCAAATTAACAACCTAACTTTATACCTCAAGCAACTAAAGAAAACAGAACAAATGAAGCCCGAAGTTAGTAGAAGGAAGGAAATAATAAAGAATAAAGGAAAGATAAACAAAAAAGAGAATAGAAAAACAGTAGAAAAATCAATGAAACTAAGAGCTAGTTTTTCAAAAGATCAGCAAAATTGACAAATGCTTAGACTAAGAAAAAAAGACCCAAAACACAAAAATCAGAAATAACAGAGGGGACATTACAACTGATGCCACAGAAATGAAAAAGATAATAAGAGAGTAGTATGAACAAATATACACCCCAAAATTGGATAATCTACAAGAAATGGATATATTTCTAGAAACACACAACTTATGAAGACTGAATCATGAAGAAATAAAAATCTAAACAGATCTATAACTAGTAAGGAGGTTAAATCAGTAATCAAAAACCTCCTACAAAGAACAGCCCAGGATCTGATGGCTTCACTGGAGAATTTTATCAAGCATTTAAGGAATAACACCAATCCTTCTCAAATTCTTCCCAAAAACCGAAGAGTAGAGAATACTTTCAAACTCATTTTATAAGGCCACCACTACCCTGATAATAAAGCCAGACAAGTATGCTACAAGAAAAGAAAACAACAGACCAATATCCCTGATGTATATTGATGAAAAGAAAACCTTAACAAAGTATTAGCAAACAGAATTCAACAACACATTAAATGGATTGTACACCATGATCAAATGGGATTTATTCCTAGAATGCAAAGACAGTTTAGCATATAAAATAGATTAAAATATATACTGTTGGCCCACTGTATCTGGGGGGTTCTGCATCAACAGACTCAACCAACCACAGAACAAAAATATTTTTAAAATTCCAAAAAGCAAAACTTAAATTTACTGTACACTGCAAACTATTCACATAACATTTACATGGTAAGTAATCTAGAGATGATTTTAAGTATACAGGGGGATGTGTGTAGGTTATATGCAAATACTACATCATTCTATCGGGTGAGCCAAAGGTTAGTTCGGTTTTTTCATAAGATGGCTCTAGTAGCACTTAGTTGTCTTTAACTTTATTCCAAACAATTTTGTTAGATTGTATGTGACAGCTGTCATATCAGTGTGCATTTAAAAAAAGACAACAGGGCTTCCCTGGAGGCTCAGTGGTAGACAGTCCGCCTGCCAATGCAGGGGACATGGGTTCGTGGCCTGGTCCGGGAAGATCCCACATGCCGCAGAGCGGCTAGGCCCGTGAGCCATGGCTGCTGAGCCTGCATGTCCGGAGCCTGTGTTCCACAACGGGAGAGGCCACAACAGTGAGAGGCCCACGTACCGCAATAAATAAATAAATAAAAATAAATAAATAAATAAAAAATAAAAAAAGACAACAAAACTGGTGAATTTTTGTATAGCCATTTTAATATTGAAGATGAAAGAAATAAAGCAACATTTTCAGCATTTTACGCTGTATTATCTCAAGAAAGGTAAAAACGCAACTGAAATGCACAAAAAGATTTGTGCACTGTATAGAGAAAGTGCTGTGACTGATCGAATATGTCAAAAGTGGTTTGCGAAGTTTCGTGCTGGAGATTTCTCACTGAATGAGGCTCCATTGTTGGGTAGGCCAGTTGAAGAGGATAGCAATCAAATCAAAGCAATAACTGAGAACAATAAATGTTACACCACGCAGGAGAGAGCTGACATACTCAAAATATACAAATCAAGTGCTGAAAATCATTTGCACCAGCTTGGTTATGTTCATTGCTTTAATGTTTGAGTTCCACATAATTTAAGCGAAAAAAACATTCTTGACCATAGCTCTGCATGTGATTCTCCACTGAAACATAATGAAAACGTTCCATTTTTAAAACAAATTGTGATGGGCGATGAAAAGTGGATACTGTACAATAATGTGGAAAGGAAGAGATCGTGGGACAGCGAAATGAACCACCACCAGCCACACCAAAGGTCGATCTTCATCCAAAGAAGGTGATGTTGTGTATATGGTGGGATTGGAAGGGAGTCTTCTATTATGAGCTCCTTTCAGAAAACCAAACAATTAATTCCAACAAGTACTGCTCCCAATGAGACCAACGGAAAACAGCACTCAATGAAAAGCATCCAGAATTATTCAACAGAAAACACATAATCTTCCATCAGGATAATGCAAGACTGCCTGTTTCTTTGATGACCAGGCAAAAACTGTTACAGCTTGGCTGGGAAGTTCTGATTCATCTGCAGTATTCACCAAACACTGCACCTTCGGATCTCCATTTATTTTGGTCTTTACAAAATTCTCTTAATGGAAAAAACTTCAATTCCCTAGAAGACTGTAAAAGGCACCTGGAACAGTTCTTTGCTCAAAAAGATAAAAAGTTTTGGGGCCCACTCTCCCAGCCCCTGACTTTCTCCCTTTCCCTCTCTGTCCTTCTCTCCCCCTTCTCCTCTCTTCCATTCTATGGAAGAAGCTTTGTTATAAGCATCCCTAATAAGAGCTCCACATGGTAAGGAAATGAAGACTCCTGCCAATGACCAGAGGATAGGATTCTGCCAGCAGCCTTCTTTTGGGCTGCAACTCTTCCCAGAGTCTCCATCTTACTGGCCTACTATATCAGATTTTGTATTCACCAAGCCTCCACAATCATAGTCTTGGTGCTCCAGCCGGGTGTCAGGCCTGAGCCTCTGAGGTGGGAGAGCCGAGTTCCACCAGAGACCTCCCAGCCCCAAGTAATATCAAACCGTGAAAGCTCTCTCAGAGATCTCCAACTCAATACTAAGACCCAGCTCCAATCAGTGACCAGAAAGCTACAGTGCTGGACAGCCCGTGCCAAACAACTAGCAAGACAGGAACACAACCTTACCCATTAGCAGAGAGGCTGCCTAAAATCATAAGAATTTCACAGACACCACAAAACACACCACCGGATGCAGTCCTGCCCACCAGAAAGACAAGATCCATCCTCATCCACTAGAACACAGGCACCAGTCCCCTTCACCAGGAAGGCTACACAACCCACTGAACTAACATTACCCACTGGGGACAGACACCAAAAAAAACGGGAACTATGAGCCTGCAACCTGAAGAAAGGAGACCCCAAACACAGTAAGTTAAGCAAAATGAGAAGACAGAGAAATACACAGCAGATGAAGGAGCAAGGTAAAAACCCACCAGACCAAACAAATGAAGAGGAAATAGGCAGTCTAACTGAAAAATAATTCACAGTAATGATCTAAAGATGATCAAAAATCTTGGAAATAGAATGGAGAAAATACAAGAAACATTTAACAAGGACATAGAAGAACTAAACAGCAAACAAACAATGATGAACAACACAGTAAATAAAACAAGAAATTCTCTAGAAGGAATCAATAGCAGAATAACTGATGCAGAAGAACGGATAAGTGATCTGTAAGATAAAAAACTGGAAATAACTACTGCAGAGCAGAATAAAGCAAAAAGAATGAAAAGAATTGAGGACAGTCTCAGAGACCTCTGGGATAACATTAAATGCAAAAACATTCGAATTATAGGGGTCCCAGAAGAAGAAGAGAAAAAGAAAGGAACTGAGAAAATATTTGAAGGGAATATAGTTGAAAACTTCCCTAATATGGAAAAGGAAACAATCAAGTCCGGGAAGCACAGAGAGTCCCATACAGGAAAAATCCAAGGAGAAACATGCCAAGACACATATGAATCAAACTAACAAAAATTAAATACAAAGCAAAAATATTAAAAGCAGCAAGGGAAAAGCAACAAATAACATACAAGGGAATCCCCATAAGGTTAACAGCTGATCTTTCAGCAGAAACTCTGCAAGCCAGAAGGGAGTGGCAGGACATATTTAAAGTGATGAAAGGGAAAATCCTACAACCAAGATTACTCTACCCAGCAAGGATCTCATTCAGATTTGATGGAGAAATTAAAACCTTTACAGACAAGCAAAAGCTGAGAGAGTTCAGCACCACCAAACCAGCCTTTACAACAAATGCTAAAGGAACTTCTCTAGGCAGGAAACACAAGAGAAGGAAAAGACCTACAATAATAAACCCCAAACAATTAAGAAAATGGTAATAGGAACATGCATATCAATAATTACCTTAAATGTAAATGGATTAAATGCTCCAACCAAAAGACATAGACTGGCTGAATGGATACAAAAACAAGACCTGTAAATATGCTGTCTACAAGCGACCCACTTCAGACCTAGGGACACATACAGACTGAAAGTGAGGGGATAGAAAAAGATATTGAATGCAAATGGAAATCAGAAGAAAGCTGGAGTAGCAATTCTCATATCAGGCAAAATAGACGTTAAAATAAAGACTATTAGAAGAGACAAAGAAGGACACTACATAATGATCAAGGGATCAGTCCAAGAAGAAGATATAACAATTGTAAATATTTATGCACCCAACATAGGAACACCTCAATACATAAGGCAAATGCTAACAGCCATAAAAGGGGAAATCGACAGTAACACAATCATAGTAGGGGACTTTAACACCCCACTTTCACCAATGGATAGATCACTCAAAATGAAAATAAATAAGGAAACACAAGCTTTAGCTGATACATTAAACAAGATGGACTTAATTGATATTTTTAGGACATTCCATCCAAAAACAACAGAATACACTTTCTTCTCAAGTGCTCATGGAACATTCTCCAGGATAGACCATATCTTGGGTCACAAATCAAGCCTTGGTAAATTTAAGAAAATTGAAATCGTATCAAGTATCTTTTCCAACCACAACGCTATGAGACTAGATATCAATTACAGGAAAATATGTGTTAAAAATACAAACACATGGAGGCCTAACAATACACTACTAAATAACCAAGAGACCACTGAAGAAATCAAATAGGAAATCAAAAAATACCTAGAAACAAATGACAATGAAATCACGACCACCCAGAACATATGGGATGCAGCAAAAGCAGTTTTAAGAGGGAAGTTTACGGCAATACAATCCTACCTCAAGAAATGAGAAACATCTCAAATAAACAACCTAACCTTACACCTAAAGCAATTAGAGAAAGAAGAACAAGAAAACCCCAAAGTTAGCAGAAGGAAAGAAATCATAAAGATCAGATCAGAAATAAGTGAAAAAGAAATGAAGGAAACAGTACCTAAGATCAATAAAACTAAAAGCTGGGTCTTTGAGAAGATAAACAAAATTGATAAACCACTAGCCAGACTCATCAAGAAAAAAAAGGGAGAAGACTCAAGTCAACAGAATTAGAAATGAAAAAGGAGAAGTAACAACTGACACTGCAGAAATACAAAGGATCATGAGAGATTACTACAAGCAACTATATGCCAATAAAAGGGACAACCTGGAAGGAATGGACAAACTCTTAGAAAAGCATAACCGTCCAAAACTGAAACAGGAAGAAATAGAAAATATAAACAGACCAATTACAAGCACTGAAATTGAAACTGTGATTAAAAATCTTCCAACAAACAAAAGCCCAGGACCAGAGGGCTTCACAGGCAAATTCTGTCAAACGTTTAGGGTAGAGGTAACACCTATCCTTCTCAAACTCTTCCAAAATATAGCAGGGGGAGGAACACTTCCAAACTCATTCTATGAGGCCACCATCACCCTAATACCAAAACCAGACAAAGATGTCCCAAAAGAGAAAACTACAGACCAATATCACTGATGAACATAGATTCAAAAATCCTCAACAAAATACCAGCAAACAGAATCCAACAGCACATTAGAAGGATCATACAGCATGTTCAAGTGAGGATATCCCA
The DNA here is from genome assembly GCF_963924675.1 of Phocoena phocoena. Taxonomy (NCBI): domain Eukaryota; kingdom Metazoa; phylum Chordata; class Mammalia; order Artiodactyla; family Phocoenidae; genus Phocoena; species Phocoena phocoena. The sequence continues at coordinate 47,506,320 of NC_089233.1, read as the reverse complement.
AGAATGCAAGGATTCTTCAATATACACAAAACAATCAATGTGATAAAGCATATTAACAAATTGACAGAGAAAAACCATTTGATCATCTCAATAGATGCAGAAAAAGCTGTTGACACATTCAACACCCATTTATCATAAATACCCTTCAGAAAGTAGGCATAGAGGGAACTTACCTCAACATAATAAAAGCCATATATGACAAACCCACAGCCAACATTTTTCTCAATGGTGAAAAACTGAAACCATTTCCACTAAGATCAGGAACAAGACAAGGATGTCCACTCTCACCACTATTATTCAACATAGTTTTGGAAGTTTTAGCCACAGCACTCAGAGAAGAAAGACAAATAACAGGAATCCAAATCGGAAAAAAAGAAGTAAAACTCACTGTTTGCAGATGACATGATACTATACATAGAGAATCCCAAAGATGCTACCAGAAAGCTACTAGAGCTAATCAATGAATATGTAAAGTAGCAGGATACAAAACTAATGCACAGAAATCTCTTGCATTCCTATACACTAATGATGAAAAATCTGAAAGAGAAATTAAAGAAATACTCCCATTTACCACTGCAACAAAAATAATAAAATACCTAGGAATAAACCTACATAAGGAGAGAAAAGACCTGTATGCAGAAAACTGTAAGACACTGATGAGAGAAATTAAAGATGATACAAACAGACAGAGAGATAAACCATGTTCTTGGATTGGAAGAATCAACATTGTGAAAATGACTATACATCCCAAAGCAATCTACAGATTCAATGCAATCCCTACCAAACTACCAATGGCCTTTTTCATAGAACTAGAACAAAAAATTTCACAATTTGTATGGAAACACAAAAGACCCCAAATAGCCAAAGCAATCTTTTTTTTTTTTTTTTGCGGTATGCGGGCCTCTCACTGTTGTGACCTCTCCCGCTGCAGAGCACAGGCTCCATACGCGCAGGCTCAGCAGCCATGGCTCACAGGCCCAGCCGCTCCATGGCATGTGGGATGTTCCTGGACCGGGGCACGAACCCGTGTCCCCTGCATCGGCAGGCGGACCCCCAACCACCGCGCCACCAGGGAAGCCCGCCAAAGCAATCTTGAGAAAGAAAAATGGAGCTGGAGGAATCAGTCTCCCAGGCTTCAGACTATACTACAAAGCTACAGTAATCAAGACAGTATGGTACTGTCACAAAAACAGAAATATAGATAAATGGAACAGGATAGAAAGCCCAAAGATAAACCCACACACATATGGTCAGCTTAGTTTTGATAAAGGAGGCAAGAATGTACAATGGAGAAACTACAGCCTGTTCAATAAGTCGTGCTGGGGAAACTGGATAGCTACATTTAAAAGAATGAAATTAGAACACTCCCTAACACCATACACAAAAATAAACTCCAGATGGATTAAAGACCTAAATGTAAGGCCAGACACTATAAACCTCTTAGAGGAAAACATAGGCAGAACACTCTATGACATAAATCACAGCAAGATCCTTTGTGACCCACCTCCTAGAGAAATGGAAATAAAAACAAAAATAAACAAATGAGACCTAATGAAACTTAAAAGCTTTGCACAGGAAAGAAAACCATAAACAAGACCAAAAGACAACCCTCAGAATGGGAGAAAATATTTGCAAATGAAGCAACTGACAAAGAATTAACCTCCAAAATATACAGGCAACTCATGCAGCTCAATATCAAAAAAACAAACAACCCAATCCAAAAATGGACAGAAGACCTAAATAGACATTTCTCCAAAGAAGATATACAGATTTCAACAAACACATGAAAGAATGCTCAACATCACTAATCGTTAGAGAAATGCAAATCAAAACTACAATGAGGTATCACCTCACACCAGTCAGAATGGCCATCATCAAAAAATCTACAAACAATAAGTGCTGGAGAGGGTGTGGAGAAAAGGGAACCCTCTTGCACTGTTGGTGGGAATGTAAATTGATAGAGCCACTATGGATAACAGTATGGAGGTTCCTTAAAAAACTAAAAATAGAACTCCCATATGACCCAGTGATCCCACTACTGGGCCTATACCCTGAGAAAACCATAACTCAAAAAGATTCATGTACTGCAATGTTCATTTTTTAAAAAGCCAGGACATGAAAAATTAAAAAAAAAAAAAGCCAGGACATGGAAGCAACCTAAGTGTTCATCAACAGATGAATGGATAAAGAAGATGTGGCAGATATATACAATGGAGTATTACTCAGCCATAAAAAGAAACAAAATTGAATTTTTTGTAGTGAGGTGGATGGACCTAGAGTGTGTCATACAGAGTTAAGTAAGTCAGAAAGAGAAAAACAAATACCATATGCTAACCATATATATGGTATCTTAGAAAAGAAAAAAAATGGTTCTGAAGAACCTAGGGACAGGACAGGAATAAAGATGCAGACGTAGAGAATGACTTGCGGAGACAGGGAAGGGGAATGGTAAGCTGGGACGAAGTGAGAGAGTGGCATGGACATATATACACTACCAGATGTAAAATAGATAGCTAGTGGGAAGCAGCCACTTAGCACAGGGAGATCAGCTTGGTGCTTTGTATCCACCTAGAGGGGTGGGATAGGAAGGGTGGGAGGCAGATGCAAGAGGGAGAAGATATGGGGATATATGTATATGTATAGCTGATTCACTTTGTTATAGAGCAGAAACTAAGACACCATTGTAAAGCAATTATGGTCTCAAAAAGATGTTAAAAATATTTTGGGAAGATGGAATTATGAAAAATGACAGAAGGTAGTGGAACAAAAGGGTGAATACGTTGTTCAGTAAAGTTCTTGGTGAAAATGAAAAATGTGTGTTTTATTTTTACTTAGAAAACTGAAGGCACATTTTGTCCCACCCAATATAATGTATGTGACCATATGTGGATTTCTGGTATCAGTAGGGGTGTCCTGGAACCAATCCCCTATGGATACCAAGGGCCTACTGTACCACATTGACAAAATAAAAGAGAAAAATATGATCATTTCAATTGATGTAGAAAGAGCACTTGACATAATTCAACACCTTTTTATAATAAAAACACTAAACAAATTAGGAATAGAGGAAAATTACTTCAGCATAATAAATACCATGTATAAAAAGCCCATAGCAAACATCATATGTAATGGTGAAAAACTGAAAGCTTTCCCTTTAAGATTAGGAACAAGGCAAGGAGATGTACTCTCATCACTGCTATTCAACATGGTACTGGAAGTTCTAGCTAGAGGAGTTAGGCAAGGAAAACAAAAAAAGACCTCTAAATTGGGAAGGATAAGTAAAATAAACTTTGTTCACAAATGACATAATCTTATATGTAGAAAACCCTAATGATTTCACAAAAATCTGCTAAAACTAATAAATTCAGCAAAGTTGCAGGATACAAAATCAACACAAAAAACAAATAGCTTTTCTATACATTAACAATCAACATTTAGAAAAGGAATTTAACTGTCCATTTTACAATAGCATCAAAAAGAATAAATACTTAGGAATAAACTAACCAAGGAGGTGAAAGACTTGTACACTGAAAACTATAAAACAATGCTGAAAAAAATTTAAAAAGACATAAATAAATGGAAAATATCCTATGCTTATGTATTGGAAGACCTAATATTGTTAGAATATACCCAGAGAGATTACAGATTCAGTGCAACCTCTATCGAAGTCTCAATGTCATTTTTGCACAAATAGAAACAAACATCCTAAAATTTATATAAAATCCCATATGGAAGCTCACAAAATAGTTAATCTATCTTGAGGGAAAAAACCCCAAAGCTAGATGCCTACAGTAATTCAAAACCCTATGGTACTGGCATAAAGCTACAGTAAATCAAAACCCTGTAGTACTGGCATAAAGACAGACATATAGAGCAATGGAACAGTGTAGAGAGACCAGAAATAAACCGTCATATATATGGTTAAGTGATTTTCAACAAGGATGCCAAGGCATCAGGTGCTTCTGAGAAAAGTACAATCTGCCCTTTAAATTCTGAATGTTTGTGTCTTTGTTCCAGTTACTATGGCTGTGTAACAAAGTAATCAGAAACTTGGTGGCATAAAATGACCATTTTTTAGGCTAAGGGTTCAGTGGGTCAGGAATTTGGTCAAGGTAGAGTGGGGATGGCTTTTCTCTGATCCATGATATGGGGGCCTTAGTTGGAAGACTCAAAGTCTAGGGATGCAATAATCTGAATGTTGGTTCACTCACACGTCTGGCAGTTGATTCTAGCTGTTTGTTGAGACCTTAGCAGAGACTAATGGCCAGAACAGCAACATGTGGCCTCTCCTATTGTATGAGCTTCCTCACAGCATGGTAGCTGGGTTCCAGGAGTGAGCATCCTGAGAGAGAGGGAGCCAGGCAGCAGAGCTATATCCTTTTTATGACTTAGCCTTCAAAGTGATGTAGCAATGCTTACAGCAAACTCTACTGTTTGAAGTAGTCACAAGCCCACCTGCATACAAGCAAATGGAAAGTAGACTCTGCTTTTTGATGATGTTGATTAGGGGTCTGAAATAGCATGTGGACTGGAAATATTACTGTGGCCATTTTGGGGGGAAAATGCCATACTGCTCAACAAAAACCAGAAGGGTGTAGAGATATTCCACTTCCTCTTAGTTATTAACCTTCAAGTCTAACACCTATTCCATCTGTGTATTCTTTTTAGTACAGAATACTTTGAATATGAAAAAGTAAATAAAATAATATAAAAAACCCATGATCCATCACCCAATCATTATCCATTGTCAATTTGCCCAATCTGGCTTCACTGATATCCACACTGATTTTCTCTGGCCATCCAGTTTATTTTGAAGTAAATCTTGGACAATATATATTTCATCTGTAAATATTTCAGTATGTGCCTCTAAAAGAAAGAACCTTTAAAAAACAAAATCATAATATCATTATTCACTGAAAACATTAATATAAATTTGTTAATATCATTAGTCAGTGTCTATATCTACCCAACTGCCTTATAAATGTTCTTTATTTTTCTTTTAACTTTTTCTTTTCTTTTTTTAACAGTTTGTTTGAATTGGGATCCAGATATGGCCAATACATTGCAACTGAGTGGGAAGTCTCAAGTCTTTTTTAATATCTAAGTTTCTTATCCATCCCTTTTCTCCTTGTAATTTTTCGTTGTTGTTGAAAAAACCAGTCACTCCTCCTATAGAGTTATACTTAGCCTGGATTTTGTTGATCACAGTACTGTATTTTCTACAGGCTGGCAGTCAGATTTAGAGGCTTGATCAAACTTAGGTGTAATGTGTTTGGCAAGACTGTCTCATAGGCAGTGTTATGTATTTCCATCAGGAGGTATATAGTTTCTTGTCTCTACTTTGTGATGTTAGCAGCCAGTAATGGCCACTGCGTAGGTCCATTGACTTATTAGGGGTGACAAAAAGATACCATTCTAATTCTGTCTTTCCTTCCTTATTTATTAGCTGGAATAATTTTATAAAGAAAAACTTTCCTTGGTCTCCTATATTCTGAGATATAGTTTGTGAAGAATAGTCAATAAATGTTTGAACCTGTCTGTTTATCAGTTTTCAAAATAATGAGAGTTGGTTCTCTAACATCCTCCAAAGTGATTAAAGAGTGTTGTTCCGGGCTTCCCTGGTGGCGCAGTGGTTGAGAATCTGCCTGTCAATGCAGGGGACACGGGTTCGAGCCCTGGTCCAGGAGGATCCCACATGCCGTGGAGCAACTAGGCCCGTGAGCCACAACTACTGAGCCTGCGCATCTGGAGCCTGTGCTCCGCAACAAGAGAGGCCGCGGTAGTGAGAGGCCCGCGCACCATGATGAAGAGTGGCCCCCGCTTGCCGCAAGTGGAGAAAGCCCTCGCACAGAAACGAAGACCCAACACAGCCAAAAATAAATATAAAAAAAAAATAAATTAAAAAAAAAGAGTGTTGTTTCTAAGTATCATTATGAACTAATGGATTTAAGTACATTTGAGGTAATTTCAGTCCATTGTGGTCATTATTCATCTTTGTGCTCAATTGTTCCATCTTTAGTAATTCGTGCTTGTTTGAGCTGCCGGACCAGGGATTGAACCCAGGCCACCGCAGTGAAAGCGCCAAGTCTTAATCACTGGACCACCAGGGAATTCTCAATACTAGTATCTTCTTACAGTGTCCTTGCCATCAAGTAGGATAAGATGTTTCAACATCATCTTGTATATTTCTTGCCCCATACCCAGAATTTGACATTTTCCAAAGATTCTGCTTTCTTTTCAGTGGGAGAGGACTTCTGTTGTTAAACATAATTCCTTTTGGGGGGGAGAGTTAACATCTAAATTTAACTTTTTATATATTTGTTATCAAATTAAGAGATGTATATGTATTAAAATTCCAATACTTCTGAGGGCTTAAAATACAAATATCAATGCCCTGCTCCTTTCTAGGCTACTCCCTATTTGTCTCCTCACTTTTAATTATTTTAGCTGTTTTCTTCTAATAATTACCACCATTAGGACTCCTGATAAGTTGCTACTACTTGCTGTTAATTTATGTATTTTGCACATTAGCTATAGATTTGCTAGATGATAGATGATGATTTAGGTCATCTACATCACTTTATTTTTTCTCCTTCCTCCTCTTCTCAATAGAGTCATAACACTATTTTTTGTCAGAACATAATTGTAATAGTCTGTTTTGATGTTCCTAATATTTTCAAGTTGCTACTCATTTGTAGCTTTATTATTCCTATCACCATTTTTACAAGTTCATTCTACACTCTTATGCAAATCATGGGTAATATGCCTTTCTTTCTATGCTTCAAATTAAAAACAATTTTGTATTAGCCATTCAGCTTAATAGCTGATGGAATATTTGAAGAGCACAGGGTCATAGGCAGCGTCCTGAGGCAGATTACCAGACTTGCTTTCACCTTGGCATCAACCTATTAGTCTATACTTTTTATTTACCATTATCAAAGCCCACGTTTCTACTTTTTCATCTAGCTCATGAGAACATGATGCAAGACTTTGTTAAATGTCTCCCTAAAATCAAGATACAACGAGGTCTGATAATTCCATCAAAACAGAAAATGAATAATTTCTTAAACTTTTTATTAAAACTTCAAGGATAAAGAACAATCTTACTTTTTAAACTAGGGAATTGACTGCAGAGTTCAGTTCTTAAAAGCATAATAGCTCTAACATGTGGTTTATAATTTGTAATCTACTTAATCCATAAACTAAAAAAAAATCTAAGATTCTGCCAATTCCTCTTTAGTCTCAAAGGCTCCCTTTTCAGGAAAGTTGATCATGAAGGCTGTTATTACAAATGGAAAGTGGAATCCTGGTACTCCTCTAACCCTTGTAGTTATATTTTAAATGGCTAAATTGGTTCCTTGTAAAAATATCTTTAGCCAATATTATTGGCTAAATAATTTATTTTTCTTGCAACTCTTAGCAATTTTTGATTCTGCTCCATTTAGAATCTTGTTTATGTAGAAACTTTGATAGTATACAAATATACTGACCTTTATATAAGAAAATGAAGATATGTTCTATTCAGTTGAGCTTGTATTATAAGATGCTTTCACCAACAGTGTATCATTTTGTGCAGAGCCTACCACACTTTTTGGCCTGATCCTCTTGGAGAAAATTGTGAGGTCATGAAGTTGTGTAGTGGATTGTGTGGGAGTTAATTTCCATCCTGTGATTGGGATGGAGAGCTTTCTCTGTATAAAACTCATTCTATAAAGGGCTAAAACCATGATTTTCCCAGCCTCAAATAAATCAACTCAAAGAGAATGCTTCCTCTCTCTTTAGCAGAAAAATAACAATGGATGATCTTGAATTAATTCTCTGGAGGGCTTAACTTTTTTTTTTTTTCCCCACTGATTAAAGCATGGCAGGCAGGAAGACAAAAGATGTTATGGGTTCTCATGTAGTAAAGATGCCAATTATAGTCAGGGCTGTCCTGTTTCTTTACACTTAGGCATTGTTACCTAACTACTTTACTGTAGTCAGTTTTTGGTCTTTGGTTTTTTCTGAGATAAGGCTGAGGTGAAATGAAATGGATTATAGAATGATTAAATCTTTTTTTAAATTAGTTTTATTTTTGGCTGTGTTGGGTCTTTGTTGCTGCACGCGGGCTTTTCTCTAGTTGCGGCGAGCGGGGGCTACTCTTTGTTGCAGTGCGTGGGCTTCTCATTGTGGTGGCTTCTCTTGCTGCAGAGCACGGGCTCTAGGTGCGTGGGCTTCAGTAGTTGTGGCACGCGGGCTCAGTAGTTGTGGCTCGCAGGCTCTAGAGTGCAGGCTCAGTAGTTGTGACGCATAGGCTTAGTTGCTCCGCAGCATGTGGGATCTTCCCGGACCAGGGCTCGAACCCGTGTCCCCTGCATTGGCAGGCGGATTCTTAACCACTGTGCCACCAGGGAAGCCCTAGAATGATTAAATCTTAATCCAGAAAAAAAATGCTGTGATTTGAAAAGAAGCTACACTATAGTGATGACATCAATGATACTTTCAGTGGTTTTAAAATGTCAAGCTCTGCAAATTAAATTTGTTTATAAGACCCTGAACTCAACCATTGTGCTGTGTTATAGTCACTGGTATTTGAGTGGAAAGAGTTAAGTGTAGAGGATATTTTAGTATATTTCAAAGCAAATTACTCAGGTTCCATAATAACAACTTAAAAATTAAATGTTCCTCCTTTTTCTCTTTATATAAGGAATTATTAAAAGAGAAAAAAGTTTAAGCATTTAATTATTGTAATTGTTGTACGGGGCTTGAAAGCATCTGTGGTCATTACTTTTAGCTCAAATCGCATGCCAAACAGAAGTGTGAATCAACCCTGATGGAAAACTCAGATCCTTTTTGCACCCTTAATACAAAAAGATGATTAACATCAAAAAGAAATGCTCTACACAGGTAATCCTAGAATTATCAAAGCGAGTATTTGATACTAAAAATGATTTTTTTTCAGTAGTAGCACAGTGCTAATAATCATTACAGTGATTAAGTTAATTTTAAGGTGATACAATGTGAATGATCCATTTCTTCTTTTTTATTTTTTAATTTTATTTTATTTATTCTTTTATACAGCAGGTTCTTATTAGTTATCTATTTATGATCCATTTCTTGATTCTCAAAGCAAATGAGGTTTAAACCCTACCTTCTTGTTTGGCAAATTAACAGACAAATTTTCTATTGAAACAATTCATCAGTATCAAGAAAAGAATGAGTCTTTCTAATCCTGAATCTCTGCTTCCTTAAATGAGGATCAGAGAAATAAAAAATACATAATTTATCTACCTCCAGCTGGTATACTACAATATCTTATGACATCCTCTAAAATATGGCTTATTTTTGTTTGTTCTTTCCTCAATTTTCACCATTTTCATGAAGACTACATCATTAATGAATAGTTTTCATTATTTGGAAGGTACAGATTCTTTGCAAATCAATTCAATGGAGTCTGTTCACAATCTTATTTGTTTTTATTGCCCTTATCAGGATTTCTTTTAGTTTATTTGGATTTTTTGTGAGATGAACCATTCAAGGTGCATGAAAAGAAATAAGTATGCCTCTTTTCCTCCATCCAGCTTTCCTTTTATACATAGCCTGAAACTGCATTTCTTCCCCCACCCCCTCAATGCCTGCATGAATCTGAGTTCATATCTTTTTTGTTTTCTTTGTTAAATCAGGTCTCTACTAGCCCTCTGGCACTCCAGGCTTCTCCCATCTATAACATTTCAGTATTTCCGATTGTTCTTACCCTTTTCCCCCAGAGATAGGTGTCTTCATTCTCATTTTCTTTCTATCTTTATGTCTATCTCTCTCACTCTCTTTCATTATCATTCTCAGTATACATTTCAGCTTCTTCAGCCACATTTCTGTTGCTACGTTGTCCTCACAGTTCCCAGCAATATTTCCTACCAGTGCGGCTGGATTCCTGTATCAGGCTGGCACAAACAGCCTGAGAAGAAAGGTGGTCACCTGGCCAGTCCTGTTAAAGAGCTGTGATCAATATGGCACGTGGCCAGCCTTGTTGCAGCAACCAGCCATCAAACAAAGCATTGTTTGTACCATGGAATATCTTTAATTGTTCTTTGTATAAGGAGATAAATCAACTGCAAGAGGACTTGCTATCAGAAACAGATTTTCCTATAGTGATGACAGGGATGATAGTTAATTTCCGAATAGAATCCAGCTGTAGCACTGGAACACGGTCCTGTAAGCTCCCTGCCCATCCAGATAACACTTTGGCTGCAAGATCATGGGGAGCTGAAGGGAGGAGGGAGAAGTCCAAGTGAAGAATACGGGTGTTCAGGTTGTCAGGAAGATCATAAGAGGAGCTTGGGGCAGAGACTTTTTCCAACCACTGTTGTAGCATTTCAATAAACAGTGTGGCTGAATTTTGCATATCAGGTCAATGTCAGCCTTTCAGGTGATAAGTCTGTCCTCACCCACATTTTGTCTTCTTGTCCTCTTGAGACCAAACACACATAAATAGACAGGAGGTCTGGGGCCATGCGATAGAACAATTCTAACTAGAGTATGTGGAGTGAAACTCTGACTTCAACTTTAAAATCCATATGTTTTATGTATCAATTATGTTAATTTGGAATTTTTTTTTCTGAAAGTAGTACTTTGACCCTTGCATCAAATACTTTATTCAAATATAGACAAATCCTTCATGTTGCCTGTATCCAATATTCTAGACTGGGAGCAAATGTCGCTTCTTCCTTGAAGCCTTCCCTACCTGCCTCAGGCAAAACCACTCAGACCCTTTTCTGTGCACTTTATACACACCTTAATTCTAGTCCACCTAAATTATGCTGAAATTATTTGTTTATATTTTTGTTTATAATATATAAATATATAATATATATATAATATATTATAAATATATAATATATTATTTATATAAATATATTTGTTTATATTTCAGATTGGCCCATAAGGACTTTGGCCTATTGATCTTTTTCTCCCCATCAACAGGATTATGTGTGGTACATAGTAAGTGTCCAAGAAACAACTGTTGACTTAATTAATTAATTAATATACCCACTAACAGAAAAAGCACATATTCACTAGTTTAGAAAGGAATTAGGTGACATTATTTGTTGTGGTGGTCATGATGGTAACATTTGGTCTGTTTTGGAACTTTATATTTTTGATTAACCAAATATGGGATATATTCACAGGGAAAGATATCTGTGATATATTATTAAGTGAGCAAAGAGCAGATTAAGAAACAGCAATTAAAGTATGTCTCATTTTTGTAAAAAATTTTCTACATACTTATAGGAAAAATTCTGGAAGAATAATAGTAAGAGTAGTAATTGCATTTATATCTTTTATGATGAATGATTATAAAGTTCCAGGTATGGAATTAAGTGCCTTCACACATTATTTTAATCCTCACAACTCCATTAATTCATTCACCATGAATTAATTCAGCATTCAACTAATATTTTTTGTCCCAGGCACTGCACTAAATTTTTAGAGATATAGCAGTGAACCAGATAGACATAGAACCTGGTGTTTTATCATTATCCTAACTCTACAGGTGAAAGTTAGAGAGGTTATCCCACCCATTAGAGTTCCTCTCGTCCAACTTCTGGTTCAAATAAATATGCAGACTCACAAGACTCCCACAGGCTACACATGCCACCAGTTTCTTCAGGTAGATGTAGCACAGGAATCACAGTTTGCCAGCAGGCCTCCTTTCTGTGGGAGTCCTTGCAGCAGGTCACATAGTCCTCCAGCAGCCCTCATCTTTGGTCCCTCAGCTGACTCAGACACAAGGGGATGAGATCCCCTGTTGCACATTGGGTGGTGCAACAGGCAACCTGACATAAAAGCCTCATATTCCCCCTATAACAACTCCATAGGCATAGTGTCCAGGATCCCGGTAAGAATCATCACCACCATCAGGTATTTATAGTTCATGACAGTTTCTCCCAGTCCAAAGGTAGTTTACCAAGTAGAGGTCATTTCAACAATAAGCAATACTATCTAGAAACATAGTTAACATTTCACTCCTATCATATTACCAGGGAAACAGAAGTAGAGAGTGAACCAAAGGTCAAATTCTCATGCAGAAGAAGGGGAAAGGGTTTTGTTAAGTAGTTATCCAATAAGCAAGTGGTAGAGTGCATTTGAACTTAGATCTGCCTGACTCCAAAGCTTAGCTTCTACACTTTACTGGATGGAAACAAAAATGACCTATGGGAAAAGATTTTAGACAACTTTTAGTGTCTTCCTCATAATTTCTGAATTCGCCAGTTTTTCTTGTAATCAGCATAAATTTCTTTTGTGATCAGAAAGAAATGTTTTCATTAAGAAGACCAGCAAAGGGCTTCCCTGGTGGCACAGTGGTTGAGAATCTGCCTGCTGATGCAGGGGACACGGGTTGGAGCCCTGGTCTGGGAAGATCCCACATGCTGCGGAGCAACTAGGCCTGTGAGCCACAACTACTGAGCCTGCGCGTCTGGAGCTTGTGCTCCGCAACAAGAGAGGCCACGATAGTGAGAGGCCTGCGCACTGCGATGAAGAGTGGCCCCCGCTTGCCACAACTAGAGAAAGCCCTTGCACTGAAACGAAGACCCAACACAGCAAAAATAAATTACTAAAACTCCTACCCCCAACATCTAAAAAAAAAAAGCGCAACCAGCAACATGAAAACATACTTTTGCTATAGCATTAAGTGAAAGCAGCCAGAAACAAAATGATACATCACAATCATAATACATGTGATTATGATGATATTTTTAAAAGAAAGATGCACAGAGGAAGAAGCCAAACAGAAATACAAAGCAGTCCTAACAGTAGTCGAGTCAGGATGGTTGGCTTGTGAAGGGCTTTTTTTTTTTTTTCCTGTTTTCCAGATTTTCTATGAAATGCTTATGTTATTCTTGGAATAAAATGAAATACACATACTAAAATAGAAAAGGAAATATATATAGCTTATAAAATATTTGAAGTGTAAAAACCAGGCATCCTAAGGTAGGAGATTTAGTTCCATATTTCTTTGCATAGGTGAATATATTTTATTATAAAATTTAACTATGTTAGGGGTTCAGAGTTCTCACATTATTTCGAAACACACACATGGACATGGATGGTGGGAAGGTGGATTAGAGAGCAGCTCTGCTCCATTCCTGAAAGTCACTCAAGAACTAGAAGAATTTGCCCCGGGCTCCTGCTCGTTCCTGCCCTGACGAGAACATTACACTCTGCATTACAGTAACTTTCCTAGGCCTGGGCTCATGCAGTAGAGGCTCAACTCCTCTCACATGTTATTTGCCTATAATTATTTCAGGATGTAGCTATTTAAAGTTTAATTTTCTTTCAAAACTCACGTTTTGGGCTTTATATGATCCTTCTTTAGCCAACGACTCGTATAATTGGATAGCTGCTGTTATGTTTTGCATGCCAAAATTTCCAAATAGCAAAGCATCAGCCATTTTCTCCATAGCTTTCAAGTTTCCCATGTCAGAGGCTTTAGCAAAGAGTTTGTAGGCTCTGTTTGAAGAATACAAAGTTAGAAGTGTGATTATCAAAAATGAAAATTGCTGCTCCCTCCTTCATACTGCTTCTCTCTAACAAGTAGGACCTGGTTGATGTTGCTACTAACAAAACAGTTTGGCTAAAGTCCATTACATTTCTAGACCAGTAGATTTTTTTCAGCCCTAGGTCAGTCTAAGATTATAATTTCAAATATATCTGACAAATAATGAAGCTGCTGAAAAGTAGAAATATTGAGGCTATATCATGCTTCAAGCTTATAGACCAAGAAAAGTGAAAAATTGGGGCACTTGTCTTAAAATAGTGAACTCTCCCACGGCAACTCCCAATAATTATGAGTATTTGATTTATAAAATGAACTCTGAAATACATAACAATATAATTAAAAATAATCAAAACTGGAATGTCATCTTGGAAGTTACTATCATGAGAACAGTTCCTTTATATTCCAAAATAAATTTCTAAAACAGAACATATTATTCAGCACAGCAAAGACAGACTGTGTGCGAAAACAATAACCAAACAAAACCTTAATGGTTTTTAGGGCTGTAGAGTCTGAATGCCTGGGTTCAAATCCTGGCTCTACCACTAATTTAGTTTGAGAGCTTTGGGCAAGTTACTTAACTTCTCTGTGCCTCTTTGATCTATGGAATGGGGATAATAAGAGCACTTACTTCATAGGGTTTCTGGGAAGATTCAATGAGATAATCCATGTGAAGTGCCTGGCATACTGCCTGATACAGAGTAAGCACTCAATAAATTTAGCTATTATTATTACTAGGACTATTGCATAGATTCTGAAGTTTTATAGCATGGTACTTTTTCTCCTATAATTAGTGGGTAAATCACGTAAAGTTTAGTGATTACCAATATAGATGCCAGAGGATTGCCTCACAGTGCATTTTATGAGTCCTAGTCAGAAGTCACCTGGACCTGATCTGTGTAGCAAGTAATGATGGAGAGACTTGCAAGGTCAAAACTTGTGTTGGAGATAGAGAGTGCTTTGGGAATTTATTTTTACTCTTTTAACTTCCTTTTTGGTAGCAGTAAGGTCAGTCAAGCCTGTGACCTTGACTCAAATACCGGAACAAACACACAAATCTACCACAGCTACCAATTCAGAAGGATCAGGAGACTCAGCTTTATATACCCCTACCCATGCTGTTGCTAGAATAAGCTGCTCTTGGTCAAAAGCTGGAGCAGAACAGAATGGGCCAAAAAGGCCAGGATGAGTGACATCCAGGTACGCATTAAGGTCCTGGATGGCAAACAGAGAGTAGATCCCAGTGGGACAAAAAGAAGCCAGGAGGTCAAGCAAGAAATTAGCCATGGTCAAAGCAAGCAGAGGTTCTGGGGACCAGAAAGCAAATAATAAAATAGAAGGTCTCAAAGGTCAATGAATTCAAATGTCTGGCATCAGGGGATGGGCATGGCAACAGGATACAGACTCCTGGGAGCTCTTCTGTTGCATGGCTTGCTGCTGCAACCACATAGTCTGCTGGGACTAGAAGGGCACCGACATGGTCCAGGGCAGAGAAACCTGAGATGGGCTACAGGGGCCAGCAATATATCCAGTCGCTGGTCCCAGGGGGCAGCAAAAGTTTGCAAATCCAACCCCTCTAGGTGTCTTTGATTCTGAGGGAGGGGTGGGTACTTAGGTCCCCTGTCAGGAAAGTCCAAGGTGATATATGGAATACCAGAAGCAGGACCAAGGGCAGGAGAAAGGTGTTGGTAAAGTTTGTGGGATTAAGATGTGGACTGCAATCCCCAAGAGTGAAAAAGTAGGAGAAACTGGGCTGCAGGGGCAGATCTCCAAAAGAAAGTTCAGTTAGGTATCCGGATTGTCTGTAAAGGATCTGGCATTGGATGCTCGGTTGGGTGCTGGGGAAGGAGGAGGCTAAATGCATCTCTAGGACACATCAGAAACTTGGTGTGGGGCAGCAGCTTATCTTCATAGCTTCTTCACTGATGGGGAGTAATTCTTAATGACAGTTAACCTGGGATGTCATAGAGGTTTCTTGACTCCTTCAGACAAGTTTGTGTTTCCCTGACATATGCTTGCTTAACATCTGTACTTCCAACAGCACTGACTTGTTCAACAATTTTCCTTTCCTATATATGAAGAGACTGAATAAATGAATTAGACCAAGATGTGGGTGTGGATGAGCCAAAGATTCTACTAGCCCCTCTAACTTATGCTACCCTCATCTGAGAAGTGGTGAAGCAAGGAGGCGGTAGGGTAGAAGATGAATAGGAGGGATATGATTCCTCTTTGGTCTGACCAGAATCTTAAAATGGCTGTATTAGATGTAACTGGCTTAAGTGGAGAGCAGACCATCCTGAAAACTGAAGGAATTTCACCCATCTTGCCCACAAACTCCTAGGGTCTTTTGTTATGAACACATTTGGTTTCAGGTCTCCACTGCTACACATGCTGAAGGGTCAGGAGACTCAGATTTATGTACCCTCTCACGTATCTATGCTGCTACAGAAATAAGCTGTTCTTCTCGGATTCTTGGGCAAGGACTGGAGCAGGATAGACTGGGAAAGAATAACCTGAGATTGAATGACACCAGGTAGGCATGAAGGTTCCTGCACTGCTGGATGGTCCTGCACTGAAGGGCTGGGTTTTCTCCCCATCCTTGAAGCCAGAAAGGAAGGCACACATCAAGGTTAAGCAGAACCTTCTAAGAGTGGTTTTGTCCCATCAGGCTGAATCTAGGCCTTCCTTGGACTTGATGGAGCCCCTCATCTTGGGTTCACAGGCTATAGGCAGAGCTAGTCTGAAATCTCAGGGAACAGCCCTTCCCATTGTTCTCTCATCTAGCCCGGCCAGCTTGAGAAATCCTATCCTTACTCATCTACTCATTGGCACCTGAGTGAGCTGACTTCCCAGGCTGGATTGTAGTTTGGGGTCTGATTTAACTCCATCCTCATCGTGAGAGCCCCCAGGAATGCTCAGCATGAGCCTTGGGTTTTGCTGAGAATGGTTTCCTTTGCTCTTATAAAGAGCTTCTAATTTAATTTTCCCTAGAGAGAGGACCAAATCCTTTACTTCCTTCTTCTTGTCACTTTGGAAAAATCAGAATCTTTTTGACCTTCCATTTCCTCCTCCGTAATTTGGGGATAATAATTTATGTCTTACAGTATCATTGTGAGCAATGAGTAATATCCCACACATAAATGCCTACAACATTAACACAAAGAAGGACCTTGAAAAATGGACGTTGCGATGTTTTTATAACCAGGTTCACAGTTGAGTGCCCCACCCCCACCCTCATCCTCTACACTCTTAAGGTCTTCTCAAAGGCTTTGAGTTTTCAGAAAGAATTCATGGCCTCTGCGGCTACCCGCCTCGGGCTGGTTACCACAGCTCTGGGATGCTTCCCGTGGGGCTGGTATGCCTAATTTGTGTGAAAACAAAAGAAGTCTCCTTGTCGGGGGCTCAGAGTCCATTCTTTCTATTATGGTTCAAGACACACTTACCTTCTTCTCTTCCACACCTTCCACTTACCATTTAGAGGACTAGAGATAAAAATAGCAAACACTTATCTCCTTATTACTAAGGACATTGTTCTAAGAGCTTGATTGCATCATCCAGGGCATGAAGCAGTTAAGTAACTTGCTCAGGATCACACCAGTAATGACAGAGCCAGAGTGTGATCCCAAGGTTTTAACTAGAGAGTTGATAGGACCTCAAGTTGTGCCCCTCTCCTGGGGGGAGAAGATATTTCTGCCTCCCATTTAGACAAAATAGACAAGTGAAAAGAGAAACAATGAACGTGATGTGAGACCATGTGGCCACGGCTTGGTCACCTCCCAGTTGTGCATTTGTGATCACCTCACTTTAACATCCTTGAATCTCTGTTCTCAACTTTTTAAAGGGGGAAAAATGAAACTCTTCTTAACTCATAAGTCTGTTCTGGGGATAAAATGGCGTCACATGTACGAAAGTGCTCTGAAAACCATAAAGTGATGTACAAATGCTATTAGGCAGAATAAAGCATTCTAAAACAATAACTTCTCTAATTCAAATAATACATGTTTTATTTCATTTGAATCAATTAAAGCCAAAACAGAATATTTTTGCCTGAATGCTCAGATCAGTGCCTTCATTCTGCCTTTCATTTAATGTGTAGGGACCACAATTTCACACATAGTCCTTCCATTTGTAGGCTGGATAATTTGTAAGATTCTTTAAACACCATTTGATCCTTTTAAAAATAAAAGCTTACAGGCAAATAAGCTTACTTGTTATACCAGTAAGCTTTTAACGACAAATTAGATTTTGGATTGTTCCTTTTTCTCAACCTGGAAATTGAACTTGGCTTAAGTAGCTGGATGGACTTACTCTGCTTTTTGTTTTCGGCTTTTAGACTGCTGGAGGATCTTGATGCCCATCTTAAAAAGCTGGTCTCCTTCATCTGTGAAAATTTTCTTTGTTTGCTTTTTTACTGTATATGGACCAACAAGGACAAATAACATTATTTTTGTTTTATATTTTAAAAATAATATGCTGGAATATTAGTTGGGGTTCTCTCTCATTTTCTAACTTCTGCATTTCAAGATCACCTCACCTTTGGTCAGATGGTAGAAGCTGCCTACAAAAGTACTCTCTTCCTCTCTTTTGTGAAAGGTCTTGGAGGGTAGAGGAGACAGACAGATGTTTCTGATGGTAGGAGGGAGAGAGGTGTTCCCAGTGTGGGAAGAGGGTACAAAGTCCTGTAAGCAGAAGACAGGAAGCAAGGCCTCTAAGGGAAGGGGTTGCCTGGTGTATTCTACAGGCTGGATCTTAGACACCAGGCTCTCAGCTCTCAGATCCCTTGTCTGAACCTTAAGATTTCATGAGCAATGGGCATCTCCAAGATGACCATTGTGTACCTAGGATTGGAAGAGAGAATCTCCCTGAAAATTTTACTCTGCCCAAGGCTCCCCCCTCCTCCCCAGAACCTTTCTCAGACCTTTCTAGCCTGAGAACTGTTGGGGATGAGCATCAGGAATAAGAGTACGTGTGCCAAGACACACTTTGGACCTTGGAGAAGACACACAGAGAGAGTACCAATAATAATTTGCCTTGAGGGATGGAGACTCAGAGTAAATTTTATAGCATTTAAGGAAAATAAGGAAACAGGAAGTTACCCGCTACAATAATAATATTTTAAAACATTTATATAACAATTCAAATTTTCAAAACATATCACCAGTTTACAGATGGGGAAAGCTGGTTAGAAGGAGAGTCTGCTTTAGAGCCCCCATCCCAACACACACACACACACACACACACCCCTCCATAGTATCACAGTGCCTCTTGAAGTCCATTATGACACTCACTGAAAACTCTGATTAGGTGAACCACATCTGAAGTCATTTTATTTTATTATTATTTTTTAACATCTTTACTGGAGTATAATTGCTTTACAATGGTTTGTTAGTTTCTGCTTTATAACAAAGTGAATCAGCTATATATATACATATGTCTCCATATCTACTCCCTCTTGTGTCTCCCTCCCAACCTCCCTATCCCACCCCTCTATGTGGTCACAAAGCACCGAGCTGATCTCCCTGTGCTATGTGGCTGCTTCCCACTAGCTATCTATTTTACATTTGGTAGTATATATAAGTCCATGCCACTCTCTCACTATCATCCCAGCTTACCCTTCCCCCTCCCTGTGTCCTCAAGTCCATTCTCTACGTCTGTGTCTTTATTCCTGTCCTGCCCCTAGGTTCTTCAGAACCTTTTTTTATTTTTGGATTCCATATATATGTGTTAGCATACAATATTTGATTTTCTCTTTCTGACTTACTTCACTCTGTACGACAGACTCTGGGTCCATCCACCTCACTATAAATAACTCAATTTCATTTCTTTTTATGGCTGTGCAATATCCCATTGTATATATGTGCCACATCTTCTTTATCCATTCATCTGTTAATGGACACTTAGGTTGCTTCCATGTCCTGGCTATTGTAAATAGAGCTGCAATGAACATTGTGGTACATGACTCTTTTTGAATTATGGTTTTCTCAGGGTATATGCCCAGTAGTGGGATTGCTGGGTCATATGGTAGTTCTGTTTTTAGTTTTTTAAGGAACCTCCATACTGTTCTCCATAGTGGCTCTATCAATTTACATTCCCACCAATAGTGTAAAAGGGTTCCCTTTTCTCCACACCCTCTCCAGCATTTATCGTTTGTAGATTTTTTGATGATGGCCATTCTGACTGGTGTGAGGTGATACCTCATTGTAGTTTTGATTTGCATTTCTCTAATGATTAGTGATGTTGAGCATTCTTTCATGTGTTTGTTGGCAATCTGTATATCTTCTTTGGAGGAATATCTATTTAGCTCTTCTGCCCATTTTTGGATTGGGGTTATTTTTTTTTTCTGATATTGAGTTGCATGAGCTGCTTGTAAATTTTGGAGGTTAGTCCTTTGTCAGTTGCTTCATTTGCAAATATTTTCTCCCATTCTGAGGGTTGTCTTTTGGTCTTGTTTATGGTTTCCTTCGCTGTGCAAAAGCTTTGAAGTTGCATTAGGTCCCATTTGTTTATTTTTGTTTTTATTTCCTTTTTCTAGGAGGTGGGTCAAAAAGGATCTTGCTGTGATGTATGTCATAGAGTGTTCTTCCTATGTTTTCCTCTAAGATTTTTATAGTGTCTGGCCTTACATTTAGGTCTTTAATCCATTTGGAGTTTATTTTTGTGTATGGTGTTAAGGAGTGTTCTAATTTCATTCTTTTACAGGTAGCTCTCCAGTTTTCCCAGCACCACTTATTGAGAGGCTGCCTTGTCTCCATTGTATATTCTTGCCTCTTTTATCAAAAATAAGGTGACCATACGTGCATGGGTTTATCTCTGGGCTTTCTATCCTGTTCCATTGATCTATATTTCTATTTTTGTGCCAGTACCATACTGTCTGGCACTGTAGCTTTGTAGTATAGTCTGAAGTCCAGGAGCCTGATTCCTCCAGCTCCGTTTTTCTTTCTGAAGATTGCTGAAGTCATTTTAAAGAGAGGCATTCTGGGATTTGATGCCTCATTAACAAGACAACAAAGAACTTTTAAAGTGGTTCTTGTTTTTCTTCTTCCTGACAAGATATCAGAGTTGTGCACTTTCTTTTGTAAATTGAAAAACAAACCCAAACACAACAAACTTAAAAGCCAGTTTACAACTATTTTGAATGCTTCAAGTTATCCAATCAATTTAGTAACACCAGACAAGTTTTGTGTCTAACTTCTGCTTTGGGTTGTATATTACCTATACTTATGATTAAAGAGGAAAAATAATGGGAAAAATCTACTCATCTGTGTTTGGAATAGCAATTGCTCCTATTAACATGCTTTCAAAGAGTGAGAATAAATTTTGAAAGGTTGACTCTGCATCCATATACATATGAGAAATGATTTACCACTACAGATTTCTAGCCATGGCTTTTACCTTTATGTGTAATTTTCTTTTTGGTTTTCCAAATGTATTAAAATACAAGTTTTCTTTAACACAAGAGGGCTCAATTATCAGAAAAAGTTATCTTGACAACACTTTGATTTTCTTTTTATGGTTTAATGATTTCAAAATTTGGGGAAAATTACAGTCAGGAAATGATTTGTGGATTTGAGGAGACCATTCTGAAGTTGATGTAAAAGACCTTCACAACTCTGAAGTCCTTTGAATGGCCAACTGTTTTGTACTGGTAGGGGCTCTAAGGTGACTGAGAAGTGGTGGGGATGAGCATCAGGAATAAAAGGGCGAATAGGTGTGCCAGAGAAGTATTTAAGGCAGCAGTAATTGTGGAAAGTGCTCTAACTAGATGAGTTTGTATTTCAGTGTTTGTCAGAGATATAATTTGTAGAGAGTTCTAGATACTTTATTACTTCTGCAGCCTTATTATCATTACTCCCTATCTAACTTAAGGACTGTTATGGGCTGAATTGTGTCCTTCAAAATTCATATATTGAAGTCCCAACCCCCAGTACCTCAGAATGTAACCTTATTTGGAGATGAGGTCTTTAAAGAAGTGATTAAATGAGGCCATTAGGTTGGGGCCCTAATCCAATATGACAGGTGTCCTTATAAGCAGAAGAAACACCAGGAGCATGTGGGCACAGAAAAAAGATCACGTAAGGACACATTGAGAAGGTGACCCTTTGTAAGCCAAGGAAAGAAGCCTTAGAATGAAACCAACCCTGCAAACACCTTGATCGTGGACTTCCAGCCTCCAGAACTGTGAGAAAATAAATGTCTGCTGTGTAAGCCACCTTGCCTATGGTATTTTGTTATGGCAGCCATAGCAAACTAATACTGATGCCAACTCCAGATCACAAGGAAAATAAGCTGTCCCTTCTCCCTGTGAGAAAGGATGCACCCAAACTCAGTTTCTGATCAGATCAGTGGCTACCTTCTAAAAGCAAGAGGGACTGAAATTTCCCATGGCCCCCCAAGGTTTCCAGGTGCTGGACATCTGACTTTCCTAGGCAGCTGGATGCCCAAGTAGCTCACCTCTGACAAGGTCACTTTCTCATGATTGTACTCAAAGTACAGTGTAGTAGGTAGACCTTGCCCTTGCATGTGTCCAGAAATACTTGGACCCAGATTACCTTTCTGTGAGATGGTGGGAGAAATGGGAATCTATGCCTTCTCCTGCTCATACTTCAGTTGTAAAATTCTCTAATCAAGTCTATTTCTTAATTCCTGTCACTTGCCATTGTGGAATTCGTGCAGAATCCTCTTGTTCATAATGACTAGAAGCAAATCTTTAGAACAAAAATGGCCCACTTGCTTCTTTCAGATATTAATGAGAAGAAGGAAAGCTGGAGACAACTTGTTCTCTGTCATTCATATGTTTACTCGTTCATTTAATAGGTATGAACTGATACTCACCATGTGTTAGACACAATGCTAGATATTGTGTCTTAGCCTGGTGGAGAAAAACATGTTTACCAAAAATTACAAGGCCATGTGGTAGGCACTATATAAGAATGCACAGTGGGAGTAAAGGAGGCTTCTTTATTTGTAAGCAACAGAAACCCAATATGTTTGACTTAAGCCAAAGAAACTTATTAGGAGGTTCATAGACTCAGTGGGGTTGATCAGGAATCAAAGTATCTCTGGAAGCAGAGCCAGACATTGCTACTGGGATGGACTAGAATCCAATCCTTTTAGGACCTTCCTCTCTCTGTTGAGGAAGACTCCATGATGAATCTGATGGGTCAGCAGGGAAAACAAGGCTTCTCATTATCTTCCTATAAAAATGTATCCATTGGGGAAGACCTAATTCCTCAGAGGAAATTGGGATGGTGAGAAGGGTAAAATGGATGATGGGAAGCCCACAAACAGCAAATGCCCACCCACTTCATGCCCCTTACTCTGGCTTTGTGAAATAAAGAAATCTTCACAGATGAAATGGCACTTTAGATAGTTCTTAAAACGTAGGTAGGAATTTTTCAGGCCAAGAAGATGAAACTGGTGTTCCATTTGGAGGAAACAGTCTATGCAAATGAACTGGGGGGCAGTGTATCTTGAAGAATGAGAGCTTGAATGTCACGGCTGGTCATGCAGCCAAAGCTGGCTACAGAAGTAAGTGATACTGAGGAGAGAGGACAGAGGGGTGAAGAAGGAGAGGGAGGAGGGAACTGAGGTCATTGTGAAGGTGAAGGCAGGTTTGGTAGGAGAAAGAGTGAGAGAATAGAAGTGGCAGGAAGATGGCTCTGATCAGAGACAATTGTTTTGGAGTTTGAATAGAGATGAAGTTGATTGGAGTCAAGGAGGTTCAGCAAGTAAGGCAAGGTCTTTCAACATATAAGGTGCTGGTGGCCTATAGCCATTGGCTGATTGATGTGGGAGTAAAAAAGCCCAGCCCCCTTGCCTATGCAAAGGGGGCAATCCTCCAGGGCAATTCGCTCTTCAAAGCCCTAAACTTCTGAAACTCTTATCTTTTCTCAGCTCCTTCCCTTGCCCTAGCCTGCATTCCTCACTTTCTTGTATGTTTCACCAGAAAATCTAGAACTTTAGCACTTAAATTTAAGTATATAAATACCATCTAAATTATCTAGAAAAATAAAAGGAAAAAGAATAATAAATTCATTATTTTGAATCTCAAATTATAGTTACATTGTGAACCACACAAAGGATCACTGAGAGTTAAAAGAATGTCTTGTCACTGAAAGTTAAAGGAGATGAATATCTTTTAGTCTGACTAAAAATCAGGTGCTTTCACCATTAAAATGATACAAAAAGATAAAATGGGAAAATCTTTGCCCTGCAGAAAATCTTGCCTCCACAGACACTGTATCTATCTAATTTTAGTTGTCTTTAATATAAACCAACTTCAGTTTCTGACTTTCTGAATAATGCATCAGAAGAGCTCTTCACATTTGCCCTTAATGTCTGCTAGAAAGATACAATCTAAGATAAGGAGGGAGAATAACGATCCATTTCTAAAAATAACATTCCATCCAAGAAAGAATGACTCAGCAGAGTTTAGTCAGATAAAGATGCGATCAACTCAAATACACTTGAATAGAGCACAGATATTCACAACAGTCAAGTTTATTCATTCTGTCCCCAGATTATTGTCCTCAGATATCAATACCTCCAGTGGTATTTCTTAGAAATGGTAGACAAATTATCAGTAGAAAAAAAATTTTTTTCTCTTTAAGTGTGTATTAAGCAAAACTTGAAATAAGACGGATTCTGACAGATACAAATCACAATCTAAAACACTTAATTTAGCAGAAAGAAATATGGGTTATAAAACAAGTGAAGAATCAAAAATAATATATATCTATAGTTATAGTTATAAATAGGAGCTAATATTTATAAAGCACTTGGGTCCCAAGGCAATTTTCTCACTGACTGTAAAAGGAAGGTGCCATATCATTCCCATTTTACAGATGAGGTGATGTAGGCACAGAGAGGTTAAGTAACCTACCCAAGGTCATATAGCTGGTACCCAGTAGACAAGGATTCAAGTCTAGGCAGTCTGACTCCAGAGTCTGTGGTCATACTACCTCTTAGAGCTACACAATATGCAGACTCATGTGTTAAATGCAAAGTTACTATCAAATGATGAAAAATTTGAAAAAATAAAAAAAATTTAAATATATTTAAAAAATAAATTTATTGTAATTTGTTATAAATATTTTAAAGTTGTTTATTTATAGTAATACTTCATTTATCTGACATTGCTGAAAAATATGTTTCATATAAATCATTTTCCCCATTAGATGAGTCATATCCCTTTTTATTTTGACTGTTTTCTGATGGAAATCTGTCTGAAAAGGATACAGTATATTCCTCCACCTTCCCCAACAGAAGATAATGAGCACGGTGTAACCTGGTCTTGATGATTCAGAGCATCATTAGGCATACCTGGCAATGCCCAGTCTGGTTGGTTTGGACAAGATTATGTAAGAAGACAGTGCTTGTGGGAGGCCTTGGATAATAGGAAGACTTTCAGTAATGAGTGGGAGCAGGGGCAAGAGAAAGATGGTGACATGCTGTACCCATGTCCTCTGGGGTGGGCAAGAGTGCCTGCTGAAAGTGGCTGGGTTGACACTTAGCTGCACTTGCTAATTTGTAACACCTTAGATCACTGTTTCCCAAAGGGTACATAAGATAACTTTAAGTGGTACACACACAAACTTCAATACTTTGATAGTTAATATATTTAATGTATATTCACCTCTAAATTCTATTTGTGTCAAGTGATGCTAATTTCCATTTTGTTTTCCTTAAAAAATTAACCATGAAGTATTTCAAACATATAAAAAAAAATCCAGAAAGTGAAACACACTATAACCCTCCCCCCTCACACACCCAGTTTAACAGATGGTGACATTTTGCCTTATTTGTTTTAGGTATCAACTCTAAGGAAACAGAATATACAGAAACACCCAAGCCTCCTCCCAGCATCCTTTCTCCTTGTTCCCTCTTCAGAGGGATTATTGTCCTGAAGTTGCTATGTAGCTATTTTACTACATATATGTACCCAATATTATTTCTATACTTTATATAAATAGCATCATACTGTATATACTTTTGCAACTAGGTTTTTCACTTTTTGTTTTTGCGGTACACGGGCCTCTCACTGTTGTGGCCTCTCCCGTTGCGGAGCACAGGCTCCAGGTGTGCAGGCTCGGTGGCCATGGCTCATGGGCCCAGCCACTCAGTGGCATGGGGGATCCTCCTGGACCAGGGCACAAACCCGTGTCCCCTGCATCCGCAGGCGGACTCTCAACCATTGTGCCACCCACCAGGGAAGCCCTGTTGGAAGATTTTTAATCACAGTTTCAATTTCATTACTTGTGATTGGTCTGTTCATATTTTCTATTTCTTCCTGGTTAAGTCTTGGAAGGTTATACCTTTCTAAGAATTTCTCCATTTCTTCCAGGTTGTCCATTTTATTGGCACAGAGTTGCTTGTAGTAGTCTCTTATAATCCTTTGTATTTCTGCAGGGTCTGTTGTGATTTATCCTTTTTCATTTCTAATTTTATTGATTTGCATCCTCTCCCTTTTTTTCTTGATGAGTCTGGCTAAGGGTTTATCAGTTTTGTTTATATTCTCAAAGAACCAGTTTTAGTTTTATTGATCTTTGCTATTGTTTTCATTTTTATTTCATTTATTTCTGCTCTGATCTTTATGATTTCTTTCCTTCTACTGACTTTGGGTTTTCTTTGTTCTTCTTTCTCTAGTTGTTTTAATTGTAGGATTAGATTGTTTATTTGAGATTTTTCTTGTTTCTTGAGGTGAGACTTAATTGCTATAAACTTCCCTCTTAGAACTGCTTTTGCTGCATCCCATAGGTTTTGGGTCATTGTGTTTTCACTGTCATTTGTTTCTATGCATTTTTTAAATTTCTTCTTTGATTTCTGCAGTGATCTCTTGGTTATTTAGTATGGCGCTGTTTACCCTCCATGTATTTGTGTTTTTTTACAGTTTTTTCCTGTAATTGATTTTCAGTCTCATAGCGTTGTGGTCAGAAAAAATGCTTGATACGATTTCAATTTTCTTAAGTTTTCTGAGGCTTGATTTGTGACCCAAGACGTGATCAATCCTGGAGAATGTTCCATGTGCACTTGAGAAGAAAGTGCATTCTGCCACTTCTGGGTGGAATATTCTATAAATATCAATTAAATATATCTGGTCTATTGTATCATTTAAAGCTTGTGTTTCCTTATTTATTTTCTGTTTGGATGATCTCTCCATTGGTGTAAGTGGGGTGTTAAAGTCCCCTGCTATTATTGTGCTACTGTCGATTTCTCCTTTCATGGTTGTTAGCATTTGCCTTATGTATTGAGGTGCTCCTATGTTGGGTGCATAAACATTTATAATTGTTATAGCTTCTTCTTAGATTGATCCTTTGATCACAATATAGTGTCCCTCCTCATCTTTTGTAACAGTCTTTATTTTAAAATCTATTTTATCTGATACGAGTATTACTACTCCAGCTTTCTTTTGATTTCCATTTGCATGGAATATCTTTTTCCATCCCTTCACTTTCAGTGTGTATGTGTCCATAGGTCTGAAGTTGGCCTCTTGTAGACAGCATATAAGGGTCTTGTTTTTGTATCCATTCAGCCAGTCTGTGTCTTTTGGTTGGGGCATTTAATCTATTTACATTCAAGGTTATTATCAATATGTATGTTCCTATTACCATTTTCTTAATTGTTTTGGGTTTGTTTTTGTGGTTGTGTTTCTTCTCTTGTGTTTCCAGCCTAGAGAAGTTCCTTTAGGATTTGATGTAAAGCTGGTTTGGTGCTGCTGAATTCTCTTAGGTTTTACTTGTCTGAAAAGCTTTTGATTTCTCCATTGAATATGAATGAGATCTTCTGGGTAATCTTGGTTGTAGGCTTTTCTCTTTCATCACTGTAAGTATATCCTGCCACTCCTTTCTGGCCTGCAGAGTTTCTGCTGAAAAATCAGCTGATAACCTTAGGGGGATTCCTTTGTATGTTATTTTTTGTTTTTCCCTTGCTGCTTTTAATATTTTTTCTTTGAATTTAATTTTTGTTAGTTTGATGAATATGTGTCTTGGTGTGTTTCTCCTAGGGTTTACCCTGTATGGGATTCTCTGCGCTTCCTGAACTTGGGTGACTATTTCCTTTCCCATGTTAGGGAAGTTTTCCACTATAATCTCTTCAAATATTTTCTCAGACCCTTTCTTTTTCTCTTCTTCTTCTGGGACCCCAATAATTTGAATGTTAGTGTGTTTAGGGCTGTCCCAGAGGTCTCTGAGATTGTCTTCAATTCTATTTATTCTTTTTTCTTTATTCTGCTCCTTGGCAGTTATTTCCACCATTTTGTCTTCCAGCTCACTTAATTCATTCTTCTGTCTCAGTTATTCTGTTACTGACTCCTTCTAGTGTATTTTTCATTTCAATTATTGTGTTGTTCATCTCTGTTTGTTTTTTCTTTAGTTCTTCTAGATCTTTGTTAAACATTTCTTGTATTTTCTCAATCCATGCCTCCATTCTATTTCCAAGATTCTGGATCATCTTTACTATCATTACTCTGAATTCTTTTTCAGAGAGATTGTCTATTTCCTCTTCATTTATTTGGTTACGTAGGTTTTTACATTGCTCCTTCATCTGTGACATATTTTTTTGCCGTCTCATTTTTTTTTTTCCTTTTTTTTTATGAGTGGGATTTTGTTCCTGTCTTGCTGGTTGTTTGGCCTGAGGCCTCCAACGCTGGAGTTTCTAGGCTGTTGGGTAGAGCTGTGTTTTGGTGCTGAGATGAGGACCTCTGTGAGACCTCACTCCGATAAATATTCCCCTGGAGTCTAAGGTTCTCTGTTAGTCCAGTGGTTCGGACTGAGAGCACCCACCGCCGGAGCTTCTGCATGACCCCTGGCTTGTGAACCAAGCTGGTTCACTTGGGGGTTCACTTGGGGGTTCCTCCCGTCTCCTTGGGCATCCTACCAGCGGCCGTCAGGCACCCTAGTTGTGGGGAGACACTAACTGCACGTCTTCCCACGCTGCCATCTTGACTCCACCCCCCCAACAAGGCTTTTAATGTAGGAATTGTGGAATTGTTTCCACAAAGTTATTTTGTATTGCTTCTTTCAGGTTTCCAGATTTATCATCTTATTGGTGGAAAGAAATTTGTGTACGTGAACATATTGGCTTGAAAGTGTTCACACACACACACACACAAAAATCGGGTGGCATGAATTCAAATTCAAATCTGTATAAGGTGCAGGGATATTGTGTAGGTTATTTTCCAGGAACATATTTTTCTCTGCGAGAGTTGAAGTGGAGGAAAAGCTTTCTTGATATTTACATATAATGGTGGGTGGTTTGTTGTTATTTCCTAATCTCCCCTCTCACTGTATGCACAGCTCTATGAGACTGTTAGTTTTATTCATAACTCTTTAATCTCAATTCCTTTGTCAAAGATCTTTATGTCTTTTTTATTTTCCCAGCCTGGGATTTAAAATCCAAGGCTCATCCAGTACCAGCTCTGATCACAGCTTGCCAAAACATCAACTCACATGCTTATTTTTCATTATTTCTAGCACCTGGGGATTTCAGTTTCTTGTAAGCCCAGGCCTTCATTTAAAAAAAGTGTTTTGGCATATATTAGGTGTCATTTTTAGGTATTTGTAAGCAGTAGGATTTTCATATTGGATTAAACCACCATTTTGCCAGAATAGGAGATCTTTAGTGATTTTCTTTTAAAATAAATTCATTCACAAAAAAACTTGTGTTGATTTAAAGAAAAACTTTAAGTAATAGGAAAGATATTAAATGGTACACAGATTGGGTTCCCTGATAAGCAGACTTTAAGAGTTTGGAGTATTTATTAAGAAGTGTCCTTGGGACTTCCCTGGTGGTGCAGTGGTTAAGAATTCGCCTGCCAATGTAGGGCACATGGGTTTGAGCCCTAGTCTGGGAAGATCCCACATGCTGTGGAGCAGCTAAGCTCATGTGCCACAACTACTGAGCCTCTGCTCTAGAGCATGCAAGCCACAACTACTGAGCCTGCATGACAAAACTAGTGAAGCCCGTGTGCCTAGAGCCTGTGCTGTGCAACAAAGACAACCACCGCAACGAGAACCCCCCACACAGCAGAGTAGCCCCTGCTCACTGCAACTAGAGAAAGCCCACGTGCAGCAACGAAGACCCAATGCAGTCATAAATAAATAAATAAATAAATAAATAAAAAGAAAGAAGAAGTGCCCTTGGGAAGCACACTTGGTGAAGAAGTTGGATTAGGCAGAAAGAGAAGCTGTTGTTATGCAACCTGTAACAGAGAAGAACAAACCTGACTCCATATCAGATCTATTCCTTTAATTCTAACCCTTGTGTTCTGTTGCCTATGCTCAGCCATGCTGGCTCTGCTCCTTTTGTAAAAGAATGCTGCTTATAGCCTGAAATATACACGATAACCCATTCTCAAGGTTCTGACCTTTGAAGGTATAACATTTTTCCATACATATAGAGATAAAAAGTTGCAGAACAGAAAATAATAATTGTCTTCTTGGTGGTATATAGGAACATTGTGACCAGACCTACTTGGACAGCTGCAGGAACAAAGGATTCCGTCACCAAAAAGTTTGCAAGAATGAGCCATACCTCCTTCAATCTTAGTATAAAAGAAGCCTGAATTCTAACTCAGGTAAGATGGTTCTTTGAGACAGTAGTCCACCATCTTGTCAGCCTGCTGTTTTCCTGAATAAAGTCTCTATTCCTTGCCCCAACAACTAACTTGTCTCTTGGTTTATTGGCCTGTCACGTGGCAAGCAGTACAAGCTTGGACTCGGTAACAAGTCCAGTGAAACCCTTTCCTGACCCCAGAGGGTACTCTGGAGCTAACATGTCTCTTCTAACTCATCTCAAGTTAGACTGACATGGTCAGGCCTTTATGTTCCTGAATTGATTAGTCATTGGAAGCTGCCTCTCCCAGGAAGGAGGCATAACTTTGGGCTATGCAGTTGTCTGCACCTGAGACAGTCTCTAAAGGGACTGACTGCTGAAGGCTGTCTGTGAACTTCACTTCCAGCAACTGGGCAACAAGTCCCTCATTGAAGAGAGGATCTGAATGGCACTTCCCAGTGTCCTCCACATACATTCCACAGTCAATAAAGTGGAATACAAAAGATAAACTTAGCCTAGCTGGTCACAGACCCTAGAAGTGAGAAAAAAGAATGCCAACCCTGGCTTAAAGCAGGATTCTAAGACACTCCCCTCCAACCAAGAACACAGGAGCTGTATGGTCTGATCACCAAAATTAATGATGATTAATTCCAAGAAATGCCAGGAAGGATCTGGTCAGGAAGGACAAAGAAACTAGTGTTCCAGTTGCCTGCAGGAATAGGCTCCACTGTTCCCAATGCATGATTAATTATTGATTTGTCTTGTTAACAATTTAATAAAGATAATTACTCTATTAGACTCAATTCTGACTCAGAAAGAATTAGTTATTGAAGTTCTAGTGATAAGATACCCTGAGAGAAAATGAGCATGCTGTTAAAAACATGTAATGGGATATGAAAGCATTGTGTTCAACTATAAAACACCATTCAAACTTACTCTAAAACTGTAAGGTTTTATTATTTTTATGTAGCACCTATATTGTAGATAATGCTGAACTTGGAGTCAGAAGATCTGAGTTTACATCCTAGCTCTATATAGGAAGAATTCAACTCAATTTAACTCAGCAAATATTTATTCATATTAAGTATGTGACAGACACAATGCCAGGCACAGATCTTGCCTTGAATTAAAGGGAAAACAAATGCTATTGGTTATATTTGACAATCTCTAGGTGAAGGAAAAAGTGATAGGGATCTGAAAATTGGTAGATAGTTCTCCTATTTTCAAGATGTAGAAAAATATATTCATATTCTAGAACCAGCTTGATGCCAATCTCCTTAATTTCTCTTTCATTTTTTGAACAAATTTTTATACACAGTTTGTGAGCCTTGAGTTAAGGAGATATTATCACTAAGAATCAGGAAGTTTTTTGAGAATGTTAGGTTCAATCTAATTTTTCTCTTCTGAAGGACTAACAAGTCTGGGGAGTAGCATTTATATAAAACACCTATATCCCATTTTTTATGATATCCTGTACACAAAATGTTGAAATGGGAACTGAATGAGAATGGGATTTAGCAAGGTTTTTAGCCAGCTCTATAACCATGTATAACCCATATTTCTGGTTCATTTCATAGCTTGTAAATCTTCCAAGGAAGGTTACTTCTCCATGGCTTCCTCTACTTTCTTAACTACTGATTCCATAAGTACTGTTCCTGACACTAGGCTTCTGTGTGGGGTTGAAGGTGGGGGATCAGGAAGGCGTGTCTGCCTACCTTCTATCTACCAATGCCTATTAAGGCATCTTCCCAAACAAGGGCAGTACACTCTGTACAAGGTATTCTGATAACTAAAATTTTATTTTTTCAACCTCATCACATGTAGATTTTTATCTCTTATCAGTGGGTAAATATAATATTAGAGATTTATGGTGGATTATTGTGGGCTCTAGGCTCTAAACTTGGTCCTGTCTGGTTAACGTCTGTAACAAGAATTTGGGTAAAAGATTGGAGGGCATGCTTGTCAAAAAATTTGAATGACAGAAAACTAGGAGAGTTTGATTGATATAATTGATAGGTTGAAATAGTCCCAAATGAACACAATGAAACAAATAGACATAAATGTAAAAGATTTCACTTAGATTCAAAAATTTAGTGAACACATAAGGATTGGGAGATACCTGGCTGTGATGGTCAACTTTATGTATCTATTTGGTGAGTACAGTCTCCAGTTATTAAGTCCTACATGAAACTAGTTTTTGCTGTGAGGGTATTTAGCAGGCACCTTTAAGTAAGTGAGATTATCCTAAATAATCTGGGTTGGGCTGATTCAAACAGTTGAGAGGCCTTAAGAATGGAACTGAGGTTTCCCTGAAGAAGAAAAAAGTCCACCTGTAAACAGCAGTTTCAGCTCCTGCCCGAGACTTCCAGTCTGCCTCGTTGAAAAACTACCCTGTGGGTTCCGGACTTGCCCAGCCAGCTTCTATAATCGCATAAGCCAATACCTTAATATAAATCCTTTAATATATATCTCCTACTGGTTCTTTTTTCTGGTTGAACCCTGATTGATACACTGGCTTAGTACCTTTAGGTGTGAAAAGATTTCAGTTTCTTCTAAGTTTGTTATGCGTTAATCGCTACGAGTGGGGGCCAGAAACAACTCACAGGATCTTAGAAACAATATGCACGAGTATCCAGTGAAGGGGAGCCACAGCTCCATTGCTGGAGTCCATACCCATAGCGGGATTATTCTGTCCACCTCCAGCTGCCTAAGATCACTGTGGGGAAGTGGTGTAATGGAAGCTAACTTTATAAGAAAGAGATATATTAAATAATGTCACAGGCTGCCCTGTATGATATAGTGAGCTTAGTCACAGGTATTTAAGTAGGAGCTGGTGTTGTCTGCCAGGAATATCTGACGAAAGATACTAGACTAGATGACCTCTAGTGTTCCCTAATTCTAAGGTTCTGTAATTTTACTTTTAATAACTATGCTTCTAATGCATGCCACTAAATGTCCTCATCCTTTTAGTTCATGCCATTTAATTTCCCTTGTCTGGAAAACCGGGTGTGTTCATTGCCTTCTGATTGCTTTTCTAGAGCCATTCCATCCTGCTCTGTGCCCATATGGGCTTCTTCAAAGGACTCCCTTGCCCTCCAGCTTCTGGTTAGATTTGGCTGAGAGGCACCAGCTGGAAGTACGAAGGGTAGGAAGAGAACGAGGTAGGAGTATTTATTCTCCAGCTCCCCAAGTCTGGGTTGCTGCAGGCTGGCTTAGTCCCTTGACCTCACATCATAGTTCTGTCAGAGGGTCCTCTCCACATACCTCTTGCTTTCTTTCTCAGCATCCCAGTAGCCACTACTGCCCCGAGACCCTGCAGACCTAGGGGTGGTAATGCCACTGTGGTTACTATCCTAGGTTTCTCCACACCCTGTCTGCACTTTTAGAAATAGGCCCTTGACTAAATTTTACTCATATAAATTTAATTTTTAAAAAAATATTTATTGTATATATGTGCCACATCTTCTTTATCCATTCATCTGTCAATGGACATTTAGGTTGGTTCCATGTCCTGGCTATTGTAAAGAGTGCTGCAATGAACATTGCAGTACATGTCTCTTTTTGAATTATGGTTTTCTCAGGGTATATGCCCAGTAGTGGGATTGCTGGGTCATATGGTAGTTCTATTTTTAGTTTTTTAAGGAACCTCTATACTGTTTTCCATAAAGAGTTAGACATAGAAAATGGACTTGAGGACATGGGGTAGGAGGGCCAAGCTGGGGTGAAGTGAGAGTAGCATTGACATATATACACTACAGAATGTAAAATAGTTGGCTGGTGGGAAGCAGCAGCATAGTACAGGGAGATTGGCTCGGTGCTTTGCGATGACCTAGAGGGGTGGGATAGGGAGGATGGGAGGGAGGCTCAAGAGGGAGGGGATATGGGGACATGTGTATGCATATGGCTGATTCACTTTGTTGTGCAACAGAAACTAACACAGTACTGAGAAGCAATTATACTCCAATAAAGATCTATAAAAATAAATAAATAAATATATCACTTCTCAAAAGTAAATTTATTTATTTGGTTGTGTCCGGTCTTAGTTGTGGCAGGCAGGCTCCTTAGTTGCAGCTCACCAGCTCCTTAGTTGTGGCATGTGAACTCTTAGTTGCAGCATGTATGTGGGATTTAGTTCCCGGACCAGGGATCGAACCCAGGCCCCCTGCATTGGGAGAGAGGAGTCTTAACCACTGTGCCACCAGGGAAGTCCCCATATGACTCAAATTAAATGTGTCATTTGTTTCCTGTCAAAAATCCTACC
This sequence comes from Phocoena phocoena, assembly GCF_963924675.1. Classification (NCBI taxonomy): domain Eukaryota; kingdom Metazoa; phylum Chordata; class Mammalia; order Artiodactyla; family Phocoenidae; genus Phocoena; species Phocoena phocoena. Next base: position 47,471,974 of record NC_089233.1, on the reverse strand, counting down.
TGGTACTTCAAGTAACACGCATGTCAACATTTTTATGTCCTATATAGAGCCAACTCTTCAAATGAGCAGTCAACCAGTCTTTTGGAGTAAATGTGGGAAAAATACTCTTAAAATATTAAGATTAAAAAAATTTTAAAATCTTTGTCGAAGCAAGACTCTCATAAAGACCAAGGACAGACTAGGTCAGTAAGAGTCCTTCCAGCTCCAAAACTAACTTCTCTCTCCTCTGGAATCCCTTGGTTCTCAATTTTTTTCTATTGCTCTTATTAGTAGTGATCACTTTTCTATGTTTACTTCTGGCAGAAGGAAACATTTTCTAATTTGTGTAAATCTTGATGAATGGATGTTATGACTATTATAAGACAGGAGTTCTCAAATGTCCTTGAAACATTTAGGTAGGCATCAATGAATGCATGTACGCTCCCTAGAGATGTGGAGGACAGGAATACATTTCTTTAAAGTCTTAGGTTTGATAATTCAAAGTGTGAGTTTTGAAATCTACAGCATACATTATACTGTTAGTTCTAAAATGAAAATGTTTTCAATTATTTACCATTATTTTTTTCCCCATAAATTTTTTTATTTATGGCTGTGTTGGATTCTTGTTGCTGGGCACGGGCTTTCTCTAATTGTGGCAAGCAGGGACTACTCTTTGTTGTGGTGTGCGGGCTCTAGGTGCGCGGGCTTCAGTAGTTGTGGATCGCAGGCTCTAGAGTGTAGGCTCAGTAGTTGTGGTGCATATGCTTAGTTGCTCCGTAGCATGTGGGATCTTCCTGGACCAGGGCTCAAACCCGTGTCCCCTGCATTGGCAGGTGGATTCCTAACCACTGAGCCACGAGGGTAGTCCCTACCATTATTTATTTCCCTTAAAATCTTCATTTGGTGCTCAGGAAACTGAGCATCTTTACCATACAGTTCAATATTTGCCCTAAGCCATTTTGAGAAGCAAGGGATTAAAATTTCTTAATATTGTCAGCTTACTTTTGTGAGATGCATATGGTATAGTGGCTAAGAGCTAGAGGACTTTGACACCAGACCATCTAAGACCACACCATCTAAGTTCAAATCCTAGTTTCCCTACTAAATATAGGTTTTATAATGCTAAGCAAATTATTTCTCTGTGTTGCAAGTTTCACACCTTACAAAGTGGAAATGATATAACCTATCTTAAGTGAACATTTAAAAATATGGGGGATGTTCAATTAGAGTTAGCTTATTATCTATTATTATTAGATATAATATAACTAGTTCCATATAAGGGAAAGGGATCTCATTTGAAGGGTGACATTAGTTACTCTTTTAAACAGCAGAAGCTCTCTTAAACAACGTCTACCTACCTTATTCGCCAAATTAATCAATGATTTTCATGTCTTCTATCCAACTTACTGACCAATGTCCACAGCATATTGAACTAGTTTGTGGCCAGTGGGATTCTCTTTAGTACAGGTGTTACTTCTGTTCCCACCCTTTGCATACTTACCAAAGATCAGGAGTGCTTGATCCCAAATCTATTTGTATCAATTGTGCTGTTATTATAATTACAGAATTTAACCAAACAATATGTAAACTTACTAAAATAAGTACAAAAAGAAAATGTTGTTTCTATGTAAAGTGATTGAAATATTATGAAAAAAAATGATAAGGAGAGCCACTAAAAGTTATCAAATTTAATTGTAGGCAAAGCATTTATAAATGACTGGGGGAAAAGTCTGCAAATATCTGGAAGGATTTTGTGCATACTTGTTCCATAAATGTTTTTAGTTCCTTTTTTCATTAAAAAACTGAGATGGGAAATCATAGATGATACAGTTTGAGTGTGGTTTATACTAGAAATGCCAATCAGTAGACCAATGCTAAATAAAAGAAGACAGCTCATGTTTCTATGCCAGAAAATTGTCAAATGTACGTTTCAATGTATATGATTTAGATTTAAAAGAACTTTAAGATATGTACATTTTTTTATAATGCCATTAAAAACTGATATTCTTAATTTATCTCTGCCAAGGAAGATTCCCTCTCCTAAATAAGATGTTAAATTATAGAAACTCATACATATCTGTCAGAAAAGAGAAAGTTTTCATGTATCAGACTTAAATGTTGAAAATGAGTCTTAAATTTTATAATTGAGCACGTTAACTCCTGCACACAGAATCTATGGAGACATTGTTTATATTTTCTTTTTTTTAAATACATCTTTATTGGAGTATAATTGCTTTAGAATCGTGTGTTAGTTTCTTCTGAAGTAGCTATATGTGTACATATATCCTCATATCCCCTCCCTCTGGCATCTCCCTCTCACCCTCCATAACCCACCCCTCTAGGTGGACACAAAGCAGCGAGCTGATCTCCCTGTGCTATGCAGCTGCTTCCCACTAGCTATCTATTTTACATTTGGTAGCATATATATGTCCATGCCACTCTCTCACTTTCTCCCAGCTTACCCTTCTCCCTCCCCACATCCTCAGGTTCATTCTCTACTGCATCTTCATTCCTGTTCTGCTCCTAGGTTCCACAGAACCTTTTTTTTTTTTTTTTTTACATTCCATATATATGTGTTAGCATACAGTATTTGTTTTTCTCTTTCTACGGTATTTGTTATCCCTTTCCAGATATTTCTCTTCACTTTGTATCACCGACTCTAGGTCCATCCACCTCACTACAAATAACTCAATTTCGTTTCTTTTTATGGCTGAGTAATATTCCATTGTATACATGTGCCACATCTTCTTTATCCATTCATCTGTCAATGGACACTTAGGTTGCTTCCATGTCCTGACTATTGTAAACAGTGCTGCAGTGAACATTGTGGTACATGACCCTTTTTGAATTATGGTTTTCTCAGGGTATATGCTCAGTGGTGGAATTGCTGGGTCATATGGGAGTTCTATTTTTAGTTCTTTAAGGAACCTCTACTGTTCTCCATAGTGGCTGCATCAGTTTACATTCCCACCAACAGCGCAAGAGGGTTCCCTTTTCTCTACAGCCCCTCCAGCATTTATTATTTGTAGACTTTTTGATGATGGCCGTTCCGACAGGTGTGAGGTGATACCTCACTGTAGGTTTGATTTGCATTTCTCTAATTATTAGTGATGTTGAGCATCCTTTCATGTGTTTGTTGGCAATCTGTATATCTTCTTTGGAGAAATGTTTACTTAGGTCTTCTGCCCATTTTTGGATTGGATTGTTTGTTGTTTTGATATTGAGCTGCATGAGCTGCTTGTATATTTTGGAGATTAATCCTTTGTCTGTTGCTTCATTTACAAATATTTTCTCCCATTCTGATGATTGTCTTTTGGTCTTGTTTATGGTTTCCTTTGCTGTGCAAAAGCTTTTAAGTTTCATTAGGTCCCATTTGTTTATTTTTGTTTTTATTTCCCTTTCTCTACGAGGTGAGTCAAAAATGATCTTGCTGTGATTTGTGTCACAGAGTGTTCTGCCTATATTTTCCCCTAAGAGTTTTATAGTGTCTGGCCTTACATTTAGGTCTTTAATCCACTTTGAGCTTATTTTTGTGTATGGTGTTAGGGAGTGTTCTAATTTCATTCTTTCACATGTAGCTGTCCAGGTTTCCCAGCACCACTTATTGAAGAGGCTGTCTTTCCTCCATTGTATATTCTTGCCTCCTTTATGAAACATAAGGTGACCATATGTGTATTGGTTTATCTCTGGGCTTTCTATCCTGTTCCATTGATCTATATTTCTGTTTTTGTGACAGTACCATACTGTCTTGATTACTGGAGCTTTGTAGTATAGTCTGAAGTCTGGGAGCCTGATTCCTCCAGCTCCGTTTTTCTTTCTCAAGATTTCTTTGGCTATTCAGGGTCTTTTGTGTTTCCATACAAATTGTGAAATTTTTTATTCTATTTCTGTGAAAAATACCATGGTAGTTTGATAGGGATTGCATTGAATCTGTAGATTGCTTTGGGTAGTAGAGTCATTTTCACAATGTTGAATCTTCCAATCCAAGAACATGGTCTATTTCTCCATCTGTTCGTATCATCTTTAATTTCTTTCATCAGTGTCTTACAGTTTTCTGCATACAGGCCTTTTGTCTCCTTAGGTAGGTTTATTCCTAGATGTTTTATTCTTTTTGTTGCAATGGTAAATGGGAGTGTTTCCTTAATTTTTCTCTCTGATTTTCCATCATTAGTGTATAGGAATGCAAGAGATTTCTGTGCATTAATGTTGTATTGTGCTACTTTACCAAATTCATTGATTAGCTCTAGTACTTCTCTGGTAGCATCTTTAGGATTCTTTATGTATAGTATCATGTCATCTGCAAACAGTGACAGTTTTACTTCTCCTTTTCCGATTTGGATTCCTTTTATTTCTTTTTCTTCTCTGATTGCCATGGCTAAAACTTCCAAAACTATGTTGAATAATAGTGGTGAGAGTGGACAGCCTTATTTCCTGATCTAAGTGGAAATGGTTTCAGTTTTTCACCACTGAGAACGATGTTGGTTGTGGGTTTGCCATATATGGCCTTCATTATGTTGAGGTAAGTTCCCTCTATGCCTACTTTCTGGAGGGTTTTTTATCATAAATGGGTGTTGAATTTTTTCAAAAGCTTTTTCTGCATCTATTGAGATGATCATATGGTTTTTCTCCTTCAATATGTTAATATGGTTTATCACTTTGATTGATTTGCATATATTGAAGAAATCTTGCATTCCTGGGATAAACCCCACTTGATCATGGTGTATGATCCTTGTAATGTGCTGCTGGATTCTGTTTGCTAATTTTTTTTAAGGATTTTGCATCTATGTTCATCAGTGATATTGGCTTGTAGTTTTCTCTTTTGGTGACTTCTTTGTCTGGTTTTGGTATCAGGGTGATGGTGGCCTCATAGAATCAGTTTGGGAGTGTTCCTGCCTCTGCTATATTTTGGAAGAGTTTGAGAAGTATAGGTGTTAGCTCTTCTCTGAATGTCTGATACAATTTGCCTGTGAAGCCACCTGGTCCTGGGCTTTTTTTGTTGGAAGATTTTTAGTCACAGTTTCAATTTCAGTGCTTGTGATTGGTCTGTTTATATTTTCTATTTTTTACTGGTTCAGTCTCAGAAGGTTGTGCTTTTCTAAGAATTTGTCCATTTCTTCCAGGTTGTCCATTTTGTTGGCATATAGTTGCTTGTATTAATCTCTCATGGTCGTGTGTATTTCTGCAGTGTCAGCTGTTACTTCTCCCTTTTCATTTATAATTCTATTGATCTGAGTCTTTTCCCTTTTTTTCTTCATGAGTCTGGCTAATGGTTTATCAATTTTGTTTATCTTCTCCAAACCCAGCTTTTAATTTTAATGATCTTTGCTATCATTTCCTTCGTTTCTTTTTCATATTTTTCTGATCTGATCTTCATATTTCTTTTCTTCTGCTAACTTTGGGGTTTTTGTTGTTCTTTCTCTAATCGCTTCAGGTGGAAGGTTAGGTGGTTTATTTGAGATTTTTCTTGTTTCTTGAGGTAGGATTGTATTGCTACAAACTTCCCTCTTAGAAATGCTTCTGCTGCATCCCATACGTTCTGGGTGGTCGTGTTTTCATTGTCTTTTGTTTCTAGGTATTTTTTGATTTCCTCTTTGATTTCTGCAGTGATCTCTAGGTTATTTAGTAGTGTATTGTTTAACCTTCATGTGTTTTGTGTTTTTTCCTGCAACTGATATCTAGTCTTATAGTGTTGTGGTCAGAAAAGATACTCGATAGGATTTCAGTTTTCTTCTTAGAACTGCTTCCACTGCATCGCATAGGTTTTGGGTTGTTGTGTTTTCATTGTCATTTGTTTCTAGGTATTTTAAAAAATTACTCTTTGATTCATTCAGTGATCTCTTGGTTATTAGTAGTGTATTGTTTAGCCTCCATGTGTTTGTATGTTTTACAGTTTTTTCCTATAATTGTTATCTAGTCTTTTTTTGGCGGTACGCGGGCCTCTCACTGTTGTGGCCTCTCCCGTTGCGGAGCACAGGCTCCGGACGCGCAGGCTCAGCGGCCATGGCTCACAGGCCTAGCCGCTCCACAGCATGTGGGACCTTCCCAGACCGGGGCACGAACCCGTGTGCCCTGCATTGGCAGGCGGACTCTCAACCACTGCGCCACCAGGGAAGCCCTGTTATCTAGTCTTATAGTGTTGTGGTTGGAAAAGATCTTTGGTATGATTTCAATTTTCTTATATTTACCAAGGCTTGATTTGTGACCCAAGATATAATCGGTCCTGGAGAATGTTCCATGAGCACTTGAGAAGAAAGTGTATTCTGTTGTTTTTGGATGGAATGTCCTATAAATACCATCTAAGTCCATCTTGTTTAATGTATCAGCTAAAGCTTGTGTTTCCTTATTTATTTTCATTTTGGATGATCTGTCCATTGTCGAAAGTGGGGTTTAAAGGCCCGTACTATGATTGTGTTACTGTTGATTTCCCCTTTTATGGCTGTTAGCATTTGCCTTATGTATTGAGGTGCTCCTACGATGGGTGCATAAATATTTACAATTGTTATATCTTCTTCTTGGATTGATCCCTTGATCATTATGTAGTGTCCTTCTTTGTCCCTTGCAATAGTCTTTATGTTAAAGTCTTTTTTGTCTGATATGAGAATTGCTACTCCAGCTTCCATTTGATTTCCATTTGCATGGAATATCTTTTTCTATCCCTTCACTTTCAGTCTGTATGTGTTCCTAGGTCTGAAGTAGGTCTCTTGTAGGCAGCATATTTACAGGTCTGGTTTTTGTATCCATTCAGCGAGTCTATGACTTTTGGTTGGAGCATTTAATCCATTTACATTTAAGGTAATTATCGATATGTATGTTCCTATTACCATTTTCTTAATTGTTTTGGGTTTGTTATTGTAGGTCTTTTCCTTCTCTTGTGTTTCTTGCCTAGAGAAGTTCCTTTAGCATTTGTTGTAAAGGCTGGTTTGGTGGTGCTGAACTCTCTCAGCTTTTGCTTGTCTGTAAAGGTTTTAATTTCTCTGTCAAATCTGAATGAGATCCTTGCTGGGTAGAGTAATCTTGGTGTAGGTTTTTCCCTTTCATCACTTTAAATATGTCTTGCCACTCCCTTCTGGCTTGCAGAGTTTCTGCTGAAAGATCAGCTGTTAACCTTATGGGGATTCCCTTCTATGTTATTTATTGCTTTTCCCTTGCTGCTTTTAATATTTTTGCTTTGTATTTAATTTTTGATAGTTTGATTCACATGTGTCTTGGCATGTTTCTCCTTGGATTTATCCTGTATGGGACTCTCTGTGCTTCCTGGACTTGATTGACTATTTCCTTTCCCAGATTAGGGAAGTTTTCAACTATAATCTCTTCAAATATTTTCTCAGTCCCTTTCTTTTTCTCTTCTTCTGGGACCCCTATAATTCGAATGTTGGTGAGTTTAATGTTGTCCCAGAGGTCTCTGAGACTGTCTTCAATTCTCTTCATTCTTTTTTCTTTATTCTGCTCTGTGGTAGTTATTTCCACTATTTTATCTTCCAGGTCACTTATTTGTTCTTCTGCCTCAGTTATTCTGCTATTGATTCCTTCTAAAGAATTTGTAATTTCATGTATTGTGTTGGTCATCATTGTTTGTTTGCTCTTTAGTTCTTCTATGTCCTTGTTAAACATTTCTTGTATTTTCTCCATTCTATTTCCAAGATTCTGGATCATCTTTAGTATCATTACTCTGAATTGTTTTTCAGGGTAGACTGCCTATTTCCTCTTTATTTGTTTGGTCTGATGGGTTTTTTGCCTTGCTCCTTCATTTGCTGTGTATTTCTCTGTCTTCTCATTTTGCTTAACTTACTGTGTTTGGGGTCTCCTTTTTACAAGCTGCAGGTTTGTAGTTTCTGTTGTTTTTGGTGTCTGCCCCCAGTGGGTAAGGTTGGTTCAGTGTGGTATGCAGGCTTCCTGGTAGAGGTGACCGGTGCCTGTGTTCTGATGGATGAGGCTGGATCTTGTCTTCTGGTGGGTAGGATCATATCTGGTGGTGTGTTTTGGGGTATCTGTGAACTTATTATGAGTTTAGGCAGCCTCTCTGCTAATGGGTGGGGTTGTGTTCCTGTCTTGTTAGTTGTTTGGCATGGGGTGTCCAGCAGTGGAGCTTGCTGGTCGTTGAGTGGAGCTGGGTCTTAGCATTGAGATGGAGATCTCTGGGAGAGCTCTCACCGATTGATATTTCTGGCAGCCGGGAGGTCTCTGGTGGACCAATGTCCCGAACTAAGCTCTGCCACCTCAGAGGCTCAGGCCTGACACCTGGCCGAGCACCATGACCCTGTCAGCCACACGGCTGGGTCATACTGGAGAAGATGCCCTGAAGCCAGGAGAAAGCTACATGGGAGACCTGTTAGAAGGCTTGTTTGATGAAATCAGGCAAAGGATGGTGACATTCTGTACCCAGGCTCTACTTGCAAAGGGGAAAGTGTGCCTCGGGAAGGTTAGCATGCGCTTCCACTGTTTATATTTTCTAGACTCTTCCTGCATCCAGAGAAATCAACTAATCAGTTATGTCTTTACTAGAGACAGTTTTAGATTGCTAGACCAGAAAAAAAAGAGCACTATATTAACTTCGATTTTCTTTAAAGTATGAGGGTTTCTATTAGCAGAATATCTGAAATGTTTTATTTACATAATTATGGAGGCTTTTTTATTCATGAGTCTTAATTATCAACCTTGCTTATTATCATCAGTACAAATTCTAAATTAAGTCAGTGGACAAAAACTGACAAAATTTAAGGCTTTTGTGTGTATAACTCTTTATGACTATATCCTAAGACTTTGGAATGTAGCTACAAAATTTGATTTTAGAGCACATGAAGTCATTTTTAATTTACCTGTGAGAGGGCATTCTACTTACAATGATTTTTACTTCTTTTCCACAGACGTTTATTTCGAATTCCTTTTATTCTTAATTTATGCTGATTCTTCTTTTTTTCTAAGAGATTTTCTTTTTTATTGATCACATTAATTGATTTTTTTTGTTCCAATATATTTGATAAATATTGTTTGATTTCACTCACTGATACCTACAAAAAAAAGATTTTTGCTCTTTTTTTTTCATTTGTAGCTTTTTAAAATGAAACAAGTGACTCTTTAAAAACCAGCTTTAGTGAGATATAATTCATATGCTATAATTATAAATGTATAATTGTACATTTAAAGTGTACAATTCAACGACTTGTAGAATAGTCACAGATATGTGCAATCATTACCACAATTTTAGAACATTTTTATCACTTCAAGAAGAAACCATGAGTCCTTTAGCTATTACCCTCCCTCTTCTCTCATTCCCTCTACTCCCAGCCCCGTGCAATCACTAATCTATGTTCTACATCTCTACACATTCCCCTATTTTGGATTTGCATATGAATGAAATCACATAGTGTATGAATTTTCGTGACTGACTTCTTTCACTTAGCATAATGTTTTCAAGTTTGATCCATGTGGTGGTAGTATGTATCAGCACTTCATTCATTTATATGGCCAAATATTATTCTTTATATGGGTATACTACATTTTGCTTATCCATTTGCCTGCTGATGGACATTTGGACTGTTTTTACCTTTTGGCTATATGAATAATGTTGCTATAAACATTCATATACAAGTTTCTGTATGGATAAATGAGGACTTTAAACGTGATTCTTCTTATTGTAGGGTTGCCAGATTCAGTAACAGAAAATACAGGGTGCCCAGTTAAATCTGAATTTCACATAAGCATGAATTTTTAAAAAGTATAAGTATGTGACAAAGATTGTATGTTAACAAATGGACCCATAGTGTATGATGGCTCAGTGGCTGCTCTGCAATAACCAGGTGTTCAAGTCAGTGGCAGCTCTGCTCTGTGCTTTCATTCAGGGACCTGGGCAGATAAAGGCTGTGCCAGCTTCAACATGTGAATTCCAAGGTTTCCCAGAGTATTGATATCTAGCAGACAGAAAGGGAAAGAGCACAGAAGATCTTGTGCAGAAAGCGTTTTCTGTTTGTTTGTTTTGTTTTGTTTTTTGCTTTGTTTCATTTGGTTTGCTTTGCTCAATTTTCTTTTATAGGCCAGACCTAGAAGTGGTATACAGTGCTTTCAGTCACTTTCCATTGGCTGAAGCTGCCACATGGCCCCACCCAACTGCAAGGGGAGTTGGGAAATATAATCTATCTGGGTATCATGAAGAAGAGAACATGGACTTCGATGGGCCTCCAGCATTCTTTGGTACAATGGGATTATCATATATTATTGCTATTAAAAGAAATTGAATTTTTCAATTCAAAAACAGCCAACAGCTAAGTTGAGGAGGCAGTAAAGCTTGGCAAATGCCTCTGCTTATCTGGTGTTTCTATATCCTCCTTCTACAGAGGCTGTTTCCTGATTTAGATTCCTTTCTCGCCTAGTAGGAGTGGGCAGAACAATAGCCAGCTGGAGCTAGTATCAGGGAGCCCTGGCAGACAGAGAGCCTTCCTCTAACTCTTAAAAGCATCTGAAGATTATATAACTCAATAACAAGTATTTATTGAGTGTCTACCTCAGACCCTGTTCTAAGAGCTGGGGAGATAGACACGAACAAAAATATTCCTTGTCCTCATGAAGCTGATGTTCTGGTGGGAAAGATAAGAGTCAACTGATAAAAGGAGGTTTAAAAAGACAAGAGTAACGGGATGGAACTGATTGAAGTTTCTGTTATTTGATACGGATGGTAAGGGACAAGTTCTCTGATAGTATTTGAGTAGACCCGCTAGGAATTGAACACATAGTGGCAAATAAGACAGAAGAATTTTCTGATCTTATGGAGTTTTCATTCATCTGTGAGAAGACAGACAATAACCAGTAAACAAGTTAGTATCATGTATCAATACATGCTATGAAGAGACTAAAACAAGGAGATGTCAAAAAGAGTGATATGCAGGGTAAAGAGGGATTGGCTCATTGAAGAGGTGACTTTGTAGCCAAGAATTTAATGACAGGAAAGTAGTCCTGCCTAGATATGGGGCAGAGCATTCCAGGCAGAGGGAATAGCAAGTACCAGTGCTCTAAAGCGGAGACAAACGTGTATGTTCTAGGAATGCAAATAAGGCCCCAGTGACTGAAGGAGTGTGAGCTAAGGGGAGAATTACAAAAGAGAAAGACGGAGAGAAGTAGGGATCATATCATGTAGGGACACAGTAAGGAGTTGACATTTTATTCAACAAGAATAAAGACAAGAGGAAGACACTGGAGAGTTTTAAGTGACAGGCTCTCATTTAAATTTTAGAAAGAAGGAACATTCTGGCTGACATGTGAAGAGCGGATTGCACAGGATTAAGGGTGGGAACAAAAAGTACAGTTCAGAGACTATTGTAGTCAACCAGGTGCGGGATGATGGGACTCAGATGAGTGTAGAAGCAATAGAGATAAATTACATGGGCAGATTTAGGATATGTTTTGGAAGTAGTGCAGATAGGGACTGTATATAGGCTTATCCCCAAGGACAAAGCTGAAGATAACTTCTTGCTTTTTGGCTGGACCAGCTGAGTTGATGGAGATTCCAGTTACAGGGATGAAGAAGAATGAGGAGCAGGGAGGAATTTTGGAGGAAGGAATTATTCTCACACCGCCACACACATACATGTGGTAATGTATCCAAATTGTGTGACTATATACATGGAAAACAAAAAATTTTGGTTTTTTGTCTAAGTGGGGGTAAGTGTGAATCATGTTTGCTATGGAATGGGAAGTGAGCGTCATTCCCTGCAAATGGGAGATAGCTGAGAAGTTAAAGAAGAACTGGAAGGTAAGGATTCTTTGCCTGTCAGACTTACTTTCCCTAGGGCTCAATAATCAAGGGTGTATCTTGCTTTCCTTAACTATCTGTGTCCCCTTTTCCCCCCATCTCACATGCCCCAAAACAGTCACTGTTCCTTGGCACTGTGTAAGGTCCTAAATTCTGCTGAAAAACCTCTTTGGGAAAAGAGTACATGAAAAGTAAGAACTTATTGAAATCATCAGTGAGGACGAGAGCAGTGGCAAACCCAGACTAGCTCAGCACTTCCTCATTAGTGGCCCCTGTTGGGGGGATGAGTGAGGTGCTACAGAGCTGTGACAGAGAGCAAAATAAGCGCTAGCAGCCCAGCCACATAAGGTCTTGAGGTAGGAGGACTTGGTCCAGCCTGTAGCCTTATGGAAGTTGGCATGGCTTTTCCCGTGGAAGGAAAACAAAGCAAATTCTCTCAGCTCCGCTTAAGGTCTACAGAATCAAAAACTCTGGGGGTGAAGCCCAGCAATCTGTGTTTTTACAAGTCCTCCAGCTGATTCTGATGCATGTGAAAGTTTGGGAACCCCTGTCCTAGGTCGTAGTGAAGAAGGTAGACAGCAAATTAAAATGGAATTAAAGTACACAAATAAAATATTATAAAATTTCTATCACTCATCAGACAGTGAAGATATTTACACACATAACAAAGACACATTGAAGCTGATTGTCTGGATTATGGTTTTTAACAAGGAATTTAAGTTGTAACAGATTACTCGAGCTTTCTAGGTCTTAAATAAATGTGTATATATATATTTGGGGGAAAAATGACTGGCACTTTTAAATTAGAAAAGCTCACTGATTTAGTAATTTTTCTCCTTTAAAGTAAGATTTTACTTATGAGATGCTTAAATGGAAGCAAATGTATTTTTGGTAATGATCTTATTATTTTTCATTTTTCCTAGACTATATTCAGCTAAGGATATAAAATAATATTGAAAACGTTTTCCTAACATGCTTAAGTTTTTTTTAAAATAAAGCAAATATGGCAATAGCCGCTTGTAAATTAAAAGAATAGCTACCTCTTACATAGAAGAAATAACTCATTCATCAGTAAAAATATTTCTTTCTCTTGGCAAAGGCAACACTAATTATTTTATTGTGTATTTGTACATCTACCTTCAAAAGTCACCAAATAACAACAGTAGACAGCTATCCAAAGATAACTTCTGAAATGTGGGAAAATGGTGAAGTAGAAAGTAATAGGGGAAAAATAAAATAGCATCAGTGATACTAATAATACAGTGCTAATATAACATTTCTATTAATTGGCAGATGCATTATAAGGGTAGCTTTCTGAATTTAAGAGAACATTAAGAACCAATACATATTAGAGTATTTGTATTCTGCATTTTTACATGCAAGAAGCAGAAAAAATTATAGTTAAACATATAGCCGTATTAAGTATTCATGGTACAAGGGATAAACAGGTAATTAAAATCAAAAGGTAACCCTGGAAACCTGGTTTTTGTCATTAATTCCAGTACCTTTTTCCTCATAACTTTCACTAGAGTTTCTGTTTTGTTCCTTAAAAAGGAAGAAAATTCTGATATGCTACAACATGGATAAACCTTTGGGACTTTCTGCTAAGTGAAATGTCAGTCACAAAAATACAAATACTGTATGTGTCTACTTATATGAGGTACCTAGAGTATCAAATTCATAGAGACAGAAACTATAACGGTGGTTGCCAGGGGTTGGGAGTAGGGGAGGAGTGGACAGTTATTATTTCATGGGTATAAAGTTTCAGTTTTAAAAGATGAAAAGAGTTCTGGAATTTGGTTTCACAACAGTGTGAATGAATGTACCTAATACTAATGAATTGTACACTTAAAAATGGTTTTGAGGGTAAACTTTATGTTATGTATATTTTACCATAATTTTTTTAAAAAAACCTTGAATTCTGTAACATACTTGTTCCCAAGGGTTTTAAAAAAGAAACTGTGGTCCTGTAGTGATGAGCCACCAACTCTAAGTCAAGTAAGAAGGGAAGTGAGAATGTGAGGGGAATGATGAGCAGTAAAAGGGACAAATAGACTTGAGGTCCTGGTGGAACTGAAGTATTGACAGAGTAAACTGGAAAGCATCAGGGGTCATTAGAGACTTGGAAACTTGAAATTTTAATTTGAAAAAGACATAGTCCAGATTATGACCATGGGAGTAGAGAGGAGTGTGCAATTCTTGGAGCTAACAGGTCTAAATAACAGAACAGAGAGGCTAGGATTCATGGATACTAAAGTCTCTAAGAACAATGACAGGAGCAGAGTTGGAGACAAAGACCATGGGCTACTTCTCTGTCCCCATCTCCTATTATTCTCCCAATGAGAATGTAGCAATAAGGAGGAAGATGGATACTGACCACCCCAAGTAGGACCAATACTATTTTGCAATGGGAGAAAATTCCCAAGAGGGCTACAGGGAAAGAAGTTCTCAGGAGGCAACCAGATTTCAGTTAAAATGAAGGTAAAGGCAGCATTTGGAGAAGTATGACACCAAGATAGGTGATTAGAAAAAAAATAAGAGTCCACGGGATGGAGAATCCACCCATTTTATAATGAAAGTCTTAGATGGTAGCACCATATTTAATTAAATCTGTAAATCTTTACAGTATCTACCATATGCAAAAAAGTTTGACAAGATACCTTCTTACCCTTTAGAAGCTCACAATCAAGTTTAAGCAATATCAAATGGAGGTTTCACAAAGCTAAAAAAAAATTAGAATCTTTTGGAAATTCCAGATTCCAGTGACTGTATTTGGTAAATGGTAGGCATTGTGTTGAATGAATGAAATTTGTAATACAAAGATCTTTTAAATTTGAACATGCTTGGTTATTCTGATCCATAAAATGGGGTTAATAAGTAACCATTTAAATAACTAATTAACTTCCTTCACAGAAATGTTAGGAGAAATGAATAGTATATGTGAAGGGATTTTACAAAATTTAAAGTATTACATAACTGTAAGACATAAATCAAGGTACCAAAATGTGTAAAAAAAAAATCTATTAGAACAATAACAATAATCTCAAAAACAAGCAGAATGTGTCTGCTTAGGTGAAGCAGAGAAAGGAACTGAGGACTCTGGGAACTCCAGTGAAACTGTGCAATCCTGCGAGCTGGGCTACTTTTTCCTTGTTTTCAGAGTTTACACTGTTGCTCTTGGTATTGGTGGTTGTCATAATGGTCCCTCAGGCATACACTTGAATTGCTACATTGTGCGGCCTCAGTTACTCTGTGGTAGGACATTAGATACCTGAGAGTCTACCCCCGCTCTGTGATCATGATCATTCTTTAATACTGAAGGAAGTAATACACAGAACTCCTGAAAGTATTAGATCCTTAACACAAAACAAAGTGTCTTTAAACATTATTTTAAGTGTGAATGTGTGTTTTTAGAAAGTGTGTGTTGGGGGATGGAGGAGTAGATGATACTCTTGTGGATTTTAGAGTTATAAAGCCAGAAAGAGAAAACCTAGGGAAAGAGTAGCTATACGTAGGTGAGTGTTTAAAAAAATTATAGTGCAAATAGTAATTATTATGAAAGATAACTAGAATTTACCATGTCTATAGTAGGGGTAGAGCTAGGCAGAGAATGTTTTCAGCCAGATAATATCCTATTTATTACAAAGGAGTCATGAAACAATATGGCAAGTTGAGTGAATTAAGGTTACTTGATCCTGGCTGTAGTATAGAATGGATGTAAGGGACTTTGCATTAGAATCATTTGCAGTCTTTGGTCTTTTCACTTCCTCGGTCTGTGCTCTATGAGGTTGGTGCTAAGGAAGGTAAAAAAAGAAGAAACTCTGGGGGAATTGAGTGAGATATATAGTTTACAAACAGGCCACCCTGGCATGTTTTCCATCTTTGACAGGAAGATAGTGCTTTTGTTTTCCAATATTCTAAGATCTCTAGTATAGTTTATAGTTTTCTATTTTGCTTGGCTGTACATGGGTAGAGATGGGGTCCTCTCCCATATTTACTGTATAGGCCTCATCTATTAATCTCACTGGGGAGGACGCTTATGGGCCTGAGCAGCATCCTTGGTCCCAAGCAGTAAGGAGGTCCTCGAATCCAAAGGGGGCTTTTATATGTTATTGGGCAGGCACTACAAATCATAAGATAACGGAAAGCAAGATGACCTGATGAAGCAGATGTCCTTAAATCTCTACCTGCTCAAGGACAAACTGAACTTTATGCCAAGGTCACTTCTATTTCTGCAGATAACAATCCCACTGCTAATTATGGGATGTGGTAGTTATGGGGAAAAAGCTAAATTTGCAAGGGTTTAGAAAATGCTGCAATGTAGAGAGTTTTAAATTTATATAAACATTTTTTCAAAGTTTACTTCTTTAATCTGGATTTAAGATTTATTCATTAATTCAATTAACATTTACTGAGGGTCTGCTATGTGCCAGGCACTGTTCTAGTTATTGGGGTAATAGCAGTGAACAACAGAGACAAAAACCCCTGCTCTCAGGGAGTTTATATTCTAGTGGAGGGAGAGTGACAACAAACATAACAAAATATGTTATTTAACATAATGGTAATTCTGAGAGGAAAAATGCAGCAAGGAAGGGAGATAGAAGGTGTTATGATAGTGATTTTAGAGTGATTGCAACTTTATAGAATGTCTAGGGAAGAACCCTCCAAAAAAGATGACATTTGAGCGAAGACCTGAAGGAGGAGAGGGAAGGGAGCCATGTGGATATCTGGGCTCAAGGATGTTACAGGCAGAAAGAACAGAAAGGTGGGCACGCACCTGGGGTTTCTGAGGAACAGCACAGAGCCCAGTGTGTCTAGAATGGTGTGTGTAAGGGAGGTGATGTCAGAGAAAAAGCAGTGGGGCCAGACCACAGAGTCTGTTAGGCAAGACATCGGTGTGAGATGGTTGCAAGGAAATGACTTAACATTTACAGGATTATGCTGATTGCTGGGTTGAGAATAGACTGAAAATGTTAAATTCTTTGAAGATGTCAGAAGACATCCTGAGGTTAATAAAGGTTAATAAGCATCTGTGACTCTATAAGCCAGACTGGTCTGTGCCCTTTTTGTCTTAGTATTTAGGACCTCAGACAGGCCATGGTGTATAGAAAGGCTCAGGCCTGATGACATTCTTATCTTCTCACAGTGGAATGAACAAATATTTGTTGAATGAATGAACAAAAAATATTGATTGAGAATGAAAAAAAAGGAACAGAAACAATAGTCAATAATTAGTTGTTTAAGAAAATCTGAGCATGCTGAGTAAACACTAGTAATAGTGCCTATAGCTTAATTTTGTATTGGAAAAATATAATGATTTAGCAAAATATTTACCTGTGTGGTGACATTTCTTTCTTTTTGCTTTTTATTATGTTTTTCTGCTTCGATAGCTGCAATATACAAACATTTTTATAAAATATGAAAACATTTTCTTTTTAAAATTTCACTACAGTTTCTTGTTAAAAAACTTTTGGGATTACTTAGAATTCTAAAAATAATAATTTAAAATAATATACAGTTTAAAGTTACTAATAGTGTGTTACAAAGTAATTCCTTTACTGATAATTTTTAAAGATGTAACTTGACACCAGACATAATCTAAATACTTTAATCAAGCATCATGAAATTGAGATAACATGAAAGAGTTCTACAAATAATGGAGTTAATTACAACAGTTGAAAACTTTCTGAGCTAGAATTTAATTAAAAAGTATCTAGGTAAATAAAAGCCATCTATTAATAGAGAATATTAAAACATAGAAGAGAGAATACAGTCTTTTAAATTTTTACAGACTCATCCATATGGCAGAGAGATACTAAAAATGAATATAGTTGAATGATATAAATATCTGAGAAATGTAGAGTAGTATAATTATATCAGGCTTTGAAATTTAAGCAAATAATTTTCAAAAGCAATTTTTAATGAATCTTTTAATGAAGAATAGACTATATATACCATATAGAATACATATGTAGTTATTGATATATTTCATTTTTGCACAGTACTTGATATTTATTAACTTACATATTTAGAAAATTAAGAATGTGAAAACCTGATATAAAGGGTTGATAACTCATGACACGTCAACTACTTTATTAGTATTCCTCAGTTTCAATTACTGAAAAATTATTTGATGCACAGCAAAAATGACCCCGCATATTTCCTGAAGTAAAAAAATGCATGTATGTGATACATTCACATTTTACAGACTGAAGAACTTGACTCAAGACAAATATAGGGTAGTCAAAATTTTATATTTCCAATAGTCATGAGCTTGTACTTTAAGAGCAGGTTATGAATTTTCTAATGTTATCTCTGACATTTTATTTATTAACTTGATATGTTTTATTCTTTCTCTCACTAATGAACTTTAGCACTTGGCCTCACAATTCTGTTTACTTCATAAGCCAGTCCTTAAAGAAACTGGTCCTAGGTTGTTTGATATTTAGTCTTCTGTCAAATTAGAGAAACAGTTGGCAAATTCTAAATAAAAATCCAATAATTACATGGTGACAAATGCATTAATATAAAGCACATGAAAAATTTAAAGGTTATACATATTTCATACAATTATGTACATTAGGATTGCTCTTTAGCTTCAGGATGTAAAATAAATTTTACCAGAATAAAAATGTTTACTACAAATGAAACTTTCTTTGTCCCAAGTTTGCAAAGTGCTCATTTTGGGGCCATGTATACTCATTATCAGAGGCAACATAGCATCATGGCCCACCATGTAGACTTTGAGTCACACAGGACTGTGATCAAGTCCTAATTTTATACCTACTTCATTAATTTATTATGCTAATCAAATGAAATAATCCATGTAACGTATTTAGCACAGTACTTAATACATGTTCAGTATGTTTAATAAATGTTAGCTACATATATAATAAAAATAATAATATTATTATTATTGTTATATGAAGCCTACTTCTTTAAAGGACTTAAGATGCCTTCAAGATAATAGTACATGTAAATTTGTATTTTAAAAGGACTATGGTGAATAAAGCATTATTAAAGACTTAATACTCTGTTAGAATTTATTAATGCTTTGCCTATAATATGACTTCTTTCTGAATTAAGGTATTTTCTTCAAAACAAATTACTTAGTCTAATTATATTTGTGTATTGGAAATCAGACAGTGTGACTGATATTACAGTCACAGCAAACGTCTACTAATTTAAAAATTCCATTATCACAACTAGAAAAAGTAAACTAGAAAAAGCAATGTGATTTGGTATATTCCCATTATTATATTCTCCAAAGTACAGAGAATAAAATTAGAGTTAGTATGCACAGAATGTACAGACAGAGAATAAGAAGTAGAAAGTGTCACGTGTATTAGAATAAGAGAAGAAAATTATGGATATTAAATGGAATAAATTGTATTATACACTGGACCAGGAAATCAAACTGTCATGAAAATTACAGGGCTAAAAGTAGCTATCAAAGGTAGAATAAATGCAGATAAAAGAATTATTGAAATGGGAGGAGGTGCAATAATCTAACTGAAGGAACAAACTATTTAATAGCTTAAAACATAAAAAGAAGATAAAGGTAGTTGGTCATTATTTACAGCAGAAGTTGCACAATAAAAAAAACCTCCTTTGAAACTCGTTTTAAAAATGTGTTTCTTTCCTAAATATCAGGCTTCTAGGTTTTCACCTAGAGAAAACAAACTTTTGATTGGCTACTGGGGAAACCATTCTGCTTCAAATAGTACCTTGCACAATGCTTTCTTGTAGGTTTTTATATCAATTGAGAAACACTGGTGATTGTTGGAGACCTGTCCCACTGTTTCATCGCTTCCCTCTATGTGAATATTGATATTGCCACAAATTTCAGCACTCCCTGAGAAAAACACAATCCACTGTGTGCAGGAAGAATATATTAGACCTACTTATGTGTGATTTAAAAAATCTCCTTTATAATTTCTACTTTTGTGGTATCTTTTATAATATACTAGATCAGTAGTATATCATCCAAATAAATAAATAAATATACATACAACAGAATATACCATCAAAAAGTTCTGATATGGAGTCAGCTTTGGAAGGGGACTAAAGTTTTATTCAGCTCTAGAATTGTAGCTCTAGCTTTAATTAATTAATTAAAAAAATTTTTATTGGGGTATAGTTGATTTACAATGTTGTATTAGTTTCAGGTGTAGAGCAAAGTGAATCTGTTATACATATACATGTATCCGCTCTTTTTTAGATTCTTTTCCCATATAGGCCATTACAGAGTACTGAGTAGAGTTCCCTGTGCTATACAGTAGGTCCTTATTAGTTATCTATTTTACATATAGTAGTGTGTATATGTCAATCCCAATCTCCCAATTTATACTTCCCCACCCTTATCCCCTGGTAATCATAAGTTTATTTTCTACATCTGTAATTTAGCTATAATTTATTATATGCCAGTTGCTTTGCATAATTTAGCTCTGGTCTCCTTAACAACCCAGCACAGAAGCTGGGATGTTAAGGAGTAAGCACAGAATATTTGTATTTCTATTTTACTCATGAGGAAACTGACATCAAATGAGCATAAGTAACTTGTCCAAGGTCACATGGCAGAGTGGGATTCAAATGCAGGTCTGACTCCAGAGCTACTCCTCTTTCTACTCCACTGTCTCTCCCAACTTTACCAAAGGATTCACAATAGACTGAATGGCAAGCTTCTACAATGACATGCAGTCCATTGTCTTTATAAAAAATTGATTTATGCACAAAATTTTACAGGGTATGTCTATTTGCATAACGTGAAACACACCATTTTATGTACACAAGAGCTTTAATTTATTATCCCCCGTTGAGAAAGAAGAATTTTGAAATAGTAAAGAAGAAACTAGCACTACAGCTCATTGCCTCCAAAAGAATTATCCATATGCCTTTTGGGGGCATGGAGTGAACCCCAACAGCTTTATACAAAAACCACAAAATTTTTAAAAGAGTTGTGTTGAAAAAACATTACTAGCTTAGAGTAAAAGAGATTGAGATAGTTCAAAATAAAAAGAGGTTTCTGGGCCTCTATCTTTCAATGAGTAGGAAGAAGGATGAGAAAGCTTCTCACCTACAAACACAGGTCATTTCTTATGGAGAAGGAAGGACAACCAAGAGGACAGAGCCAGGAGCTGAGAGGTTGTTGCCCAGAACCCAGGAGAACAAAAGATTAGGAATATACTCCAATCAAGCAACACTGTCTACTCCTGGAGTATAGAAACCTGACAACATGCACCTGGCTGGATTTCCAAATTGTCATGGACCAGTGGCTGTTGTACATTTTCCCCTTCCCCTTTTTTGAACATCAGTGTCTATGGTAGTGTGGTTTTTCTATCTCTCCAGTGTACGTTGGGTACCTGAGGTAATGGGAAGGTAACTTGCCTTTTTAGTTCATAGGTGTCTGAATCTAAAAATTGCACCAAGGAGCCTCATTGACATCTTGACCTGATGCAGATTATGAGATCATGGATTTTGAGCCTGATGCTATAATTGGATAAGATTTGGACAATTTTGGAAGGGGGAGAATCACATGAGAGAGATGTGAATCATTGAGGTCTAAGGTTAGACTGTTGTAGATTGTCACAACAACAGTCCCCAGTGAATCACTGTTACCCACGTTGATACCCCTTTACAATGTGACTTTGCCCAATCCTCCCATCAAGAGATGGAGATTATTTTCCCTACTCTTTGAATGGGTTGTCCTTGTGACTTGCTTTGGCCAAAAGAAATGTGGCAGATGACACTGTTTAACTTCCAAGGGTAGTGCTTGGACCTTTAAGCCTCTTTTACCCTCTTGGAAAAATGCCTTGAGATTATCATGCCAGGAGTAATAGGTCATATGGAGAGAGAGACCCAGCTGTCTCCACTGACCACCAGCTGAGTGAAGCTGCATGAGTGATCCCAGGTGAGACCAGCAGAAAAATCACCTAGTCGACCCGAAAGAGAATTATGACAAATAATAAATCATTGTTTCAAACCTCTAAGTTTGGGATGTTTGTTATGCAGCAATTGATAACTGAAATAAGCCTGTTTCTTCAGCCTACGAGGACTCCTTGGATAGAATTCTCATTTCTCAGAAGCCACATTAGACCAATAAATGATGCCAAAATAAATCGTATATATTCATAGCATTGAGAAAAGGATTAGAAAAAAATAATATCCCCCAATATTGCCTTGATCACAGTTCTTTTCAGATCCACTTTCTCATGAAAGGCTTGATATACATTAACTCCTGGCTTTACCATGAATTCCCCCAACATTGCTCACCTCCTTTCTTTCCAGGACACGGTTTATCTTCCTTTAAATGAACATTGGGACACCGGTTAATGTGACTGTTCTTTTACTGACTGAAGTTATGAAAAAACACTTCTGTATTTTATGGGGGATCTGCCTGGGGGTTAAAGCCAAATAAAATCTGACTCTTTGTTCACACAACACTGACAAATGAAACTAAACAGAAGTATTTTATTGATTCTCCTGTCCTAGTTCTCTAAAATGGTGCTTTATGCCTCACTTAGATCTTCACCTGATTCATTTGGTATAAAAATATTAACCATTGGTTCCTTTCCAAACTTTCTTTTAGATTCTGTGTAGTATACTGGTTTCTGTAACTTTACACTATCCTGGATATCGTTCTTCCTTTCAAACCCCTATTCTAGAGTTCCTCTTTGGTTTTATATCCACTAATGACTGTGTATTTCTTAATGCTCAATCCTCACCTTTTCTCTCTGGCATGATCTAAGAGCTGAGTGGGGTCAGAAAAGACTTTGAAGTGGACAGATGGTGAGTGCAGGCGTTCAGGAGCTAGGAAACAATAAGGTACTGATTCTGGGACAGGCGGCCACTTAAGAAGTAAAACCCTGGGAATCAAACCATGATGGCTGGAAAGCAGAAAAACACAGGTAACAGGAGAATCCAGAGAAGGAATCCAGGCTGGCAGAGGTGAGACAAGTGATGAGAGACAACCTGACAACAAGGACAGTTCCAAAACCTGGGACTAAAATCATGGGAGCAGGCCAGGGTGGGAATAGAAGTGTAGATGAGCGAGAAATGAGTAAACAACTCTGGAAATGTAGGAGTTAGAAGAGTGAGGGCTGGTACCTACAAAGGTCCAGAGAAAATTCTGCCAAAGGGATTTTTGTGGGGGTGAGTATTTGGTTCCCTGTGGAAAGCACAGCATAAATCAGACCCTCATCATTTCGTGCCTGCATTCTTATAACAGCTTCCTAATGGATTTAATCATGATTATTCTAATTTTAATCTAACTTACATCTACCCTCAGAATAATTTTCCCCAAGTACTGTTTCCAGCAAGGCATACATCTGCTTAGAAACCCACAAGTCTTATTGTACAAAGACTAACTTCCTATTTTGACTTCCAGTTTCCTCCATAATCAGGTTTAACTTCACATTCAAAACTATTTTTCAAATCCTGTTTGAAACCTCTCTGTTCTGTTTTCTTGATCTATTCTTCTGCCAATACTACAATTAATGCAGATTTATAATTGCGTATTTTACAATCTGGTTGGGCAAGAACCTCTCTGTGCAGATACACACACACACACACACAAAACACACCCTCATCGTTCCTCTTTTAAAACTTATCTTGGGGATTCTAGCATAATTTCTTTTCTAGATAAATTCTAGAATAAGTTTGTGTCAGATTCATTTAAAAATGTGTTGATCTTTTCACTGGAATTGCATTGGATTTACATGTTAATTTACAAAGACCTGCCATATTTACAATATTTGAGATCCATTCGGGTTTATAGCCTTAATTTATTTCAATTTTTCTCTTTAATGGTCTTCAGAAAAATTTCATTTTTATTACTCATGTATGTCTTGTTTCACTTTAATTAAATTGATTCCTACCTATTTTATAATTTCTGTCACTATTGTGAAAGGAATTTTTTAAATGAATTTGTGATTGTTATATTTTTTAAAATTAAAATGAACATTTATTTAGAGTAATCATAAGTCTTAAAGATTTCTTTGCTTACCATTGATTTTTGGTGTTCCTCCTGAATTTGTGTTTTATTTTGCTGAAGCATATCTTCAAGTCAATATTTCAGCTAAAAATTTGTGGATGGTAAATTTTCTGAATCCTCTCTTGTCTGTAAATATCTTATTTGGCCATTACACTTGTCTGATAGTTTGTCAGATTATAAAATTCTAGATTCAAAATCATTTTACCTCAATACTAAGAAAATATTTCTCTAGTATCTTTTTGTACCCAATGTTGCTAATGAATTTGAAGTCAACATGGTGCTTTTCTTCCTTATAAATAATGTATTTTTTCTCTTTAGAAGCCTTTAGGATTTTCTGATTAGCCATGAAATATTAAAATTTTGCCATTATTTTCTAGGAGTGGGTCTTTTCTCAATCTTCTTGCTTGGCACTCAGTGGCAATTAATCTAAAAATCTGAGTTGTTTTTCAGATCTGGGGAATTTTATTTGATTTCTTTATTTCTTTTTCTAAGTGCTTTGATTTTCTCTTTCTGGAAATCCCATTATGTGGATTTGTAACTTTTGGGTGGCTCCTCCAAGGCCTTTAACCTTTATTTTATACCTGTCATCTCTCTGTCCATTTGCAGTGTGATCTAAGAGAATTTCTCAGTTTGATCTTTGAGCCTCCAGGTTGCTCTTCAATTTTGCTATTTACCCTTGAGGCTTTTTTTTTTTAACCATTATTTATTTCATTTCCAAAATAGCTCATCTTTTAGACCTGCTCTTGTTTCAAGGATATAGCAACCTCTCTAAATACATCTTATGACAATCATTTTATGTTTTAGTTTTCAACCATTTAGTTTTTCTCAAATGTTTGGTGATTCTTGATTGTATTCATGTTGGACTTGGATTTTCCCTCCTAACCTGTCTGTGAATGCTATAACAATTACCTCAGCTTGCCACTAGTAACGGAGTGTTGTAGGATATGCTATCAGGATGTGACAGGAGCTAGTCTTCTGGAATACAGGCTGCTTGAGTATCACTAGCCACTTGCAGCTGTATCCTACATCTCTGGCCCAAATACCCACCCCAAAATGCCCCTGCTTCATGGTGCTTTGTCTCCTTGTGTGCTTAGTTATTTTTATTATGTACTGAAAACCTTATCTGAGTGGGTTCTTTGAGACCTACAATGAAGTTGCCTTCCTGTGGGGAGAACATGAGTTTGCTTTTGCCAAGTGCCTCGGGCACTACGGTACAGGACCATCTTAGATCTAGTTCTAGGCTCAGGATACCTGGGATTACCAAGGCTGTAAATCTCCAGGAGGGCTGGCCTCAGACTATAACTTCTCAGAAATGTAATTTATCCTTTTCCTTTTCTCCCCGCTCTGCTAAGTGTCAAGCTGTCTGCAGATCCCTGGACTTTGGAAGGGGTGTATTTACTTCTGGTCTGCCCTTATCCTATGAGTATAGCACTTTATGGACTTTGGTTAATGATGTAAAAGTTTCTTATTAGATGCCTCATCTTTAACAGGTCTTGAGGACTACAGTTCCATCCTTCTTGCTTTGCGAGGCCACTAAAACCAAAGCAGAAGTTTATCTTGTTCAGGGCAAAAGCTGTTTTGATATTCAGGTACAGGGCTGGGACCAGGGTAAGGCAAGTCCAGGCCCTGCTCAGGCGCTCTGTGTTTACTTCTCTGCATTCCAGCAATTCCGTAGATTTTTTTGTTGGTAGTCCTTTACTAACTTCTCAACTCTCTGATAAATTTAAGATTTTCGTATATTTTTGTGTCATATGTTTTCAGTGGGAGGGTTGGTCCAAATAACCTAGTCACCTAGCCTTTTGTTACCAGAAATCAAAGTGCTGACTTTTCCTTTGTATCTGGTGGTAGTGCCATATAGTGATGAGGGGAGTAGGGATCAGAACTGCTAGGCTGCTCCTAATGTTGTTTTCAACCAACAGCCCTTTCTTTTTGCCCTGGGGCTCCTTCCCTTTTTCCTGAACCCACTTGTACATTTTTTTCTAGCCATATTCTCTTTTGTACATTTTTGGGCAAAAGTTTCTTCTTTCAATCCATTTCTATCTCTTGTCTTTTAGGTATTCCTAATTCCGTTTTCATCAAAGGCACTTGTTTTTCAGAGCTGATGAGTTGGGGTTTTTTTGTTTTTAACTCTTCTATGAGGGAAGCTGCAGGGTGTACATTACAGTACTTTTTCCAATTTGGGAATATTTCTTCAATCCCATGTAACCTTGGCTCCAAGTCTGTGGGGCAGGCTTAAAGAAGACTTAAAAGAAACCAGTTTAAAAAAAAAAAAAAAGAAACCAGTTTTTCTTGCCTACCATATCTCATTGGCAATAAACTATATAAATAAAATTAGATGGCTACTGTAAAAAAATTGCAGATGATATTAAAATTACAAAATCAACAAAAAACTGAGAAAATGCCACTGTTGGAGTTTATATAATCAGCACACTGCCGAAACAACTGGTTGAAAAGTGAATAATGCGAATCAATCACCTAGCTGTTTGTTCTATACAGAAACAAACATATGTATACTACATTTTAAAATATTTGGAAGATTGATTGCATTTTTATTTTTCATCTGGCTGTTTGGTAGTATGTAGAAATAGCCTGAGGCAAGTAAATATGATAATAAGGCAAATACTCTCAGAAGTCTACTTTGAAGAATACAGACTTAGCATAACAAACAGGTGATAGGGAGTAAAAAACAAAAAACAAAGCTTGGTTCCTATTAGAGGATTCAGGTTTTACTAAACTCTATATTTCAGAGTTTTGAAAATGTGTAAATTTAGAATAATAAAAATACTTACATGACTTACTCCACAGGTTTTGGGAATGTATTTTACAAATTTCAAAGTATTACACAGATGTTAGTTATTCTATTTTACAAGTGCTAACTGAGCATCTATTATATGCCAAGTTCTGCAATGTGCTATAGGAAATACTAAAGGTAAGTAAAACACAATCTCTGCATTCAGGTACTTGATAACATAGTGAGAAGGGTTAAAAACTAACTCAGTTGTGAAACTGTGATGCATAAGAAAGTAAAGGCACAATGTGCTATGAGGAAGGGCTTGGGAAAGCTTTTTTTGGAGGAGTAGAACTTGAAATGGACTTTAAAAGATTAGTAGGATGTTATGCTGTGGATCTATGGTGGTGATGGGGAAGAAGAGTCTGTAGAACAGACTGAGAAAGATGTGGAAGTGAGAGAGTTAGGTATACTGAGTAGCTCATAGTTTGAATTGGTTGAAATAAAGGAAGTTCAGATCTAACTGCATAGGATTTTGACTGCTGGACAAGATGTTGGAACTTTATTCTGTATAAAGTAGGTGCTTGAAACAGGGAAAATCATGATCAAATCTGGGGTTTAGGAATATTATTTCCCGCGGTACTGTATTGTGAATAAGAGAGGGGAAAGTTAGAAGTGCAGTAATATAAATAAAAAATACAAAAATAAGACTATAGGGCTTCCCTGGTGGCGCAGTGGTTGAGAGTCCGCCTGCCGATGCAGGGGACACGGGTTTGTGCCCCGGTCCAGGAAGATCCCACATGCCGCGACATGCCGCGGAGCAGCTGGGCCCACGAGCCATGACCGCTGAGCCTGCGCGTCCGGAGCCTGTGTTCCGCAACGGGAGAGGCCACAACAGTGAGAGGCCCGCGTACCGGAAAAAAAAAAAAAAAGACTATAAATTGAGATGGTGAAAATGTATAGATGGGAGAAGCACTGTGGAACTGACAGGATTTGGTGAAGGAATAAAGGAATGAATAATCATAAAGGATAGGAGATTTTGGCTCCAGAACTGGCCTTGCAAAATAATCCTTGGGAATTAATTTCACCACTCTGGGCACCACTCCTATCATCTGTAAAAACATTGAATTAGATGATAATTAGTGCATTATTAACTCTATGATCATATAATTTGCAGGTTTTACACTTGAGAACCAAGGAAGCTGGGAGGGATGTTGATGTCATTAAGAAGAGAAGAAACATAGGAGAGGAACTTTTTTTTTTTTTGGCTGCGCTCTGAGGCATGCAGGATCTTAGTTCCCTGACTAGGGATCGAACCTGTGCCCCCTGCAGTGGAAGCCCAAAGTCTTAACCACTGGACCACCAGGGAAGTCCGAGAGGAACTAACTCTGAGAAGAAATGTTGAATTTAAGATGTTCGCAGACCATACATTGTTCATGACCATCATGCAGCTGATACATAGGCCTGGAGATTCAGAGGAAGGTCTAGGGTGTAAATACACAAGTAAATGAAGCTGTGGGGCTTGGGAGAGTGCACCAGAAGCATAGAATATGAAGAGAAAGAGAGCTAAGCACTGAACTTTGGGCATAGCATTTAAAGGGAGGGTTGAGGAAAACAAGCCAGTGAAAGAGCCTAAGAAGATTCTACAGAGGTAGAGGGGAAAGAATATAGTGTCAAATGCTGCTGAGAGGTTAAGTAGTAAGAACAGTAGGAGCCACTGGATTGGTAATCATCGGCTATTGGTGTTCTTTGAGAAAGCAGTCTCACTAGATGGGGAGTAGATCGTAGAATCAGTTAGGAGCAAGTAGAGGGCTATTACTGGCAGAGAGAATTCTTGGAGTAGTTATGTGATAAGAGAGACATGAGAGTCTTTGCATGGAGAAAATGGAGTAGAAGTGGATTATGAGTCTCTGCATGGAGAAAATGGAGTAGAATTGGGAAGAGTGATTTCTGGTATGACAAAAGGACATGGCAGAAGAGGTTAGTTCCTCAAAGCTAACTGAGCAACCAGAAGTAAAGCTGATGCAAGGGCATTCATGGGTTCAGCAGGGGCGTCTATTCTCCCAGAGATCTCCAGGTTGAGGGCTGCCCTCTTCCCACTGAGTGCTGTCCTACTGGATGGTTCCAAAGAGTAACAGTAATTGGTTAATATAGAAACCTTTCAGGTGACTCTAGGATATGAATACAAGGAAAAGTTTTACATATTTCGGGACAATTCACAAAGGAGAAATGAGCTTCCTTACTGATCCCTAAACATAACACAGAAATCAAACTTCTCTCTAGTAGTCAATGGCCCCACCATGACACACCTGCTCCCTCCTGCTTCTCTGCAAGGAAAGATGCTCCAGATACTGACAATTTATTCTTTCCCTGTTTAGAGGCATAATATAAAGAACTGAGGGACTTCCCTGGTGGTGCAGTGGTTAAGAATCTGCCTGCCAATGCAGGGCACATGGGTTTGATCCCTGGTTCGGGAAGATCCCACATGCTGCGGAGCAACAAAGCCCGTGCACCACAACTATTGAGCCTATGCTGTAGAGCCTGTGTGCCACAACTACTGAAGCCTGCGCGGTTAGAGCCTGTGTTCCGCAACAAGAGAAGCCACCGCAATGAGAAGCCCGCGCACCGCAACGAAGAGTAGCCCCTGCTTGCTGCAACTAGAGAAAGCCCCCACGCAACAACGAAGACCCAATGCAGCCAAAAAATAAATAAATAAAATTAACTGAAAAAGAAAGAACTACTCTATTAAAAAACAAACAAAACTGAAAGGAAGCAAAGGTAATTTAAAATTCTTGGATTTCAAAAGTTATTCAAAATAGAACTGGTAATGGAAGTACATTTCTGAAGCAGTAAGACATTGCCTGCTTGTACTGCTTAGGCCCAGAATCAACTGCAACATGTCTAGGACTTGGCCTTTATGTGGTTTCTCTCTGGACCCTCCAGGAATATAGATGTGATTGCTAGGCAATTGTTTTCTGACCACCGATTAGTGTGAGATCGATGAGCTACTTGCCTTTTTCAACTGAGGAAGAGGGTTGCTGGGTGGGTGACTATCAGGGGACAGAGTTGTTATGAACTTTCTATTTTAGCTTGTATTTGAATTTTACTTTATTTTTTTCTAATTGCAGAATTTGTATGACAGTGAGAAATTACTCCTGAAAAGAGAGACAGGATAGAGAAACCTTGAATCCTGGAGAATCTAGAGCTGGAACTTCTGGCAATGTCTTTTTCCTGCTTCAGTTATACACCTTATACTACCTTAAATCAGCATCTGGATGGATAGGGTGGATACAGAAAAAACACACTATTAGTTTTATTTCCATTTTGTAAGCTACACTTTGGGATAGATTACTCATTTTTTCCATAAGCATCAACTACTTTTTTCCTGAGGATTTACTAAAAGGGAAAAATGTTGGTAACTATTTTAGAACTTTCCTGAGGTGAATACAGAGTCAGGGAAAATCACATAGTTATGGCATCATCCCTCTTTCAATATTTTTAGAGGTGAAATCAAAGTATATTGAGCATCAAGCAAAAAATGCATAAAAAGGCAACATGCAAGCTTGCAAGGTACATGTGAGTGAAAAAGGACAGACCTGTTTTGCCTTGAGAAGTAGGGGTAGAGAGGTAGGAAGAGAAAAAATAGAGTGGGGTTAAGGGCTGATTTTATGTATGAACCTTAGGTGTGTTAGCACTAGCTTGTAAAGCAAATGTCTTCTCCCCCATTAACTACTTCCTTGGGTCTCTGTACACCTGCAATCAGTAAATGATCTGTTGAAAACGCATCTGACCCTGGCACCGTGTCATAATCCAGGAAGAGCTCTGTACTCATCATTACTGTCTCTACTTTCTCTCCTCCTGTTCACTCCCACCAACTGAAATCAAATTTTGTCCCTGCTTCTCTAATAAAACTGTCTTGGCAATATGGATTCTCCAGCTATTAAATCCAATGGTCACTTGTTGGCTCTTACCTCTTTTCCCTACTCTCTCCGGCATTTGGCACTATTGGCTGTTCCCATCTTCATGGCACGCTCTCACTCTGGACTCTTATGACACTATTCTCTTTAGTCTTGTTTTCCATCTACTCCTCAGTCCCCACTGCTATCGCTATAGTTTAAGTCCTCATAGTTCCTTGTTTGGGCCATTCAATAGTCTGCTACTGTTTACATTGTCACTAGAGTTGTACAGCTAGAATCCATCCACCTCTCAACTGCCAAAGTCATTTTTAAAAAGCATAAGTCTATTCATGTTCTTCAATGAGTAAACCCTTAAATGACTCCCCATTGCTCACAGGATCAAGCCCAAACTTCAAAGCCTATCACACAGTCTTTGCCTACCTCTCCCCCCATCAATTGCTGTGTTCCATCTTATATCCCAAACCATAGCAAACTGACATATTTATAGACCATGCTCTTTTATTCCTCTGTGTCTTTGTTCCCTTTACCTGGTCTGAAATGTGCTCGTTCTCTTTTGCCTGCTTAGTGAACACTCACTAATCTTTCAAGATTCAGTTTATGTCCTTTCCTTTATGAAGCCCTCTGACTGCTCTGCACACTGGTAGAATTGGCCTCCCCGATTTGTGCCCTACAGTATCTTATAAATGCCTCTATTTTAATACCTACAACACTTTACAATTTATTCCCTGTTTACTTGTTTTTTTGTTCTAGACTCTAAGCTACTTAAGGACAAGGACTGTGTCTTAGATATTCTTCCCATACTCCTGGCACGTAACTTTTATTAAATTTTTTTTCTCCCTATAAGTCAAAGGCTTTTAGGATATTCAGAGATTTGTGCAACCATCACCTTAATTTTAGAACATTTTCATTACCCCAAAAGTAATCTCTTAGCCATAATCTCCTCAAATCCCCTACACCTCCCAGCTCTAGGTAACTAGCAAACTACTTTCTGTCTCTGTGGACTTGCCTATTCTGGACATTTCATCTAT
Source organism: Phocoena phocoena (assembly GCF_963924675.1). Lineage (NCBI taxonomy): Eukaryota > Metazoa > Chordata > Mammalia > Artiodactyla > Phocoenidae > Phocoena > Phocoena phocoena. The sequence goes on along the minus strand of NC_089233.1, from coordinate 47,440,587 downwards.
GAAATCACACAATATGTGGCCTTTTATGTCTAGTTTCTTTTGCTTAGCATAATATTTTCAGTGATCATCCATATTGTACCTCATTTACTTTTTTGCTGAATAATATTCCATTGCATGGATATAACAAAGTATATTCATTATTCATCAGCTGGTGAACATTAGGTTTTTCCCACTTTTTGGCTACTATGAATAATGCTGCCATTTGTGTACAAGTTTTTGCATGGGAATGTTTTCAGTTCCCTTGGATACACACCTAGGGTGTAATTTCTGGATCATATGGTAACTCTATGTTTAATCTTTTGAGGAACTTCAAGGCTGCTTTCCAAAGCATTGTACCATTTAAAAAATTGAGGTGAAGTTCATAATATATAAGTAACCATTTAAAAATGTACAATTAAGTGACTGCTAGTGCATTCACAACCACCATTTCTTTTTAGTTTCAGAATTTTTTCTTGGGTCTTCCTTGGTGACGCAGCGGTTAAGAATCCACCTGCCAATGCAGGGGAACATGAGTTGGATCCCTGGTCCGGGAAGATCCCACATGCCGTGGAGCAACTACTGCAAGCCACAACTACTGAGCCCAAGCACCACAACTACTGAAGCCCATGTGAACCTAGAACCCGTGCTCTGCAACAAGAGAAGCCATAGCAATGAGAAGCCCGTGCATGGCAATGAAGAGTAGCCTTCGCTCACCACAACTAGAGAAAGCCCACACGCAGCAATGAAGACCCAACGCAGCCAAAAAAATAAATAAAAAACAACAAAAAAACCCTTTTTCTTTAACCCAGAAATTCACTCTATATTCATTAAATAACTCCCCATTATCTCTTCCCCCATCCACTGGCAACCACTAATCTGTTTTCTGTCTCTATGGATTTGCCTATTCTGGATATTTCACATATATTTCATATAATAAAAATCATATAATATGTGGCCTTTTGTATCTGGCTTCTTTCACATATCATAACGTTTTTGAGGTTTATCCAACTTGTAGTATGTTCCAGTACTTCATTCCTTTTCATGGTTGAATTCCATAGTATGTATACACCACAACTTGTTTATCGACTCATCCATTATTTAGGTTGCTTCCACCTTTTAAATATAATAAATAATGTTTTTATAAACATTTGTATACAAATTTTCAGTGTGGACATATGCTTTCATTTCTCTTGGGTGTGTTCCTAGTAGTGGAATTGATGGGTCATATGGTAATTCTAAATTTAACTTTTTGAGGAACTGCCAAACTGTTTTCCACAGTGGCAGTACCATTTTACATTCCTACTAGCAATGTGTGAACGTTCTTATTTCTCTGCATCATTGTCAAATCTTGTTATTTTCCTTTTTTGTTTTTTATTATAGGCATCCTAATAGATATGATGTAATATATCATTGTGGTTCTGATTTGCATTTTCTTAATGACCAATGATGTTGAATGTGTTTTCATGCATTTGATGGCCATTTGTATAGCTTCTATGGAAGAGCATCTATGCAATTCCTTTGCCTATTTAAAAATTGGGTTTTTTGTCATTTTTTTTGATGAGTTCTAAGAGTTATTAATATATCCTGAATACTAAACCTTTATTGAATGTATGATTTGCAAACATTTTCTCCCATTCTGTGGGTTGTCTTTTCAGTTTCTTGATGATGTCCTTTGAAGCATAAAAGTGCTTAATTTTGATGACATCCAGTTTGGTTTTTTTTTTGCTTGTGCTTTTCGTGGCATATCTAAGAAATCATTGCCTAATATAGGGTCACAAAGATTTATGTCTATGTTTTCTTCTAAGAGTTTTAAAGATTTACCTATTATATTTAGGTCTTTGACACATTTTGAATTAGTTTCTATATACAGTGTGCAGTAGATGTCCAACTAGTATGAGATAGGTGGCTTTCCAGATGCCCTCACCATATGTTGAAGAATTATTATTCCCCTTCCCCATTAACTCAATGTTTTGGCATCTTTGCCAAAAATATATTGACAATAAATGTGAGGATTTATTTCTGAACTTTCAATGACATTTTATTGATCTATATGTCTATCCTTATGCCAGTACCACACTGTCTTAATTACTGTAGTTCTGTAGTAAGTTTTGAAATTGAGAAGTGTGAGTCCTCTAACTTTATCCTTTTTTTTCAAGAAGAACATTCATTTCCATATTAATTTTCAGATTGTTTTATTAATTTCTGCAAATAAATTAATTAATTGATCTTCTGCAAAGATCCCAGGAAGCTGGGATTTTGATAGGATTATATTGAATCTGTAGATCAAATTGGAGAGTACTACCATCTTAACAATATTAAATTTTCCAATCCATGAACATGGGAAGTATTTTCATTTATTGAAGTTTTCTTTAATTTCTTTTAACAATTTTTGCAGTTTCAGAGTATGAGCTCTGCACTTGTTAAATTTATTTCTAAGCACTTTATCTATTTCAATGCTATTGTAAATGAAATTGTTAATTGCATTTTTGGTTTGTTTACTGTGATGGTATAGAAATAGAATCAATTTTTGTCTATTAGTCTTTTATCCTGCAACCCTGCTGAACTCATTTATCAGTTCTAATAGTTTTTTAGTGGATACCTTAGGATTTTCTGTGTATAAGATCATGTCTTTGGTAAATACAGATAGGTTTACTTCTCCCTTCCCAATCTTTATTTCTTTTTCTTATCTAATTGCCTTGGCTAGAACCTCCAGTACAATGTTGAATAGGAATGGCAAGAGTAGACATCCTTGTCTTGTTCCTGATCTTAGGCGGACCATACCAGGAAAGCATTCAGTCTTTCACCATTAAATATATTAGGTGCCAGTTTTTCGAGGATGCACTTTATTAGGTTGACAAGTTCCCTTCTATTCCTAGTTTGTTGAGTGTTTTTATACAAAAGGGAAGTTGACTTCTCAAGTGCTCTTCCTGCATCAATTGAGATGACCATGTGGTCTTTGTCATTTGATCTATTGATGTGGTGTGTTACATTAACTAACTTTCAGATGTTATACCAACCTTGCATTCCTGGGTTAAATGCAAATAAATATTCCTTAAATTGAATTCATGGTGAGCAAAGTATCTGAGGATTGGGTAAAAATTAACTTGTTAAACGGCCAGAGAAACAAGATTGGAAAATAATTTCCATTTTAAGATAGTAATTAGTTAGGAATCATGGAAACTTTGAAAGTAGAATTGCTATTGTGGAAAGATTATAAGAGACTATAAGAATATAAATTAAAGCACTTAACCACTCTTTGAGTTCTATACTTTTCATTTAAAGTTCTAGAACTAGATCTTCATGATATTCTAGATTTAACAAAACTTAACCTGTCTCAAATATCCCTACTCTATAAAAATTACTGTAAGCCTTTTCTCATAGATTTGCTCAATCTCTCCCACTGCACTCCTTCTCTTTTTCTCTCTCTCTCTCTCTCTCTCTCTCACACACACACACACACACACACACACATCCTTCCCACGTATTGTCCTAAATGAGAGTATCGTTACTATTTATCCTAATTGAATATTTTAAAGTAGTTATCCAAAAGTAGTGTTAATTAGGAATATAGTGAAGTTACATATGATTTTCTAATCAGCTTCCACCCTTAGTGCTAAAACCGCTCATAGAGAACCATAAGGACAGAAAAACTTACTTTTAATTGTGACCCCAAGAATTATCAATATTTCTATTAGCAGGGACAAGGGCTTCATTTTCTCCTAAGCAGCTCCTTCTTACTGTAACACAGGCAGAACTAGGTGGCTGGTCCACAAGCTTCCTCTTTTTAGGTCTGTAGGGGTCAGGACTTGGTTGCTAAGCAACAATTTCTTTACTCTTGGGCCAATGAGCTGCCAGGCCAGGAAGTTCCTTTCAACGGGGAATGAAGGCAGCTGATGGACAGAGCAGGCTGTGGGGAAGGAACCATATCTAGTTTCTTTCTTCTCCGGTGAGAGATAAGTGGTAGGCTTGAAATAGGTAGGAGTTGCTCTCTGAATTCTGTTCAGAGTTGCTGGAAATTCTTATTTTTATGGTACCTCCAGAGATGCAAGCTGCAATTATGTGAAAACACAATTAACTAACCTGACATCGTCCTTTAATCTAAGATCTCAAGGCTATGGTGGACAGGAAATATATGGACCAAGTCTGCTATGGTCCCCATCTTGGTGAAAATGTTTATACTCTGTTCAGGTAAGGAACTGCTGACATTTTACTAGGACCAAGACAAACAAATCCCAGTCATCAATTACATTTTTGAAAAAGAAAAACAAATACCATATGCTAACACATATATATGGAATCTAAAAACAAAAATGGTTCTGATAAACCTAGGGGCAGGACAGGAATAAAGACGCAGGCATAGAGAATGGACTTGAGGACAAGGGGAGGGGGAAGGGTAAGCTGGGACAAAGTGAGAGCGTAGCATTGACATATATACACTACCAAGTGTAAAATAGCTAGCTAGTGAGAAGCAGCCGCATAGCACAGGGAGATCAGCTCCATGCTTTGTGACCACCTAGAGGGGTGGGATAGGGAGGGTGGGAGGGAGGGGCCGCAACAGGGAGGGGATATGGGGATATATGCATACATATAGCTGATTCACTTTGTTATACAAGGGAAATTAACACAACATTGTAAAGCAATTATACTCCAATAAAGATGTTAAAAAAAAGGGTGCTTCATTAAACTTTCATTAAAAGGTGTTTAAAAATGCCTTCTTTACTCTCTTAAAATATATGGGCATTTTATGAATGAATACCCTTAAGGCTAGGACCAGAAATCAAAATGAATATTAGGTAAAGTATCGCAATATTAACAATACCCAAAGAATGGAGTTAGTAGAGAAATCATACCTAAAATATATCCAACTTTTACAGTGTGTTCAGGTAATTACTTCAGAAACAGATGTATTTATTGCCTTGAATTTTTAGGTTTACTCCCTGTATTCTCATTGCTGTTGTGACAAATTACTACAAATTTAGTGGGTTAAAAATAACAGAAAAAAAACCCAGAAATGTATTGTCTTACAGTTCTGGAGGTCAGAAGTCCAAAAGGATTCTTACAGGACTAAAATTAAGAGCAGATCTAATTGGTTCTGGGGGCTCCAGGGGAGAATCCATTCCTTGCCTAGAAGCATCCAGATTTTAGTGGCTGCCCACACTTCTCAATTTGTGGCTACATCACTCTAATCTGTGCACAATCATCATTTGCCTTCTCCCCTTCTGTGGTTCAATCTCCTTCTGTCTCCCTCTTACGACACTTGCGATTACATTTAGGCACCACCAAAATACAGGATAATCTCCTGATCTCAAAATCCTCAGTCATATTGGCAAAGTTCCTTTTGCCAAATAAAGTAACATTCATAGGTTCTAGAGATTAGGTCCTGGAGATCTTTGGGACCGTTATTCAGTCTACCAGTGTCCCTAATATCTTTTCCTCTCACCAAGAGACTTCAAAATAGAACTGGCCCAACTTCTGTACTTTAAAAAAGTATCTAAATAAAATTTATTTAAACTCTTAACATCATCCATTAAACATTCTTCAAACAACCTTTTTTTCCAGTCCCCATTTGGATCCAGAATTAACAGCATCTTCCAGCAGATGATTTTGCTTCCTATTTTCATGGAAACTGAGGCCATTTGACCTATCTTACCTCGACTTCCTTCCTTTTTATTAAAAAAACATTTTTGAATCTCCATTGCTTCTTTTTTTCCTAATTCATCCCAAAAGATGAAATGCACTTCCTATATTCTAAATCCAAACTTCTCTCACTTTTGATTCTATCCACATTTACTTTCTCTGGTACTTCACTCTATCTAACATTTGTTCTTTTCTCTTCTAACTTTTTCTCTCTCTCTCTTTTTGTTTCAATCTTTTTGTACCAATCTTCTTAATTTAAAAACTCTTCATTCCACCTCTCCTAGAAAAATTTTCCCTTGACTCTCGTATCCTTGCTACTGCTATCTTTTCTACTTATCCCTTACCCTCTAAACATCTTGAAAGAATACTCCTTAATCACTGCTTCTGGCTTGTTGCCTCTCACTTATTCTTCAACTACTTGTTTTTATTTTCACTAATTTACATAGACTATAAATCCAATTATCTTTTCTCAGTTCTTATCCTACTTGATCTCTGTGAGACATCTGATATTTCTGACCATAAACATCTTCTTGAAAACATATTATTGGTTTCTCTGAAAATTGAATTGCAGTTACTTTTTTACACTTTGAACACATCTTCTCATTCTTCTTCTACCACTCCCTGCCTCATTCATTTACATGTTGAAAATCTGCTATATGCTAAAGATGAAAGGTAATACTCTTTGAGGTGTTCATTCATTTTATTTGTTAGTTCCTCTCTTGGTCTTCACATTAAATTAGGGGCTCACATTTTGGTGTCATGTGCTCCTCCTTAGTTTTGCCAGCATTTCTCTACGGATGCTCACTTAACTTTCAGTTATTCAATAAATTTTTATTATGTGCCAAGTATTGTGCATTTTCTGTGGATGGTGAGCAACAAGATATATTTCCCAGCCTCAGACAGTTTATAAGTCTAGAGTGAAAGGCAAATATTAATGAAATAATCACAAAAATAAATGTATAATTAAAAACTATAAAAAGTGCTTTATAGGAAAATGAATGAGTACTGAGGACACAGAAGAGGAAGCTATACGTAGAGGTCAGGTGGGATCAGAATCAGGAAGGGCTTTGCCAGGGAGTGAATTTTGCCAGCTAAACTCTGAAGAATGAGAATGGGTTAAATAAGCAAAACATGTCCTAGGTATAGTGATAAACATGTGAAAAGGCCATGTGGTGAGAATGAGACATGTTCAAGGAACTGAAAAGCTCTAAGGGCTGCTATGGTTGGAATCAGAGATGGGTGGTGGGGGTGGAGCATGGTATAAGGTAAAGCAGAATTGGTAGGTGATGGTCACTCCTAAATGATTCAGTTTTTATAAGACTGTGTTAGTCATCTTGGGCTGCCATAACAAAATACCACACACTGGGCGGCTTAAACAACAGAAGTTAGTTTTCTCACAGTTCTGGATGCTGGAAGTCCATGATCAGGGTACAGCATGGTCTGCTTCTTGTGAAGGCTCTCTTCCTGGTTTGCAGATGGCTGCCTTCTCACTGGGTCTTTACATGATGGGGGACAGTGGAGTTACAATGCGGGAGTCAGAGGGAAGGGGAGAGAGAGAGAGAGTGTGAACTCTTCTCCTTTTTATAAGGCCACAGTCCTACTGGATTAGGGCCCCACTCTTAAGACCTCAGTTAACCATAATTACCTCCTAAAGACCCTATATCTAGATATAAGCACATTGTGGGCTATATGAATTTTGGGGGAACTCAGTTCAATCCATGGTAAAGTCCACCACAAAGTTACTGAATGATTTACAACAGTAAAATGACCTGATCACACTTGACAAGATAACTCTAGATTCAGGGCAGAGGGGTAAGAAAACTTTCCTGTAGTTAATAAATGTGGGAGTCATTGATGTAACTCAGGATTTTCCAACCTCAACGGTATTGACATTCTTTATTGCAGGGGACTGTCCTGTGCATGGTAGGATGCTTAGCAGAATCCTTGGTTTACATTCACTCAATGCCAGTAGCATTTTTCCCTCAGGTGTGACAACCAAAAATGTCTCCAGATATTGCCAATGTCCCCAAGGGAGGCAGAATTGCCCCTGGTTGAGAATTAGAGTTATAACTGAAGCCATGAATATGGATGAAATTATTCAAAGAATGAACTCCAAAATGTAGTGGCTGAAAAGGAAGATGGGCCAACAGAGGAGGCTATAAAGGAATGACCAGACAAGAGGAAACTCAAAAGGCTGACAAAATTAAAGGAAAAGAATGCTGTCAGGAGGAATAAGAGGTTAATACTATTAAATGCTGCTGAGAGATCTTGTAAGAGAAAAATTGAAAAATGTCCATTAAATATCACATGAAGGCCATTGATTACCTTAATAACAGCCGTTTCAGTTTATTTATAGGATAGAACCCAGATTACAGTGGACTGAAGAGCAGAAAGTGGGATACAAGAAAATTGACACGTTTTGCAAAGGAGGAAGTTACTTTGGAAAGTAACTTCCCTTAGTAGTAGGAGTGTGGGATCATGGGAAGCATTTGTATTTATTTGTATTTTATTTATTTTAACATGCAAGAAACCTGAGAAAGTTTAAAAGTTGATGGATGGTCCCAGTTCTTTGAGTCAACATGAGATAAAGGATAATCAGTAGTGCAGTGCTTCTAAGAAAGCACAGGTGGCAGACTTTCCTGGCGGTGCAGTGGTTAAGAATCTGCCTGCCAATTCAGAGGACATGGGTTTGAGCCCTGGTCCGGGAAGATCCCACATACTGCAAGCCTGTGCACCACAACTACTGAGCCTGCACTCTAGAGCCCACGAGCCACAACTACTGAAGCCCGCACGCCTAGCGCCTGTGCTCCGCAACAAGAGAAGCAACTGCAATGAGAAGCTTGTGCACCGCAACAAAGAGTAGCCCCCGCTCGCCGCAACTAGAGAAAGCCCACATACAGCAACAAAGACCCAACGCAGCCAAAAATAATAAATAAATAAATAAACATTAAAAAAAAGAAAGAAAGCACAGATGGAAGGACTGGCTCTGGGTTGGGGTGGAAACAGTTTCTCTGTTGTAACAGAAGAGAAGGTGCCCAGTATAATGCACTTTCCTGCACACATTGCATTTCTAACTAAGGACTCAATATCTTTCCCATGAAATCTGAAACTGCTCCTGTATTGCCAAATATTATTAATATTGCTATTTTCCTCAACTATACCGTGAAACCCTAGATTCTTTCTCTTTCTTATTCTCTTCCCCAAATCTATTTCATTACCAATTTTTATTGATACTACCTTGGTAATGTGCCTTAGAGTCCCGCTTTTATTTCCACTGCCAACAAATGAGTGCATATTTTCATTATTAGCTCAAATGTCACTTCCTTCTTGAAGCTTTCCCTATTTCTCTCAAACAAATTTTTATGTACTTCACAGCATTAAAAGAAAAACAGAAGCAGAAACAATGTCAAAATTAACAAAATTATCTTACTGTTATTAATCATCCTCATGAGAGTGTCCTGTTACTCAAAACATTTCATTCTTTACAATTCTTAAGCCCCCCTTTCTTCCTCTTATTAAAAACCTGTTCCAAATAATTATTTGCTCTTACACACCTGGCTTAAGTACAACACAGATAACACAGCACCCCAATTGTCAAATAAATGTGGATTCACCACACCCACCAAATCAGCCTTGTCTGATATTTAGAAACACCATAAATTTGGGGATGGGGTTACCAAACTTCCTCTAAATTCTAGGTCACCCTACTCCTATGGTGTACTCGAACGGAGCCGGGTTTTCAGATCACCTGCAGACTAGCATTGCCCAGATTCAAGCGAGCCCTTTAGACTAGCGCCTTGACTGAAGCAATTGGTGGGGGAATAAAACCGATAAGATGATGGGCTCTGGTTAACACCCACTTGAACTTGCTTTGATGTGACTTCTTTCCGTTTCCAGTATAAGGTTCTGGTTGCCCACTACTTCCCGGTTCTTAAACCCTTGAGTAGTTCAGTTTACTTTTGTTCTTTCCAGACTTCACCGGAGTCGAGAGAAATACGTAATTTTTACTACAAGGTCAAGGAGCTGATTGTATATGGTCTGGAACCATTTCCTAATCCTTTCACTTCTTTCGGTTATATTTGCCCACCAAGAGGAAAGCTTCAGATTATCCGGTAAAATTCGTCCAGACGGGGCGGTGACAGTGAAAGTATACAATTCGTGTTGACTCACATCTCCTCGCACTTCCACTTCTTCCAGGCCCTGAGGCAGCTTTTCCCAGTCAGCGCGCAATCACCTGGCGCACCTGGCCCTTCCTGTAGGCCACGCCCTCGGGTTTTCCCAGCGCCGCGAAGCCGCAAGGAAGCGCCCAGCGCCTCACGGTGCTCCCGCGGGGCCGCCCCACGCCCCGCCCCAGTCGTGAGCCACCTCCAGCCCCCTCGAGCCTTGGCTCCGCCCCCTCCAGCTCCCCAACGTCCTCGGCGTCGGGCCCGAGCCTGCGCCTGCGCGTGCGCCCTAGGGCCGAAGTCGGGGCGCGCGGCAGCTGGAACGCGGAGAGCGGCGGGCGGTGCAGCCAATGGGAGGCGGCGCTGGCTAGAGGCTGGGAGGCGGGGCCTGCGCGGGTGTTAGGTTAGCGCGAGGCGTGACCTACTTGACAGGCTCTGAGGTGCTGCTGTGGTGGCTGCCGCGGGGCTGAGGCAGGTGGGAGCCGGGACCGAGTGCGTACTGAGGGAGGAGGGCGGCGACTGGAGAGCGGCGAGCGGCGCGGGACCCGGAGCCTCTTCCACTTTTTCCCTCCCGAGCGCCCCCTCCCACCCCTCCCACTCCGCATACACCCTGTTTGCCCGTGAGCCTGGGGAACTTGCAGCTTAAAGCCAGCCACCCCCACAGCAACATGTACCCCAGCAACAAGAAGAAAAAGGTGTGGAGAGAGGAGAAAGGTAACCGGCCCGTCGAGTCTCGGGGGGCGGGGGTGGGGTGGGGTGGGGGCGGGAGTCAGGGCTGTGTGTGCAGCGGCGCCCTCCGCCCCACTCCCGCCTCGCGCCCGGCTGGCCGGTGCCGCCTCCCTGGCGGGTCCGTGTGTACACACGCGCGTACGCGCGCGCACGCCGGCGTGCACGCGCCGCCCCCGGGTACCTGCCGCTAGCGCACGTGTGGACGCACGCCCCTCTCTGCCGCCCGCCGCGCCCGGTCACCTTCGCCCCGCTAGCGGCGCGGACCGCCGCTCGGCGGCCCGCGGGCTCCGTACAACTTGTTCAGGCCCCCGCACCCTGTCCCCGCACCCCAGCTGGGACTTTCGGACTCCCGGCCCGGGTGTCCCGCGGATACGTGCCCGCCAGCTGGCACGCCGGCTGCAGCTGCTGCTGCTGCTCCGCGCCCGCCGAGCCTCAGACGTTCACCCCTCGCCTCTGTCCCCTGTCTCCTCATCCGCTGGCTGGGCGTCCTCACCTTCGGGTGTTCAGCCAGGGCCCCTGTTTCTGCGCCGCAGTGTGACTTTTGAAACCTGGATATCTGGGGGAACCTACAACGAGCGGGTCTTGTCCGCGAGGCTAAGTGCAGTCAGAGAAGTCTGAATGGGCTTTTCTCTGCTGTGACTTCCTCTAGATTCCATCCCCATTCATAGTCTGAAGTTGCTCCGAGTAAGAGTATGAGACTGATGTCGATCTCTGTGAATGAGCCCATCCCTGAGTTTCGTGCAGATCAAAGCGTATCCAGATCAGCCTGGTTGACGGTGACGCTGATGTCGATGAGACACAGAGGCGTGCGACCCAACCCTCTTTTCTCCATCTCCCTCCCTGTATTTCTCTGACATCATAGTTAGGGAATATTCCAAGGTAAAACTTGAGTCTCTGTAGTTTTTCTTTTCTTTTCTTTTCTTTCTTCTTTCTCCTTCCTTCCTTCCTTTCCTCTTTCCTTTTCTTCCTTTTTTTAAAAAAATTCTTTAGCAGCTGATTGTACAGAAGTGTAGTAAAAAGTATTCGCACTGCTACTGCTCTGTATCAGGAGTGAGGTCGAGTGAGGGAAGTGCAAATCTCTCCTAAGTATCTCATCTTTTTTATAGAACAAGGATAAAGGGGTGACTAGAGTGAAAGTTAACTTCCTTGATAATAGTTCTTTAAAATCTGTGGATTCTTATTGCAACTGCTGGTCTTTATAAATAAGGCCAAACAGTGGATGAAAGAAAGGGAATGAATATGGGGGAAAAAATCCTTTATGTAGGGGCCTACTTAAAACAATGCATGAGGAAGGGGATGAGGAGGGACTTTTCTTCACATTAACTACGGGGAAGATTTAACATAGCATAACTGAACGACCCAATTAAAATGGTCTTTAAATATTGACAGACTATGCCATTTAATTATGTTTTAATGATTATGGACATATATAGAACTAAATTTTGGTGTCGCAAATCAAATGCTGTTGAGAATAATAGGCTGATATATAAAGTAGCGTAAAATAGTTTTGCTTTGTTTTTGCAATAAAAGTTATTTGAGTTTCAACAAGGATTTACCTTGTAAGCACTGAAAAATCTTTTATGCCCATTTTTATTGATGGTCTTGAAATGTTAGGTTTGTATTATTGATAATAATGAAGGCAAAATAGTGGAAAACATGGAGATTGTTTTCAATACATGAATAATTGATGAAATTATAGCGATTACTTAAGAACTATTATATTTTTCTGTCATAATAATGTTCCTAAAGTAACAATGTTACAATGGTTCCTTCATTTAACATCTACACTGTTGGACTTTCATAAGCAAACATTTTTAAAACTTTAATGTCTTGATTTTTTTTCTTCTTTTACTTCTAATAATAGGGGAAGATATTACCAAATTAATATTACCTAAACAGAGAAGCAAATGCACAATTAAAGAAGGCAGTTAACAAAGTAAATTTTTCTCTTGTCTAAAACTAACATATTTTTGCATTAAAAGAGAAAGTTATTGTGACTTGAAGACTTTTTAGTGTGTCAGCGTCTTATCAGGATATCTATTTTTGGAATATTTAGTAAAGTATAATATTGTAAATCAACTATACTTCAATAAACATATATATATACATATATATATATATACATATATATATATATAAAAACCCATATGTTATACCATCAAGAAGGAGGTGAGGATTTCCAGGACAGTAGTTAGTATTAAGAAGCTGATGGAAAGCGTGACCTTTTTCTGAATTGTACTGGAGAGGGTGGTATCATATTTTTGTACCTGTTATTTAAATCTAAAGGAAGGCTTACCCACCTCATTAAAATGTCAAGGCATTCTTTAAATATATTTTAACTCAGTATACCATCTACTAAGCACATCTGCAAAGGTGAAACATTCTTTAAGGAAAAGTTTTGTGTAAAGCTGAAGAAACTGTATATATGACTGTGCCCCCCAGTATGTTTCATCGTTTAAATAAATAACTAAGGAATTCTCAAGTCCACATAGGTTAAATAAACGGTGTTGATTTAATATTTTGTGCCCTAGTTCAAAACCACTCAATGTGTATTATCATTTCAAGTACTGAAAGTTAAATTCTCAGTGTTTTATCTTATTGTCTTATTATTCATCTTGTTTTTTTCCTAAGTGTCCACACTTAAACTTTTAAGTAAATGGAATGACAGAGGCCAGGTTGCATTCCCATATTTACTTCTGACACTTACTGAAAATACAAGTTGCTCTGTAATATCTTTCATCCTGATCGTTGATATTGCTGTATTTCCATATTAGTGATCTGAGCTTTTTTAGTAGTGCTTTGGTAAACACTAGTCATCACTTTTCCTCCTCCGTGTGATTATTTCAAATTTACCATTCCCTTCAAGTTTCCTATTCCATCAAGACCTTAAGTTCGTATACTAAACAGATGACATTGCCTTTTAATTCACGGAGAAAATACATGTCATATAACATGAACAGCCCTATCATTTTCCACAGTCTCTTTTGTTTCTTTACATGTCTGTTGTTCTTTCAGCTTTCTTCCTCTTTTAGAGGAAGCACTTTTCATCTTTGTTTCTAAGGATTAACCCCTCTGCTTGTGCCCTTTATTTGAGATCTTGTACTATCATTTATTCTCTTTTGGGTATGTTTAGTTTCTCAGTGTCTTTGGGTTCCTCTCCTCATCCTATAACAATGATCAAGGAAGGTAGCCTTCCTTCCACAGGGCTTCACCTTGGAGTTGCTGTTCTCACTTTCCTTCTTTTCCTCAGTCCCTCAAAATCTCCTGGATCTCAAGTTATGCTCCAAGGAAACTAATGTTCCTAAAATCATTCAGTAATAACAATGATGATGGTACTCATATAAAAATAGTTACTATTTGAGTCCTGTTTGTGTGCCCAGCACTATTTTAAGTAACTTACTTGGATTATCTCATTTAATTCTCACAACAACCCTGTGAGGTACTGTATTTTAAGGTCAAGAACTTATAACACCTTTTGCCTGGGTTTGAATCCTAGTTGTACTGCTTACTAGCTGCGGAACCTTAGGTAAGTTATTCAACCTCTCTGTCTTGGTTGCCTCATCTGTAAGTTGGGAATAATACCTACCAACTACCTGAAAAAGAAACAGCCATAGAGAGATTAAGTAATACAAGATCACATAGATTTACATGATTTGGTGTTAGAATTCAGACAGCTGTTAACCATTTTGTTCTCTTTTCAGTGTTGTTCTTGACCCAGTTGATAAAAACCCGTGGCTTATTAATTTTCATTCTTTTTGATCTTTCTGTAGCAATTGACAAGATTTCCCCTTTTCTCCTCATTAAAACTCTTTTCTCTGCTGGTTTCCACTTCAGTGGGACCCTGATTCACCTTGTACCTTCAGTGACATCTAAGTTTTATTTCATTTTCTTTTCTCTTTGTGTTCACTCCCTAAATGTTGTTTGTTTGAGGTTTGGTCCCCTGTCTTACCCTCCCCAATGAATTTCCTGTAGGCATAGAATTTTAGGTTATAATTTCCAAATCTCTAGGCTAGATCTTTCCTGAGTTCCAGATTCTTGTTTTCAACTTGAATGGTCTAGGCATCTTAAATTCAATACAGTGTTGAGTATTGTGATTTGAATATATCACATCTGATGAAAATCTTGTTTTTTGGTCTCCTATTGTGGCTGAAGAAAAGCCAGTTCTAGGAGCAGGGAGAAATGTTGGTTGCCCAACATTTTTTCACTTGTACTTACCTTAATACTTTCTGCAGTTTAATTCTGTGAAAGAATCTTTTAAAGTGATTATTTTATGAGGGTTAGATTGCCTAAAACTAGATGCTGTCCTTAAATCCATTCATCTAAACTACAATACTTTGTAATATGCTGAAAGAGAATTGGAGAGTGAGAGTATGACTGTCAATTGCTCTACATTGTGGCGATCTTTGGTAAAGTAAATATATGATACATGACAGCTGACATACAGAATGAGTGAGGTTGCCAGTGTCAGTTTATATATTGAATATTAGAAAATCTTAATTCATTTGTAAATAAATCTAATTTATTTCCTTAAGTTTGAAATAAATAGAATTTTTTAGCTTTTTCCCCCAGTATCCTAGTGGATCATTTTATGTACCTTCTAGGATATGAATAGTCAACTTTGAATATTAGTGGTGTACTTTATAGAATAAGATTAAATGGCTCGGCATAGTATACAGATTTCCTGTACATTTTCGTTTTAATTTATGTTTCTAGTTACTTTTGAATTCTGTGGCCACTTTCCCTCCTCGTAACATATCTTGCAGCTTCATTAAGCTATTCGTATCTCCTTATCTTTGTTTACATTGCTCTACTAGTCTGAAATATCCTTATTTCTTACCTCTTCATGGCAGAATTCTACCTATCCTTCAGGAACGAGCATACATGTCACCTCCTTTGGGAAGCTTTTCTTGAGAAGGTAGTACAGTATAGTGGCTAATGGTATAGGCTATAGTTTTTTACTAATGGAGATATCTGAGTGGATTTTAATGGAAAGGTCTCTTGCTTTGGACAAACTGCTGAACTTTGATGTGCTTCATTTCCCTATCTGCAAAATCAGGATAATAATACTATCAGTTTTGCTGAGTGTTGGGAAGATTATTTTAATAAAATTATACATGTGAAGTACCCGGCACACAGTGTGTTCTTTATAAATAACATCAACTATTGTTACTTCAAAGTGTTTAAAATGTTTTAATCTTATAATCAAGATTTATACTTAAAGTATTGTTTATATCACCTCCACAATGGTATTATTAATTGAAAGGGCACTTTTATTGTTGATGGCATTGTAGAATTAAGTAAATATCTTGGTGGCTGCTTTCCTTGTGCTGTTAGCATTTGTACTTATTTGTCTTAGGATTTTGTATTTATGTAGCTATTATTTTTTATCTTATCCATATCCTCTTATGTTTTGTGAACTCCTCAAAGTTAAAGGTCACCATTGTACCTGCAGTGTATAAACATATCACCTGGCACATAGTAGATTGTCAGTAGATGTTTAAAAGAGTTTACTTCTTTCTTTATCACAAGAACATCTTCCTCATCAGGCTTAGATCTTATTTTTCCCCCTACTAATGTAGTATTAATTTGACACCTTTTAACACTCAAATACAGAGTCATTAGATTTGATTTTGGTATTCTTCAAGGCCACACCAATTCTTTGGTTAGTTTAATGTGGTTAATATGTAAATTGTAAAATGATTCCTGAGCTTAAAAGTTAAATACAAATGGAGATTCTGCTTTTATTTTGCAAGAACGTTTGCTGAAGATGACCGTAGAGGAGAGACGCAAAGAATACCTAAGGGACTATGTTCCCTTGAACACCATCCCATCATGGAAAGAGGAGATGAAGGGCAAGAGTCAAAATGATGGTAAGTTTCTCAGAACATTTTTCAGGTAGATACTGTTCTCATTGATTTATGACTTCTGCAGGACAATTATTGATAGAATTGAATACCTGGCATTTAATAAAGAGGTGTCATTTTTGCTATATGAAATAATTGGTTGTCATTTAATTGCTTGTAGCAATCTACTCTGTTATTTAAACTTAAGAAATTATTTTAACATAATTCATGTTTGGAGATATACCACATTTATGTTATGGTACATTTTTATAGATACTTTAAAAAAACTATTCTGCAGTAGTTGTTGGAGCAAATGATATTAGGGATATGTTGCTTTAGTGAGATGGCCTTTTGAGTTTGTTTTGATTTGGTTCATATATATCGCATTTCTTCAAGTTATTTTCAGGATTGGATACAGTTGAAAGATAGTATATTAGGAAGAATAGAGAAAAACCAAATAACATTTCACATAATTTAAAGAAGAGTATATATTTTGTATGATGTGCTATTGGTAAAGTATTTGTATGGTAAAATTTACTCTCAAAGTTTTTATGGTTTGATGAGACTCTAGATAGTTTGACGGAAAATATATGTGTTAGCATATAAATGAACTGTTAAGTATTGAAAAGGTATATGGAAACAGTTATGAAAACAACATAATAGATTTAATAGAAGTTTAATATGTTATCTTTGAATGAACACTCATTGGTGTTAATAGTCTGAATGTGAAATTTAAGAAGAAACAGGGTGCTTTTTAGAATACATAAATGTTTCGAAAGAAAGATAATTTTATGAAAGGGACTGAGGACATTCTAATTTCACAGGTTGTGGTCTTAGATTGGTGGAACTGTAGAGTATACTATGGACCCAGAACAAGAAGACTAGTGTGGAATTTCTGTGGACAGAATCTGTGGGAAACAGCAGCCAAATTAGCCTTTGGTGTCTGTGAAGAGAACATGCTTATCTGAGTGTTTGGGCTTTAGAGAGAATTTTGTTTTTGTGGGAAAGCAAAGCCTGTGAGTTCTTTTAGAGCTAACTCTGCCTGGAAAAATGTGTGACCTTGGGCAAATGGGGTAGTGGCTGTATCCCAGGTTCTATTGGGGTCACTGAACAAGCTGATTGGGATGTACACATCTGACCTGCTTGCCCAGTGTCTTCAGTAAATGCAGTTGTTTTAATAATGGGCTAATTAAGACATCATTGAGAGAAGGTAGTGCTGTGTAATGAAAAGAATATAAATCAAAAGGACAGATCTCTGGGCCTTGACTGAACTAGGACCATATGCCTCTTCATGGTTGGGTCTGTTATTTATTCTTTTGTTTATGGGAAACTGATATTGAATACTTCAGCTCCACTTTTTGTGGCAAGTGAATCTCTCTTTCACTTGTGCTTCATTCATCTGATTTTCTTTCTTCATTGCTATTGTAGGTGGTCAGTTTTCTAAGGATGCAATATCTGATGATCTTCTTTAACAGGTTTTGCCTCCTGAAATAGAGGTAGTTTTCTATTGTTGCCAGAATAATTGAAAAAGCAATAGTGATACCCAGGCTGCATTGCCCAGTGTTGGGTCTGCTCACCTCTGTGTAGAGGCTTGGCCTTTTTATGTTGGTTGCTTCTATTTGAATATTCAGCACGTGGGAGTGTAGGGTTGAACTGGGTTGTTAGAGAATTTGGAGTTGGATATTTTCAGAGATAGCCACAGCCCAAAATATTTCTGCCTAATCAGAGACGATACATCGAGTAACACCTCACATTGTTATTCCCTAACAAGAGTCTGTATATTTAATCCTTTCTCCCAATATGAGCTTTACAGTGGTTTACAACTGCTCTCTGTATTTCATTTCTTTCCTTCATATTTTTTTGAACTTGAAAGTTCTTCATGAGGAACTAGGTGGTGTACTCAAAATTGTGTTTCTATTAAACAATGTCTTAGTTCCATCTAATGTTACTTGCTTCTCTCTGTTGTGACCTGGAAATTGGTGACTGGTCTCTTTTTTTTTTCATGAAATGGAATGACTCATTTATAAGTAATAACTGTTAATTTCTTTGCCTTATATATATCTTTCATAGTGCTTTGTTGCAGTATTACCTACCCAGTGCTCAGTTACACTAAAGTATTAGTCAAGAGAGTTTTAGTATTTTATTAGTTTGAAAGATCCTTTAAAAATATAAATCTTTAAAAAATGATAAAGGACAATTGTAAAGTTATATTTTATATTTTATTTCGAAGTGTTTAAGCCACTGCTTATAATGTATATATATATATAAATAGGTATTGATATTTATAATAGTTTAATCTTTTAAGTATGAGATTTCAAACTAAGTTTTAAAAGAAGTCTGTTTATAATTCTGTGTCATATAGTTTCTGATTTGTAGGAAAGGAATACTATTTATTGGGCTAGCACAACATGCCTATTTTAAATTTAGTAGTTTATCATTATTACCTATGTTTTTATAGAAGGCCATGTGTCATGGCCTTGATATTCATGGTTACATGGAACGTTCTCAAGCTATTGTTTAATAAGTTTTTTTCTTAACTTTGCTCAGTTTTCTTTTACTTTAATTAAATGCTTCTTGTTATTTTATTGTAACAAAGTTAAATAATAATGAGAGGAGTAGTAGCCAGATGTATTTGTCATAATTTTAATTTTAAGCTTTCTTAACAAAAGGAAACCAAAAATTGCCAAATAATATAAAAATCAATGTGCAGAAAAGAGGAAGCAAGTAGATAATATTTTTATTTTGATTTACTACTTTTTTTTTTTTTTTTTAAAGAAGATGTTGGGGGTAGGAGTTTATTTATTTATTTTTGCTGTGTTGGGTCTTCGTTTCTGTGCGAGGGCTTTCTCTAGTTGTGGCAAGCGGGGGCTACTCTTCATCGCGGTGCGCAGGCCTCTCACTGTCGCAGCCTCTCTTGTTGTGGAGCACAGGCTCCAGACGTGCAGGCTCAGTAGTTGTGGCTCACCGGCCTAGTTGCTCCGCGGCACGTGGGATCCTCCCAGACCAGGGCTTGAACCCGTGTCCCCTGCATTAGCAGGCAGATTCTCAACCACTGTGCCACCAGGGAAGCCCCTTGATTTACTACTTTCTTAATATTGGAGAAATAGGGATCAGCAGAGGAAAGAATGGGAGATGATTACCAAAAAAAACCCCATTTGCTTATCGTTCATGTTTATATTTTTCAACTACTATTAGTAAATCTCTGGAATTATATGCTTCTAATTACTTCTTCCTCTGTGTTAGCAATTCTGTAATAATTCTATTTCATTTGTCAGTTGCTGTGTTGTAGGGAATTTTAAAATGCTTGTCTCTATTATATCTGTGTCTCTAGCAACTGGAATAGTGCCTCATGTTTAGGTGTGCTCAGTCAGTATGTTACATAAGAATGCCTCAGAGGTTAACAGTCTACAATGGACAATTCTTTTTTCTTTATTTTTTTTCAAACTTTAATATGAGCATTTAAAAACATATATAAAAATAGAGTACTGTAATGAACCTTTCTGTGCGCACCACCCAGTTTCAACAGTTAATGATGGTCAGTTTTATTTCATGTATATCAGTGCTTCCTGCACCTTTCTCCCAGACCGTTTCAAAGCAATTCCTGTATATCTTATCAACTTTATCTGTAAATATATGTATGTGTGCCTATGCGTGCATCTCTAAAAAGGTAGGGACACTTTTTTGTTGTTTTAATATAACCACAGCACTCTCACATCAGAAAATTAATTCTTTAATGTAATTAAATGTCCAGTTAGTATTCACATTTTTCTCATTGTCTAATAAAGAGTTTTGCTTTCTTTTTTTTTTTTTTTTTTGCGGTATGCGGGCCTCTCGCTGTTGTGGCCTCTCCCGTTGCGGAGCACAGGCTCAGCGGCCATGGTTCATGGGCCCAGCCGCTCCGCGGCATGTGGGATCTTCCTGGATCCCAGGAAGTGCTAGATTTCCTTTTATTTACCAGCTTTTGGATTGAGTTGGTTTCCTGAAATCCTCCAGAAGTAGCCAGAGTACTTTCTCTTTAAGTTTTGACTGGCATTTTGGATCTTTCTCTTCCTCTTTCCCCATTCTTCCTCCCCCGACATACGTTAAATGGGAATGCCTCATTTAAAGTATAGTGCCTGTACAAATACATACAATTACTAAAATGTAGTCCTAGGATATAGTAGAAAGGGAAAGATAGATATAGATATATCAGTGGATGGATAGATATGATAGAAGGATGACATTGCTTCTTTGTAGGGACAGAAGTTCAGTTCTCAGGTTTACTTGTTATGTGTTCTGTTCTCTTTTGCTACTTTCCACACTGAGGTTCTATTAGAATACCACTCAGAGAAGCATGACTTTGCCATGCTTAGGTTAATTTTCTCTTACTGTTTGGTATCAGAGAAAATAGCTATAGCTGTAAGTTTAGATTGACTGTGACTCTTTACTTTTAATGTTTATATGGAACAGTAAGGGATGAAAAATATAATAAATGATGAAGGTGAGTTAAGTGGAAACTATAAAACCATTTTATTCAGGTATGACAAAATATTAAAAGGGTCATTTAGAAAGAAACTTCATATTTCTTATCTTATATGTAATATTCAAATCTGATTTATAGGTCATTTGAAAACACTTAACTACAAAAATCTGAACTGTGAAGTCTTTGTAAGTCTGAATTTCCATTTCTTGAGGTGTATAGAAATATTTTGAGATATTTGGGCTGACTAGGGACATGTGTGTAATCTTTCTTTTGGTTAACTTAGAAGCTCAGCCTCGTTTGCTCTCTTAAACTAATTTCTACTTTTAAATGATTTTCATGAGAGGTGATGGCTGACCAAAGAAATATAAGTCCAAATTGCTGAGTCTCTCCATCACACTGAGATCTTATTTCAATGTAGGTTTTGAATTTTGTTATATTTTACCTATGTCCTAGGTTGAATATTGATATTCAGAAATCATCAAAGAAAGAGTATCTTAATCATATTTCAATCCCAGTGCATAGTCCAGTATTTTTATCCTTAGTAAATTAGCAATAACTATTTTTTGAATGTCAGTATGTTTATTAATCACCAGGAATGAGGAAATAAGAATATAATTATGTTGTTGCTGAATATTATATGGAGAGGAGTAAGGGACTATATGGTAAAACAAATTAAAAAATTTTAATAACTATGATGAGGTGGGCTTTGCTGCAGATTTTAAAACTATATTAGCTGCATTATTTTATTAAATATTTGATGTTGTTGGTTGGAAGACAGACCACAATTTAAAATGACTGAATAGTTAGGAAAATGGTATTTATAACAGGATGGAATTCAGTAGGCTTATAAAAATTGGAAAGGAATGTTTCCTGTTATAGTCTTTTGATATTGATCCCTTTTTATATTATTTTCAGTTTGAGCACTATACTTTAAAAGTAAAATAATCTGTAGAAGCAGAAGAAAGCTCAGAGCAAAACATCTCAACTTTTTAGGTACAAGTCATTTATTTTCAGCGGGTGGTGATTTATTTTCCCCACTTGTATGACCTTAAAATGAATTTAATTAAAAAAACAGAAAGCTATTTTTGCCTCACGTAACTAAGACCACTCTAGCTTATTCTTCAAACAATTATTTGTGAAGTTTCCATTACGTGTAAAGATGTTGCACAAGCAGAACTTAGATTAGAAACAGTCATTTTTCACTCCAAAAGTGAAAAGTAGACTAGGATAAAGACTAAAATCCTAAATGACCTGAATTCTTCTATGATCTTGCCCCTCTCCTTTTTGGCTTCTTATTATATCACTCCCTTTCTTGGTCTCTGCATCTAGCCACACTGTCCTTTCTTTTTCTGGAATGTATTGTGCTCCTTCCCACTACTGGGTCTTTATCTGGTTGTTTTTATCTCCACGTCCTTGTTAATTTTTCTCAGCTTTCAGTTCCCAGCTTGAAACCCTTCTATTCTGTCTGGAGTCTTCGCTGAACCCTTACTTTGGAACAGTTTCCTATATTAAATACTTTCATACAGCTATGATCCTTTTCATACAGCATTAATATCAGTTTGTCTTTAATGTACTCAATCATAGGATTATCTGATCAAGATCTATCTCCTTGTAAGATTAATTACTGTGAACATAGGGGCCATGTTGTCTGTCTTAACTCTCCTTTATATCTGTGGCATCTAGCATTATGCTTGTTGCACAGTAGATATTCAGTAATTATTTGTTGTGTGAATTGAATAAATGATAAACTATTTGCCTGATGGTATTTTCATGCATTATTTTCTGTCTTCCCACCTTTTCTTCACTGTATTGTAAAGATTCACGTGGGAATAATGGGCTTAGAAATTAATCCAGTTGCTTTTTAATGTAGGTAATAAATACTTTGCATCTCTGTAATATAAGGTTGGTTTTATTGTTTTAAAAGTTAGATAGCCTAATGATAAATTACAATTAAGATTTTACAGAACTACTGTATAGATATTTAACTAGTTGACACAAGGATGAGGATTTATGTTATGTGTATTCATCAGCATTGTGTATTATTATTTATAGTACTTAGTAACTAAACGTTATTTCAATTTCTGTGAACTTAAATGTCAACAGAACTTAAGTTAAATGAGTGTAAATGTAGAAACTTAAGCCTATTACATAATAAGATTTTAAAGTGTAGAAAAATCTTAAGGTATTACCATTGTAAATGCATTTACTTTGGCATTATTGATTCTTGACACATAAAACAACTGTAAGAAATTATATTAGTATTATATCCTGCTTAAGCCCTTTACTGAGTTATTTGGTTTGCTTCAAAAAAGAACTTGGCTACAGATAAAGCATTTGGTTTCCCATGGAAGAATTAGGCTAAGTAAGAGAATTTTGAGAATAAATAGCGTTCACTCTAATGTATAAAAATATTAAAAATTTTTGTGTAATGATATTTTGTGTGAAGGTGTGAACATTGGTTTAGTCAGACATTTGTGAAGTAAGGTTAACTTCTAAAATAGCGAAAAAAGAATATGAAGAAAAGAATATATAGTGATTCATAATTCACTGCATGGTTTTGTTTTTCCTCTGCCTTTATCTCACTCTTGGTCTTTTAAACTGTTTTCCAACACTATTTTAACAACACATAAATAAGTTTTATCGTACATTGCACCATGTACCAAGTGCTATGTAAATTGTCCTTGTATTTAAGTTTGTTTTTAAAATAATGTAGAAACAAAAATCAAACACCTTTTTTTTGATACATATCAAGATGACCCAGTGTTGAAAACACAAGATGAGAAGTTCTTTCTGTGTTATTTTGTAAGTCTGTAACTTCACCACAGATTGTGTTAGTTTTCTTTTTAACCCATTAAATGAATTATACTAGTAAATATGGTTTTACTTAAATACATTTTGGTTAGTGCAGACCAAAATGAGATAGGTTATAGACTGGTGGTAGCCAAAGCCAACCTTTTCCTTTCTCCCCACCCCTGTCCCCACCTTGATTGTCTTTCTGTATAAAAGAGTCTTTATAAAAGTCTGTCTTCTTTTTTCAAATATTTAGTTGTTACATTTTCATATAAGTATTCAAAACAAGGATTTGAATATAGTTTATGGTTTTATTGAAGCCTTTGATTTACAACCAAGTTGAGAATTACTGATGAAACAAGTAACAAATATAGATAATAAAGTTCAGTAAAAGTCCATATGCCTGGCCATATGCATGCCAGGGCAGAAGATATATGAGCCTTTGGAGGTTTGGAAATGTTACGGTTTAGTTTGGTCTAGGTCCAGGGCAAGCCATGGATTTCAGATTGCTAGTTGTTCTCTAGAGATTGGATTAGGATATATTCAGTTTTTTTAAGAACCCAGACTATCCCAACATGGAGGTGATTCTCCCATTAAACTTAGATTTGAGATTGTGTCTGCCATATGAAAATAACAGAGTTAGAGATTTTCCAAATTTTATACTTCTCCTGTATTAGTGATTCTGTTGGGGTAAAAACTTTCAGGGTTTTGTTTTGTTTTGTTTATTTCTGTATAAGTTGAGGCTTACTGTTATATACTCATCAGGTGTGTAATAATGGGAGTGATTTTTATTATTTTGATAAGTATATGTATCTTCTATGTTAACTCTGGGAATGCACAGGTTTTGGGATTAAACGTGTCTGTCATCAAATCCCAATTCTGCTGTTATATACCCTAGTCAAAGAACCTGTGACCTCCCTAAACTTGTCTCCTCATATGTTAGTTACCCCATTGGGGCTGTTTGTTTTTCCTTCTTAAGGTTGTGAGGAGAACTAATTGAGAGAGGACATCAGTGTGTCTACATAGCTCCAAAGCCTTCTCTTATTATAGAATGCACCTTCCCCTTGCATGAAACTTTTTCTGACTCCTACTCATATCTGTGCTCATAGCCAGTGTATAATAGAAAGTAGACTTTTTTCCTATGCTTGTAACTGTAAATACATGTACAGTTTGTTTGAATTTGGACTGTCTGCTTTAGAAGGTAGAAACTGTGACTGTTTTGGAATTTTATTTTATAGGGTCTAGTGGAGGTCTTTGTGTACAAATCCACTTAGTAGTTTGTGGTAAGTGTGCTAAGTAGAGTTACAACTGGTCAAGGAAAAAAAATTTTAAGACAGTTGGTTATTTGGAAACATCAGGCACTACTTTTTTGTTTCCTCTGTGAGTGCTCATACGTTGTTTTTAAGAATTTTGAAATTTGTGCTGTTAGATTTGAGAGAAGATGGCATCTAAAACTGAAGATACTTTCTGAATTAAAGGCTAGTATTTTAAAATTTCTAAATTTTTTTGTTGTTATTTAGCACTTTGTAAGAGTAAATAACAAGCTAATAAAATTTCTGGCCATTGGGTGTATGTGAATTCTAATGTCATTGAAAGGGAAAAAAATTTTGTTTAAAACCAGATTTGACTGAACAGCTTTCACATACTAAGGGAATAGCATAATTCATACATCAGAAGAGATGACTTTTAGTTGAGGAAAATATCTTGAACCTTTGTGGATATGAGAAGTCTGGAAAGAAAAGACAAAAGCAGAGGGGAATTTTGAGTTTCTTGGGCAGCCTGAGAGAGAAGTGTGAAGGATATAGGAACAAAAGGAAAAGAAGATGTGAGGAGAAATGGTGGAGAGCAAGAAGCTCCAGCAATGCGGCAGGAAGTCAGTCCCTATGTAAGGACAGAATCCATCCATCTTTAAAGAGTATAAATAGGATGGGGGCTGGAGATATTTATCTTACCTGATTATTAAAATAACAGGTGTACCTGGATGCAGATAACCAGTACCTGACATCTTGGTTGTTTTAATGATAGTAGAAATTATATGACTCGTAAGAATACTGAATTTAACCATACTTATGAGTGTCTTTGACAAATACAAAAAATATTCTATCCTCTGTAGTCTCTGAAATTCTTCCTCTGATGCAGGTGGTAAGAGGCAGGACAGAGATAACAATGCCTACCTAGCAGTTTACTAGACATATGCTTATCTCAGCTAAGTAACTCATTCAAATTTATGGTAGCTTGACTTGGTTCTTAAGCATGTTTAAAATCTGTTTAACCATTTTAATTTTAACAGTTCAGTGGTTTTAAGTACATTTACAGTCATCATCAGTACCCACTTCCAAGACATTTTCACCTTCCCAAATAGAAACTCTGTACCCATTACATAATAACTACCCATTTTGCTCTCTCACCCAGCTTCTGGTAATCTCTATTCTGTTTTCTGTCTCTATAAATTTGCCTGTTCTAGACTTCCTGTAAGTACAATCATACAATATTTGTCTCTTATGTCTGGCTTATTTCACTTAGTATAATGCTTTCTAGGTTCATCCATATTGTGGTGTGTATTACAATTTCATTCTTTTTTAAGGTTGGGTAGTATTCCACTATATATGTATGCCACATTTTGTTTATTCATTCATTTGTTAATAGACATTGGGGTTTCCACCTTATGGCTATTGCAAATAATGCTGCTGTAAACTTTGTGTACCAGTATCTGTTTTCAGTTCTTTTGGGTATATGACTAGGAGTGGAATTGCTAGATTATTTGGTAATTTTACGTTTAACTTTTTGAGGAACCACAACACTGTTTTCCACAGCAGCTATACCATTTTACATTCCCATCAGCAATGCACAGGGACTCCTCTACATTCTTGCCAATTCTTGTTATTTTCTGTTTTTTTTTTCGGTACGTGGGCCTCTCACTGTTGTGACCTCTCCCATTGCGGAGCACAGGCTCCGGATGCGCAGGCCCAGCGGCCATGGCTCACAGGCCTAGCCGCTCTGCGGCATGTGGGATCCTCCTGGACCAGGGCACGAACCCGTGTCCCCTGCATCGGCAGGTGGACTCTCAACCACTGTGCCGCCAGGGAAGCCCTTTTTTTAAAAAATAATAATATAAAGAATAATTTATATAATATTTATATAAATATTTATATAAATATTTATATAAATAAAATAAAATATAAAGAATAATTTCTTTCAGCAATGTTTTGGAATTTTCATTGTACAGGTCTTTCACCTCATTGGTTAAGTTTATTACTAAGTATTTTATTCTTTTTGATGCTATTGTAAATGGAATTGTTTTCTTAATTTTCTTATCAATTGTTCATTCCTGGTACATAGAAATGCAACTGAACTTTGTGTGTTCATTTTGTATCTTGTAACTTTGTTGAATTCAAGCTAATAATATTTTGGGTTTTCTACACATACCATCATGTTATCTGCGAACAGAGGTAATTTTACTTCTTCCTTTCCAATTCATAGGTGTATATTCCCTTTAAGCTGCTGCTGAATTCAGTTTGTGTTTTGTTGAAGATTTTTGCATAGTTATTCACAAGGGATATTGGCTGTAGTTTTCTAGTAGTGTCTTTTTGGCTTTGGTATTCAGTAATGCTGGTTATATAGAATGAGTTAGGAAGTGTCCCGTCCTCTTCAATTTTTTCCAAAGAGTTTGAGGATTGGTGTTAATTCTTCTTTAAATGTTTGGTGGAATTCACCAATGATGCCCTCTAGTCCTGGGCTTTTTATGTTAGAAAGTTTTTGAAACTGATTCAATCTCCTTATTAGTTATAGGTCTATTCAGATTTTCTGTTTCTTTATGAGTTAGTTGTGGTAGGTATTTCTAGGTGTGTTTCTAGGTATTTGTCCATTTCATCTAGGTTATCCAGTTTGTTAGTGTGTAATTGTTCATAGTATCCCCTTATAATCCTTTTTATGTATGTGAAATTTGTAATCATGTCCCTACTTATATTTCTGATTTTAGAAATTTTAGTCTTTTTTTCCCTCTTAATACAGCTAAAGGTTTGTCAGCTTTATCTTTTCAAAAACCCAGCCCTTAGTTTTATTGATCTTTTTAAATTGTTTTTCTAGTCTCTATTTTATTTTATTTATCTCTACTAGTCTTTATTACCTCCTTTCTTCTGGTAACTTTGTGTTTAGCTTGTTCTTTTTTTTTTTAAGTTTCTTAATGTATAAAATTAGATTATTGATTTGATATTTATTTATTTAGATTTTTTTTGACATGGACCATTTTTAAAGTCTTTATTTATTTATTTATACTTTTTTTTTTTTTTTTTTTTTTGCGGTACGCGGGCCTCTCACTCCGGAGAGGCCCAGACGCGCACAGGCTCCGGACGCACACAGGCTCCGGACACGCAGGCCCAGCAGCCATGGCTCCTGGGCCCAGCCGCTCCACGGCACCAGACCAGGGCATGAACCCGCGTCCCCTGCATCGGCAGGTGGACTCTCAACCACTGCGCCACCAGGGAACCCCTAAAGTCTTTATTGAATTTGTTACAATATTGCTTCTGTTTTATGTTTTGGGTTTTTGACTGTGAGGCATGTGGGATCTTAGCTCCCCAACCAGGGATCGAACCCACATCCCCTGCATTGGAAGGTGAAGTCTTAACCACTGGACTGCCAGGGAAGTCCCAAAGTCTCTCTTTGTTTACTTTGTCTTCCTCAGAGTTTTACAGATGTTTCCTCAGGAGTTCTTCCGGCTCGATGCTGGGACGCTCCTTCAGCACATAGCTAGGCCTCCTCTGAATCTAAGGATCATCTTGAGGTACAAGCTTAAGGTCTTCTCAGCTCTTTTCTGAGCATGTATCCTGTCTAGACATGCACATGACTTTCTAAATTCCCCTGTATACATGGCTGCTTTTGAATGTCCTTATTTCCTAAAGAGCCTCACCCTGTCTTCTCCTTGGGCTAATATATAGTCTATTATATGTCTGCCCGTAATCTTGTCCCAGGTGTCTGTGAGTCTGTAGTTGCCTAGAGCTTTTATGAGCACTGCCTGCTGATTTTTCCATCTTAATTTTGAGTTAGGTGAAGTAGGGATGAGTGCCTTCCATCAGTTCTTCAAGTATCCCCAGATAGGTGAGAACAGACTTACACAATAATTTGCAGATAAGGTCTTTTCTGCTGGTTCACAGGAGGGAACTGGCAACCACTGCTACTGCTTCAACACCAAGACTGCTGTTGTGCTGGGGAGGGTGTAGGGCAAAGATGAGTAAAAATACTTTAAAAAGTCTCTTTTGAAGATGGGTTTTTCTTGATTGGGTGTTTGCTTGGCTTCTGTAAACCTTAGACTGTTTTCCAGAATTTCAACAAAGTTGGTTCAGACAGTTTCTTTCTGTTGTTTTCAGTGTTTATGTGGGCAGATGAGAGCTTGGAGCTATCTGGTTCACCATTCTGCTTGAACTTTATAATTTCAAATGTGAAAACCAACTGTTTGGCTACCACTAGCTGCTTTAACAAAGTAACCCTCAAGTTCAATGGCTTAACCTGATAAAAGTTTATTTCAGTTTACTTAGCAGTCTATTTGTGGGTGTTTGTAATTGGTATCAGTGGAGGAGTGGTGGTGGTGGTGGTAGTGGTGTTTGGATTGGGGAATGTGAGTACGTGTCTTTGAGGGGGCACTCTGTTTCACGTAGTCCTTCAGCGACAGAGCTGATCAAGCCTATGCCTTCTTTAACACGTTGCTTCTGAGGGTGCCCTGGAGAACCTTAGGGGAAAGGGGAAAAGAGAGGGATGTATCAGAGGGTTTTATGAGCTAGCCCCCGGAGATGGTACACTTGATTTTCACTCACATATCTTGGGCTAGATCTCAGGCACATGGCCATATTTAATTGTAAGAGACGCTGAGAAATGTAATCTTAACTATATACTCAGGAAGAGGATGAAACTAGTTATTTTGGTGAATAGCTAGTAATATCTGCCATACCAGCCATGCACAGAGCTTCCTTGAACTACCATTTTTCTATTGAATGAGCTGTAAGATACACCATTATTTTATATTCCATTAAGAAGGAAGAGGAAAAAAAGCACTGTCAATTGAATTATTATACGGTGCTCCCTAATCAGTCTGATCTGTCAATAAATTAAAAAATTATTTTAGATTTCTCCATTATATACTTCTATGATATATCATACTTGAACATACCTTAGAAGGAAACTATAAGTGAAGTAAGTTTAGGTCTTCCTAAAACATCTTTGCACTCAGAATCCATTCTTCTGAATCATTTTTTCCCAACCAGAGTTGTCGATGTGTTTTTCCACAGAATTATTTTATGTGCAGTTAGGAGAGTTGGTGATACAGTACTACCTAAAAATGTACTCTGCTTTTGTCTGGGATTTCCTTCTAAACCACTGATACCTAGTCTGTAAGTTTTAATGCTGGCATATTCTTTTTTTTTTTGCCGTATGCGGACCTATCACTGTCGTGGCCTCTCCTGTTGCGGAGCATAGGCTCAGCGGCCATGGCTCACGGGCCCAGCCGCTCTGCAGCATGTGGGATCTTCCCGGACAGGGGCACGAACCCGTGTCCCCTGCATCGGCAGGCAGACTCTCAACCACTGCGCCACCAGGGAAGCCCTAATGCTGGCATATTCTTGATCTTACCAGGTGGTGTTAATGAAAGGTTTTCAACCAGTACTTGGACTCATGTTCTTTCCTCAAATGGTCATTTGGATTGTTGCCTGAAATATTGAGAGGTTGCAGTTGTCTAATTATATCACCAGAAATGATAAATAAATTCTTATATACACAGGCAGTGAAGACTGTCATGAACACCACCTCCACAGCAGCAACTGTAAACACCTTTAATTGTAAGGCACCTGCCAATTTCAGAGATGTTAAGATGTTAAAAAAAAAAAAAAAAAAGGCATCTTCGAATTGAAGATGTATAGTATGTTGAATTTGTTTTGATATGTAAGTTTTTGTGTTTTTTAATATTTAGGACTTTTTACACCTAATGATGTCTAACCTATTGAAAACACTGGTTATTTGAATTTATAAAAATTATTTTTTAGTTTTTCAAGTTCTTTAGTTTGGAGAATTAGGTGAAGTGAATGGTAGGATGGATCAGCTCTTTGGAGCATTGGCTTAAAGTTATGAGAGTCTGATTTTAGAACAATACAGGAAAACACTTAAACACTGTTAGTTGCTTCTGAATGGAATGGACTCTGACACAGTGCATTTTCTGTCATTGGAATTATTCAGAAAGGTTCTGGATGAAAATCAGTCAGACAGAGTGAAAGCCCTTCCTTCACTGGGCAGTAATTGAAGAAGATGTTGTCTAATGTGTCTTTCTGACTGTTGAGATTCTTATTCTAAAATAATTTAATTTTGTGTAAATGGTCTTCCCTTTTCTGATCCTTGACGGTATAATTTATCAGTGCTTTCTGTCGGGGGTTGCAACACCAGTGATTTTTTTTTTTCCTTAATGTAAGACAGACAACTAAATGCAGATTACTGTTCTGTTTCTAATTAAGTGATTAAACATACTAAGCCAAGGCATTCTTTGGAACACTGATTGGCACAGAGGGAGTGTGTATTCAAGGAATAGTACTTTTTCCTTTGTGGATTTCACTGCAAAATATTGTTACCTCATTTTCCTGGGGGCACAGGAAAATTCTAATTTGTTGGTTCTTTCAGGGTTTAGTTTGTGAAAGGGGCCACTGTCAATTTTATTTTTAATTAAAAAAAGGCTTATGGAAATGACCCTCTTTCCTCTCTTTCTTTTTGTTGTAACACAGTACTTGTGGCCAGACTCTTTGGAATTATCAGTACTTAAACAACTAAATAAGGAATCTTCTGACCTTTCCTGTTAGTGGCTCAAATAATCATTACAAGGATTGTTCCTACACTTTTGCGGAGCAAATTAAATAGGTGAAGGACAGCCAAGTTTTAGAAGGAGAGAGCCAGAGATACATCTTTTTCTTATTTTCTTCCTCATACCCAAATCTAGACGTCAAGTTATCTGAGATTTACTTTTACTGAAAATAATGATAGTGAATAATAACACTCCCACTTTAGTTTCGGCCATTCATAACTTGCCAGTAGCTCAAACTTGGGATTTTAAAGACTGTTGAACTATGTTCATGGAATGCTTTACTGAGTAAATATATGTTTTTCATCATAATGAAAACATGTCTTTTTTCTGAATAGATTTGTACTGGTATTCTAAATATTTAATGTATCTCCCTCTTTGTGATAGAGACCGCTCTAGATTTCTCTGGTAATATTTCTGGCAAAGTCTGTGCTCTTAATCTTTCTGCCTCTTATGCTTTTACAAATACTCTACTGTATGTGTACTCTTATATAGTATTTTGTTAGTTTATATAGTAAAAGTTAACATTATATATACATGGCATTTTGGAGCTTGCTTTTTCCACTTAAAACTGTATTTTGACATTTCCTTGTTTTTTTTAAACTGTATGTTTTATCATATATCATTTAAATTTATTTACCATACATTATTTTATCCTTGATGGACACTAGGTATTTTCCCCAATTGCTAATAAGGATATGATGAATATGTTTATAACCCTTGTATATATGTCTGAGGCTTTATGTGAGATAGATTCCTAAAAGTGGAACTGCTGGGTCACAGACAGTGCAGATTTGAAATTTTGGTAATATTGTTACATCATCCTTCAAAATGGCTGAAATAGTTTATACACACATCAACATTGTCTGAATACCTGTTTTCTCATAATTCTGTCAACAGAAAGTGCCATTAATCCCTGAAATGTTTGCCAGTGGAAAGGGTAGAAACTAGTAACTCGTTGCTGTTGCTGTTAGCCATTTGGATTTCTTTTGTGAGTCATCTGTTTATAACTTTTTCACACTTTTCTGTTGGATTGCCTGTTCTTGTGTTTTAACTTTGTAAATGTTGCAGTATTTTTTATTTTTATTTATTATTTATTTGTTTATTTTTTTTGCGGTACGTGGGCCTCTCACTGTTGTGGCCTCTCCGTTGTGGAGCACAGGCTCTGGACGCGCAGGCTCAGCAGCCATGGCTCACGGGCCCAGCCCTCCGCGGCATGTGGGATCTTCCCGGTACGGGGCACGAACCCGTGTCCCCTGAATCGCCAGGCGGACTCTCAACCACTGCGCCACCAGGGAAGCCCTGAAAACCTATTGTTGAAGAGTCTGGTAGTTAAGAATACAGACTTGAACCAGACAGCCAGGCTGAATACTGGCTCTGCCATTTCTTGGGGAAGGTTGCTTAATCTCTGTACTTCAGTTTCTTCATTGGTAAAATAAGGTTTGTGATGGTATACCTCAAGAAATTATTGTGAGGATTAAAAAAATTAGTGATTTATAAATAGCATAGAATAGTACCTAATCCTTAGTAAGTGATCTTGAAGTGCTTAGCTTTTATAATAATTATTGCTATTGTCACTTATGCTATCTTGTTTTTAGCAAAATTAAAAATTTTTGGTCACATTGGTTAGTGTTCTATTTAATGTCTCTTGCATTTGAGGTTTTATTAAGTTAAGACTGTTCATTCTAATATCTATAAAAGCAAAGACTTTTTAAGTCTCTTCAAAAGGTTGGCTTAATTTTACTTTACGTTTGTTATCTGAGTGGAATTTCTTTTGTGTGGTAGGAGGTAGACTTAGAGTTTTTTTTTTCCCAGTGGATATCTAGTTATGCCCATTGATGTTTTCTTAATCATATACTAAAATTTCCATGTATGCACGAGTCTGTTTCTGGACTCTTTATTCTATTTCATTGTGATCTGTTTGCCAATTCTTATGTCAGTATTACACTCTTATAATTACTATAGTTTATTTATATATTTTGATATTTTATTTGTGAAAAAAGCTACTCTCATCCTTTTTCAAAATTTTCATGGTTATTTTGATGTATCCTTTCTAACTGATTTTAGATTTTGTTCTATTTATAGAATAGTCAGAGTTCTATTCAAATTTTATTTTAGAAAATCCTATGTTTCATAAAGGTTGATATCTTTACAGTATTGAATGTTCTTATCCAAGAATATAGCTTTCCAAAAAATTAATAAATGTGATACATGAACATGGAGAGTCAAACAGTACAGAACAGCATAAAATGAGAAATAAGCCTTTATCTCTGGCTTACTTCCAAAATCTGTTACCACCATTAATAGTTCATGTATGGTGTAGAAAATTTTTGTATTTATATAAATGTGTATTTAGAACTCTTATCCTTTTTTTTTTAATACACATAGGATCATGTTCTAATACTGTTTATTTTTCTGTATCTTTTTTCCACCTCATAATCTATTGTGGAAATTCTTCCATAAGAAATTCTAATGTTTTATTTCATTTATTTTTAAAGTCTTTGTAGTCCGTCCTTGTGTGGACGTATTGTGATTTTATTTAATCACTCTTATTGATGGGCATTTTGATTTTATCAATTTCTTTTTTGCTAGTATAGCTAATATTTTATAGAATGTCCTTGTATATTTATCTTTGTATTATTGTATATGTTTATATCATAAGAATAATTTCTAGCCATGGAATTGCTAGGTCAAAAGATTCAAAGTTTTCAGTTGACAGTGTTTCAGTTTCCACTTTTAAATGTTGAACCATCATTTTATTCCCAGTTTTAGTTTATGCAAATACATTATTTCCCAACACCACCTCTGGATTTTATCAACTGTGTTTTATTTTTGCCTCTCTGATTGCTTTGCTATTTTTTTAAAATCATGAATAAGGTTGAACCTAATTTAATGTGTTTGTTAGCCATTTGTTTTTCTGTTTAAGCACTTACTGTGGGCCAAGCACCATACTAAGTGAATTGCATGCTCATTTAATGAATTATTTCCTCACATCATTTGCTCATTTAATAAAAAGGTTTTAAAAATTAATCTCCTAAGAGTTCATTGCACATTAAGGAAATTACCTTTAGTTATATGTGTTGCAGATTTTTTGGTTTCATCTATTGCGTGTTTTTAATGATTGTGTATGTATGTATTTTACACACAATTTTACTTGGTCATTTGATATTTCATAATTTATCTCAGTCTTATCAACTTTGGTTAGGCTTATTGCTAGATACTTAATTTAATAGATTTTAAAATTATGAATGGGCTCTTTATTCTCATTTAATTTTATAATTGGTTATTCATGAGGTATAGGAAAGTTCATTTTTGAGTACTGATCTGGAATTTTGTTATTAGTCACAGTCTTTTAAGAGATACTCTTAGATTTTCTAGGTAGACAATAAAGCCTTCTGCAAATGATCTTATAGCTTCTTAATATTCGTACCTCTTATTTTTTTTTTCTTTTGCTGTGGCTAATGTCGCTAGTATGGTGTTAAATAATAGTGTTCATAACAGGCATTCTTGCCTTGTTCTTGACTTCATTGAGATTTATTTATGTCTCAATTAATAAGATAGTAATCTCATCTTTTAGGGGCACTTATTTTGAAGGAAAGTAGTCTACCTGGTGCATGAATATCTTGAAGGTTAACAGACCTAACTTTTAGTATATGTACTTGTGCAAACATTTTATTCTCCACTCTTCCATTTATATAGTGAGTATAATTATTAATCTGTAATGTAAAATTTTTATAAGGAAGTTACTAAA
Organism: Phocoena phocoena; assembly: GCF_963924675.1. Taxonomy (NCBI): domain Eukaryota; kingdom Metazoa; phylum Chordata; class Mammalia; order Artiodactyla; family Phocoenidae; genus Phocoena; species Phocoena phocoena. The sequence continues at coordinate 47,405,405 of NC_089233.1, read as the reverse complement.
CATGATATTGTAGTTACTCTATAAAAGTTTCATTATATGACAGATTGCTATTTATTGAGTTGTTTTCAAGTACTTATTGATATTTCACACTGGGGCATGACTACTGAGTTATGGAAATTATTTTCCTCTGAATTTTTGGTCACTCTGTTGTTGATCTCAAAAGAAATTTGTATATTTTCATGGACATAATATAGTGAAAGCTTATTTAGACTTTTAATTTCTTTCCTATCATCTCTTAAATTCATCATTCAGGAAAATAGAAGGGTAAAGTAGTGCAGATAAACAAAAAATGGATAATCACAAACCCGTTTTTGAAATGCATCATTTAGACAGCCAATAGGGATTCAATAAAGAACAAGACATGGTTTCTGCCATTTTGAATTCTATATGGTGTTTAATATTTAACAGTGTTGTCTTTTCAGCTGAGATTTACTGACACTAATATTTTAATAGTCTCCAGTTCCTGGCACAATGACTGGAATCTGTTGGGTTCTCAGTAAAATTTTGCTTAACATATTTAATGTTTTTGAAATGTATTCAGACTCAGCTTCAGATTCAGGTTCAGAATACAGATTCTGATTCAATAAGTATGGATTAGGGCCTAGGAACCTACCCTATTAACAGTAAGTACCTCAGGGTGTTTTCCTGTGGTTGCTCCTCGTAAGTATACAAATTTTTTTTTCTGAGTAGAGATTTTCTGTTGTATCTCACAGAAAATCAGTTTTGGAGGAAGAGGTTCACTGTCATCTTCAATGCCTAAGTAATGTAACTTTGCCTTTCACTTTAGGCTTCAGCTTTTCATTAAGGAGGAATCTGTTCATTTAGCAGAAGTGTGGGTGGGCTCTTAGGTATCCATTACTAAGTACATGTTTGTTACTTAACATTGATAACTTGCAATAATTAGCTATTGATTTACTAATCCAGTGATTCATTTTAAGTTAACTTTATGATTTAAAAAAAAAAAACTTTTGAAAACTGAAATGATCTCTTTTCCTTTTTGAGATCCTTGTCATGGCTTAGGTGCATAGAGCTTGAAAAAGTTAAGCATTTCACATGAGGCCTAAAATATATTTTTTAATGATTAAAGTCTAATCTTAATTTTAAAGAGTATTACACATGAGTAGCTGGTTATATTCTAAGGTACCTTGCTATTTAATAAGAGTCTTTTTTGTATTGTTATTTTAATACGCTCCAAAATATGAACAGATCATGATGACCCATGGAAACATGATTGCAAATTTGTAGAATGTATTAATTTTGGGATCACTAATTTGGCCAAAATAGAAATGATAATGGGAGTTTAATCCATTATAAGTTTTCTATAAAAATTCTACAGTAATATTTTGTTTCAGTAAATATTTTAGTTGGTGAGTAGGATCAGTTGCTTTGTTTCTTTTTTCTTCCGTTGCATCTCTATTCTTAAATGTAAGTTTAAAAAAGTGAGTTGTAAGAGTTACAAAGCATTTTGCTAAGTCCTATTCAGTAATTAATAAAAGTTCCTTTTATGGAGTCCTGTAACTGATATCACATTTCATCATGCTGGGCATTTACATATTTATTTGATAATTTTAATAAGAGATACATAGTTTCTTGATTGATAGCTTGGTTGAGCTTTACCCAGCTCAAAGGAATTTCTGAATTTCATTTCTGAATTTAAATCAGTGATGTTGCTAATCTGTGTAAACCACCTGTGTTTATCTGTGTGTGGAGATGAGGAGTAAAAGTGACCATAGAAGTAAGGATAATTAGAGGTTAATGATAAGGGAAATAAACATTCCCTTGGAATTAGAAAAGGTTCTGTTTGTTTTTTAAGATACCTATAAAGTGCTTAATATGTGCTAGACCTAGTTCTAAGTTCCTTACAAATGTTAACTTACATAAACATCACAGCAGCTCCGTGGAGTACAGTTATTATCTCACTTTATAAATGAGGAAGCCGAGGTACTGAGTTGTTGGCTTGCCCAAGGTCACACTGCTGTTGAGTGGCAGAGTCTGGATTTGGGACAGAGAGGCCTTCTGGTTTTCCATCCTTTTCACTTACCCTCTGTTAATGCATGCTTTTGTTTTCCAAAAGCATTGCTTATGTGTTCATGTGTTATGTGCTTACTATTAATTATATTTAAGTTTGGAAAGATGTATTTTGTGCTGTACATTGTGTAATTTTTATGGATTACAATTCATAATACCATGATGTTAGTTTTTAATTTAAAACATACGCAAATAGTAGAAAAAATAAAGTTCTTGTGGATAATAAAATTGTCAGTAATTGTCAAACATTGTGAAGAAGGCTTTGTTCCCTCAAGTAGATGTGTAATGAATACAACTTTACACCATTTAAAAATTTATTTACATTTCTTTGTAATTCAACCTGTGTTCTAAGTTTGTGCTTAATGAATTATTGAAAGTTTTTTTTTAAAAATCTGCTTTTTAAGATATTTTTTTTACCAGTCACCATTTTTTTTTCAAGTTAGTGCAGTGGACCACATACTGAACATAAACTACATTTTGCAACTTTTAGCAACGTGGTCTATGAACTTGCTGCTCAGACTGGAGTGCTAAGGTATCTATGGATTTTTACCAGGGAGTTTGTGAAGCCACACAATAAAAGTATTACTCTTTTAGAGTATCATTTCTACTAAAAGCTTGGTGGGGGTGGAATATTAAGTAATTTAATTGCTTGACATTTAAAAAGTTTTTTATATTGAAACTAAATGATTCTCAAGATAAAAGGCAAAGAATTTCACATTAATTTCACATTAATGGTCTCTACCCTAGAGGTCCTGAGGTATGTATCAGTTCATTCTGTGGAAAGATTTCAGGAGTGCTTGATTATATTTGAAATCAGTTGGTGTCTTGGAAAGTTGTGAAATTAGTGAACTAAGCAACATAAAATGCTGATCAGTAAAGTTGAGTAAGAGCCCTCATTTTAGAAGTCAGTCAGCTACTGTAGTGTCAGCATATCAGTAATCTTTGTTGGGCTGCTGAGAATAATAATATTATCAAGGCACATGTTTTAAATCTTGGAAATATCTTAATGTTTTCTTGGCTTTTATTAAACCCTACTTTTAAGTAATACTGAGTAAAATTAGGATTTATAAAAAAGATAATTTGGGGTTATCGTTTAATTTACAAAAGCATTGAACATAGTATTTCTTTAAATAACTTGCTTCTTTAGCTTCTTCAGTTCATTATATTCACAGCGTTCAGACCTGCATATAAATGAAGCAAAGAACACCAATAGTTTATAGATGTTATTTTTTTAAATGTAAAACCTCATGTTGAAAGATTAAAAGGATATAAATTTGAAAACCTGTATAGAACCTGTATAGCCAATGTTTTGTTTTCTAAAATACCTAATAGGTTTGGGTATAAGCAATATTGATAATTGCCTTCAATTTCATTCTAAATACTGAGATTAGAGCTTGAATATGCCACTTACTTTTTTATTTTTTAATTTTATTGGAGTATAGTTGATTTACAATGTTGTGTTAGTTTTAGGTGTACAGCAAAGTGATTCAGTTATACATATACATATATTTATTCTTTTTTAGATTCTTTTCTCATATAGGTTAACACAGAATATTGAGTAGAGATCCTTGTGCTATGCAGTAGGTCTTTGTTGGTTATCTGTTGTATATAATATTGTGTGTGTGTGTTCATCCCAAGCTCTTGATTTATCCCTCCCCACCATGTTTCCCCTTTGGTAACCATAAGTTTGTTTTTGATATCTGTAAGTCTGTTTCTCTTTTGTAAATAAGTTCATTTGTATCATTTTTAGAAATTAGATTCCACATATGAGTGATATTATGTGATATTTGTCTTTGTTTGACTTACTTCACTTAGTATGATAATCTCTAGGTCTATCCATGTTGCTACAAATGGCATTATTTCATTCTTTTCATTCTGGCTGAGTAATATTCCATTGTATACATGTACCACATCTTCTTTATCCATTCCTCTGTTGGTGGTATAGCATGTCTTCTTTCATCCATTCCTCTGTTTGTGGTACAGCACATCTTCTTTATCCATTCCTCTTTTGATGGACATTTAGGTTGCTGCCACTTACATTTTATTAATAAGTATGACCATTAAAACTGTAATCACTTGACTTGTAGAGTGACATGAATATATTCTTGAAGTATCCAGATGATAATTGTGGCACAAAGCTTTTTTACTTAAGTGATTTCAGAAAGAAAGGAGGGGAGGGGTGGGTGGTAGCGAACCTTTTAGTAGGGCAGTTATGGGGAGAGCAAATTAAAGAGTTGGCATGCTGTCCTGGAGTGTATTTTCTATGTGGAATTTGCCATCCAATAGCAGAGAGAAGTATAAAGCATTCTCTTTGTGTAATAAATTTAACCAGAAAAAATATACTTTGTTCTTTGTACTTTTACTTTGTTTTATTTCTATTTAGGCTTGACTGAGGAAGAAAAATAGTGGTCGGTAGAATTGGCATAGTTCTAAGTTTCTTGATTTATCACTATATTTGTTCATTCAAGCATGTTTAATTCATATCATCTGTAAAACTCTGTAGACTGAAAATTTTCTATAACTTGGCTAATTACTTTTATAATAAAGAATATACTTAAAACAGAGTAAATTGTTCATGATAAAAGAAAAAAAATACTGATCTCTACTTTCAAATTTCTTTACTTACGCTTTAAGTAGAAGGTGAACCAGAAGTAGGAATTGGAGAGGGTGTTTTTGTTTGTTTGTTTGTTTTTGTGTTTGTTTTTTTTTTGCTGGTTGATAAGATACAACAGTACTACTAAAATAGAGGGGGTCGGGGAAGAAACTGTAAACCAAGACATGTGTACACATGATAGTAATTATTTGAGGCTCCTCTAAGATGTGCCCCTCAGTTTTCTGTTCTTGCTATTTTGGGGGGAGAAATCCTTTGTTTTGAGGATACAATTTCTGTGATATGATTTCTGGAATTTCTAAAAATTAATGCAAGTATATGATAGCAGGCCAAGTCCAAATTGCAATGACAAAAGAAAATAAAAATAAGAAAAAAAAATCCGTAGCAGCTCTGGAAAACAGGAAAGGATGCAGTCAGTGGATCAGAACATTTGGAGACTTTCTGGAAGATATAAGACAGACAAGATTAGATGATTAGAAACCACTACTACTGAGCAGCTTGTAACTCAACATAGGGAAAATTACCTGCGGGTAATATCAGGGTAGTTAGAAGACTCTAGGATCAGTGAATCTATACGAAAAACATGCTAGTTTCTCCCCTTTACCACACTAAAGGCAAAACCCTCCCACAAAGTCCCACAACCTTTTATTATGGGAGTGGGGGAGACTATTGAAGGTAAAGCAGTGACCTGAACCAGCCGTCAATACTGAACAATCTAGATCTTTATTTAAAAAGATGAAGACAATGATGAAATACTGGATATGTGAGGAAAATTAGCAGTGCTGAACAGAGGACTTATACTAAAATAAGCAGAGCAAATAGCCCAGAAATCAGTTAATGTGGAAAAAAAAAAGAAACTGAAAATTTTTAGTTTCTAGAGAAAGGAACAGTGAAAAACAGTTAACGATTAAAAATTTGATTTTGGCCCTTAGAGGCCAAAAAATATCGAGGGTACTAGAATCCAGAGTGCTAAGTTGACTCCAAAGCTGTAATCAGAACACTTGCTGACCTAGATGCTTATATTTAAAGGTCACATGCTTTTGAGGAGAGAGATCTTTGGGCCTCCACTAGATGGGAAGTTGGAATTGAGGCCTCTGCATGAGGCCGAGGCTCTTCAAGATAAGTCTTTAATGAAAGAGAGTCCAGAACATGAAATTTAACTTCTGGTAGAGAACATCAGAGACATTTTCTTCTCATGGCTTTTGGGTGTGAGACTAAAAAGTAAGCCTGTCTTTATGTGGGTTTGAGATTCTAATATATACTATCTGTCTAGTTCAGGAAACTGCAGGCAGAGAAAATTATTTAAAAATAGTCAAATGTTGATAGTGCTGCAAAGCACCTAATAGAAACAAAAGTTAATACTCTTTAGGGGGATGCACCTTCAAGATAAGCCTTTTAGTATGACTGTTGGTAAAGCATGAATGAAATGCTTTGGAGAAAATCAGCAATCATGAGCAAGAGTAAGCAGGAAAAACAGCAAAATTAGACTTCTGTGATATTGAAATTACTAGGTAAGAGTATGGAATATATATATAAATGTTTAAAGAAATAAAATGGAGGATTAAAAAACATGAGCAAGAGACAAAATGCTGTCAAGAAGTATGAGGAAGATTTGAAAAAGAGAACTTTTAGAAATTAAAAATATAATAATTGAAATGGAAAAACATTGAACGGCTTAAATGGATTAAACCCAGCTGAAGAGAGAATTAATGAACTTGAAGACAGATTTGAAAAAACAGATATGGAAACATGAAAGACGTATTTAGAGTCAGAAGAATAAACATGTCTAATATATGGGAAGTTGGAGTTCAGAAAAGGAGAACGAGGAGACTGACAGTCCATATCCAAAGAAGGAATGAGAATTTTCCAAAATTAAAAAATGTGAATCATTAGGCTGAAAAAACACAGTGAATCCAGAAGAAGAAAAATAACTGGATAATGTTAAGGACAAAGAGAAAATAAAAGTAACCAGAAATAGATTATCCACAAAGGTATAAAATTAGACCAGTAGCAGACTTCTAAACTCCAACAATAGATGCTGTAAGTCGAGAACTCAGCCTTCAAATACTAAAAGAATACAGATACCATCCTGGAAGTAACTAGCAAAATCATTCAAAAACAAGTGTTTTGAAATATATTTTCAGACAGATATCAGATTGGTAAAAATTTAAAACTCTGACTATATTGTGTTGGTGAGCTTGTGTAGCAACAAGAACTCTTAGCTTGCAGAAGTATAAACTAGTTTTCGAGAGTAATTTAGCAATATCTAGTAAGTTTGAATGCACATTTCTCCAGTGACCCAGAAATTCTACATATATATATATGAATATACCTTATATACCTTAGCATTGTTTATTGATCTGTTTTGACCATGACATAAATCAAAATTAAAGGAAACAAAATTTACTGTTACTGTGTACAGTACACTTTGATCTATCTCTGTGCCTTACTACTTTGTTCATTTTCTTCCCTTTTCCCTTTACTCCTCACCACTCTTTTTTTAAAGTTTCCTATGACCTTGACCTACTAACATGATTTTATTGGTAGGTTATAAGCTATAGTTTGAAAAACACTCCCTTAAAGAAACTCACACATAAGTGTAATAAGGATGTTCGTAACAGTATTGTTTGTAAAAGGGAAAAACTAGAAGCAATCTTAAGCCCTAATAAATGGAGAGTGTATAAATAAACTGTGGTGTATCCATGTAAAGGTGCAGAAGAATATATTAAGTATGATATATGAAACTTAAAAATGCAAAGCAATACTATGTATAGCTTTATGGATATACACATATATAAAATATATAAGGAAATCCATGGTAATGATAAACACCAAACTTAGGTTATCTCTGGGAGGAAAAGAAAGGTATTTCTCTTATCTAGATAACACTTTTTTCTTAAGCTGGGGGGTGGATACATAGCTGTTTATTAAATAATATCATACACTCCTTCGTATGTCTAAAATATTTCACAATATATTTTTAAAAAAGAGAGGTAATGATATTGACAGATTGAGATTTCTCTCAGGGAATAGAGCAAAAAGAGTTGAATGTTATGGGAGAAAAGTTTGAGACCTATAAAATAGATCCAAGAGATCACTATCTGTGAAATAGGAATTCCAGAAGTGAAAAATACATACTGTAAAAGCAGTAGACAATGAAATGGTAGAGTAAAATTTTCCTGAGCTGAAGAATGCCATCAAATAAGATATACTGAAATCAAATTTCTGGTAAAATCAAATATTGGTCAAACTTTGAATTCCAAGGATCAAAAGAAAATCAAGTTTCCAGATAGAGTAAACAGGCTCACCCTAAAGCAAAAGAAGTATCAGATTGGCATCTGATTTTTCTTATGCAGCACTGGATACTAAGGAACAGTAGAGAAATTCCTATAGGATTCTAAGGTATAAGTACTATGACCCTAAGGTTCTGTATGCAGCAAAAGTGTTTTAAAGTATGAAGACAGATATATATTCTTTCCAAGGCATTCTGAACTACAGCACTTATGGATAAATGAATATATTATTTGGAAGTACTTAAGCGAAATGAAATGAAATGAAATGAAATGATAGAGTCATGGCTTCTGTTCTGCACATGAGAATTCTGGATGGAAAAAAGAAAGGTATACATTAAGCATAGATGAACAAAATCAAACAACAAACCGAAACAGTCAGTGAAACTTATGGTTAAGTCTAAAAAATGTTAATAATATACTTTGATGTACATTTGAGTTATAATATAACTAGAGAAAATATTCCTAATAAAATGGAAGCTATGAAAAAATGACAACTAGGAAATAAGATTTTAGATGATTTAATAATAATAAAACCTGTTCTCTAGCAGGTTATGAGTAGAGGGAGGAAAGTAAAAGAATACTATGAATAGTTTGCTGTGCAAAGTATTTCTATTCATAGAACTACAGAAGTGGATACTTTTTACTTTACTTATGAAGAAATATAGATGGAAATACATGTTGAAAGTTTGAGGAGACTTTTGTTAGAAGATGGCAGATGATCAATTCTCCCAACCTTCTCCATATTTGCTTGAAATGACTAAAAATGTCTTTTTAAAAAAAATTAAGCCTATAACAGCATTGGGCAGCAAGAAAGGGTTACATTGATATAGAAGATTTTGGGGAATTCCCTGAAGATAGAAAGTAGATGGAATGAGAGGTGCAGAGAAACAAGAGCAGAGAAAAACCACAACTGAAATTGAGAAGTTTTTCCTTGGTGGACCTCAAGAAACTCCATTTGTGTTGTTAACAGTTTCAAAGGATTGAAGTGGTCTGTGGGGTAATCATCAGAGTAATTAATTTAAAAACTGCCTGTGCCAGCTGGACTCTTTTCTTCTTCATTTGTACAGAATGATTGTCAGCCAGGGGTATTTGTCTCTAGGATAGAGTCATCACTTCTGTTCTGCACATGATGAATCTGGAGAAGGCTTCTGGTTGTGTGTGCTGGGGTTGGAGAGTAGCAAAGCAGAGTTTGAGAACACAAAGGGGAGGAAAGGGAAAATGGTTCCACATGTATGAAATACAATAAAACACTCCACCCCGAAAGTAAACTCCTATTGTTTGCTGTCTTGGAGGTTCCAGACCACAACCTGCTTTATGACAGCACATTCTAAATTAAAACCTCTTGATATGCTCTGCCCACTCACATTCATCCTGAAATCAGCTCTCTCATTCAGGGAAGATTCCTTCAGAGAGGGACAGACCTACAGATCTATAGGAGAAACCCAGGTTATTTAGATAGTTCTGGAACACCATTCACAAATTTGGAATACCAGTGATTACCAGAACACCAACAATATCAATAGAAAATGAACTGAGAGAAAAATTGACTCCTGGAAAATGAGAATGATGCAAGAAGTAGGTAGAACTTAAATGTAATTTGTATCTTTAGAGAGATTTAAGGGGATAAAGCAGCTGAAAAAATAAATCAGGCTATTCTGAAAGAAGCGATCTGCAGAGTTCTCAGAATCAAAAAAATTGCTAAAATAAAAAATATTCAAGGGAAGGGCTGAAAGTTGAATTAATGATTTAGAAGTAAGGTTGAGGAAACATGCTAGAACCCAAAGTTAAAAAGATGGAGATTGAAATATGAGCATATGTTTAAGTTACATGGGGCATGGAACCAGGTATGTGTTCCAGGGATGCCAGGGAGTGTTATATGAATATTACAAAAGGTGAGTTAGATCAATATATACAGATGTGAAAAGATGGTCAAGATACATACAGTGAAGAAGCAAGTTGTGAGAATAGTATGTTTAGTATATTTGTGATCAGAAATCATATGCATGTTCAAATATGCAAAAGAAAGATGAAAGGACATGAATGATCTCCTTTTGAGAAAAGGATGGAGGGATGAGAGAATACTTTCCATTTTTCTTAAAACATAATGCTGTTTTATAAGGAGCATATTTTTACTTAAAAAATAGAGCATTAAAAGTTATGTTGAGGGGAAAGGAGAGCAACATGAGGTTAGCAGCGGTTTCCTAAGCCATTGATTTACACATAGTCTCAAGTCCATACTTTTCTCTGTAACATACAACTTTTCTGTTACTTCTTAGCAAGCATCTCCTTCCCTCACTTCATAGAGTCTCTCAGAAGGGTATTTTCACACACTTCTCTGAACCTTCTTTACCCAGAGTATTGGGATTGAGGTGGCTAATTCCTTCATTACATGTGGATTTTGTGAGAGAGGATATGTATGTGGAGAATACCTTAAAGTAAGGATATCTTCTAGATATTGCTTTATTAATAAAGGGTAGTATCAATCCAACATCTTCTGTAGAATGAGTCAGGATGTAAATAAATTAAAATAATCAGTAGTAAAGGGAAAAATAAGAAGAATTCCATATTCAAGATTTTGAGGTATATCCTGCTGGGATTTTTTGGGTTGAGAGTAGGAATTGGTAGGAATTGGTCAATATTAGAACATACGAGTGTAATCACAGAGGTGTGAAGTGGTGTTCTGGACCACCTGAAAGGCCCCATCCTTTTTGTGAGGAGATGGATATGATCCTTGATCTCAATATGCTACATCTACTATAAACTTCTGAACCCTCCGCCATCATTCAGGATGCTTCTCTAGTGGTTGAAGAAGTGGAGGATCACATGGGAGAGTGCCTGAGGATCCTTGCCTGGGACAAGTTGTGGGAAGAAAAGTCTTGCAGGTATTCTTCTGATATATTTTACTTGGTTGCTATGTTTTTATTGGATAAAATAATTCTTTTCCTGAAAGGGGTGAGGAGTGGTTAGTGGGAGGTGGGAGATGGGAGGGAGTAGTCTTTTGTAAGAGTGGTAGAAGAACTAGGAAAGAATACCAGCATCTTTCTGTCCTTTCTTTTTCTGCTCTTGCACAACGTTTGCTGTCATCTTCACAATAAAGGAAGTTGTGCTTGAATCATAGACACACTTCTGCGGTAATAAGATTCACCAAGAACATTTAGGTACATAGCATGCTGACATAATAGATTAACTGGCCACAAATTTTAAAAACCAATGGAAAATGTTTAGATCTGTGAACTGTATTGAATTTAATTTTTTGAATATATGTTTAAAAAGCTTGTTTGTAATTAACTTGTTGATTATTTCTTCTTTGATTGTGTTAGTTGGTTATTTAACCATTTGATACTGATTTATTTCTTAGGCATGAAGATGTTTAACACTGCTATGCACTTAAATTAAGTAGTTAATTAACTGGAGAACCTTAAGTCTTAAATTCATGATTTTTCTCTAGAATAGTAGAGTCTCAGGTGCCAGGAGCTCAGCGAATGGCTTCCAAGATAGCTCTAGTTCCAGTGCAGCTTAAAAATATTGCAAAAAGATTATTTTCTTCAAAGTGTATGTCAGGGAATTTCAGAGATTTTCTAGGTATCTGCTTATTGAAGTTTTAGAAATGGTATCTTCACTTGTATTCTTGATAATTTATAATTCTGTTGTGCTTTTTATTTTTTTGTTTTTTTAAAACATCTTTATTGCAGTATAATTGCTTTACAATAGTGTGTTAGGTTTCTGCTTTATAACAAAGTGAATCAGCTATACATATATCCCCATATCTCCTCCCTCTTGGGTCTCCCTCCCACCCTCCCTATCCCATCCCTCTAGGTGGTCACAAAGCACAGAGCTGATCTCCCTGTGCTATGTGGCTGCTTCCCACTAGGTATCTATTTTACGTTTGGTAGTATATATAACTCCATGTTACTCTCTCACTTTGTCCCAGCTTACCCTTCCCCCTCCCCGTGTCCTCAACTCCATTCTCTATGTCTGGATCTTTATTCCTGTCTCGCCCCTAGGTTCTTCAGAACCATGTTGTGCTTTTTAAATGATAATATAAGCAGTATGCCTGAGTATGTGGGGGGAAGTTATTTTTGAAAACTTAGAGCATTTGGAACATATAACAACTCAATTAAGTGGATATAGACAAAGATATGTCAATAAAATTGGCCAAGGTAAAGTAAGTGAAATGAGAGGATATGCTGATAGAGTTTTCTTTTCTTTTTTGTTTCAGTGAAAATAAGAAATGTTGCTCTTAATAGAGATTTTTGTATTATTTTCTCTTTTTTTTTTTTTTTTTTCTAGTGTGGGCACTAGGAAAAAAGAGCTCTTTTATTCCATCTTGTCTTCCAGTCCGTTTTGAATCAAGAAATACTCATTGAAAACTGCTTTGAGAAGAGTCTGTTTTGAAGAAGGAAAAAGAAATACTGTTGAGAGAAGGCATACAGACCAGAAGGGTGATAGAAACATGTGTTTTTGGTGTGTGTGTAACACCAACAAGACTTCATAGAGAGAAGTGGAGAGCTAAGAAGGGAGAAAATTAAGAAATGACTGAAATTTGTGGGGCCTGATGGGAAAATGCTGGCCATCTACTAATATGGAAAGACAGCTGATGCTTCAGTCCCAGGACTTTTTGTCTCTGCTGCACAGTTACCATAAACTCTTCTCACATTCAGAACTCTCCCTTTATCCTCTGTGAATGATGGCACTCTTGCTTCTATTTCAGCAGTGCTTCCAAGGATGAATGAAAATATACAGTGTCTGCCAAAACCTAAAAAGTATAGTTTATTTATCACTAGGGCTTTGTAAGCTACCCCTTCTGCGTTTTATAATTCTGTAGTTTGCAGAACCAGCCATTGTAGGGTGTTTTTTGTTTTTTGGGTTTTTTTGATCAATAAATATTAGATTTTCAAGATGAAGTATAATGATTCCTAATCGTATTGTGATCAGTTTTCTCCAATTTGATATCCATAGACAGCTTGAAGAAACTAAAATTTTATTTTTTACACTTAGTTATGCTGTGTTTGGTGTGTAATCATATGAGTTCCTGTTTTTCTTGAGATTTTAACAGACCTTGTCTTATTGTATATGTCAAAATAAAAATATTTAAATAGTACATATGTTGTAATATTGTGGATACTGATTTTATATTAATTTTCCACTAAATATTGAGTTTGGTTTTGATATAAGCCCTGATCCTAAATGACAACTTTATCTCAATTTTTGGAAATTAGTTTATCTGTGTTATATAAGAAGCATCTTAAGGATTTGGCTTGTGTGTGTGTTTTAAATGTAAATTTTACTTGTTTTTTATTTTTTAAAAAATTATGTAGTCATTCTATTAGGCAGCTTTTCTTTGGAAGACAAGAGGACTTTATGTTTTTGAACTATAATTGGTTATTTAAGTTCTCCAGACCAATAATATGAATTCTGAACCTTGTTTCTAATTCTTCAGTCTTTCCTTATTTTAAGGACTTTTAGAACAGGTTGTGATCCATTTTGAACATAATATCTCAGTAGTCAAGAATGTGTTCTCCTCATCCTTTCTCCAAGGAGGATTTCTTGATTGAAAGTTCCTCTTGTACACTGGGTTCTCTTCTGAGTACCCTCTTACTAACGCAGAGTGATTGTGTTAATAAGAATACCCTCTTATTAACGCAGAGTGATTGTGAAAGGGGGGATGACTTTGTTTCAGTTTGACATAGGGAATTGTACAGACGTGTCTATTACTGCATTGCTTGTCGTGGCAAAAAGCTAGGAATAACTTTAATGTACATCAAGAGGGAGAATAGTTGCGATGGAATGTTATGAAACTCTTAAAAAATGAGTTCTCTGTTCATTGTAAGGAATGTTTGTGATATTTTAATAAGTGAAGAAAGGTATAATTCACAGAGAAGTATCCTATTTTAAAAAACTTATTTCTATAAAACATGTATATATTTGAGATAAAAGAAAGGTTTAATTGTCTTGATATATGGGATGGAGGATAAAGAAGGAATAGGGATGATCTTTTTTTCTTTTCATATTTTTTATTATCACATTGGTTTCAGTGAAAGTGTTACTTTTATAATTTTTCAGGAAGAGCTTAAGAATTATGGAGAAAGTACTTAGTGTAGTTTTGTTGTATTTTATAACTTTATAAAAAGTTAATAGAGAAGAATAAAAATATTTGTAGTGGTCAGTGTTATATATAGTTTGCTATTACTGTGAAATGAATTAAGGAGGACACAATATTGATTATGATTCCATGGGAACACTAAGATAGAAGCCAGCTTTGTCTATAGGAGATAATGAGAGTCAGGGTTAGTATGGACATTTGAAATGTGGTCAAAGTTCTTATTATAGAGACTAGTTTCCATTTAATCTGCTCTCTCTCCTCAGCCTCAGTGCTTTTGCATTTGAGACACTAAATTGCTCAACAAAATTTAATTGAATTTACTTGTGTCACTTCTTTCTACCCCTCTTAGAAAGGAGCAGGCAGAAGAGGAGCATCCAACAGTGTAAAGAGGAGAAAGTTGAATGTTACTTGAATACTGTGCTGGAGAACACAGTGACTAGAACTGGGCATTGTGAACCTGGCTCTGATCAAAAAATTTCTGGGCCTCTCTTTACTTGGCTATAAGATAAGGACTTTGTACTCTGGGCTCTCCTGGAAATAGGATTACAGAGTAAAGAATCCCTGCATAATAGAGAATTGATTTTAAGTTGTAATATTGCATCTGCCAGTAAAAACTAATAGCTTTACCTTTTTTTGAAGGGGGTGGAGTTAATATAGTGATACATATGGATGTGAAGTTAGGCATTACTTTGCTCAACTAGAATATTGGAATATTTTTCTTTAAGACCTGATTACTACTACATATAGAAAATTGTTACATGAGTAAATACTTATGGCTTCCTTAGGCTTGTACAGGTAACATTATGAGTTCATAGGGAATAAGTTTTAAAATATGACTGTTTAAAATACAGAAAAGTGACAGTTAATAGATATGGAAGTGTTAGGAAGTGGCTATTATAATATTGAAGGAAACAAAAGCTTTAAATTTATTTTGTATTGTGCCCAGGGGATTATGTGTATAATTTTTTAAAAAGTTAATCTTGAGTTTACTTGAGGAAAAAACATTATGTCTATGGTATAGAGATGAATTTTTACTATTAAGCTTCCTATTAAGTCACTGAACCCAGTTTTCACAGGCAGAGGCTCTATTTGCTTTTCATTTTTGTCTCTACAATTCTCTTTCCCTCAGCTTGAATAACTATAAATCCCTTTGATTATTTTAATACCTGGTTATAAACTTAAAGTGTATTACTATGTTTTTCTCCTTTCAACTAGGTTATCAAAGGATTGCATGACCCAATATTTTCTAAATTTCAAACAGTTTCATACAATATTATTATAAAGTCTGTAATATATGTGTGTGTATACAGCATGAACCATAAACTGATTTGTGAGTTGTGGTTCTGTATTTGCCATCTATATATTTCAAAAGACTTACCTGTTATTTGGCTTTTATTATAAGTCACAGGGTTATTATAAAGGTTGAAAGAGACAGTGGATAGGAAAGCTTTGAAAACTATCAAGATTATGCAAAATAAATTATTATTGTTTTACTCACTGGTTAAAAAATATTAGAGGGCCTAGAACTATGTTCTTAAGGGCTGAAAACACTTTGCAAATCATTTACTGATTCTAGGTGCAATTGAAATGGTACAGTTTTATGAATAGCAATATTTCCTTCATACTGAGAGAGAAAAATTGAGTTGATTTTACTAGATGATTAACTGATTCTACCAGTATTATACAGTGAGGTGTGAAAGTATATAAGACATACCAAAATTTAGGAAAAATCTCACACATTTCAGATTCAGTTGGTAGACTTTGACAAATAGTTAACCTTTTTAATACAGTAAGTGGCTCTGAAATTATCCAACATTATTCCATAGTTTGAGACCTTAACGAATGACCATAAGTATTAAAGTTTATTACCTTTTGTTTCTAACTCATTTTGGCCAAAACTAAACTCATTATCTTCCTTTCAAGCCGGTTCACCCTTTACCCTTATTTTGGAGAACGGGCCCTTCATCTATCCAGTTATAGATAACAGAATAACTTGTCTCAAGTTATCATTTACTACTCTCCAGTAACACCTACTTCTAGCAGGTCCTAAATTGTTAAAGTTCTTCTTTAAAATGTCTTTTTTTGTTGTTGTTGTTCCTCTATATATGTCACCTCACCTGAAATCAGACTCCACATATTTTTCATTTGGATTATAATGGCAGCCTCGTAACTCATCTACCTGCCTCTAAAGTCTTGCTTCATACCATTCTCAAAGCAATCTTTCTAAAGGTAAATCTGATCAAATCACTGTTTTGGTTTTCTACCCTTTAAAAGTCCTTCTATGATAAAGGACTAAACTCATACATGGGGCCTCTTTATGACCCTGCAAGATCTTTTTCATTATATTCCTTGTGCTTTGTATTACATCTGGTATTTTGTATGTCATCATTAAATATTGGCAGAAAGAAATAATTCTGGTAGACCCTGAGAGATTGGAAAAGTATAAAATATATATTGAAAAATTATTCTCTACGTTGGCTTCCTAAAGAACTTTTTAAAGCACTGGGTTTTTTTGGTTTGTTTTGTCTGTTTTTTTTTTTTCCACTGAACACAATTTTATTGAGTACGTACTATGTACACCAGACACTGATCCAGGTGCTGGTGCTACAGATACAGCAGAAGACAAAACAGACAAAAATCCAAGCCCTTACAGAGCTCCTGGAGCTTACATTCCAGTGAAATCAAGACAAGAAAACTAATCCATGGAAAAAATGACAAAGTATGAGCCAAAGAGAACAGTTCTTCTGAGGAGTAACAAAAGGGATTCCCTATTGTGTAAGTCAGAAAGAAACAGTAAAGTCCCTACGGGGTCACCCAAAAAGACAGGGCCCTGCTGAGCTCCCTCACCAACCTGAGAAAGCAAGGGTTCGCTGTCTACCCTTTACCACAGTCTTAGGGTAGAGGTCAATGCACAGAGCTCCCCAGGGGGTCCACTAGGCCATTTAAAAGTCCATCTCCAAACCAGTGGCATTTCCAACCAGAGGAAACCAATGGTCGTGCAAGTTTGTTTCAATCAAGACAGTAGTCTCTCAAATATGAAATTCAGTGAAGATGAACATAACCTGCAGATAATAAAAAGAACCATGAAACTAAAATTGTTTACAGCGTAGTAGTTTAAGATACTAAAATGAGAATGTAGAAAAGGTTGTTACCTAGGAAAGTATTTAATCCTTAGCCCCAAAGTAATAAAGTAGAAACTTACTATAAACTAGTTTGGCAGTTTTAAATGCAGGCAGGTAATTCTGATTTTAAATGTTCTGTTTTTCTAAGGTAAGACAAACTTGAAAGTATTTGGTCAAACTTGGTTTTATGAAATGGTTTAATGTACAAAGGTTTCTAGGAGTCTTTGGACCTTCACAAAACGGAACAGGGCTCACTGGATTTAAGAGACTATAAAGCACTGTTTTTAATGAGCCTTTGTCTCTATTTCACGTAGCATAGTGCTTGGCAATTAGTAAGTGCTCAGTAAATGTTGAATTAACTGATCAATTTGAAATAAAAACTGGAATCTAAATATGGATGACAGCAGTGGGTATGGGACATAGTTCCTTTGGTGGAGATGTCATCAGTTTTCATGTTCCATTTCTACTATAGTTGAAGAAAATTCTGTACTGTGCATCTTCTGAGCCTAGCAATCTCTTTTCATTTTTTAAGCATTTATGTGAGGTTTTTTTTTTATTGTCTTATTCTTTTCTATGTCTGTTTCCTCAGTAAACTCCCATTTTTGTTCTCTTCCCTTAGCCAGTACAAAGATAGCTTGTGGGTACTTCCTGTCTGTGTCATGACTTTGTTTTGTGAACCGTTGATCAGAGGAGATCCAAGAAAGAAAAGATGAATCGTTTGAAAAAATTAAGAAGCTTCTCTTCCCTTCTTTGTGTAAAAGACATACATATTTCTTTAACAGCCAGTTAAAATTCAAACTTGCTGATTTACCAAATTGCTAGTTAGGTGTCACACTTAATTGTTGGTCCTGTGTCTAGGCTGTGTATTAGATATCATTTAGATAGAATAGTGTCTGGGATTTGGTCAGTGAAAAACTTGAAAAGTCATCTATTAACCACTAGTTGTAGATATTTTTCCTGTTAAAATTAGAGCTAATTTTTAGTATCTGATTTACTCAGGGTTCACTTTGTCCCTTAATAAATAAAACAATGAAGTGGAATTGATATATAAATTATATAGCAATATAGCTGATAAAAAGTAAGCAGAAACAAGTTCATAAATCTTAAGGTAAATTCTTGCACTTTTCCATTCAGGCACATTTTACCTTGAATCAGGATAAGGGATTTAGTGAAACTGTACTATCTACAAATCCATTTTTCAAGAACAGCTAATTGAGCACTTACATGCTGTTCCTCCTTTTCATTATTTTGCAAGTTGAGAATTCATACCTGACTTTCTTTTCTCTGAAAGAATTAAATAATCTTCTATCAATAGTACTCATACTTCTTTCTTACCCATAGAGACAACTTTGGTTTCTAAATTACTACTTGGTCATTGTGCACATCCTGCTTTGTGAAGGTTAACTGCTTGTAATGGCAAAGATTCTAACCACCTCCTCCCACCCTAACCGCCACCATCACATACATAATCAGGCATCCAAGATGATTATCCAAGGTGGCAATTTCCTCCTACCTTTAAACTTGTACAGATAATCTTGTCAAATGATTCCTTTGTATGATGAATTTTCATTTTTCCAGAAATAGCTCAAGGTGACTCTTCCATTTCATAGTGCTTCTTAGTTTAGTTACTATACTAATCTTTAAATAAAGTTGCCAGATTCATCACCAGATTATTTATTGAAATAGGATCTCTAAATTTAGCTTTCATTTGTTTACTTCTGTTTATTTTTATTGTTACAGTGAAGGAAAAAAATATGTGTTTATTGCCTCTACGCAGAAACTGACCGGCTCAGAATAGGAAACACCGGTCGACTTCATCAGAACTATTCACTTTCATTTACAGTTGAACTCAACTAACATTTTTAAAGCCCTCCTAGCTTTGCTTCAGGTACTTGGAATTCAAAGAATGAGATAAAAATTCTGACATCTAAGATACTTTAAATTACAAAACATTATGTAGTCCTTTATGGGACCACAGGGACAAAGGAGGAGATATGGTTGGGAGAACTTTATAGAAGAGATGATAACATCACTAAGACCTAAAAGAAGATAATCAATTTGGGAGAGGGTGGAGGAGACCAGGAAGTAGAAAAAAAGAGTTGCAAGACTGAAAGACCTACAGAATTCTAGAGTCCTATTAGCCATTTCTAAGGGTGGAGGGTTCTCTATGGGAGAGTGGCAGAGGAAGTCAGGGACCACCTAATGAAAGGCCTCACAGACCATTGCCTTTGCATGAGAAATCAAACTAATATGCATATGGCTTGGCTATTAAAATACAGATTCTGATTCAGTAAGTCAGGGTTAGGACCCCGACTTAGGTGAGGAAATGCTCCCAAGGGATGTTGATGCTGCTGGTTCACTAACCACACTTTGAACAGCAGCAAGATTATATACTATTCTGAAGAGTTTCGCCTTTATTCTGTGGAGCTTGAAGGAGGGTATATGATCAAACGCTCATTTTAAGAAAATTCTGTTTACATATGGGTAGAAGAGGAGAAATGGTCACCATTAGACTTGGCAAGGAGAAAAACTGATACTGAAGAGGAGGAGGAGATGGAGGCTAGAGATATGCAAAAAGTAGAATAAAAAGCTCTTGGTTATAAATTGGCTATGGAGGGGAGTTGCTGAGGGCAGGTAATTTGGTATGTTCATAGGTTTGGAAATTGACTAACTGGCAGGTGATGTCTACTGAGTTAGGGAGGAGAAGCAGTTTGATCTTGTGCCTTTGTGTGTGTGTGTGTGTGTGTGTGTGTGTGTGTGTGTGTGTGTGTGTAGGGTGGGGTTGGGGGGGAGGGAGCAAGAAGAAAAAAATTGTCTGCCAGGCAGTTCTAAATGACTAACTTGTCATGTGTGGCAAGTACATATAGGCACTGGGGACTCATTAGGTCAGCTCATCTCACATTTATTGAGAGCCTGATGTTTGCCAAGTTCCCTGCTAATACTGCTTAGCATACTAGAAGGGGTGAAATGGGATCTCTTCCCTAAAGGATCTTGCTACCGAGTGGGAAGATAGAACCAAATGAGTAATTGCAATCT
Source organism: Phocoena phocoena (assembly GCF_963924675.1). NCBI lineage: Eukaryota > Metazoa > Chordata > Mammalia > Artiodactyla > Phocoenidae > Phocoena > Phocoena phocoena. Next base: position 47,385,212 of record NC_089233.1, on the reverse strand, counting down.
AGTGTAACCCAGTCAATAACAAAATAAACCAAGGTGGGAATTCCTGGAGAACACTGGGGAAACTTTTAAAGTAGGTGACAATTCAGCAAGGTGTAGATGGGTGAATAGAAATCCATAAGCAGGTGGATAGGGGAGTGAGAGGAGAGATGGACATCCCAGTCAGTCGGAATAGGAAGTTAGCTTTTGGAGTCCAGGTTGCAGGTCATTTGCTATAGCAGTAGCTCAAAGTAGAAGGCTGGATGGTGGAAGAGGAGGCTGCAAAGGTAAGCAGGGGTCCGATCATAAGTTTTCTTTGCCATATGTGGCCCCTTAACCTATAGATAATGAGGGTAGGTAGGGGCACCTGAATTGTTAGTTTTGCACTTCGCATTTTAGAGGGAACATTCTAATGGTATCAGTGTGAAGGCTGAATTGGAGAGAGGTAAAATGTGGGACTTGAATCCCAGGTAGACAGTCTAAGTAGTGGTCTAAGTCCAAATAAGCCGCCCCAAACTCAAAATCCCTTAAGGAGTCAGACAGAGGAAATGAATGTGGGAAGTAGCAGTGGTGTAAGACTTAGGAGGGCCAGGTTCTGCTATGAAAGGAAATGTGGTGTGTGTTCCCTCTTCCCCCACCGGGGAATCCGCATTCAAAACTCTAAATACCATTGTGCTGCCAAGTAAAACACCCTTAACATAGTAATTTCTGGTCAAAACCAAGGTGGTTGCAGTGATGACAGAAATAAATTATTTGGGAAGTAGAATTTCTGTGTTGAGAGACAACTAAGTGACCAACTAAGGCCTACGGGTTGTGGGAGGAATCACACACTTTTGGTGAAGAGTGAGGAATTTGCTTTGGACATGTTGGGTTTGAGGTGCTTGTGGAATATCCAAGTAGAGATAGCTAGTGTACAGTTGTCAGAACTAGGCTGAGGAATGAGATTTGGGAAGTCCTCTATATAGTGGAGTGAAGATTCTCTAAGGAAAAAACTTAGGATGAGAGAAGAGAAAGAGGGCTGAGGATGGAACCCCAAGGAGTTGTGAACTTTAAACAATGACCAGTGAGAGGAATAACAGAGTACTGTTCATGGAAAAGGAGTCTGGTGGTTTGGCTGTGCTAGAGACAAGGAATCAGTGTTTCAGTAAAGAAAATCGTTCAGTTGTGTCACTTGCCACAGAGAGGTGCAGAAACAAAGAATGCAAAGTGTCCTTCAGATTTGGTATAGAGCACCCACTGACAAATTTGTCCAAAGCAACTGCAGTGGGGCCAGAACCCAGAAAACTCTGGATTATTGAGTGACTGGGAGGTGAGAAAGCACAGTGATTTGTCTTGGAAGAATTCTTTCCCTTCTTTTGCCATTTTTAAAAGGCACTTTCTCAAAGCTTAAGTTCCTGACTGAATGATCTAATTATAGGCTGTCTATCTGAAAATAGTTATATACGGGATAAGTTAATTTTATTAATATAAATATGCTGGCATAAATCATAAGAGTATAAAGATAGGTGTGGTTATTTTTAAACTGAAAAGCTGCTATAACAGATAATTTAGAAAATGAGCTTTTATATTTATAGGCTTATTCATCTGTCTTCATTAACGTTAAAGTAAGCTGTTTTGTGAAACTCCAAGGAAATATTTTCTACATGTTTCTGATTAAAGAAGAAAAATGTGTGCATTTATTTTCTTGAATTAAACATGCTTTGAAAATTATAAAAATTGTTCAACCTCTTCCTTTTTAGTACTTAAAAATGGGCTTAAACATTGAAGTGCTTTATAGTTTTACCTCAGATTTTTTTTTCCCTATTGACTTAAAAGTTATTTATAGTCTTTGCAATGCCACCCTCTAGCGATCCCTTAGCAAAATACATTAATTAACTTGAAAAGTCTGTTCCATCTCTAACACCCCTGGTCCTTTGTCTCAGCATGCATTGTTTGGTGTCTTTTATTGCTCCTCAGTTGAGGGTGTGTGTGTGTGTGTGTGTGTGTGTGTGTGTGTGTGTTTGTTTGTTTCATAGCCAGTTATACTTCTTATTCTCCTTTAATGACATTAGGGAAAGATCAGGAGGTTTGGAGCCAAAATTTTGGTTATGAAATCTTACACCTTCATTTATCAAACTGTGCCTAGGGCAGGTTACCTGTCCAGAGTTCTTTTGAGGAGTGAAGGAGAATGTCTTTTTGTGACACTCAATACAGCAAAGAGTAGGCATTCAACATCTGGCAACTCTCTGTTCCACCTTCTTCTCCCCATCCTCATTGACTAGGCTAGGGGATCAAAATTCTTTTTTACCCCCTCTGATTTCTCTTGATGTAAAGCATCTTATTATATTACTACTGCCTATTTACTTGTCCAAGTTCTGTAACTTCTAGAGGCCAGGGACCATGTTTGGCTTGTGCATGTTTGTATTGTTAGTATTTAGCACAGAGTCCAGTAGATACAGGATCTTCATTAAATAAATATTTGTTGAATAGCTGAGTGAACAAATGATTGAATAAATGGCTACCACTTCCTAATAGGAATCTTGGTGTGTGTTATAGCAGTTTCTCTGGTATTATGCAGATTGCATAATATAATTACATAATATAATTAGATTTTACCCATAGCCTTTCATAGGGGTATTTATTTGCTATTTTTTTTCAATTTCTTCCATAGGTATTAGTCTTTTCAGGTTTTTGACAATATAATTTTCCATAAAAATTGTCAATTTCACCCAATAAGAAAGTATTAGCAAACAGTTGTACATAGAATTTCAGTATAACATTTGATTTCTTCTGTATCTGATAAAAGTCCTTTTATCACTCCCAATTTTATGTCTTGTGTTTTCATTAAAAAAAATATTAGTTGGAGGTATGTGTATTTTATTGGTATTTTTGAAGCACTGGGATTATTTTGAATTCTTCTGTTTTTCTACTCTCTAATTGAAAAAACTATACATAATTTTACCTGTATTGCCTCTTCTAGGCTTTTCTAATAATTTAATGCGCCCACTTATTTTTATTCCTTTTTTGTTAAAGCTTTTATTACTCTAAATTTGCTTCTGATACCCATATCTAAGTCCCATATTGTTTGGTATATACTATTTTTGTTATTTCTGAGTTTTCAATAATTACGCTGTGATTTTCTTCTTGACCTAAGAGTTGTTTAAGGAGGGTATTTTTAAATTATGAAGTGTGTGTATATGTATATGTTCACAGTTAACTTCTAGTTTTATTATAATGTGACCAGAGAATAAGGCCCATACAATTGCTATTCTTTGAGATTTTTTTTTCTTGTGGTACATACAAGATCAATATTTAAAATGTTCTCCAAAAACTGAGAAAGAAGGTGAGCCTCTGTAGGGTATACAGTTCTCTATATTGATTTATTGGCTTTATTTCAGATACCCTCTACATTTTGACTGCTTCAACTGTCATATACTTATGAGGATTAAAGTTTTAAATTACTGTTGTGTGTTTGTCATTTTCCTCACTGTTTTTTAACATGCTTCAGTACTATGTTATGTGATGCTTAAAAGTTTGTAATTGATATCTTCATAGTGGATTTTCCTTTTCATCGATTAAAAATAATCTTTTTAATGTTGCTGGTCATTTGGATATTCACATGGGAAGAAAATGTAACCCGATCTCTGCTTCCCACCATGCACATTTGATTTAAGATCTAAATGTGAAAAGTAAAATAATGAAGCCTCTGTAGGACAATATAAGAGAATAATCTTCTCTATCTTAAAGTAGGAAAATACTCTTAAAACAGGACACAAAGCTTAGTAACATAAAGGAAAAGATTGATAATGCTGGACCATTGACAAGTTAAGAAATTCTGTCGTCAAAAGATTCCAATAAAACAGAAAAAGTAAACCAAAGAATGAGAGAAGGTACTTGCAGCACATATACCAGACAAAGGGCTTTTATCCATATTATGTAAGAATTCCTATAAATCAGTAATGAAAAAGACAGACAACCCAATAGAAAAATGGAAATGAGAATTGAACAGGCACTTTGGGAAAGAGGATATTCAGGTGGCTAATGAATATATGAAAAATTGTACAACTTACTCACCAGGGAAATGCTGATTAAAACCATAGTGAGATACTATCACCACACTCACTAGAATGGCTAGAATTTAAAAGATGACAATATCAAATGTCAGCAGAATGTGGATGGCAATGAAACTCCTTTACTCCTGCTGAGAAAACCACTTTTGAAGGTTCTGGCAGCATCTACCAAAGCTCTGTGTACACAGATATAAATAGGAACACAGATAGCCTATATATCCCAGAAATTTCATAGGAATTCATGCAGATATGCACTAAAATCAAGTACAGTCATGTTCAAAGCAGCATTATTTGTGTTAGTCAAAACCTGGAAACAGCATTATTTGTGTTAGTCAAAACCTGGAAACAAAAATGTCCATCAGCAGTAAAATGGGTGAGTAAATTGTGGTGTATTCAATCCAACATTACGCAGCAATGAGTAGAGCGATGAAAATGCACAAATTACAGCTCCAAGCAAGGATAAATTACACAAATACTTGTTCGTTGGAAGTTATCAGGCATAAAAGAATACATATTATATATGATTCCATGTATATAAAATTAAAAAGCAGTCAAGAGTAGCCTAAGAGTTAGACCTCAGGATAGTGGTTAGTTTGAGGAGGAGGAAGAGCTAATGATTAGGAAGTGGTATTAAGGAGACGTCTAGGTGTTAGTAATGTCCTATTTCTTGACATGGGTGGTGGTTACATGGGTTTACGGACTTTAGAATAATCAGTGAGTTGTATAATTTATGAGTTTTTTGCATGTATGTTTTACTTTGATAAAGAAATATACAAAAGTATACAAATTACAGGAAACCAAAAAATGTTGATTTGGTGTAAGGATACTATTAATATTAAAATAAGTAGAAATTCAGTACAACTTAATCACAATTTTGTCACATGTTGAATACGTCCATAAATAATTTCTCTGCCAGTTATTTGCCTGTATGGTCTCACCCAGCTTCTCTGTGTACTGCTCTGTGTTTGTATTGCAGGGTACATTCAAAACAAAACAAAACAAAACGTTTCTTTTTTTCCTTGAATTCTATTCTGGCTTTGGTTTTGTTTTCATTTGGCAGCTATATCTTTGCCCTACTTAAAAAAAATTATTTTCCCTTTTTGAATTTTTTTTTTTACCCTTTTGAGTTTTTACCTATTTTGAGAGTCATTGACTTTTACAAAGGAATTTTTATTCATTTTCATAATCATAAATGTTTTCTTTAAGTTTATTTTTTATGCTTTATTGCTATTGTTATGCACTCTTTGTGTGTGGGTGTGTGTGTAGGCAATTAAACTTTATTTTTAATTGAAACTTATCTTTAAATTTCTCTGAATGTTTGCACCTATATTTTCCTAATTGTATCAAAAATAAATTTTTTACAATTTCCCCAGTTTAAGTTCACATTCCCTGTCCTTTTTCTCACTTTTGTCTTTTATTGATGTAGTTTTTGATTCAGATTAAATTTTTTTCAGGTTATTTTTTATATTTTTTTAATCTCAAGTTAATCATGAGACTTAACACTCTGTTTTATAACTACACATATAATCATTAATTTATTCTGGTGCTACTAAAGTACCACACACTGTTCTAGGCAAATAACAATATAAATGAAAAAGATAGATGGGGCCTCTGATCTCATCCAGCTTTATATTCTTTGGGCCAGATGGTCAATAAATAGGTAAATAGGATACTTTTATATTTTGAAGGGTAGTATGAAGGGAGTAAATGGTGAAGTGATAGAGAATGACTGCAGTTGGGATTGAGGCTACATGTTGCATAGGTTGGTCAGAGAAGGCCTTTTTGAAGCAACGACATTAAAGCTGAGACTTGAAGGACAAGAAGAGACATAGCGCTGGGTAACGAGCAGTCAGGCTGAGAGTAGCCAGTGCCCCGATGAAGTAAGGAGTTTTATCTTTCGAAGAACTTTTATTCAGTAACTTCTGTCAGTCATGGTACTAGGTATTTAAGACGTAGTCATGAATGAACGAAGTTTCTGCTTTCAAAGCATTTGCATTTTACCTAAACAGATCAAAACCAATTTCAGACTGTGATAAGTGCTATGAAGATGATAAAATGCGTAAGATGCTGAATGAGGCAAGGAGACCACTTTAGGTAGTATAGTGAGGGAAGTTTTTCTGAGGAGGTGATATTAATAGAAACGTTCAGCCATATGAAAACCTAGGGGAAGAGCATGTACGGCAGGATTTCAGTTGGGTTAGAGCAAAGTTACTGGGAAGGAGAAGACAACTAGGGTTGAACAGTGGGAAGAACCTTAGACTTTTTTCCAAGTACAGTGGGAAACTATAGGTTCAATTTCTTTAATAAAAAGACTCCCAGCTACAAGGCCTCAAACAATGCAGAAGTATCTCATGCAGCAACTCAGTCCAGAGTTGGTAGCTTACTCTATTCCACACGGTTGTTTAAGGACCCTGGTTCGCTCTATCTTGGTCTTTAGTTATCTGACAAGGTGTTTCCCCTGTGTATGTGGTTCAAGCCATCTTACCATCTACAGGCCCATGTCTCTAACTTTGCAAAGAGCGAATGAAGGACTAGCAACTTCCTTTTTTAAGTGTAGTCATCATTTAGTCACATGGGCACTCTTAGCATGGGAGGTTTAGAAATATAGTCTCTCCTGAGCAAGTGCATGTATAGAGAAAAGAAAAGGTGCTCAGGTCTGAGATTTGGGGAACTTTAACATTTAGAGGTGGCAGCAGGAGCCAGCAAAAGACTCTGAGAAGGAGTGACTCGTGAGATAAGGAGAAACTAGGACAACAAAAAGCCATGGGGGGCTTCCCTGGTGGCACAGTGGTTAAGAATCGGCCTGCCAATGCAGGGGACACGGGTTCGAGCCCTGGTCCGGGAAGATCCCACATACTACAGAGCAGCTAAGCCCATGCGCGACAACTACTGAGCCTGCACTCTAGAGCCTCCGAGCCACAACTGCTGAGCCTGTGTGCCCCAACTACTGCAGCCCAAGCGCTTAGAGCTTGTGCTCCGTAACAGGAGAAGCCACTGCAATGAGAAGTCACCACACAGCAGTGAAGAGTAGCCCCCACTTGCCGCAACTAGAGAAAGCCCGCGTGCAGCAACAAAGACCCAACACAGCCATAAATAAATAAATAAATAACATATTTTTTAAAAGCCATGGGAGCTAAGGAAAGGATGTGTTTTAAGAAGAGTAGTTACGTCTGTTAAATGCTTCTAAAAAAATGAGCAAGATGGGATCAGAAAGACGGGCGTTGGATTTGACAATATGTAGGTCACTGGGAAGCTTGACAAGAGTCATTTCAGTGGATCAACAGGGTCAAAAGCCAGACTTTAGAAGACTGAAGTGTGACTTGGGGGAAGTATAAATAGGTCCAGCCACTCAAGAAAGCTATTTGGCACTAAATCTGTGAATACTGCATGGCTCTCTGCTTCCACTCCCAGGTACATCATGACAGTCTTGCACTTGTGTACATGGAAGACATGCTCAAGAATGTTCTTTAGTGGTATTGTTCACAAAAGCCCTAAACTGGAAACAACCCAATATCCATCAACAGAAGAAAGGATAAATAAACTCTGGCATATATATAAAATGGAATGCTGTTAAAGAGCAAAAATTGGTGGGCTGTAACCATATGCATCAGTATGATGAAACCTCAAAACATGATATTGACCAAAACAAGCAATTCACACAATATATACTGTTTGATTCCATTTACATAAATTACAAAAATAGTCAAAATTAAATGTGTCATATATGGTGGATACGTGAATATTGTTAAAACTCCGAAAGAAAGAACCAACAAAAATTTAGGAGAGAGACAAATAGGGAGCTTCAAATATGTTGGTAGTGTTTTATTTCTTAAGCTGGGTGGTGGGTGCTTGGATGTTCATTTAAAAAAGTGCTATTCTTTAAAGGTTTATATTAATGTATTATCTCCTGTATGCTTTACTTTAGATTTTTATTTAAAAAAACCTCTGAACAATGGAAGAGTGAATGTGCAATAAAGATGTGGAGAAAGTGAGTGTGGACAACATTTTGAGAAAGTTTGCTGTGATGCAGATCTGAAAAAGAATGAGAATAATGATTACAGACCTTGATAGGAAAATTAAGTGAGGTAAAGGCTAGGAGATAGTTATCAGAGATTGAGATGCTGGAGATTATATTTTGGAGGTACATATAATAGGAATGGATGAGTGAAGTGGCATAGAGGAGAGGATTGTTAGAGGTGGGAAGGCCAAGGAACCAAAGGCCAAGTGCGTGTTGACGTTACTGGGAATTATGACAGGAGTAGAATGGATAGAGGGCATTGAGCTAGGAGGACAGTCTGTGGTGATGAGAGGATGGAGGATGACTCCAGTGAAGAAGAGAAGAGAGTATGTAGTCCTCAGGGGGTGTTGGAGGAGGAAGGAACAGATATGGTTTGGATGTTGGAGTGGGGAGCATTTACCGTGCCTCTTACCCTTGAGGAACATGTAGTTAGAGTTTAAAAAACAAAGGAACCTCCACTTGAAATGAACTGATATTCTTAGAGGACAGCTAAGTTTCAGCGAAGTCCAGAAAGTTGAGGAAACTTCCAGCGACTAGGCTGAGGATATAATTGAGATTCCTGATCTCAGAGAAGGATTCCAGAAGGCACTGGGGGAACTGTAATCACCCATGTGCTCAGAGGGAGAATCTATTTTTCTTTAAATGAATGGTTTCAGTGCCTACTACCAGTCCATTTATACCGTGGTGCTTTTCCTCTTGGGTTATTGTGTCTTATTTACAGACAGGTTTTACCATTTCTTTTAGTAGTGTTTTAGGATGTGTGTAGGAGTTGTATAGTTGGTGAGCCTTTGTATATCTTGGCCAGCTGATGAATTCGTTGGGTACAGTCTTTGTCTCTGAAAATTCAATAGCCCTTGTTTCACTGATTCTAATATTTGAATTGGTTGACAGATTTTTAAATAGTCAAGATTTGCATTCTTACTTATATGCCTGGTATCTTAATAGTGTAGCAGTGAAAATATTACCACTTGGAAGTTCTTATAAATAAATAAAATATGACTAAATTGAAAGAGGGGAAATTATATATTTTACATGTACCAGTCACCATAGAAGTATGAACATTGTGCATTCTCACACCGAGAAAGGTCGCTACATTTTTTTTATGTTTTTCTCCTTTGAAATGTACTTTGTGATATTTTTGCACATAAGTACACTGTTGATTGCATATTTTAGAAAATTTCACTGAAAGAAGTTGGATGTAAATTCTGCTGCTGGAAAATTCTTTTCAATTTATTAGTTACCTGAGTCAGTTTTTTAAAGTTCTTTTTAAAAATTGCATGTACATGGAAGCAACCTAAGTGTCCATTGACAGATGAATGGATAAAGAAGATGTGGCACATATATACAATGGAATATAACTCAGCCACAAGAAGAAATGAAATTGAGTTATTTGTAGTGAGGTAGATGGGCCTAGAGTCTGCCATAGAGTGAAGTAAGTCAGAAAGAGAAAAATAAATACTGTATGCTAACACATATGTATGGAGTCTAAAAAAAAGGATGGTTCTGATGAACCTAGGGGCAGGACAGGAATAAAGATGCAGACGTAGAGAATGGACTTGAGGACATGGGGAATGGGAAGGGTAAGCGGGGACGAAGTGAGAGAGTGGCATTGACATATATACACTACCAAATGTAAAATAGATAGCTAGTGGGAAGCAGCTGCATAGCACAGGGAGATCAACTCAGTGCTTTGTGACCACCTAGAGGGGTGGGATAGGGAGGGTGGGAGGGAGACGCAAGAGGGAGGGGATATGGGGATATATGTATACATATAGCTGATTCACTTTGTTATACAGCAGAAACTAACACAATATTGTAAAGCAATTATACTCCAATAAAGATGTTTAAAAAATAATAAAAATTGCATGTATGTACTGAAAAGATTTGGAAGTAATCTGTAATATATTTGTCAAGATAACCTAAGAAATAATAAAAATATTTAAGTGTGATTTGTTATATATATTTTTTTTAATTAGGGACTGGCACCTCTAGTACAGCTTGGTGATTGTGCAAATCTGTATGGTATTACATATCAGTACTGAAAGTCTGGGAAATGGGAAATGGCCTAAATACTCTCAAAGAGGAATTGATTAGATAAATTATGGCATATCTATTTGCTGACTGGATAAACTAGGGAAAGGCTGGGCTGTTGTCATAAAGAAACCTACCAATGATTCCATGGTTTCAAGAAGATTTTACTTTATTTCATACATTATAGAATATTTCAGGTCAGCTGGGAGATCTACTCCATGTCGTCAGTCATTCAGGGACACAGATTCTTCTCTATCATCTCATGGGGCAGTAATGGTCTAAGCGAGGTTGTAGGCACATCCATATTCTGGTTTTATTGAAACTGTTCTTGCTAAGTGATGACATAATTGTTATATCCAATGGGACATTTTTTAGTTCTCCTGTTCTCTGTGACATTTGAAGCTGCTGATAACTTGTTTATTAAACTTTATCCTCCACCTGCTTCTGCTGGTTTTTCTCTGGTTTCTCTAAGTATTTGTGTCTTTTTCATGTACTTTCCCTTTGCCTTATCTATAAACGTTGGTGTTCTCTAGTGTTGTGTCTTTGGCCCATTTTCATTTACCTGTGCATCCATGATGATCTCACCCAGAGCCCCTACCACATGATGATGTCTCCCAAATCTGCATTTCTAGCCTGAAAATCTATCTTTTAAGCACCAAGACCTGTACATACAAAAGCTGTACTAAAACATTCTGTAGGAAGTTCAAAATTGAGTTATCCAAGATTGACAATGATCTCCCTTCGTAAACCAGGCTCCCACTGCATTGCCAGCTGGATCAAAAACCAGGAAGTCAACCTCAGCAACTGCCTGTCCTCCCTCCTCCACTGAGACATTAACAGTTTGTTAAGATGCCTCTTGAGTATTTTTGCTGGCATTTGCCTTTTCCTGTCTCCATTACCACAGTCTTAGCTCAGGCCAAGACTATTTTAAGAGCTTCCTTGGGGAATCTATGTTTCTGTTCAGGCTCCCTTCCAATCCTATTTATTGATTAACTAGGTCAGTGATTTTCTTTTACTGGTATTTGGTGGGCAGCAACTGTGTGTCTATTTTAAATTGTATAACATCTGGCACAGTGCCAAGTGCAGTTCATCTATTAATAGCTAAATTATACTAATGATAATACATTAAAAGAAGAGAGCTTGTGAGTAAAGACAAACCAAGATTCATAATTATATTAAGGAATTATTACTTAATATTCAAAGAATCCTGGGAGAAAATTAAATATTATTTTGACACAAGTAAGAAAAAAGTACTTGAGCTAAAGAAAATGATTTTGGAATTTTAATGTATAACTTAATGCAGTCTAAGTCAAAGAACTCAATAAGTTTGTTGCAGATGTTAGCATATGCAGGGAAAGCAACAACAAATAGTTCTCAAACTCAGTTGGTATGTTTGTTCCAACTCTGTTCTTTAAATGTGGGCCCAGCCAAGGCTGAACATCTGTCACCTATGGTAGTTCTTGCCAGTTAACCTGGATTCCTCCTGGGTCTCTGGCTTACCTGTCGTGTTCTCTTAATGACATTGGGACTGTTAGCTTTTATTCTCCGGTGATCCTGCACATTCTGTCTTGCAATTTCCTTGGCTCTTGCATACCTCTGGGGTCCTTGACTTTATGTATTCACCTAATTCATTGGTTGAGTCATCTCTCCCTAACCTGCCAGGAGAAGGGTATTTGAAGATAGTATTTTTGCAAAGTAAGTATTGTGCTGGATGGCATATGTGGCAGAAAGAAGGGACTTTGACCAAACTTTCAGATTCAGACTAGTAATTTTCTTCTCCTGCTAGCTAACACTTTATTGTGTTTTTACCGTGTGTGGGGCACTGTTTCATATTCTTCACTATGTCTTTTTGTTTTTAAACATCTTTTTTTTTGCCGTACTCGGGCCTCTCACTGTTGTGGCCTCTCCCGTTGCGGAGCACAGGCTCCGGATGCGCAGGCTCAGCGGCAATGGCTCAGGGGCCTAGCTGCTCCGCGGCATGTGGGATCTTCCCGGACCGGGGCACGAACCCGTGTCCCCTGCATCGGCAGGTGGACTCTCAACCACTGTGCCACCAGGGAAGCCCCTTAACATCTTTATTGGAGTATAATTGCTTTACAGTGGTGTGCTAGGCTCTGCTTTATAACAAAGTGAATCAGCTATACATATACATATGTTCCCATATCTCTTCCCTCTTGCGTATCCCTCCCCCGCTCCCTGCCCCACCGCTCTAGGTGGTCACAAAGCACCGAGCTGATCTCCCTGCACTATGCAGCTGCTTCCCACTAGCTATCTATTTTACATTTGGTAGTGTATATATGTCAATGCCACTCTCTCACTTCGTCCCCGCTTACCTTTCCCACTCCCTGTGTCCGCAAGCCCATTCTCTACGTCTGCATCTTTATTCCTATCCTGCCCCTAGGTTCATCAGAACCATTTTTTTTTTTAGATTGCATACATATGTGTTAGCATATGGTATTTGTTTTTCTCTTCCTGACTTACTTCCTCTGTAGGCCAGACTCTAGGTCCATCTACCTCACTACAAATAACTCAATTTCGTTTCTTCTTATGGCTAAGTAATGTTCCATTGTATATATGTGCCACATCTTCTTTATCCATTCATCTGTTGATGGACACTTAGGTTGCTTCCATGTCCTGGCTATTGTAAATAGAGCTGCAATGAACATTGTTGTACATGACTTTTTGAATTATGGTTTTCTCAGAGAATATGTCCAATAGTGGGATTATTGGGTCGTATGGTAGTTCTATTTTTAGTTCTTTAAGGAACATCCATACTGTTCTCCATAGAGGCTCTATCAATTTACATTCCCACCAACAGTGCAAGGGGGTTACCTTTTCTCTACACCCTCTCCAGCATTTATTGTTTGTAGATTTTTTGATGATGGCCATTCTGACTGGTGTGAGGTGATACCTCATTGTAGTTTTGATTTGCATTTCTCTAATGCTTAGTGATGTTGAGCATTCTTTCATGTGTTTGATGGCAATATGTATATTTTCTTTGGAAAAATGACTGTTTAGGTCTTCTGCCCATTTTTGGATTGGGTTGTTTGTATTTTTGATATTGAGCTGCATGAGCTTCTTGTAAATTTTGGAGATTAATCCTTTGTCAGTTGCTTCATTTGCAAACATTTTCTCCCATTTTGAGGGTTGTCTTTTCATCTTGTTTATGTTTTGCTTTCCTGTGCAAAAGCTTTTAAGTTTCATTAGGTCCCATTTGTTTATTTTTATTTCCATTCCTCTAGGAGGTGGGTCAAAAAGGATCTTGCTGTGATTTATGTCATAGAGTGTTCTGCCTGTGTTTTCCTCTAAGAGGTTTATAGTGTCTGGCCTTACATTTAGGTCTTTAATCCATTTTGAGTTTATTTTTGTGTATGGTGTTAGGGAATGTTCTAATTTCATTCTTTTACATGTAGCTGTCCAGTTTTCCCAGCACCACTTTTTGAAGAGGCTGTCTTTCCACTTTATGTTCTTGCCTCCTTTATCAAAGATAAGGTGACCATATGTGTGCAGATTTACCTCTGGGCTTTCTATCCTGTTCCATTGATCTATGTTTCTGTTTTTGTGCCAGTACCATACTGTCTTTTTTTTTTTTTGCGGTACGTGGGCCTCTCGCTGTTGTGGCCTCTCCCGTTGTGGAGCACAGGCTCCGGACGTGCAGGCTCAGCGGCCATGGCTCACGGGCCTAGCCGCTCCATGGCATGTGGGATCTTCCCGGACTGGGACACGAACCCGTGTCCCCTGCATCGGCAGGCGGACTCTCAACCACTGCGCCACCAGGGAAGCCCCATACTGTTTTGATTACTGTAGCTTTGTAGTATAGTCTGAAGTCTGGGAGCCTGATTCCTCCAGCTCCGTTTTTCTTTGTCAAGATTGCTTTGGCTATTCGGGGTCTTCTGTGTTTCCATGCAAATTGTGAAATTTTTTGTTCTAGTTCTGTGAAAAATGCCATTGGTATTTTGATAGGGATTGCATTGCCTCTGTAGATTGCTTTGGGTAGTATAGTCATTTTCACAATGTTGATTCTTCCAATCCAATTACATGGTATATCTCTCCATCTGTTTGTATCATCTTTAATTTCTTTCATCAGTGTCTTATAATTTTCTGCATACAGGTCTTTTGTCTCTTAGGTAGGTTTATTTCTAGGTATTTTATTCTTTTTGTTGAAATGGTAAATGGGAGTGTTTCCTTAATTTCTCTTTCAGATTTTTCATCATTAGTGTATAGGAATGCAAGAGATTTCTGTGCATTAATTTTGTATCCTGCTACTTCACCAAATTCATTGATTTGCTTGAGTAGTTTTCTGGTAGCATCTTTGGGATTCTCTACGTATAGTATCATGTCATCTGCAAACAGTGACGGCTTTACTTCTTCTTTTCCAACTTGGATTACCTTTATTTCTTCTTCTCTGATTGCTGTGGCTAAAACTTCCAAAACTATGCTCAATAATAGTGGTGAGAGTGGACAACCTTGTCTTCCTCCTGATCTTAGAGGAAATGCTTTCAGTTTTTCACCACTGAGAACGATGTTTGCTGTGGGTTTGTCATATATGGTCTTTATTATGTTGAGGTAAGTTTCCTCTCTACTTACTTTCTGGAGGGTTTTTATCATAAATGGGTGTTGAATTTTGTCGAAAGCTTTTTTCTGCATCTGTTGAGTTGATCGTATGGTTTTTCTTCTTCAATTTGTTAATATGGCTTATCACATTGATTGATTTGCATATATTGAAGAATGCTTGCATTCCTGGGATAAACCCCACTTGATCTTGGTGTATGATACTTTTAATGTGCTGTTGGATTCTGTTTGCTAGTATTTTGTTGAGGATTTTTACATCTGTGTTCATCAGTTATATTGGCCTGTAGTTTTCTTTCTTTGTGACATCTTTGTGTGGTTTTGGTGTCTGGGTGATGTTGACCTCAGAATGAGTTTGGGAGTGTTCCTCCCTCTGCTGTATTTTGGAAGAGTTTGAGAAAGACAGGTGTTAGCTCTTCTCTAAATGTTTGATAGAAGTCACCTTTGAAGCCCTGTGGTCCTGGGCTTTTGTTTGTTGGAAGATTTTTAATCACAGTCTCAATTTCAGTACTTGTGATTGGTCTGTTTGTATTTTCTATTTCTTCCTGATTCAGTCTTGGGAGGTTGTGCTTTTCTAAGAATTTGTCCATTTCTTCCACGTTGTCCATTTTATTGGCATATAGTTGCTTGTAGTAATCTCTCATGATCCTTTGTATTTCTGCAGTGTCAGTTGTTACTTCTTTTTCATTTCTAATTCTATTGATTTGAGTCTTCTCCCTTTTTTCTTGATGAGTCTGGCTAATGTTTTATCAATTTTGTTTATCTTCTCAAAGAACCTGATTTTAGTTTTATTGATCTTTACTATTGTTTCCTTTATTTCTTTTACATTTATTTCTGATCTGATCTTCATGATTTCTTTCCTTCTTCTGACTTTGGGGGGTTTTTGTTCTTCTTTCTCTAATTGCTTTAGGTGTAAGTTTAGGTTGTTTGTTTAGATTTTTCTTGTTTCTTGAGGTAGGATTGTATTGCTATAAACTTCCCTCTTAGAACTGCTTCTGGGCTTCCCTGGTGGCACAGTGGTTGAGAGTCCGCCTGCTGATGCAGGGGACACGGGTTCTTGCCCCGGTCCGGGAAGATCCCACATGCCACGGAGCAGCTAGGCCCGTGAGCCATGGCCGCTGAGCCTGCGCGTCCGGAGCCTGTGCTCTGCAACGGGAGAGGCCACAACAGTGAGAGGCCCGCATACCGCAAAAAAAAAAAAAAAAAAAAACTGCTTCTGCTGCATCCCATAGGTTTTGGGTCATCGTGTTTTCATTGTCCTTTGTTTCTAGGTATTTTTAAATTTCCTCTTTGATTTCTTCAGTGATCTCTTAGTTATTTAGTAGTGTATCATTTAGCCCCCATGTGTTTTTATGTTTTACAGTTTTTTTCTTGTACTTGATATCTAGTCTTATAGTGTTGTGGTCGGAAAAGATCTTTGGTACGATTTCAATTGTGTTAAATTTACCAAGGCTTGATTTGTGACCCAAGATTTGTGACCTATCCTGGAGAATGTTCCATGAGCACTTGAGAAGAAAGTGTATTATTCTGTTGTTTTTGGATGGAATGTCCTATAAATATCAATTAAGTCTATCTTTTTTAATGTGTCAACTAAAGCTTTTGTTTCCTTATTTATTTTCACTTTGGATGACCTGTCTATTGGTGAAAGTGGGGTGTTAAATTCCCCTAATATTATTGTGTTACTGTTGATTTCCCCTTTCATGGCTGTTAGCAATTGCCTTATGTATTGAGATGCTTCTATGTTGGGTGCATAAATATTTACAATTGTTATATCTTCTTCTTGGACAGTTTCCTTGATCATTATGTAGTGTCCTTCTTTGTCTCTTGTAATAGTCTGTATTTTAAAGTCTATTTTGTCTGATATGAGAATTGCTACTCTAGCTTTCTTTTGATTTCCATTTGCATGGAATATCTTTTTCTATCCCCTCATTTTCAGTCTTTATGTGTCCCTAGGTCTGAAGTGGGTCTCTTGTAGACAGCATATATATGGGTTTTGTTTTCTGTATCCATTCAGCCAGTCTATGTTTTTTGGTTGGAGCACTGAATGCATTTACATTTAAGGTAGTTATCAATATGTATGTTCCTATTACCATTTTCTTAATTCTTTTGGGTTTGTTATTGTAGGTCTTTTCCTTCTCTTGTGTTTTCTGCCTAGAGGAGTTCCTTTAGCATTTGTTGTAAAGCTGGTTTGGTGGTGCTTAACTCTCTCAGCTTTTGCTTGTCTGTAAAGATTTTAATTTCTCCATCAAATCTGAATGAGATCCTTGCTGCGTAGAGTAATCTTGGTTGTAGGTTTTTCTGTTTCATCACTTTAAGTATGTCCTGCCATTCCCTTCTGCCTTGCAGAGTTTCTGCTGAAAGGTCAGCTGTTAACCTTATGGGGATTCCCTTGTATGTTATTTGTTGCTTTTCCCTTGCTGCTTTTAATATTTTTTCTTTGTATTTAATTTATGATAGTTTTATTAATATGTGTCTTGGCATGTTTCTCCTTGGATTTATCCTTTATAGGACTCTCGGTGCTTCCTGGACTTGATTGATTATTTCCTTTCCCATGTTGGGGAAGTTTTCAACTACAGTCTCTTCAAATATTTTCTCAGTCCCTTTCTTTTTGTCTTCTTCTTCTGGGACCCCTATAATTCGAATGTTGGTGAATTTAATGTTGTCCCAGACGTCTCTGAGACTGTCCTCAATTCTTTTCATTCTTTTTTCTTTATTTTGCTCTGTGGTAGTTATTTCCACTATTTTATCTTCCAGGTCACTTATCCACTCTTCTGCCTCAGTTATTCTGCTATTTATTCCTTCTAGAAAATTCTTAATTTCATATATTGTGTTGTTCATCATTGTTTGTTTGCTCTTTAGTTCTTCTAGGTCCTTGCTAAACGTTTCTTATATTTTCTCCATTCTATTTCCAAGATTTTGGATCACCTTAGTATCATTATTCTGAATTATTTTTCAAGTCGACTGCCTATTTCCTCCTCATTTGTTTTGTCTGGTGGGTTTTTACCTTGCTCCTTCATCTGCTGTGTGTTTCTGTGTCTTCTCATTTTGTTTAACTTACTGTGTTTGTTTGGGGTCTCCTTTTTGCAGGCTGCAGGTTCATAGATTCCGTTGTTTTGGTGTCTGCCCCCAGTGGGTAAGGTTGGTTCAGTGGGTTGTGGAAGGCTTCCTGGTGGAGGGGACTGGTGCCTGTGTTCTGGTGGATGAGGCTGGCTCTTGTTTTTCTGGCAGGCAGGACCGCATCTGGTGGTGTATTTTGAGGTGTCTGTGAACTTATGATTTTAGGCAGCCTCTCTGCTAATGGGTGGGCATGTGTTCCTGTCTTGCTAATTGTTTGGCATGTGTGTCCAGCACTGTAGCTTGCTTTTCATTGTGTGGAGCTGGGTCTTAATGTTGAGATGGAGATGTCTGGGAAAGCTTTTGCCATTTGGTATTACATGGAGCCAGGAGGTCTCTGGTGGACCAATGTCCTGAACTCAGCTCTCCCCCGTCAGAGGAACAGGCCTGACACCTGGCCGGAGCATGAAAACCCTGTCAGCCACATAGCTTTTGGGAAGTCTGAGGTTTTCTGCCAGCGTTCAGTAGGTGTTCCGTAGGAGTTGTTCCGTATCTAGATGTATTTGTGATGTATTTGTGGGTAAGAACGTGATCTCCATGTCTTACTCCTCTGCCATCTTGTAGGTCCCCACTATGTCTTAATTCATTTAATTCTCACAACAACCTTATGAGATAGGGACTATCCTCATTTTACAGGTGAGTCATCTGAGGCCCAGACAAGTTAAATTTGGTCAGTGCCACACAGCTAGTAAATAGAACTGGGATTCAACTCTGGAAATAATGCTTCTAGAATCTAGGGTTTTTTTGTTGTTTTTTTTTAACCACCATCCTTTACTGACTCTTAGAAGAGGGGATATTACAGATACATATATAGCTATAACACAAATAGAAAGAGATATTCTTTTAAATAACATTAAACTACAAGATGGCATGCAAACTGTATGAATCATCATAATGGAGGGAGAGAAATACTGGACTGCTATCAACTAATTCTGTGACTTGGGCAAGTAATGTAACCTCCTAGGACTTTGGTTTCTTCATCTATAGAGTTCCAAGGTCTCTTTCAGAAATTCTGTGGCATTCCAGTTTTTTTCTCTTTATTAATTTATTCCTTGTAATTCCCTCCTTCCCCTGTTCTGTTTAGATTTGGGTATCTCCTACAAGTTAAATTATAGCCTCTGAAAATGTCAACTTTTCATTTCAATTGTGCCAGAGTGTTCGTTTTACCTTTGTATGTGATACTGTAGAGAAGTCCATTATTATGGGCTTTACTGTGTGGATTTTGATCCCTAGAGAGCACACCAGGTCCTCTTAAATATAAACACAGTCAGTAATCGATTGGTCAATGAATTCTGTATTGTGCATTCACCAGATACCTGCCTCCGTGCCAGATCGTGTAAAATCCTGAGATGTTAGAATTAATTGGGCGTTGTTTCTGCATGCTAGAAATCTTATAGAAATGTTCACTGTGTAATATTTTGAAATCTATTCTTTAAAATTTGTTCATTTTTGTGAAATGACAAAATACCAAAATGACATTTTAAAACATTTTTGTGTCAGAGTGTAGAGATGAATACAAACATAATGATTTCAGAAATTTCAAAAATTTACCCAGGAGCCACAAACATGTATTATGACCCATAAATATGTGTACGTGCATGTAACTGAAACAAAATTTTCATAGAACAATACTTTTTATTAGTATATGTGATGCACTGTAATGTTTTAATTCTATTCTATATTAGTTTGTGAAAAAGTTGGTTGCAATCTGTCAAACTGAGTTCATAATCCATAAAGGATCTCAACCTACACACAGAAAAATATTACACTTAAATAGTAAAAAAGGAGGCATAATTAAATATGCTACTGGTTTTCTGATTTTTTAGTTCTTTTCTATTATTTCTGTATTTGAACCAGCACTTAGTTATCTATTTTTATAAATTAGGATTTCATAAATTTACTAAAAGGGCAGAAATTTGATTCTCTCTTTCTTTGGAGTATAACCTTATGAAATTAAATAATTGATTTTTATGCAAGGTTACTTGAAGTATTAGGTTGCATTATTCTTATATAAGCTTTAAACTAGGAACCGTACTATGTAGTCATACCATAATTTTTAACTAAATTGATTTTTAACAGAATATGTCATTAGGATAAAGCACACCTTTTTATCACCTAAGCTCCCAACTCAGTTCTTCAAGGATAGTCACATTAAACTTTAAAAAAAAGTCCTGTATGAATGAAGTATGTCCTTATTTAAAGAACTTATGGGTCTAATTTTTTTTAACCTTGTGAGATTGATCTTTACTATGAGGGAATATTGCACAGTGGTTAAACACAGGGATTCTAGAACCACATTTCCAGGGTTCAAATCTTGTCTCTGTCGGTTGCAAAATGTTGGGCAAGTTAGTTGCTTAATTTCCTTGTGCCTCAGTTTCCTTAAGTTACCTCAGTAGAGTTGTTATGATTCAAAGTGTTAATATAGAGAAACAGGCCATCTAGAATAAATGGGTAAACATTTTAATGTATCATTTTAGGAAAGAGGGTGGAATTAGGATATATGCAAATGGATCTTTCGTTCTTATCTAAGGACGTGATGCTGGGCACCCTGCACCCTCTCCTGCACACACATTCCTCCCTCTTCCAGCATATCCATTCATTCTCTAATCTTACGGTTCTTTCAGGTGTTGGAGATGTTACACTAGAAGACCCTCTCTCCTAGGCTAACTCATAATAACTGTTATGCCGGGAGTTTGCAACTTCATTTTTGTGATGAGTCTTCTTCAAAGCCCCCTCTTGCCCCTCCCCTCTTTCTTCTCTCCCTCCCTCCTCCTCCTCTTCCTTTCCTTATCAGTTAGCTTTGCTGTGCAACAAACCCTTCAAAAATTAGTTGCTTAAAATAACATTGTTTTTATTATTGCTCATTAGTCTCTGGTTAATCAGGAGGTTTTATAGTCAGCTGGTGGATTGGCTGGGGCTGGATGGTTCTGGACAGTCTCACTCACATGTCTGGCTGGCAGTTGTCAAACTGTTTGATCTAGGGAGCCTCAGCTGGGATGGCTGTCCCTGCTCCCAGTGGCCTCTTATTCGCTAATAGGCTGACCTGGGCTTTGTGTCATGGTGGTCTTGGCATAGCAAGAGAGGGCAAATACAAATGTGCAAGCAATTGTTAAGTCACTGCTTGGGTCACATTTGTTGATGCCCCACTGGTCAAAGCAAATCACATGGAAAAACTGAGTCATTGAGGAAGAGTATTATACAAGGACATAGACACAGGGAAGTATGATTCTTTGGAAGTCTTTTTGACTCAGTTTATGAAACACATTCTGAGTTACTGAATTTTTACTGCATCTTAGATCCCAATATAAGTTTTTTTTTTTTTTTTTGTGGTACGCGGGCCTCTCACTGCTGTGGCCTCTCCCGTTGTGGAGCACAGGCTCCGGATGCGCAGGCTCAGCGGCCACGGCTCACGGGCCCAGCCGCTCCGCGGCATGTGGGATCTTCCTAGACCGGGGCACGAACCCGCATCCCCTGCATCAGCAGGCGGACTCTCAACAACTGCGCCACCAGGGAAGCCCCCCAATATAAGTTTTGATTGCAGTTTACTTGTTTGACAGGCAAACATTTATTTTAATTTGATGGGAATTTGTCTCATGTTCTTATTTTTCATGCCATTTCAGGATTTTCTATTTTGAATAGATTTTTAATAGTTTCCTTGGATTTATAGTCATTAATCTTTTGAAGCTCTCCTGCAGAAATCTCACACCCAAATGCCTGTGGGAGACAGCCAGGTAAGTAACTGGGTGAGGCCAACTTAGTTTAGGTATAAACAGATATACTGTAAATTGTAAACTGGAAAGCAAAGGATGCCTGTCAAAGGGTGTAGCTTCTACTCCCACATCATGTGAGGATGTGAGATCAGTATTTCCAGATCTCCTGATTTTTCAACAGAACTAGGAAATCTAAGTTTTAATGTGAAATCTCCTGACTTTGAATGCTAAAATTTAATTGAATGCTAAAATTGAAATGCAGTTTAAAAAGCAAAAACAGTGATACTGTTTAAGCTGAAGAAAATCTTATCTTTGGGCTAAATTCAAGAAAAAGCTGTCAATTTGTGACTTCTTTAATGGATCCCAAACAGCCACCATCCAAGGCCTTCCACCATCTGGTTTAAACCTGAATAGTTCTGATCTCATCTGCCACTACCCCCAGTTTGTGGTGCTTTCCGTATTCTCATCATGGATGAATCTTTACTTTTCCTCAAGGCAAACTCTATTTTCTGCCTCTTTGACTTAGGAATGCCCTTCCTCTTTTCACTCTCATCCCATCCTACTGTTCTCTGGTATTCTTCCTGATCCTTTAAAACTCAGCTTGGATATCTCCACTCAAATAAAAGTTTGTTGAATGTTCTGTCTGAACCTTGAAGTACTTTAAGTCTTTCTCATGGCATTTATAGTACTATTCCCTGTATTGAAGTTATTTGTGTATGCTTTATTATTCTGCTAGAGGGTGGAGTTCATAGCTTGGCTGGACTTTATATTTCCTGCATTAGTTAGCATGGCTATCATGCCTGGATTCCTGCCTCCCTGCTCAAGTGAGGTCTCACTCAAATATGAGTGCTTTATCTAATGGTTTCCTTGACTTTCCCTGACAGGGTTAGTTTGGAGTCCCAGGACTGAAAAGAAAGGGAATTTGTTGCTGAGAATTTCATCCATGGAAGCTCTGTGGAAGTTGGAAATAGGAAGAGAGGTGGGGGGTAAATGTTGGCCCAATTAAAGAAGTGAGCTGTTAAGTTGGAAGGGCAAAACAGGCAGGAATCTGGAATAGTGGCAAGATGATTGTTAGCCTGACATGGTCAGATAGGATATGGAGGTGTGCAGATCAGCAGGCTGGCTGGTTTCAAGATAGAATCTCAGAAACACAGCCTGCATCCCTGGGGTTCCTCTAGTTCTCACGTTGTATATTCTTAAAGCCTTGTAATGAACCCAAAGATATTTTTCTGATCATCTTGATTATAAATTTAATTTAAACGCTGATTTCTATAGAAATTTGCTTGAGCTTTCTTTTTTTTTTTCTTTTGTGGCATGGTCTCCTACTAACGTTTTTGTTTTATTTTTAGAGAGAGGGAATATTAATTTGAATTTGTATATACAGAGCTGGATTAAAACCAAGCTGATTTTAACTGGCATCCTCAGAATGAAAGAGGTCAACTGGCAATAGGGCCCTTGTTATGAGATCACCAGCCAACTTATTGGCACCCTTGGTGGCTTTTTTGTTATCATGCCCATGGGTGCTAAAATATAGAGGATGTTAATATGAGGGAACATAAGAAGTTGAAGTGTTCTAGGCACTTCATGTGAATATCTCCTAGTATCTTAGTCTTCTGAGCAGTCAGAGGACCCAGTGATGGTCTGTTAGCTGTATATCAAATGGTCTTTAGGTAATTTGGCAGTTCCAGAGGAAAAGTGATGAGACAGTTTTGTTCAATACATTTTAAAAGTTTGAAATGTAAAATATACCTATGATTTTTATGAAAATTATATTATATTATCAATATTATAGTCTTAAGGGTTATGCTTTTAAAACAAGGGGAATGTTGGTCAGTTTATCTTAATTAAGATTCAGTTAACAAAGTTTGTTTCTCTAAGGTATTTTAATGTTATTAGTGAGTTAATGTATATTTGATTAAATTTGCTTTTGTTGTTACTATAGCATTGCATTATATTCCTACATAAAAATGAATCAGTATCTCTAAAGTGGTTTATTTATGCCTAAAAAAGAGGTGAAATAGTAACATAAATGCCAGAACTCAGAATAAGGTCATAAATTTAAATAGTAAACTGAATCCCAGTACAAATAGAGTAGGTGTTGGGACAAATGAATCAGCAAGTTTGATGATTTTGCATAAATAAACAAAAAAGAGAAAGTACAAATAAAATGCATGATTAATATGTGCAAATTTGATTTTATTATGTGGCTCTCTAATGCCTTGTGTGTTGTATGTTATGAAATTATGTAAATTTTAGCAAGAAATCATTGAAGCCCTTGTATTATTTGCAAAGTATGGTAACCACTTCAATAAACATTATTCTTTTTTTCTAGGGCAGAAGTAAATAATGCTTTTTGGGGGGGAGTGAAATTGATGCATTTTGCAACTAAAGGGAGAGACAGGATCTAAATAACAGATACCTCATTCAGAGTTGGATGCATTATAATAAAATAGGTAAATGAGAGCCTGCCTAGCTTGTTGGTAAAGAGCATGGGCTACCTGAGCTCAAATCCCAGGTTTGTACTTACCGGCTGTGTGTACTTGGTCCATCGACCTCCTTTTTGTATGCCTCAGCTTCCTTTTCTACATGGAGAGAATAGTGGTAATATGTACTACATAGATTTGTTATGAGGATTATAGGTGGTAATATTTGTAAGCATTAGAACAGCAGCTGGCACATAGTAAATGCTATACAAGTATTAGTTAAGTAAATAAACTAGAACTAAATGAAAATGTCTATTAGAGGGAAATGTTTTTATAAAGATGAGATTATGACTCACACAAATATAAATTGAATATTTATCAACAATTTTATTTAACTCTGGTCCAAAGGAGAATTTAAAGAACCACACGTATATACACAGTAAGGAACTCTGAAATGAATTTACAAATAAATGCAAATTGTCCATAGGAAAGTATCAGTTGCGTTCAAGGGAACATAATTTATTTGCATTTCCACAGACAAGAATCATTTGCATTATTATCTGTTTTCTACAATTTACAGAATTATAAAATAGCTCAAAGACAAGGAAAGGTAGAGATCATTTGAGATGTAGAGATCATTGGCGATCCAGTACCTGGTGGTGATCTCCACTGAGCCAGAGCCCCAGGTGACTGTCAGCTGAAGCACAGTAGGGACAGATTTTTAACCTTAAGATTCTAAGTATACTCTCTGAAGCTGGGTTAGAGGTCCAGGCTTCTTTGTTTAAAAGGTGCTTATTGGGTTGGAAATCTTTCTTCCTGGCTCTTTATTTCAAGCAGAGATTCACTCCTGGGCTGGAAAGGCTTTTCCTGGCTCTTTGTAAGGCCTCTCTGTTCTCTCTCTTTATTTGATCTTCTTCTCCCATGCGGGCTTCTCAGTTCACTGAAACCCTTCCCTGCACTTGAGCCCCTGAGGACTGTATGCTCTGCCATCACTGTCTACTTCCTTTCTTGCTGGCATGACTTTACTAAGGATAATTTGGAACTTCATTGGCTTCTTTGGGAAACAAGATTTCCTCAGACTGGATCCTCTAAGACCTCTCCCTTCTGGTCCTTCTTCCTCCTCATAGACCTTGGATTTTTCCCTTCAGTTCCATTTAAATCCTTTGATATATCCCTCTTCTCCTGCTGCCAGACTTTTCCCTTCCTACTTAAGCTCCTTAGCTCATATAGCCACTTGAACTTTAGGCCCCCTGCTCCCAACTGGGGACTCTCAAGGAACTCAGGGGCCCCTGAAAGCTACTACTTGAGGCTCAAAAGGAAGAAAAGGTGATTGAAAACAGACTGGATGTTTTGTCCACTCAGAAAAGCTTTGGGGACAGCCAGGCAGCTGCTTGATGTCTCCTGTCAGTTTCTCACCTAAAGTTTAGTCCACAGCCTCCATAAGATTACATATCGGGGCAAATGAAAAATCTTGAAAGTCTCCTCCACAAATACCAGTAAAAAGCATTAGCCCTTGTACTGAACAGGTAACCTTAACTTGCTCCTTCTGCCAGAAACAAAATTTGGATAAAAATATCAAGGGGAGCAAAGACCAGAGTATATTACTATATTTACCAGACTCATGGCTAAAATTTTAGTGTGAAAGCTATAAGGTCTCTGTTTGCATCTGTCTGTCTGTATGTTTACGTACATATGCATTTATGTGTATATGATATTTTTCTACTTTCGGATGGTGTTACCAAATTAATTCATAAAATCCCATGAAGGAGCTCTATGCAAATTAGCTTAGAGATAAATTAGCATTATATAAGTTAAATATTCCTAAAACTCCCAGAAATATAGAAACTAACCCCAAAACTTTTCAAGTTTACATGACTTGGGTAAACCTCTGGTAAATAAGACTAGTTTAATATTGTTGGTTTAAAAAAACAGGTATGTCTTCTGAGTTATCAGCAGTTAAGTATAATACGAGCATACATTTTGTTGTACTTGGGTTTACTAGTCAAATAAGCTTATGTTATATCTACTAGATGTTTAAGATTATAAATATTATAAATTCAACCCAAGACCAAATATACAAGTAAAGATGTAGTAATAATGAATTGCTTGTTATCCATGACTTCTTGTATATCAAGTGTAGCAGTAAAAGAAAATCCACGTGTTTAACTTTTTTAGGTTTTTGCTTTTGCAAACTTGCCTAACATGCATGTGCTGTAAAAATAGTTAACAGAGAGATAACTTGAGATGATGGTGAGCTTTGTTTTATGTCATATGTCTGCATAAAAATAGTTTCCAAAATCTTTTTAGTACCTTGTAACCCTAGACTTATGTTAAATTAAGTATAGATATTCATTATAAAAATCTAGGTTATTTCTAAGTAAAATAAACTACTGAAATACTAATTACTGAACATAACTTTGTTTATATAAGTTGGCTTCTTTATTTTAATGTGATATAGAGAAGCTAAATGTATTTGAATCTGTTAATAAATGTCCTTTTGCCATATAAAAACACATGTCTCTAGAAATTGAAAGATGGTAAATGTATAAAATTTGCTAGCCTGCTACAGAATGCTGGCATGTGACAATTTGCAATTTTCTACTTCTTAGTCTTCTCTGTAAAATAAAAATTAGTTAAAAATTGTAATTAATGTATATAAATGAAACTACTAAAAATAATAAACAATAAGAGAAACAACTCTTTATGCAAGGTTTGTGAGGAATGAAGGATTTTTGTTGTTGTTAAGCAAAAAGAGAGTCATTTTATTCTAAATTGAGATCACTGCTTATTTCAGAACGAGAAAGAAAAAAATATAGGAGAAAACCTGAATGGATATAGAGTTATAGAAGGTTTGCAAAAGAGCTAATCTGTGATCAAATTAGCTAAGATTGAATGAATTTATTTGTTTTTTGTTTTTGTTTTTAAATGAGCCCAATAATGTACTGATGCAAAACTAGAGTTGGGTTTTCTCTCTGTTAAAGTAATGAAGTTTTCTTGGATTATTAGTCTGATCTTAATAAGAGATCATAAAAGGATTTTCTTTATCTTTTAAGTAATCTACTTAGGAACAAAGATTCTATGTCTTATCAAAATAATTTCCTGTGCTTTATGTTGTTTTTGTTATGTTACCCAAATCAAATCCTAAATGAAATCTTGAACTCTAACTGAGATAGATATCTCCCAGAGGGTTCCTGGAAAATCTCAAAGGATTTGTTTTTTCACCTTGTAAAGAAGGAAAGGTAAAAAAATAATTTGGTTTAAGGGGGCTTCCCTGGAGGTCCAGTGGTTAAGACTTCGCCTTCCAATGCAGGGGGTGTGGGTTCGATCCCTGGTCAGGGAGCTAAGATCCCACATGCCTCACGGCCAACAAAACCGATAGATAAAACAGAAGCAATATTGTAACAAATTCAAAAATGGTCCACATCAAAAAAAAAATCTTGGACTTCCCTGGTGGCACAGTGGTTGAGAGTCCGCCTGCCGATGCAGGGGACACGGGTTCGTGCCCCGGTCTGGGAGGATCCCACGTGCCGCAGAGTGGCTGGGCCCCTGAGCCATGGCTGCTGGGCCTGCGTGTCCGGAGCCTGTGCTCTGCAACAGGAGAGGCCATGGCAGTGAGAGGCCCGCGTACCAAAAAAAAAAAAAAAAAAAAAAAATCTTAAAAAATTTTGATTTATTTGATATATTATATTATATTACATGGGAAACATTGTCCAAAAAGAAATGATGCTTAACCTCCCCATGGTTATA
Organism: Phocoena phocoena; assembly: GCF_963924675.1. Taxonomy (NCBI): domain Eukaryota; kingdom Metazoa; phylum Chordata; class Mammalia; order Artiodactyla; family Phocoenidae; genus Phocoena; species Phocoena phocoena. The sequence continues at coordinate 47,357,575 of NC_089233.1, read as the reverse complement.
TTTGTGTGGGTAAAAATTTTTACTATATATATTTCAGAAATTGTATGAAGTTCATAGAAATGTGCCAGTATCCTTTTTATCCATCTTATGTCCTGGTATAATTTTGTCAGTTATAATTCGAGTTATTTAAACATTGTATGTCATAGAAATAACCGGATTTCCTTATTAGTTATATCATTTTTATAATAAACTCTCTTCAGATCTTTAACAATGACCATTTTTAAGTCTTTTATCATTCACAGATAATTTTTATTTTACTCTGATTCTTCCCTGAAAGCTCTTGCAGTCAGCTACAGGCAAGAGTGCTTTGTCTTCAACAAAAAGTGACTATTTCAGAGATCCATGGAAAGGACTATGGCAAGTACTCTAGGGTATAGGCTTCTAAAGACATTATTGCTTAAATAACTTTGAGACTGTACTGCTGGACCAAGTAAGGATTTCCAGAACTAATGGAGAAGCTGACTGGTTCAAACAAAACAAAACAAAACAAAAAAAATGCTAACCCAAGATCAAGTGAACAAAAATCCATTACATGAAGAAGAAAAAAAAGAATATACTATAAAAAAATGTTTAGTAGAACAGAATAGAGTATTCAGAAAGAGATCTCAGTATATAAGATTACTTAATATAGTTGTTGTTTTAATGGAATAAAGAAAGTATGTGGTTTTTTTGTTGTTGTTGTTACAACACTTTAAATAACGCTGGGGGAAAGAAACAAATCAGTTACATGGGACTGAATGAACTAATGACGAAGAATGATTATGATTTTTGTGGTTATTGATAAGGAACAATACTGGTTCTTTAATGTTTTATTTAAAGAAGCCCTTTTAATCTTTTCTCAAGCTCTCTGTAACTCATGACAATTTAGTTAATTATACTTTTGTAAACAGAAGTGAAACATTTAGCTTTTCTCCCTACCTGATCTCTCCAGAATTCAGAAACTCTATTGAGTATTCTTATTTTCATGGCAGTGACTTTATTTGTATAGGTTCAATAAGAATCTGTCTTCCTTGTAACAGGACATAATTGGAAAAATTAGTTGTATAGACTTTGGTTGAAATGTCATATTTGTGAATGATAATCTCAAAGATATAGAATCTCATGTTATCAGATAGTTTTAAGGAACTAAGATTTGCATTATAGAGCCAATGCTTACAAAGCCCTTTTGGAGAAACCAGTCTGGTACCTGGTTTATAGAGTTCCCAGCCTTACAGATGAGTAAGGAAGGTCACTTCCTATCAAGCCCAGGAACCTTAGGATATTCTTGGAACCTTGAGAAGAGAGGAATTTACCCAAATGTGTAGGTATTACAGGCTAAATCTGGTGGTGAGTTCTTGGGTGTGCTTTCTAGCCTTGAGAGGCTTTGAAAAGTCTAATTTGAGATTCTTTATGAAAAGTTCCAGCAAAGCAAACTTGAAAGGCCTAAGTGGTCAGTGACCATTCTTGCTGCATTTATGTAAATAATCAGACCAAATCTAATGAGACCAGACTTATTTTGTAAACAAGAAAAAAATGGGGTGGGGGGGTGACTGTAGAGAGACATTTTAGGTTTCAGTGGAAAACTGTAGTGCACCCTTTTGGGTTATTAAATTCCAGTCTTGATCATTGTCTTGCACATATTGTCAATTTTCTAGTTTCCTCCAGTATCTGGCTACAGCTCTCCAAAATGTTTCCAATTTTTCTCCCCTCCTCCTTGTTTGGCCTCATTGAGAACTAAAACTGCCCCTTTCTTGAAGCCCTGCAAGCTGAAGCTAGATGACCTGATATAAACTTCAAAGAAATCACCACAACAGATCATGTATGTACAACTTTCATGCTTGCTATTGTGTGGGCCATTCAGAAAGTTTGCTGGAACACCTGATGCGATCACCAAGGACATTGAAACTGCAAATGATGCTTCAAGCCCAACATGTAGATATCTTCTCAACTGTCTGCCCTCTGGACTCAGAAATTAGTTTTATAGTGTGCTCCAACCATTGATCTTTGTTTTTCTTTTTCTTTTCATGGGAATTTCCCTCATTAAATGCCTGACTGCTTGCACCAGAAATCCTCTACTACCAAGTCTCAACCAATGGTTCAGCTGGTCCTTAAAGGACAAAAGGCAACCTAATGAGAAATGGACTTACGTTGTTCAAAGGAAGTCTCTCTTTCCTCAAATAAGAGCAGGAACTGACAAAGACTCTCTCCCTTAACTAAACTTTAGTCAGGTTCCACCAAACCCTTTTTTCAACTAGGCCCCATCCTTGCCAGACCTGCATTGTCCAATTTTAGCAAGAATCCTGCTAAATCAATTTAGAGAGAATTTCTCATCCTTGCTATCTGGTCACTCTCCATATCTAATAAAATTCTGCATCCCCCCTCATACTCTAGGTGATACCTGACCACCCTGGCTTGCCTTCAGCAAGAATTGTGTGTTTAACCAAAATCTTCCCTCACCCCCAAAGTTTTCTCTTAGTAATTTTCCTTCCACTGATCCCCACTCTGCTCCTTGGTTATAAATCCCCACTTGTCCTTGCTGTATTGGTAACTGAGCCCAGTTCTGTATTGAGATCTCTTTTCCCTTATTGTGGTAGTTCCGGAAAAAAACTTTTTTTTTACAATATCGATAGGATACAATCTGGAAAAACAATTACTATCACATATGCACACTGACAGATATTTTAACTTTCAGCTGGATAAAGCCACTGATGTACAAAATGTGAATCAGTGCTTTGTGTACATATAGAATGTCTGTGAGGGAGCAATTCTTGACAGTTTTCTGTCCTATTTATCACTGAAAACCCAGGATATGGGAAAAGACACTTTGGGATCAGTGCTGGTGGAACACAGTTGTGTGAAAAGGAAGGTGGTACGTTGCTATTCAAGTAAAAGATGTGGCCTATAATGATAATTTACATTGTTATATTTACAGAGAACACTTGGTGGTCAAAAATATGCCAGTTGGTTTTGGTTTATTGTTGGAGGAAATACTGATAATTTTTAATACTATCAAATTGTAGTTTTTGAGTACATTTATGCCTTTTTGATATACCATGTGAGGAGTTGGACAGCAGGTAGGTATAAATCTGGCTCTGAGGAAAAAAGATGCTCATGTGAATTTTTAAAATGAAAGAGAGATAAAGATGTTTCTTCATGATGCTAATAATTCTGATAAGACCATTTTGAGTAACTTACTTGAATGACATGTCATAGCAATATATTTATTTAATATGTTGAATTGTTTGAACCTTTAAGCTCAAAATGTCTCATTTTTAAAGTTTGAAGTTGAGAGATTATGATTTGTTTTAAGAAAACTGAACTGTGATATAAATGGTTTAAACTTTGATGCTTTCTAATACAATTCTTTAACAATTTCTTTACTTCTGGAAAAAAATACATGATTTGTTGCCACATATGTTTAAAAGTCTTACATGACTATAAATGCAATATTACATACATAATACTTCATAAGAAAATGAAGAAATACTTTTTAGAACTAAATGCAACTAGAGGATAGATCAGGAATCGATTTACTCTGTCTCCCAAGTTGAAACAGTCAATCTTTCTGCTTTCATTTGTGATATGTTTATCAATTTAATGCCTGATGGAGTTTTTTTTTTTTTTTTTTTTTTGCGGTACGCGGTCCTCTCACTGTTGTGGCCTCTCCCGTTGCGGAGCACAGGCTCCGGATGTGCAGGCTTAGCGGCCATGGCTCACGGGCGTTGCCGCTCTGCGGCATGTGGTATCTTCCCGGACCGGGGCACGAACCCGTGTCCCCTGCATCGGCAGGCTGACTCTCAACCACTGCGCCACCAGGGAAGCCCCTGATGGAGTTTTAAAACACATCATCAGTGAGAAGTCTTTATAATTTCTAGGTTTACAGTAGTCCAAATATCCAGAATTTTCTGACAAAGCCACCAAATATTTATTATCATCCAACAATCTTTAATTGGGAATCAGGGCTTTCTAATTTGGTAAAAGTAGTAAGAATAGAAATTGATTGGTCATGGAACTCAAGGTCTTCTTGCTCAAAGTCTTTGTCATTGGACCAGGCATTGACAGATTAGTAAGAGCACAAACAAAATACGATCTCTTTCACTGATAGGGAATAATAATAAATGTTGAAAATATTTAAAAACTATTGTGGTATTTCAGTATGGATGCTGAAATAATATTTGTCACCTCTGTAAAACCTTTGTAAAAAAAGGGGCATGTTTGTTGAGAGCTTACTCTGGACCAAACATTATTCTAAGTGTAATGAGCTCATGTTAACTGTAAAGGAGCCAGTAATTTATGAACTGAGGCATGGTGAAAATATATAACTTATCCAAGGTCACCCAGTTGTTAATTGGCAGAACCAAGAATTGAACAGTTAGTCTGGTAGTAAAGCCTGAACTCTTAGTCTTTACCTGACTCAGGGAAACAGCACTCTAGGAGTCCCTGAGGTGGTCAAGTCAGCTGTAAGTGTTTTCTATTTTGAGGTCTTCTAAAGTCTTTCTCTACTCTTTTAATGTACAATTCTCCCACATTATTCTCCTACTTATTATTATTACTACTACTGCTACTACCACCAATGAATAATTGATTAGAATCCTTTAAGGAGAAAAGTGATTGCAAAGAAAGGGATGCTTTGGAGGCAGAGAGAGGAAAGATCACTTTTATGGCCACAGGTCATTTCCTTCGTCTTGGCCATTTTTTTCTTTGGTTATTGGGGCCGAAGACAATTTAAGTGTCTTGTAACCTATCAACCTCAAATTCCCTACATACCTCATTATTGCAAGCTCATTTGACAGTGTCTTTGTGAATCAATAGCATTACCTTCCCCCTTGAAATATTTGCATAGATCATGAGTTTAAAATGTTTAAATTTATAAATCATCTTTCCTAAAGTTATATTAAAAAGCTTTTTATGTATATAGCATTTAGTGTATTTTAAAACATTGATTTTATATAACTTTGTTGAATATATTTTAACATTATTATCTGTTAAAGAATACATGAAAATTCAGATTTTAGTACTCCTCAAAAACATTAAAAAATATGTCAGGTTTTAGAAGATAATGTTTTGGCTTGTTTTAAATATACCAGCTTTCTGGCTGTTGTGTGCAGGACAGAGCTTTTTCTCTTTTCAATCTAGCAGCGCCCTCTAGAGTGAAAGGTTTATAGAATTTGATAAAGGAGCAGTTTCACACTTTCAAATGTGCTTGATCCATACCATTATGAGGGACAGCTTATTACTTAGAAGTAGCAAAGAGCTGAACCTAAATTTTTTTTTCTTAGTAAATATTCTTTTCAAGGATGCATTTTAGGTAATTAGAACAAAATAGAAGTAAGCTCGTTCATTGTAAAAATTTGTCTTGGTAGTTACACATCTTTTTCTCATCTTCTTGTGAAACCAGTGGTACATAATTATATCTTAAAATTGATATTTTTATAATATTAATAGTAAACATTGAACTTTTTGTTGACCTATATAACATGCCTAAATTTATTGAATGCCTATTATGTATGTGATACTGCATTTGTATTGGGGAATACACAATAAATAGAGAATAAGTCACACCCCTGGTACTTATACATTTATTTCTACTTGTCTAATGTATCCGAGTGTGACCTATATTGGCTCTTGTATTAAAATTGTCTTTATTAAATTAAATAAGAATATTACTATTAATATATATTCCTTCTTTATTACAGAAGAAAATACTCAGGAAACATCACAGGTGAAGAAAAGTTTGAGTGAAGAAGTTTCTCTCTATAGAGGTGACATCACATTGCTAGAGGTAGATGCTATAGTCAATGCTGGTGAGTAGTTGATTTTTTGTGATGTATTTGTTATACTGTTACCCTAAAGCTGGGTTCGAGTCTTGGTGGGTGTCAGGCCAAAAGACACAACCAAACCAAAGATTGGGAGAAGGAAGGACTTATTACTTGCAACAAGTAAGGAGAACACCAGGGATCTTTTCCAAAGCAGTGTCTCGCAGAACAGCAAAATTAGGGAAGTTTTAAGCTAAGGGTACTTGCGTACTTATGAAGGGACTTGAGTGGTGTATGTGTATTCATGAAGAGGCTTGAGCAGAGGAGAATTCAGTATAGAATTGGGGCAAAGGTCAACAGAGTCAAAGCTTTAGTTGATTGAAGTCAGAAAAGGTCGTCATCATCATTCCATCCTCCACCTTGATGGGGGCCTTAGTTCCTGCAGAACTCATACAGATTATTACATATATCCCTTGAGGAGGAACTAGGACTCTGTTTTATCGCTGAACTATTGTTTCTTGACTGCTTTTCCTTTGTTCTTGCATTCTTTCACTTCCCTTAAAATCATTAATTACTGAGACCTGTTCAAAGGCAAGCATTGTGGCCAGGCTTAGATCACAAAATGACTTAGGCCAAAAATGGCCTCTCTTACGTCAAGAGAGCCATGCCTGGTTCTCTTTCTCTGGGGACCCCCTGCCCTATCTGCTTATAATATGAGTATTTATTATTGAAAAATATTTTTTCATAAATAGGAGTAGAGGTATTTTAGAAAAAAATATCCCTTCAGGAATAGAAATATCATGTATTTACCTTCATTAAAAACATTGAAGGTTTATTTTGTGTATGTGATACAGTTAACGTGCTAACTCTACATGGTATCCATGCTAAGTTGAAACTAGGGTACTGGACCACTGGAAAAGTGACATTGTTGGCAGAAGGTTCTTCAGAAAGAACTTTAGCAGCTGTATTACAGTTGGTTTAATGCTTGAGTTAATAGTTGGCCAACATAGAAACAACTTCATCAAACTTTTTCTTCTTTTGACTTTGTAAAGAGATGATTGATCTACAGAAGACAAAAGTAAAATATAAAGAAATTATTTCTGCAATTTCCAAACCTCAGTTGGTTGGTTTCAACTTTTCATGCTTGTTTTTAATGTTTTATTTTAATTATTTTAGTAATTAATGATCTTAAGTAATTTCTGTTTTCAGACATTGGGAGAATAACAGAGTTAACTTATGTTTAATTTTAGTTTATTTCATGGTGGTCTGTATATTCTATATATTTTATTATGTGGGTATATATCAAGAAATACATAATAGTTGTGATTCTATAAAAATAAATATCAATAATAAGAGGATATTTAATTATTTCAGTTTGTGTTTTGTAAAGTTAGGCTCTTTGCAAGTTGAAAGTGTCAAAAACAAATCTAGACTTAGGTAAAAAGAAGAGGCTTTATTCAAAAAGATTATTATAATAAGGGGTCGAGGGATATCTCAATAGGAAGAGGAGGAATATTGCAGTAGGAAGAACCACTTTGACCATGAAATCTATAAGCATCTCAGTTCAAGCAGAAAAGGGCTTTTCTTTTTCAGGGAGAAGTGAACAGGCTGGAAAGAATTGGATGTGGGGCAGTGGGATGAGAGGGTGGCATGACTGGACAGTTGATCAGGGAATGTTTTTCCTTGAGGCCAGCTGATTATTGGGAGGGAGTCTTTAAAGAGGGGTTGCTCACCTTCTATTGCTCAAGGGTGGCCCAAAGTTCAGGGGCTTGGAGGAAGGAGAGAAGCCTGAATAAATTTAGGTCAAGTCCAGTTAACAGGCATTGATCGACCAGAATGGTCAATGGGGACAAATAGTTCAGCTAATCATTTATGAGATAAACAATGGGAATTTGGAGTGTCTGTGTCTTGGTCTTGTCATAGGTTACAAGGGGTCATCGTGAGTTTTATCTAAGTTACATGGGGAAGAGTGGTTCTTTGCAGTAAGCTGTTTCCAGGAACACAAAGGGGGTGGGGGTAATTTCTTGACAGTCTTTGCTTTCCAGGAGTACAGAATTCAGATGAAGTTCAACGTTGTCTCAGGTTTCCCTCTGGTGATTGAGTAAATTCACAAAAGATACTAGGCCTCGGTAGGTGAACGGACAGGTCTCACGGAGAAGTGGAGCACTGTTCAGGATACAGCATAGTGTTGGCCAGCAGGAAGTGTGGAAGCCTGCTCAGCCTGTTCCTCTCTCGGAAGTGACTGTCGGTTGCTAGGTGCTGTATCTGCTTTTCCGTAATTAGAGCTCAGTTTTTCTCTTTCTCTTCTTCTAATGCCTTTGTATTTCCTTCCTCCTCTGGGACCTCTGTAAAATGTAAACTCTTCATGAGAGAGCATGTGTCTGGGTCATTTAATCTCCACACAATGTGAATCACTCCTTTTGGATACAGTTCCATCCTCAGATCACCTCATTCCTACAAGTCTCCCTTATATCTGGTCTCTATGGGCTGCTCATTTGTGGCTCTGGGTAAACAAGATGCTTTCTGTGATACGAGGGGCCTCTGGAGAAGATGGGCCCTTGGAAAGAGTCTCATCAACTCCTTTCCAGTACAGAGGTTTCATCGGATACTCTCGTAGTTAGTAAGTCATCAATGATTTATTTATTTATTTATTTTTGGCTGTGCCACGTGGCATGCAGGATCCTAGTTCGGCAACCAGGGACCAAACCCGCACCCCCTGCAGTGGAAGTGCAGAGTCTTAACCACTGGACCACCGGGGAAGTCCCTATCAATGATTTATTTAGGAAGTTCCTGAAGTCTATAAACATGTGAACTTTAATTTAAAACAATTAAAATTAATTAAAAACTATATATACATCACCAGCCTTCCTCTATATTCTTGTAATTTCCAGCCATTGATCCCAGTTCTGCCCTACGGAGTATAATCAATGACATTTATTTCCTTCTTAAATACCTTAAGACCATTCTCATGAGTTTTCTCTTTCTTGTTATTAACATAACATTGAATTTGCCATGTTAGCATACTTCATAATATCAGTAATTATGGTTTTTCCTGAGTTTTGTTAGCTGTATACCTGTTTATCTCCTCACTGAGGCTACAGACTAGTGTCTTTTTCACTTTTTGTGTCATCTCCCTAAGCAATGTCTTGTCCTTATGTTCTTAATAAACACCTGATACTATGTATTTATTAAATTGAAATATATGCAGTTGGATTTGTAGCACCCATAGCACATTCAGCACTGGGGACTTGACACAGTGAACACAATTTTGGCTCTGATTTTAAAAAAATGATTTTTTGGATATTTTTCTGATCAATCAATAAAAATAATTTGGGGGGTAACTTTTAGCAAAATAAAATAAAATAGTGCTAAACAGGAAAACATCACTAACAGGAAAACATCCCATCACTATTTTGATTCTTTGTCCTTGCCTGTATGTGTAATTTTTCGTAGCTGTCACTTAGTATACAAGGGTTTGATGAATTTATATGAAGGCAGGCAGCAACTTCCAAAAACCATTTGGCACCTTTAGCTTACTTCTCTGGCTGAGATAATTATAATTTGGCCATGTTCTACATCTCACAAGGACAACCTCATTAGGAAGTACTCAGATAGGTGGAAAAGAGATTCCAAATATACAGTGTAATGACTCTGTTTTACAGCTTTCTGCGGTGCCGCTTGTTTGCCTGGTGTGTCGGGAGAGAAACAGATGTTAACCTTTCAGGTGAACAAGGCAACATGGCAGGAAACTCCAGAGCTGCCTCTAGTGAGAGGGGAATGAGAGGCAATGTGCCCAGTCAAGGTGCCAAAGCAGCCCAGTCATCACTTTCTATCACTTGTAAAGCTCTCTTTCCATGTCCATATTGGACGTTGGAACACCTGGTCTTAGTTGCTATTAATGAAATGATTTGATATTTAAAATTTTTTCCCAATAAAGTACTTTTTGAACTTTCTTAGAGTTCTTTAAATGTGACCCAGGATGAGCCTCCTATATATTATATTCTTCTCTGTAGGAAATAATGCATATTTTGTATATTTTAATAAAATAGATTTTGTAGGCAGTAGGGTACATAGGGAAGTAACACAAATTTTAGATTCAGGCAGACCAGGTTCCAATTCAGACTCTCGTACCCAGGGCCATTTTTTTGTTTAAACTTTTTATATTGAAATAATTATAGGCAATTGCAAAAATAGTACAAAGAGTCTTGTGTAAGTCCTGTAGCCATAGTACAGTATCAAAACCAGGTAATTGGCATTGGTACATTGCTATTAACTAGCCTGTTGACCTTATTCAAGTTTAAACATTTTTTAACCGGCGTTCGTGTGTTGTGTGTGTGTGTGTGTGTGTGTGTAGTTCTATGCAAGTTTATGCCGTGTATAGATGCTTGTAACCACCACCACCACCACGATCGAGAACTGTTCTATTATCATGAAAGAGCTCCCTTGTGCTACCCTTTGTAGTGGCACCCACCTCCTTGCCCCCCACCCCGTTCTCCATCTCTATAGTTTTGTCATTTTAAGAATGTTATATAAATGGAATCATACAGCATGTAACCTTTTGAGACTGATTTTTTTTTTACTGAACATAAAGCCCTTGAGGTCCATTCAGGTTGTTGCATGTATCAGTAGTTCATTCCTTCTTATTGCTGAGTAATAAGTCTATTGCATTGATATACCAAAGTTTGTTCAGCCATTCACCCACTGAAGGGCATTTGGGTTCTCCTCAGTATTTTTCTGTAACCAATAGAGCTGCTGTAATGATTCAAGTACAGTTTTTTGTACGTAGCAGCTTATAAGATGATCTGTTGACTGTAACTAGGCCCTTGTATAATTTTGTACTAAAACTATTGGTCAGAGTTTTGGTCTTTGCTAGAGCTTGGGGAAGAATACATCCATTTAATTTATGGTTCAGTATTATATCATTAGAGACAATTTTAGTTGTACCACAATCACAGAAAAATATTTTGTAGGAGATGTGATTTTTATTCATTTGTGGATTGTGGGCTGTATAATGGAAAAGTGGTTAACTTTCCAACTCTAATGGGTTGGCTTTGGCCAAAGGTGAATTCAGTTTGCCATAAAAAGGATTTTTAAAGTGGAAAGTGAGGAAAAGGTTTATTTGAGTTCTTCTGTTCCCCACTCCAACATGACAAGGAGAGATACATTTACATTGTAGTTAATCATAGAGGGCTTGATGTCAGAACAGTCATTATTTTAAATATGCCTCTTTAACTTCCTGGCCAAATGACCTTCAGTAAGTTATTTAACCTTTCTGAGCCTTAGTTTATTCATTGGTACAATGGAGATAGTAATAGGGCCTACTTCATAGGGCTGTTGTGAAAATCAAAAGAGGTAATATATAGAAAGCACTTCACTCAGTGCCTAGCTTATAGATACACTCAGTAAACAGTAGCAGAATTATACTGCTTAGTTCTAATATCAGAAAAATGATTTTTTTTCTATCAGTGTCACAAGGTAAATTATGCATGTTCTTCAAGTCTTATGCACAGTTAGACATTTAACCAACTAAAAGGGTTTATCCTATATTCTACAGCTTTAGCTGTTATACTTACTTGAATTGTGTCCAAGAAAAGTTGTCCAATTCTGAGGCTTTATAATAAAAGCTGAGTTTCTGTAACGTTGGTAATTCATATGAACTAATGACAAAGAGAAATAATTGTTTTCATTTACTTTAGTGGTGTTTTTACTGCATTAGTTGTGAATGTCATAATCATGACAAAAATTACGATAGTGACATGTGATTGGATAGATAACCATTTAATAGCTGGGTATAATTTAATTAATATAGAATATCTGAATATTTACATAGGCAAATCAGGTAGTGGGACTGCATGTGATGGAAGAAATGTTACTTTATAGAAATTTTTTTAAATAATCCCCTCTGCTTGCTTAAAATAAATGTTATTTTAATGTGCTTTTTTCAGTAAAGCTGAAATAAAGCTTATTTGAAATTAGAGTTCAAATCATTGGGAAAATATTGGGTGGGCCAAAAAGTGCCTTCATTTTTTTAAGTAAAAATAAAAGCCCCTTATTTTCACCAAGAACTTTATTGAACAAATGTATTCACCCTTTTGTTCCATTACCTTCTGCCATTTTTCAGGCAACTACATGATTCCATCTTCCCAAAACTTTTTATGTTTTTGAGAAAAGAACTATTCCAGGTACCTTTTATAGTCTTCCAGGGAATTGAAATTTTTTCCATTAAGAGAATTTTGTAAAGACTAAAATAAATGGAAATCTGAAGGTGCAATGTCTGGTGAATACGGCGGATGAATCCGAACTTCCCAGCTAAGCTCTAACGGTTTTTGCCTGGTCATCAAAGTAACATGCGGTCTTGTGTTATCCAGAAGGAAGATTATGCGTTTTCTGTTGACTAATTCTGGATGCTTTTCATTGAGTGCCGCTTTCAGTTGGTCTAATTGGGAATAGTACCTGTTGGAATTAATCATTTTGTTTTCTGGAAGGAGCTCACAATAGAGGACTCCCTTCCAATCCCACCGTATACACAACATCACCTTCTTTGGATGAAGATCAGCCTTTGGTGCAGTTTGTGGTGGTTCATTTCGCTTGCCCTACAATCTCTTCCATTCCACATTGTTGTACAGTATCCACTTTTCATCGCCTGTCACAATTTGTTTTAAAAATTGAACATTTTCATTACGTTTCAGTAGAGAAACACATGTGGAACTGTGATCAAGAAGGATTTTTTGGCTTAACTTATGTGGAACCCAAACATCAAAGCAATGAACATAACCAAGCTGGTGCAAATGATTTTCAGTGCTTGCTTTGGATATTTTTAATATGTTGGCTATTTCCCACATGGTATAACATTGATTGTTCTCAATTATTGTTTCAATTTGATTGCTGTCAACTTCAACTGGTCTACCCAACCGTGGAGTATTATCCAGTGAGAAATCTCCAGCACAAAACTTTGCAGACCACTTTTGACACGTTTGATCAGTCACAGCACCTTCTCCATACACTGCACAAATCTTTTTGTGTGTTTCAGTTGCATTTTTACCTTTCTTGAAATAATGCAGCATAATATGCCGAAAATGTTGCTTTTTTCCATCCATCTTCAATATTAAAATGGCTACACAAAAACTGACCAATTTTGATAAGTCTTTTTTTAAATGGAAGCTGATATGGCAGCTGTCAAATACAATCTAACAAAATTATTTTGAATGAAGTTAAAGACAACTAAGTGCTACTAGAGCCATCTTATGGAAAAAACCGAGCAAACCTTTTGGCCCACCCAATAGGTTCATTTACTCAGAAATATTTTGGACAGAATTGACAGCAACTGCTTGATACAATATGAAATTTCATCTCTACTAACAAAGCCCTAAAATTTTATTCTTCATTAAATTTCTGTATTATATGTTTCTTCTTTTAACATTTTGTTGAGCAAGACACAAAATACACGATAGACACAAACACACACATACACTGAACTCTACACTCTACATAAGTGTAGAGTTCAGTAAATTTTCGCAAATTGGTACGCCTGTGTTACGCCATCTAGATCAAAAAGCAGAACATTATCAGTACCCTGGAAGAGCTCTTGGCATCACCTAGTATCTTGTAGTGAATACACGACAGTGGGTTCACTGTCCTCACTTTTAGTAGCATGTGTTAGTTTTGCCTCTATTTATTTTATATAAATGGAACCATATAGTATATATGCCTCAATGTTTGGTTCTTTTAGTTCATCATTATGCTTGTAAGATCGATCTATGTTGTTATGTATAGATGTCAATCATTCATTTTCATTATTATTATGTAATATTTCATTTTGTGAATATGCCACAGTTTATCCAATCTACTGTTGACAGGCATTTAGTTAATTTCAGTTTGGGGTCTTTTACTCCTTCAGTGAACATCCTAACACATTTGTATGTGTGCATGTGTATTTTTGTGAATAGATATCTATTATTTCTGTTGGGTTTATTTCTGAGAGTAGAATGGTTTCATCATAGGATCTGTGTATGTTCATACTTACTAGATACTGCTATCTACTAAGCATGCTCTATATCCATGCCAATACTTGATATTTTCTATATTGTTTTTAAGAATAGTACATGATATAAGTGAAGTAATAATTTTTTAATGAATGTATAAAATATACTGACAAAATCAACTTTTTGACAAATCAAATTTTATAGCATTTTGTAGCTAATAATCCATCTTAAGGCTTATGTAAGTGAAGAAATAAAGTAAAAAATGTATATGTTATTTTCCTATAGCTGAGGATGGGATTTTTTTTGTAGTTCCTTACTAGGTTCATAAAAACATACATGTAATAAATTTTCCTCCTATAGGTAGCAGCACTTAGGAACAAAGTATCATACTATGAAAGTACTACTACTACTACTACTACTACTACTACTACTACTACTACTGCTACTAATTTTTTGGGGGGAAGACCAAAACCAGAGAAAACAGTCTTAGAAATGATACGCTCAAACCTACTTTTGGGAATAAAAAGCAATTTCAAAAAAAAAATCATAAGGTCTATTTCCACCTGTGAGATATCCCACGAAGTCTGTCGTTTTGCTGAATACAGATATAAAATAAATCCTTCAATGTAGTCTTAAAGCCACATTCAAAATAGGGCTATATAAATAGTTTGCTTTTACATTATAGATACACCTTATCAGTAAGACTCATTTGATGTCGCATAGTATTGGTAATTTACAAATGTGTAACATTTATTTTTTTCTGAATAAACACTTATTCATGGGTTAGAAAATTGGAAAATGCAGAAAAGTAGAAAGAAATAAAATATGTCAACTTTTAATCCAGAGATAACCACTATACAGCTATAGGTTGTATACTTTACAGCAATACTACATGTGCTGTATTGTAAGCTGCTTTTTTTCCCACTTATATATATCCCACTTCCCCCTTCCTTAAATGTTAAGAACGTGATGATTATTATTCCATTTTAATAAATCTATTATGAATGTCCTCATACCAAAATTTTTATAAGCATCTCCAATTATTTCTTCAAAATGTTTTAGTTAGAAGGAGTTATTAGGTAAAAGGCTATAATATTTTAAAAAATGATTTGATATCCATTGCTTCTTAGAAAGAATGTTATAATATGCTTTTTCAAGGATGATGTATAAGTGCAGATTCTTGTAAATACCAGTTTATATCATTACAAAATCAATCCTACCAATTTAATGGTGATTAATATTATTCAATTTGTTTTATTATGAGTGATATTGAATGCTTTTTCCTTATATTTATTGGGCATTTGCATTTTTTAAAGTTTTATGCTCATATTCCTAAGTAGGTTTTCTACTGGACATTTGTCCTTTTTTAATTGGGGGAAAGCTTATTATATGTTAACAAGAGTAATATATACTCTTTGCTTCTACCTTTTAAATTGTTTCTTTAATTTATATTAAGCTGCACATAGAATTTACACTCATGAAAAGGTAGTGGTGTATACTTTTAAATTATTGTGGCTTTCACATATGTATTCTGGTTTGGGATCCTGTGACTCCTTCCTCAACCTCTGCCATTTGTCTGCCTTTTTATTTATTTCTTGGCGAATCTTGTCCTTTTATTCTACCAGATAAATTTTAGAATTGTTTTGTCAAGTTCAAAATCAAAACAAAAAAGAAAAACAACCTCTGTCACAACAAAAATCCCAGAAATATCAATGGAATTTTGATTAGAAATGTAGGTTATTCAGAGAGTTTTGACATTTTTAACATAATGCATCTTCCTGTCTAGGAATGGTGCTGGTTGTTAGATTGATTTAAATCTCTTTTCCCTAATATCCCTCAGTAAAGTTTTATAGTTTTCATCTTAGGGGTCTCACACGGTTGTTTTATCCTAGCAAGTTTGTAATTTTGTTGCTATCATGAATGGTATCTATTTTTTCTATTATTTATTTTACCAGATTATTTTCAGTAATACAAAAAAGCTATTAATTTAATAATTGCCCACCTTACTGCAGTTAGTTTTTGTAGCTTTTCAGTTGATTCTCTTGGGTTTTCTAGGCATATGTATTGTTATATACACTATTTCTTTGCCCTTTTTCTTGCATTGGCTACTGTATGATAACACTGTTAAATTACTTGCCGTAAGACATTCTTGCTTATTCTTGATTTTCATGGGAATGCCTTTAGTCAGATGTTTCATAATTCATTCATTCGTTCATTCAACAAATATATATGAAGTATCTGCTATATGACAAGCCCTATGCTAAGTGTGAGAGAGAAAATGGTGAGAAAAACAGATCATCTAAGCTCTTAAGTTTACAAACTAGTGGGAGATTGTAGTTAAACAGTTATGTGAATAAATATAAATTTACAGTTGACAGATTGAGGCTTTTGTTGTAAATAGCTTGTAAAATTTTGCTAATTGTAAGGAAGCCTGAGATTCTAACTACAAAGCATTTAGGCCCTTATTAGAGAGTTCACCCTGTCAGAAAAGTTGAACTACAATTAAAGTATTAACCACAATGAAACAGTTATTTTAAGTTTTATGCAAGTAGACAAAATAAAACTAATTTTCCATTTCTTTCCATTATTTCTTTGAGGTTTTGTAATTTTTTTTCTTATTGACTGAGGTTTATGTTCATATTGCTTTTTCTTAAGTTTATGCTTCTTCATATTGCTTTTTCTCTTTAAAATGGTTCCTCCATCTTTTAATCAGTCATTTGGGATAACTGACTATTAGGTAGTTAGTAGCTAGCTACAAATTACTTTTGGGGTGATACTGTTGAAGTTTCTGGAGCATTAGTTCTTAGCATGGAGATAGTAATGTTCAGAAACCATTTCTTGCCACCCTCTCATCAGATCCAGCCCAGCACCCATTCCAGCTAAGCCAAGCAAAGGGGAAAGAATTTCTACCCATCATTCTCCCCCTTTACTTTCCTTCCTATGCTATGCCAGGACCTGCTGATCAGAAGTGCTGATCAAAATCACCACTGTGGATAGCTGTCATTTGATCAACCTGTGAAATATAGTTGAGCAGACAGGTATGGGTGAGAACAATTTTTTTGAGGTGAATTCTTAACACTGGTTACAGGTTTAAGGGTGAGCTTCCAGCTGTAAGAATATTGGTGTCTTCGCTTTATCTAGTGTGAGGATAGACAGAAAACAGAGTCTCTGTGAGGATGGAGTGAAAGGTTAAATGTAAAAGAGCCTTTATGATATGTTAAATTATCATTTCAGTTGTTATTTAGCTTTGCATCCCAACATATTTTTCAAAATATTTCTGTTCTTCGACCCATCACTTTTTTGTTTTTCTGATTTATAATTTTTCTTTCTGGGGGAATTTGTGGAATCAAACTAAACATTAAATACTCCAAGGAATTAGAAGATAATCCTCAAAAGAAAATAACTGCCAAGAGGTATGGATGGCTTCCAGGAAATTCCTCTCTGAGTTTTCAACTTCTATTTTTGACCCCTCTTGTCACTATTTTTAAGGGAATATCCCTTGGAGTTAAATAGTAACATAGTCCTCGAGGGACTCTGAGAGACTAAAATTTTTAAAAAATGCTGGGGGAAAGTGATCGGAACTGCTTGGGCGTTTGT
Organism: Phocoena phocoena; assembly: GCF_963924675.1. NCBI lineage: Eukaryota > Metazoa > Chordata > Mammalia > Artiodactyla > Phocoenidae > Phocoena > Phocoena phocoena. Next base: position 47,340,261 of record NC_089233.1, on the reverse strand, counting down.
TCCATGTTTTCAGAGATTTTTTTTTTTTTCTCTCTGGGAATTCTTCAGTGCACTTAGGGAAATTTATGTTTTATTTGTCACACATACTAGTCAATTGGATTAAAAAAAATGTTTTAAAAGATCTTTTTGGGTGGCTGATTACAAAAGGAATACACATTAATATTTAAAATAGGGAAAATATAAAATACAGAAAAGAATAAAATATTCTCCATAACGTTTCCAAACACATACATCATTGTTTAAGTTCAGCGTTTATGCTTCAGGTTATTTTCTTTTTATTTTATAGATGTATTTTGAACTTTAGAAAATACTGCTTAATTTTTAAAAATCATTTTTACATGTCATTTTAAATAGCTGCATGATATTCAGTCATACACATGAATGTTTATCTAACTATTCCCTTATTGTTGGAAACTTAGATTGTTTCATGTTTTTTACTGTTACAAACAGGCTGAGACAAACATCCTATCAGATAAATCTTTGTAAAAAAATCTTTGATTATTCCCTTGGAATATAGTCCTTGCAGTGAAATTATGGGAGTATGAAAGTTTTTAAAGTTTTGATGTATGTAACCAAATAGCTCTATGGAAAGGTTAAATGAATTTATTTCTCTCAAGTTAAAAGAGTATGTTTCCCCAAACTTCATCAGTATTAATTTTGATGATTTTTTTTAACCTATGCCTTTGAATTGTACTTCATTGTTTTAATTTCCAATTCTATGAAGACAGGAAACATAACTTTTGGTATTATCTTCTGGAATTGAATGCAGGATTTTACCTATAAAATTTTTTTGGCACCAAGGTACAAGTAACTTGGTTGTGGTAGCCTGGAGGCATTGGGTGGGGTTGGGCTGGTTGGAGGCCCGAGGAGAACTGTACTGAATGTTTCTCAACAGAGAAACCCAGTAGCTCAAGTTCATTGCTGCTGTTCTATTCCTGAAATTCAAGATGGTGGGGAAAGAGATGGACATTGCAGTACCTTGAAATGAGAGAGGAACTGGGTTTTTTTGTTTTGTGTTCACTTTCAGAGTGGTACCTAGGATCCAGCACAGCACTTAGCCCTGGGGATATCTTATGGCCATGGCTTTGGTTCTCAGAGGTTGTTGAAAAGCATGGTTTCTCTGAAACTTTCAGCCTTTTCCCTATGCAAGAAAATCTCAAAGCCCACCCCTGGGGCTAGAATGGGTGGTAGCCTAGGTGCCATATAAGCCAGAGCACCCCTGCTTTGTAAAAAGTCTTCACATTTACTGAAAGCATCCCTAGCTTCTGAAATTGGATTCAGCCCTTTCATTGCTACTTTCCACGGAAGGGGAAGCAGCTGTGCTTACTTTAGGATGAAGGGAATGGGGAAGTGAATTCTAATTCTACTGGTAGTTAATAAATACAAACACCATCTGCCATAGTTTGTCTTGTAATTGTGTGAGTTGTCAACAGTTGATTATAGTTAAATCTAGTTAAAAGCTGAACTTTATAATGATGCTAATTGACATTTCATGAGGCCTAGGGGCTTTCTAATGCTCATGTGCAACCGTATATGGAATCATCTATGCTCTTTTGCTTTCAAAATTTTTATTTTTTATTTATGTGGTAAAATTGAAAAACAATTTTATGTACACTTCTATTAATTTCAGCCAAGGAAAATGTATATTTTATTTGTTACATATACAGGTCAACTTAATTTCTAAGTTATTTTTCTCCTTTGTTTGTGACTTTTGGGGAGCTGCTTCTTGTGGGGCCTAAAACGTGGATGATATTCATTCTGTTCTGTTGACTGAATATAATCGTAGTCATTTGGCTTTTCGTTTACTTAATTTTTCTTCAATTAAGGCCTTGCTTTACATGTGTAGGGAAAGAGAAAAGTGACATTGGTTTCTTAATTCTAATCATTAATTCATATAAAAATTAGGCTCCATAAATAATAGTGAAGAAAAATAGCTTCTCGGTAGAAAGTAAGCATTCTTATATTTTCATGATATATGAATCTTTAATTAATTAATTTATTACTGGAGTAAAATTGCTTTACAATGTGTGTTAGTTTCTGCTGTACAATGAAGTGAATCAGCTATATGTATAACTATATCCCCTCCCTCTTGGACCTCCCTCCCACCCCACCCCCCATCCCACGAATCTAGGTCGTCACAGAGCACCGAGCTGAGCTCCCTGTGCTATACAGCAGGTTCCCACTATCTATCAATTATTTAGGCATGGTAATGTATTTATGTCAAACCTAATCTCCCAGTTTCTCCCACCCTCCTCTTACCCCCTTTATCCATATGTCTGTTCTCTCCATCTGTGTCTCTATGCCTGCCCAACCAATAGGTTCATGTGTACCATTTTTCTAGATTCCACATATATGTGTTAATATGCAATATTTGTTTTTCTCTTTCTGCCTTACTTCACTCTGTATCACAGACTCTAGGTCCATCCACATCTCTACAAATGACCCAATTTCATTCCTCTTTATGGTTAACATTCCACTGTATATATGTACCACATCTTTGTTCTCTATTCATCTGTCGTTTGACATTTAGATTGTTTCCATGTCCTGGCCATTGTAAATAGTGCTGCAGTGAACATTGGGGTACATGTATCCTTTTGAATTATGGTTTTCTCGGGGTATATGCCCAGTAGTGGGATTGCTGGGTCATATGGTAGTTCTATGTTTAGTTTTTTAGGGAACCTCCATACTGTTCTCCATAGTGGCTGTATCAATTTACATTCCCACCAACAGTGCAAAAGGGTTCCCTTTTCGTCACACCCTCTCCAGCATTTATTATTTGTAGATTTTTTGATGATGGCCATTCTGACTGGTGTTTTCTTCACACCCTCTCCAGCATTTATTATTTGTAGATTTTTTGATGATGGCCATTCTGACTGGTGTGAGGTGATAGCTCATTGTAGTTTTGATTTGCATTTCTCTAATACTTAGTGATGTTGAGCATCTTTTCATGTGCCTCTTGGCCATCTGTATGTCTTCTTTAGTGAAATGTCTGTTTAGGTCTCCCGCCCATTTTTTAATTGGGTTGTTTGTTTTTCTGATATTGAGCTCCATGAGCTGTTTGTATATTTTGGAGATTAATCCTTTGCCCGTTGCTTCATTTGCGAATATTTTCTCCCATTCTGAGGGTTGTCTTTTCGTCTTGTTTATGGTTTCCTTTGCTTTGCAAAAGCTTTTAAGTTTACTTAGTTCCCATTTGTTTATTTTTGTTTTTATTTTCATTACTCTAGGAGGTGGGTCAAAAAAGATCTTGCCGTGGTTTATGTCAAAGAGTGTTTTTCCTACGTTTTCCTCGAAGAGTTTTATAGTGTCTGGTCTTACATTTAGGTAAAATCTTTTAAACTTCAGCAGTTTCAGAGGAACTTACTGATTTTTATTAAGTTTACATTTGGTCAATAGCCCTCTTATGGAGTAAATTCTGTATACTTAAACAGAAGAGAGTCAGTGTTTAATGCCTCAGTAAGAACAATATTCTTACAGCTCAGATTTGGTGCTTTTTGATTGACAAGTCGTTTATTACACTTGGTGTCATATAAGGGAAGATTTTGGTCATTTTGATAAGAAAGAAAGGTTGAGAATTATTTTTCAACATTCTTAGCTGGTTTTAGCTTTCTAGTTATAAAAGCAGCCAATGTTTGCTTTAGAATAGGGACAGAAATAAATATATTATTTTGGCATACTATCAGTGCAAAGGCAACAGCTTTTTCACTACTATTTTTATTTTTGTAACTGTTTGAAGAAGCAAATTTATGGCATTAAATTTCCCCAGCTTTTCTTGACCTTGAGGTAAATCTGATTTGCTTTGTTAAGTTTTAATTTTATGACACATCACATCTCTGTTGGGTCCAAAATTAAACTTCAGGATAGAGGTATATTTTTTCCACACTGGGATTGTGAACAGAAGAAATTACCAGAGAATTATGTTTAAATGAATGTATAAGTGTAGGAATGTTGACTAGACTAGCTACACTTTCCCATCTACATAGCTTGTTAATGTGCAATCAGTCACTGGAGTTGCCATGAACTTGGAGCTTAATGAACAGGTGGAGAAAGAGGATGAATCCCAATTCAAAGTGGATCTGACAGCTTATCACGCAATTTCACTGATAGCTAATCTATTTCATTTGGCAACTTAATTTATCACACAGAATTTTCATCCCATGGGTTTCTGGGTGGAAGTTAATTCAGAAACATGTCTGATCCATAGGGCTGAAGAGATCTGCTTAAACTTCGTGAGGACATTTAGAAGTAAGTTGTTTTAAATGCATAAAACAGTTTTCTTTTACAATTCCATTTGTATTTAACCAAGTCCTCCTTAAAATTTGTAGATGGTACTTGCATTTGATGGTATATCAAGACAGTTAAGTAAGGTTTATTTGTTCTAAATTTCTAAATTAAACAAATTGTTAATTTTAACCCATTGGTGAAAATAACACTAAAATATTATGTGAGTATAATTCTATCTTTACATATCGAAAAGTTACTGGTCGTGAATATGTTTTATAGCATGCATAGCAAGAAATAATGAGCAAAAGAAATGATTTCTTTAAAGCTTACAATTTTACATCTGCTGAATACTTGCAAATTCTCTAATTAGACTGATTTACAGCTCATTATTTTACTTAAAAATATCTCTTATGGCAATATTCTTTGACAGAAAGGAAGAAATGTAACCTACCTCTCATAGCTCACACTCGGGTGCTTAGAATTTGCAAGAACGAGGCTTATTAATTGGGCTTAGCTTAGGACCTGGCTATGGTTTAAAATAACTTCAAAGCCAGAAACATATTTTCTTCACTTTTTAAAGACTTGATTTATAGTGTATAGAAAGTTAAATTGAATATTGATCCTTAAAAAGCAAATGTGTCCTGTAAAAATGATGGAACAAAAGAACACAATATAAGATGACAGAGTGATTGATTGTCCACGGCCTGGAGACAGCCTCCTCCTTAGATGTCATCTTTACTGGGCATCTATAGCTCTGAGAGGGTGATGGGGGTGAAGTGTTAGGCGAGATTAGTTGCACCCTGGCATGAACTATTACATTTTATAAGAAGATTGAGGAAGGCTGGTAACAAATCATTTCTAAGAAGGAATTTGAAGAATGAGGACTGGAGCTCAAGATCAATAAGATCCATGATATAACTCCAGGAGGGGACACCAGGGAATTCCTTATAATTTCTCAAGCCCGGAAGCGCCTTCAAAAAGAATTTAAGTCAGTGAAAAATAATTGAGATGACAGAAAACCACAAACTGGCATAAGGCTGTCATTGATTTGATGTGTCAGGCAAATTGTGGCTATCATTCTTATAACCAGGCTGATTAAAGTAATATCTTCATAATCTAGAGGGGCTCAGTGTTGAATCATCCTGGCACCTTTCCCAAATCCCCTGAGTCTTTGGCATTTTTCCCTGGAACATATTTCAGACCTGCAACCTTGTCATTTTTGAAACTGGACTTTAATTTTTACCTTTAAAGGAAAATGGTCATCAAGTCCAGTACTAGACCTTGGGAATCAAGCCAAAAGAATAAGAAAAAATCTTCTGGGTATTGTTTGACTTTTTTCTTCTTTCTTACAATAGTAATGTAATGTAATGATTACAATAGTAATGATTATGTCAAACTTTAGTGGGCATCAGAATCATCCAGAATCTTGTTTTAAATGTTGGTTTCTATTTCCCAGCACCTCAGAATTCAGATTCGGCAGGTGTAGGAGGTGCCCTTGGAATTTCCAATTAACAAGCATGATGATGCAGAGGTTCTGATGCAGGAGTCTGTACACCCTTCTTTATGAATCATTTCCCTATACCCTAGGGCTTAGAGCATACCTAGAAACGTCCATGCACTTGCTCTCTGGTACTCTTTATCAGACCTTTTTGAAAATCTTCTTTCCTCAGGGCTTTCACAGATATGTGTTGGAAAGAACTGTATCTCCTTCTGTTCTCTTAAAGCAATCTGGGCTTTAGTATTTACCTTTCCCTTCCTTTCCCTTCCCTTCCCTCGCTTCTCTTCCTTTCTCTTTCCTCATTTTCCTCTCTAATTCCCTCCTTTCTCTCTTCCTTCCTTCTTTTTAATGCAAATTTAGTTAGAATTTGTGCCTAATTCTCTGCCAGACACTGAGATGGTAGTCTTTGTTCTAAAGGACCTTGTACTTTCTAGGAAGATACATATATACATAAGCAACTATATGATTCAGGACTAATGACAAGTGACATTGAAGAAATAGAAACCAAATGCCAGGAAAGGAGTAATTGTGAGTGTGGACATCAGGAAAGACTTCATAAGTGTGATGGTAAAGCATTGAGGAGAGTAGTATTACAGTAGGCATAAAGACAAGAAATTGCATGAACAAAGGCCCAAAGCATGAGAAAGTCTGTCTTGTCAAAGAAAAGGTTCATTGGTTTAAGATTTGTTCGTGGCTCTTTGGAAATATCACTGGGGTAAGGAGTAAGGAGACTGGGGTTCCAATGTTGGTATGGAGCTGATGACCTGGATTTTGGTGACCTCCAGTATAAATAAGTCCATATGTGTGTTTGTCTTACTTTACTGGTTCTAATCTTAGGTTTATCTCTCTTGCATGGCTGACTTTTCTCAAAGGAGAGTGTGTACTACTCCCTGTGGGATCTTTCTGGACTATCTCTGATTTACCACCACAGCAAGAACCACGAAAAAATCAGTTGGAGAAGCAGTAGAGTTTAGTGGTGTGGTAGGCTGAAAAACAGACCCCCCTCAAAAGATCCGCCTCCTGATCCTTGGAATTTATGAGTATTACCTTACATGGCTGATGTAATTAAGTTAAGGATCTTGATATTTGACTACATACAGAGGAGAAGGCGATACGAAGATGGAGCTGAGAGAGATTTGAAGATGCTAGCCTTGAAGATTGGAGTGATGCGGGGAGAGAGAAGGAGTGCTGACAGCCGCCAGAAGCTGAAGGCAATGAACTTCTCCCCTAGTGTCTTTAGAGGGAGGGCAGCCCTGCTGACACCTTAGTTTCTGCCCAGTGAAACTGATTTTGGGCTTCTGGTCTCCAAAACTATGAGAGGATAAATGTGTGTTGTTTTAAGCCGTGTACTTTGTGGCAATTTTTTATAGCAGCTCTACGAAACTAATAAAGTGGTTAAGAGGTTGAGCTCTGAAGTTAGAAAGATGGGGATCTTATTGTTAGTGTGGCCTTAGACAAGTTCCTTAGATCTCTGATGCTTAAAATGTAGTTTTGAGGAGGAAATGACCTAACATGTATGTGCTTTGTGTGGTGTCCAGTTCCTGGTACATGTTGTAAACTGCTTAATAAATGTTAAATATGATGATGATGATGACAGTGGTAACAAGAAAAAAGTAATGAAAGTGGGGAAAACCCAAATGGATCCATTTTGCTTTAGCATTTCTGATTTAATAAGCTACTGACACTGTTACTTCTGATAAAGTATAACTCTTACTATGTAAATGATAGATAACAAAACCCTACTAAGAAGACATTTAGTGAAATAAGGATCCTATAATAAAAAATCCTCAAGTTGGATTGATGTTCTATGGGGAAGAGAGTGAGAGATGTTGGATTTTTGGGTAGGGCTTGCTTTTTTTTTTTTCTTTTCCTTTGTTTTACTTGTTTTCTTCAAATAGCCTGCAGCTTGGAAGGAGACACCTTTTGACTGAAAAATTCTGTCTTGGTAGCTAGCAGAAATGGTCTCAGTGGAGAAACTGTGTTTGCCGATTAGAAGTTCATATTACTTTCAGTTTTTCTTCTAATAGTTTCAGGAGTTTGAGTGAAATTGAGATTTATATTTTTCTTCAGTGCTATATGTGACCACTCATGATAAGATTAGGAATAAAGATGGGAAAATAAAGGGCAAAATACAATAAAACATAGAAATACACAAATTGTGGTGATCCTGATTTTGCCTTATGAAAATTGAGACCCAGTAAGTAGACTTGTGTTGGAGTTATCGGTCATTCAAACATCATTCTTCAAGCATTAAAACAGCCACCCTATTAGTGAGCCAAGATGTTAGATCTGTAGATTTACTGAGACATATGTATAGGCATTGACTAGATCTCTTTCCATTGAGATAGAAGTGATGTAATTTAAGAATCTGGTGCATCTGATTTGTGAGTCTTGGAAAGACAGTTTCTTGGCAGCAATGACAGGTCTTATCCCTGTTGCTGTGAGTAGACTTGAGGTAGGGAGCTATTTTACATTCTGTCGGACTGAGGCTTCCACCTGTGAAGTGAACTATTATTTAGAGAATTTTGTCTTCTCAGCAATTATTAAAATACCATTACCAAGTAAATCTTACTGCGGTGATTTATCAAATCAAGAGCTTTCTGAGGGCAGGGACTGTGTCATCCATTTTTGTATCTCCGGTGCCTTGCATCATGTCAGGCACATTATCAATGCTCAGGAGATGTTTGTGGAATTAATGAATGGTTGAGTACATCATTTCCTGTAATCAAGACTTTTAGTTAGAATGTAGGGAAATAGACTCAGACGTTGAGTATTTCTACTTTCTGTCATTTAGCAGGACTCTCCCAACTGGTGGACTTACTATTTTTAATGTAATGTTTTTTCTTTCTTTTCATTTAAAATTTCTTTGGAAGCACAAATATAAACATAATATACAATATATGTATATAATATGTAAGTATAATATACATAAAATAAGAGGAAATAAATTAGCAATTATTTCACCTTCTAGAAAATAGTGTTGATTTTTTTCCTATTTGTCTCTATGCATTTACACACTTTTTTGCATAATTATGGTTAGAACAAAGATCTAATTTGGTACACAGTTTTTCACTTAATATAAACATTTTTATATAGTTTTATACAGTTCATAATTATAATTTTAAATGGCTACATAATATATTCTTTACTTTTTTTCCCCTGTAATCCCCCATCTGCTTTGGCTCTTTAGTGAATTCCAGTTAGCTTTCAAGGTCTGGTCCAACAGTTCCCTCATTTCTGTTGACTTTTATGATCCTAGTACTTTACACATATGTTGATTGTAGAACTTTTTGACATTATATAACTTTTTTCTTTTTACAAAATTATGAGAAATGAGGTACGTCAGAGCATGGATTATGTAATTTTGTGTCCTGGTGCCTCACTCAGTCATGGTTACATAATAGGCACTCAACAAATATTTGCAGCATATATATACCATTCTAGAGTCTGGGAACAAAAGGATGAATAAGATACAGTTTCTGGATTTGATGCTCCAAGTATTGTGGCAGAGACAGGTAGGTAAACATCATGTAGAAGTTGCTGTTCTAGAGTTGTGTATGTGATTCTAGGAAAACCCTGAGAAGGCCGACATATTCATGTTATAGTGTTTTCTTTCTTATGAATTTTTCTTTTTGAGGGCGTGCTATATTTCCAGGAGTGGTATGGTTAGGCTAAGGAGTATAACATTTCTATGGCTCTTGATTTTTCTTGTCAAATTATTTTCCAAAAGATTCTGTTCCTCATATGTGCCTTGTTTGCTTATGTTATTTTCTCATTTATATTCAATATGTTGAAATATATTTTTCACCAAATTATATAATCTCCTTATGTAATTGTTGTAGGCAGAATTCTAAGATGTTACTTAAGATTCATCATTTTCTCTCCCCCAGTATTCACGCCCTGAGCAATCCCTGGGACTGTAAACTTGATAGTTTTCACTCCCATGATTAGGTTATGTTAAATGGCATAATTCACATTCAGAAAGGGAGATTTTCAGGGTGGGTCTGATCCTACATAGTAGTTATACTACATTAGCCTTTTGAAAGCACAGTTTTCTCTGACTGGTAGTAGTAAAAGAAGTCAGAAAAATTAAAAGCACGAGAAGGATTCGTCATGTCTTTCCTGGCTTGAAGAATGAGGAGTCCACGTGGAAAGGAACTAGACTTGAAATGCTCAAATGCCCAGCCTCTAGGAACTGAGACCAACTCCTGGCTGACAGCCATCAAGGAAACAGGGACCTCAGTCCTAGCACCATGAGGAACTGAATTCTGTCAACAACAAAAATGTGCTTAGAAGATTTTTCTCCAGTTTCAGGCTAGAACTTAGCCCCACTGACACCTTAATTTCAGCCTTGTGATCCCCAGTCACATTGTGACTGTACTTTTGGCCTACAGATATGTGAGCTCACAAATGGGTGTTGTTTTAAGCTGCTATATTTGTGGTAATTTGTTACACAGCAATAAAAAGTGAATATAATATATTAATCATTTGTGATATTTACTACACATACCTTTTCAGATTTATTGTGTTTTACTTGTACAAAACGTTTGCTTTTTTATATAATTGCATCCGTTGAATTTCTTATTGATGATTTCTAGCATTTCCTCAAATTTTAGAGGGTGTTAGATAGAGTGGTGTGGGTAGGCCTCTCAGAGGATTTGAGTCTGAGTCTCAAATGACAAATTTGATTGTATTCTGTCACTGGCATCCGTTTTGAATAGTAATTTATAATATTTTCACCTAAACATTGACACTTTCCATTGCTACTTAGCTAAGGATAAATAAAAATAAATTTTCCGTTGGAAAAGTTGGGATTTTCTCAATAAAACATTCCCTTTGATGTTTGAATGGAACTTTTAAATATAACAGGTCAACACTAATGGGGAACTAACAATGGAGCTCCCTAGAACTATGCCATTAGCCCTTCATCTCACCATAAATCTTGGCAAGAGAAATCTCCAGACTTTTCACTTTTATTCCACGCCGCTTCCAAATTGCAAATTCTCTTAATGGCCTAGATCTGGCCTATTGCCTATTATTGTCAGTGTTGTTCTGATCTAGAATGGGCTTCTACAAGAGGCTAGAAGGGATGAGTTTTCAGTTTTCTTCCATGAGTCTAATACCAAGCTCAAAGTCATGGTTATAAGCAACAACTTGACTGCTGTGATTTTTAACACCTACCCATATTATTGACCGTTGTTAATGCTTCAGGTATTTCTGTAACATTCCTGGATTGATGTTACAAACATCTAAAACAAGGGAATCTTTTACCATTGTGGATGCATTTCTTCTTTCAGCGTACATATATTAAGAACCTGCTTTGTTCTAGGTCTGCAGGCCTTGTTATTTTTTGCCTTTTCCATTGCACACTCATATGTCAAATAGACTGTGCCAAGAAAATCTTCAGTGTTAGAAAGGAAAATACATATAGTGATTTTCTTGGCTGATCTCATAGAAAGGCTTGGGTTTTACATAGGCAGAAGCTAGTAGTTATGTGAACTTAAGACACTATTTTGATTTTTATAATGTGAATATGTGCCAATTTGTTCAAATATTGGAACTATTTCTATTAGAGCTTAATTTAAGCATTGAGATGAAAATTAGCAGCATGGATTCTTGGATTGGAAGAAATAATATTGTTAAAATGGCCATACCACCCAAAGCAATCTACATATTCAATCCAATCCCTGTGAAATTACCCATGACTTTTTCCACAGAACTAGAACAAATAACCATAAAAGACCCAGAATTGCTAAGGCAATCCTGAGGAAAAGGAACAAAGCAGAAGGCATAACCCTCTCAGACTTCAAAATATACTGTAAAGTTACAGTAATCAAAACAGTATGGTATTGGCAAAAAAACAGACATATGGCTCAATGGAACAGAGTAGAGAGCCTAGAAATAAACTCACACACCTATGGTCAATTAATCTTTGACAAAGGAGGCAAGAATATACAATGGAAAAAAGACAGTCTCTTCAGCAAGTGGTGTTGGGAAAGTTGGACAGCTGCATGTAAATCAATGAAGTTAGAACACACCCTCACACCATACATAAAAGTAAACTCAAAATGTCTCAAGATTTAAATATAAGACATGACGCCATAAAACTCCTAGAAGAGAACATAGGCAAAACATTCTCTGACATAAATTGTACCAATGTTTTCTTAGGTCAGTCTCCCAAGGCAATAGAAATAAAAGCAAAAATAAACAAGTGGAACCAAATCAAACTTACAAGCTTTTGTACAACAACGGAAACCATAAACAAAATGGCAAGACAGCCTGTGGACTGGGAGAAAATATTTGCAAATGATGTGACCGACAAGGGCTTAATTTCTAAAATATACAAACAGCTCATACAACTCAACAACAACAAAAACAACATGAACAACCCAATGGAAGAATCGGCAAAAGACATAAATAGACATTTCTTCAATGAAGACATACACAAGGCCAACAGGCACATGAAAAGATGTTCAGCATCACTGATTATTAGACAAAGGTAAATCAAAACTACAGTGAGATATCACCTCATACCAGTCAGAATGGCCATCCTAAAAAGTCTACAAATAATAAATTCTGGAGAGGCTGTGGAGAAAAGGGGACCCTCCTATGTTGTTTGTGGGAATGTAAATTGGTGCAGCCACTATGGAAAACAGTATGGAGATTCCTCAAAAAACTAAAAATAGAATTGCCATATGATCCAGTAATCCCTGAGCATATATCCGGACAAAACTATAATTCACCCCTATTTTCATAGCAGCACTATTCACATGGAAACAGCCTAAATGTCCATCGACAGAGGAATGGATAAAGAAGATGTGGTACATATACACAATGGACCGCTACTCACCCATAAAAAGAATGAAATAATGCCATTTGTAGCAACATGGATGGACCTAGAGATTATCATACTAAGTGAAGTAAGTCAGAAAGAGAAAGACAAATACCATATGATATCACTTATAGGTGGAATCTAAAATATAACAAATGAATTTATCTATGAAACAGAAACGGACTCGCAGACATAGAGAACAGACTTGTGGTTTCCAAGGGGGAGGAGGGGTGGGGAAGGGAAGGATTGGGAATTTGGGATTAGCAGATGCAAACTATTACATATAGAATGGACAAACAACAAGGTCCTACTGTATAGCACAGGGAACTATATTCAATATCCTGTGATAAACCATAATGGAAAAGAATATGAGAAAGAATGTATATATGTGTATAACTGAATCACTTTGCTCTATGGCAGAAATTAACACAACATTGTAAATCAACTATAATAAAATAAATTTAAAAAATGGGAAGCATGGAAATGAGAAAACTCTAATTATGGTCCTGTCAGGGGCACATAGTCATTGTGTATAGATCAGGAGGTTAGAAAGTGGTGATACTGTCATACAGCATCATGTAATTTCCAAACTTGAAAGGAATTGACAGATTATCCAGGCCAGATGCTTCATGTTACAGAGGGGGAAACTGAGGCCTAGAGAGCAGAAGTAACACACTCAAGGATATGCAGACCATGTGCGGCAGAACCATGAATAGGATTTAGGTTTCCTGATGCTCACTTCCATTCTTTTGCTCAAGTCAGTTACATGTGCTACTTTTCAAACTTAATAATTCAGTAGAAACTTGATACGTATTTGGTGATATTAAGTTAATATTGTAGGTTGGACTCTGGAGGGTTTTTAGGACTCGTTCTTTTCTTTAATATTGAAACTGTATAGTTTCTATTAAAATACTCAGTGAACACTCTATATTTTGAAATATTTGTTTGGATGTAATATGGATAGTAACTGAAACTTCTGACTGCAGCATTATAGTTTTGCCTGAGTGAATTTCTGAATTTTTTTTTTTTTTTTTTGTGGTATGCGGGCCTCACACTGTTGTGGTTTCTCCCGTTGCGGAGCACAGGCTCCGGACGCACAGGCCCAGCGGCCATGGCTCACGGGCCCAGCCGCTCCGCGGCACGTGGGATCTTCCCGGACCGGGGCACGAACCCGTGTCCCCTGCATCGGCAGGCGGACTCTCAACCAGTGCGCCACCAGGGAAGCCCCCTGAAATTTTTGTATTCCATTGTTGCTGAGTATTTTTGGTTTATTGGTTAGAGAAAGGAAACAGTTCTACAGATACATTCTCTTCTACTGCTTTTTTTATTGACCTTCTTTTTACTTAAAATGACAAAATTAAAAGAGGCATTGTTGTATCTTTTAACAAAAGTATCAAACTTTTATATGTATGAAGACATCTTGGTTGTTAAATTGCTTTATTAATTTTATATCTTAGAAGTATGCTTTTATTTCTTTACTTCTTTTCTATTGAAAATCTGTAACTGTTCGGTATAAGAGTTACTTAAATTGCTGCCTATTTTAAAGTTGGCTTTCCTTTTAACTGAGAGATGTGAATGAATCCTTTTCCCCCTTTAATTTCTTCCTGCAGCATAAAAGACATATTTTGATAATTGTTTCATTTTTCTAGGCTACCTGTAATGTTACAGAGTGTCCTTTTCCCCGGGGTGAGCCACAGCCACTCCCCTGCTTCTGCAGGAGACCTTCCAACACTAGGAGAGCTGGACACAGGAGAGTTATCATTTGTGTTGAATGGAAATTGTCCCCATCCAAGAGATGCAGTTGTGCAGGAAACCAGCAGAGGGCAGCAGGATGTCATGCATGTCTATTGTCTTCTAGTGCCAGCCTTTACAGGCAAGTTTTGAATGGGTAACAGGCCTCCCTAGACACAAGATCATAATATGAACATCTCCAAATGAAAAGATGGGTTCAGGAAACTTGCACAAGCCTCTTAGGTAGCCTTATCAACCAGAGGGCAGACAGCAGAAGCAAGAAGAACTACAATCCTGCAGCCTGTGGAACAAAAACCACATTCACAGAAAGGTAGACAAGATAAAAGGCAGAGGGCTATGTACCAGATGAAGGAACAAGATAAAACCCCAGAAAAACAACTAAATGAAGTAGAGATAGGCAGTCTTCCCAAAAAAGAATTCAGAATAATGATAGTGAAGATGATCCAGGACCTCGGAAAAAGAATAGAAGCAAAGATCGAGAAGACGCAAGAAGTGTTTAACAAAGACCTAGAAGAATTAAAGAACAAAGAAACAGAGATGAACAATACAATAACTGAAATGAAAACTACACTAGAAGGAGTCAATAACAGGATAACTGAGGCAGAAGAACGGGTAAGTGACCTGGAAGACAGAATGGTGGAATTCACTGCTGTGGAACAGAATAAAGAAAAAAGAATGAAAAGAAATGAAAACAGCCTAAGAGACCTCTGGGACAACATTAAATGCAACAACATTCGCATTATAGGGGTCCCAGAAGGAGAAGAGAGAGAAAGGACCTGAGAAAATATTTGAAGAGGTTATAGTCGAAAACTTCCCTAACATGGGAAAAGAAATAGCCACCCAAGTCCAGGAAGTGCAGAGAGTCCCAAAGAGGATAAACCCAAGGAGAAACACGCTGAGACACATAGTAATAAAATTGGCAAAAATTAAAGACAAAGAAAAATTATTGAAAGCAGCAAAGGAAAAATGACAAATAACATACAAGGGAACTCCCATAAGAGTAACAGCTGATTTCTCAAGCCAGAAGGGAGTGGCGTGATATACTTAAAGAGAGGAAAGGGAAGAACCTACCACCAAGATTACTCTACCAGGCAAGGATCTCATTCGGATTCGATGGAGAAGTCAAAAGCTTTACAGACAAGCAAAAGCTTAGGGAATTCAGCACCACCAAACCAGCTGTACAACAAATAGTAAAGGAACTTCTCTAAGTGGGAAACACAAGAGAAGAAAAGGACTTATAAAAACAAACCCAAAACAATTAAGAAAATGGTAATAGGAACATATATATCGATAATTACCTTAAACGTGAATGGATTAAATGCTTCAACCAAAAGACACAGGCTCGCTGAATGGATACAAAAACAAGACCCATATATATGCTGTCTACAAGAGACCCACTTCAGACCTAGGGACACATACAGACTGAAAGTGAGGGGATGGAAAAAGATATTCCATGCAAATGGGAATCAAAAGAAAGCTGGAGTAGCAATACTCATATCAGATAAAATGGGCTTTAAAATAAAGAATATTACAAGAAACAAGGAATAGCACTACATAATGATCAAGGGATCAATCCAAGAAGAATATATAACAATTATAAATGTATATGCACCCAACACAGGAGCACCTCAAGGCATAAGGCAACTGCTAACAGCTATAAAAAGGAAATTGACAGTAACACAATAATAGTGGGGGACTTTGACACCTCACTTACACTAATGGACAGATCATCCAAATAGAAAATTAATAAGGAAGCACAACCTTTAATTGACAAAATAGACCATATAGATTTAATTGATATTTATGGGACATTCCATCCAGAAACAGCAGATTACACTTTCTTCTCAAGTGCATATGGAACTTTTTCCAGGATCACATCTTGGGTCACAAATCAAGCCTCAGTAAATTTAAGAAAATTGAAATCATATCAAGCATCTTTTCTGACCACAACACTATGAGATTAGAAATCAATTACAGGGGAAAAAATGTAAAACACACAAACACATGGAGGCTAAACAGTACGTTACTAAATAAACAGTAGATCGCTGAAGAAATCAAAGAGGAAATAAAAAAATACCTACAGACAAATGACAATGAAAACACAACAATCCAAAACCTATGAGATGCAGCAAAAGCAGTTCTAAGAGGGAATTTTATAGCAATACGATCCTACCTCAAGCAACAACAAACACCTCAAATAAAGTATCTAACCTTACACCTAAAGGAACTAGAAGAAGAAGAGCAAACAAAATCCGAAGTAGAGGAAAGAAATCATAAAGATCAGAGCAGAAATAAATGAAATAGAAACAAAGAAAACAATAGCAAAGATCAATAAAACTAACAGCTGGTTCTTTGACAAGATAAACAAAATTGATAAACCATTAGCCAGATTCATCAAGAAAAAGAGGGAGAGAACTCACATCAATAAAATTAGAAATGAAAAGGAGAAATTACAACAGACACCACAGAAATACAAAGCATCCTAAGAGACTACTACAAGCAACACTGCCAATAAAATGGACAACCTGGAAGAAATGGACAAATTCTTAGAAATGTATGACCTTCCAAGACTGAACCAAGAAGACACAGAAAATATGAACAGATCAATCACAAGTAATGAAATTGAAACTGTGATTAAAAATCTTCCAACAAACTAAAGTCCAGGACCAGATGGCTTCACAGGTGAATTCTATCAAACATTTAGAGAAGAGCTAACACCCATCCTTCTCAAATTCTTCCAGAAAGTTGCAGAGGAGGGCTTCCCTGGTGGTGCAGTGGTTGAGAGTTTGCCTGCCGATGCAGGGGACCCGGGTTTGTGCCCTGGTCTGGGAAGATCCCACATGCCGTGGAGCGGCTGGGCCTGTGAGCCATGGCCGCTGAGCCTGTGCGTCCAGAGCCTGTGCTCGGCAACGGGAGAGGCCACAATGGTGAGAGGCCCGCATATCGAAAAAAAAAAAAAAAAGTTGCAGAGGAAGGAATACTCCCACACTCGTTCTATGAGACCACCATCACCCTGATACCAAAGCCAGACAAAGATACTACAAAAAAAGGAAATTACAGACCAATATCACTGATGAATGTAGGTGCAAAAATCCTCAACAAAATACTAGCAAACAGAATCCAGCAACACTTTAAAAGGATCATAAACCATGATCAAGTGGGATTTATCCCAGGGATGCAAGGATTCTTCAGTATACACAAATCAATCAATGTGATACACCATGTTAACAAATTGAAGAATAAAAACCATAAGATCATCTCAATAGATACAGAAAAAGCTTTTGACAAAATTCAACACCCATTTAGGATAAAAACTCTCCAGAAAGTGGGCATAGAGGGAACCTACCTCAACATAATAAAGGCCATATATGACAAACTCACAGCAAACATTATTCTCAATGGTGAAAAACTGAAAGCATTTCCTCTAAGATCAGGAACAAGACAAGGATGTCCACTCTCACCACTATTATTGAACATAGTTTTGGAAGTCCTAGCCACGGCAATCAGAGAAGAAAAAGAAATAAAAGGAACACAAATTGGAAAAGAAGAAGCAAAACTGTCACTGATTGCAGATGACATGGTACTATACATAGAGAATCCTAAAGATGCCACCAGAAAACTACTAGATCTAATCAATGAATTTGGTAAATTTGCAGGATACAAAATTAATGCACAGAAATCTCTTGCATTCCTATACACTAATGATGAAAAATCTGAAAGAGAAATTAAGGAAACACTCCCATTTACCATTGAAACAAAAAGAATAAAATACGTAGGAATAAACCTACCTAGGGAGACCAAAGACCTGTATGTAGAAAAGTATAAGACACTGATGAAGAAATTAAAGACGATACCAACAGATGGAGAGATATACCATGTTCTTGGATTGGAAGAATCAATATTGTGAAAGTGACTATACTACCCAAAGCAATCTACAGATTCAATGCAACCCCTATCGAATTACCAATGGCATTTTTAACAGAACTAGAACAAAAAATCTTAAAATTTGTATGGAGACACCAAATACCCCGAATAGCCAAAGCAGACTTGAGGGAAAAAAACGGAGCTGGAGGAATCAGACTCCCTGACTTCAGACTATAATACAAAGCTACAGTAATCAAGACAATATGGTACTGGCGCAAAAACAGAACTATAGATCAATGGAACAGGTTAGAAAGCCCAGAGATAAACCCACCACCTATGGTCAACTATTCTATGATAAAGGAGGCAAGGATATACAATGGAGAAAAGACAGTCTCTTCAATAAGTGGTGCTGGAAAAACTGGACAGCTACATGTAAAAGAATGAAATTAGAACATTCCCTAACGCCATACACAAAAGTAAACTCCAAATGGATTAAAGACCTAAATGTAAGACCAGATAAAGCTCTTAGAAGAAAACATAGGAAGAACACTCTTTGACATAAATCACAGCAAGATCTTTTTTATCCACCTCCTAGAGTAATGGAAATAAAGACAAAAATAAACAAATGGGAACTAATGAAACTTAAAAGCTTTTGTACAGCAAAGGAAACTACAAACAAGACGAAAAGACAACCTTTAGAATGGGAGAAAATATTTGCAAATGAAGCAATGGACAGATGATTAATCTCCAACATATATAAACAGCTCATTCAGCTCAATATTAGAAAAACAAACAACCCAATTCAAAAATGAGCAGAAGACCTAAATAGACATTTCTCCAAAGAAGACATACAGATGGCCAAGAAGCACATGAAAAGCTGCTCAACATCAGTAATTATTAGAGAAATGCAAATCAAAACTACAAAGAGGTATCACCTCACACCAGTTAGAATGAGCATCATCAGAAAATCTACAAACAACAAATGCTGGAGAGCGTGTGGAGAAAACGGTACCCTCTTGCACTGTTGGTGGGAATGTAAATTGATACAGCCACTATGAAGAACAGTATGGAGGTTCCTTAAAAAACTAAAAGTAGAACTACCATACAACCCAGCAATCCCACTAGTGGGCATATACCCAGAGAAAACCATAATTCAAAAAGACACATGCACCCCAGTCTTCATTGCAGCACTATTTACAATAGCTAGGACATGGAAGCAACCTAAATGCCCATCAACAGATGAATCGATAAAGAAGATATGGTACATATATACAATGGAATATTACTCAGCCATAAAAAGGAACGAAATTGGGTCATTTGTAGAGACGTGGATGGATCTAGAAACTTTCATACAGAGTGAAGTAAGTCAGAAAGAGAAAAACAAATATCGTATATTAAAGCATATATGTGGAACCTAGAAAAAATGGTATAGATGAACTGGTCTGCTGGGCAGAAATTGAGACACAGATGTAGAGAACAAACGTATGGACACCAAGGGGGAAAGTGGCCGGGGTGGTGGTGGTGGTGTGATGAACTGGGAGATTGGGAGTGACATATATAGACTAATATGTGTAAAATGGATAACTAATGAGAACCTGTATAAAAAAATAAAATAAAATTCAAAAAAAATTAATAATAATGTTACATAGGCCTTTTTGGATAATCCAGTACTCTGTCATTGGTGAAGGTTTTGTTGGTCTTTTCCACTTTTAGAAATTGTTTGTAATAACTACATTCTTTGTTGCCACTTTCCTGTATATATGGAATGCGTGTGCCTTGGATTTGAATCCTCTCACTCTCTCTGTCACTAACTAGCCAGGGTTACAAGGACTAGTCAAGGCTTGACAAAGATCACCCAACCCCTAACTGAATCTCTGTTTTCTCATCTTTGTTTTTTTAATTTTTATACAATTTTTAAATATACACACTATTTAAATATTGGCTGTATTCTCTGTGTTGTACAGTATATCCTGTTAGCCTGTCTTACACCCAATAGTTTGTACCTTCTAATCCCCTGCCCCTATATTGCCACTCCTCTCTCTCTCCCCACTAGTTTATTTTCTATAACTATGATGATTGTATTAAAGTGTATCTATTTTCCCCTATGGTAAGTAAGATCAGTAGTTCTTTTTCAAGGGGTGTCAAGTCAAATATTTGAACATTTCCTTCTGGCAAACTCTTTTGTGCTCCTGGGAGCAGTATATATTTGGATAGGAGAAATTACATAGATGGGCAGTATATTGTACAGAAATTCTGTATATTTATGTGATGCTTCCGTCTGTTAATTTTTCATTTATGTCACCTGGACTTTCCCATGTTAGATTCCTGAGGCAATCAGACACTTTGTGCTGCAGAGTCTGTGTCCATCCAGTCCACGAAGCTCCTTCGCAGCGTACGAGGGATATGTCAGTCATTTGGGATTAGAGACTTTGCAGCATTTCTTCCAAATTGCAGTTTAACTCAGGTCTGGCACCAAACTAGTGTTTTTTGACGAGATTGTCATCAGGCAAGAGAATGAGGGTATCTCTGTAGTCTGGTTCCACAGAGAAATCAGTTTCCCTCATGAACAAATGCAGAGAGTAAGGTACATGATTTTCACTACTTGAAGCATAATCAGCAGTATAATCTCCTGACTTTGCCAGAAAGTATTTGATTCTTAACCTATGAGCTCTATTTTAACCAAGTGTAGTCTGAATATCACAAAACATCTAATGATTGATACAAATGAAGTCACTTTATCATTGTCTGTTAAACATTTGTCCCTGATATACCACATGAAACCTATAGTTATTTTTTCAATGTGCGTCCTCATCTTGACTATTTCTGGATGTCTCGCCAGACTGTTTCTCAGCTACCATGTGGCATTGGCCATAGCCTTTGTGTTGCACTCAAGCTTTACTGGTTTGAAGGAGCCTCACCTTCACTAGCACTGCAGCATCAGTACTGAAGATGTGAGGAGGAGGACCATGACCCCAGTTCCATGCTTCACCTGGTCACCTAGCCCTCCCAAGAAACCTTTCAGTTCTGCATATTGGTAGTCTTTCCTAGAGAAGAAAATATCAACTTCTGCCTCCCCAGACATCAGGCTACCTAAAAAATCCTTCTAAAATAGTGGGATTTTAAAATCAAACTTAAAATCTGCAGGTAGAGGTAGTCATCCTTGTTCAAGAATGGTAACATTTCTGGCCTCTGAGTACATTGTAAAGACTGATGGATGTCAATGGGTGTGTCTGGCAGGCTTAAGGCTTAGGCAGGGGAGGGAAGGGAGGGATCAGGATAGAATAGGAAGTGGTGAAGCAGGTTAATGAAGAGTAGGGAAGTAAAAATAACATGTCTGTGATCAGCAGTAGCAAAATTCCCCTCACAATTGTTAGAGATACATCTTAGTAATTTTGTGAGGACGCTTATCCTTCTCTAGTGGTATTTAGAATATATATATTCCCCCCCCCCAGGAGAGTTTTAGCTCTTTGTTTCTAGTTTCTTTTATGCATATTTTTGAAAAGAATAAGAAGTATGTGGTAGTGCCAGTGGTATTCTTTTCCATTTCTTTTGTCTTCAGCTGTATTACTTTACTCTCAAAAGCAAATGCTAGGCTTCAAAGGATGATTTGTTTCTCCTATTTGTATAAATTGATTGTAAGTTGCATCTGATTCCTATCACATGCATAAAATTCTCCTAGAGGAACTGTAACCCAGATATAACATTTTATCAAATGTTTCTTGGAATTGATATAGAGTTATTTTTTCTTTTCTTTTCTCCCTTACTCCCTGTCTTTCTCCCTCTCCCTTCCTTTCTCCCTCCCTTCCTCCCTCCCTTCATTCCTCCTTCCCTTTCTCCCTCCCTTCCTGCTTTCCTTCCTTCCCTCCCTCCCTCCTTCCTGTCTTTTTCTCTTTCTTGATTGAATTGAAATTTCATTATTTTATCCAAGGGCTTATATACCTTTAGAAGGAATATATCATGTGAGCTACTTCATCAATTACTTTTCAGGTAAGACCAGAAATCTAGGGACTTAATGGGTTAGTAGGCTACCTCCCCTTTCACCCACTCCATAACAGATTTCAGCATTAGCTAAATGGACTAATTAAAATAACCCCAGTCTTATCCTTGTTCCTAATGGACATGTTCTTATATTTAAAAATTTCTTTACATAACTTGGTATAATTTTTAGGAATTTGTTGAGTGATTACGAAGACTGAAATGTCAGATGTGTGTAGGTTATGGTTATAACATAATGAACTAAAATGAGATACTACTTTACACCCACCAGGATGGCTATATAAAAAAGGAGAGGGGAATAATAAGTGTTGAGAGGATGTGGAGAAATTGGAACCCTCGTATATTATGGTGGGAGTGTAAAATAGTGAATGAAGCCACTGTGAAAAACATTTTGGCAGTTCCTCAAGAAATTAAGCATAGAATTACGATATGACCCAGTAGTTCCACTCATAAGTATATTCCCAAGAGAACTGAAAACGTATTTCCACACAAAAGCTTGCATGTGAATGTTTATAGCAGCTTTATTCATTATAACCAAAAGATGGAAATAATGCAAATGTCCATCAACTGATGAATGCATAAAGAAAATGTGGTTCATCCATATGATAGAATATTATTTAGCCATATAAAGGGATGAAATACTGAGACATGCTACAATGTGGATGGACTTTAAGAATATTAGTCTGAGTTAAAGAAGTCAGAAAAAAGGTCATATATTGTATGATTCCATTTACATGAAATATCCAGAATAGGTAACAGAGACGGAAAGCAGAGTAGTGGTAGCTAGGGGAGGAAGAGATAGGGAATGACTGCTTAGTGGGTATTGGATTTTTTTAGGGTGATTAAATGTTTTTGAACTAGAGGTGGTAGTTGCACAACATTGCAAGTATGCTAAATGCCACTGAATTGTATACATTAAAAAGGTTAATTTTGTATGATATGAATTTCACCTCAATAAAACAAGAATAACCAAACCCATAGAATGGAGTATAAAATTCTTAAATATTGATAGCTATTTACTCCTTTTAGTCTTTGGGGTACATGTTGCATAATTTCAGGCTTAGGCAGTCTTTCATGAGGTAACATTTCTTTTAAAAAATGTTTAATCTTTTTCCAATACAAAAATAATATGTGGTCACCAAAGATTAACAAAACAGAAACTTTAAATTACCTTACTTGTACCATTTAGAAAGAACAACCGTCAACACTTTTGTATATGACTCTCCTGTGGTTTTCCCAATATGTATTACATGTGCACATACTCTACACATGCATGTACATATTTATGAAACAGGTGTTTATAACATACTTTTATCACTTGATGCACTAGATAATAATTAGGCCTATTTTCTATGGTTTCAAGTGCATGTTACATAGCTTTTCTTTCTTAATGCATCCGTTTTTTAACTAGCAGCAAAGTAGCACAAAGATCGTGTTTTATTTGTCTTTGAATCCCTGGAGCAGCTGGAAGGAAAAGGCCATTTGCTTGACTGGATTGAATTAGATTGAATTGAATTAACATAAACCAACATAGAACTTCTGAAATATTCAACATTCTGTTTTATTATAATATCATCTTAGCTAAATTTTGGTTGGTGACTTGATGTGCCTTTTTTGTCCCCTCAGGATGTCAAGATTGTATAAGCCTGAAATAAGTGTACCAATATATTCTGTATTAGTTTGCTAGGGCTGTAAAGGTTCTGGGACCAATTATAATGTGTGTGTGTTGTGGGGGTGGGTTTCTTCCTCACCAGCAAACTATCCTCTGACACCAACTGGGTGTTCTACAATTAAACTCAATTCTGACACTGTGTACCTAGAGATAGCATCAGATTCCACAGGTTAAGGGCTCAGTTCCACAAGACCTTCCTTCCCCCAACACACACACACACACACACACACACACACACACACACACACACACACACACACACACACACACTTCAGACATCACTTGCAAGTCCAAGTCATCCTCTGTGCTTCTGACCAACTGGCTATAGATTGGAGGTTCCACTGACACCCCACCCCCCACCTTGGGTTCAATTAATTTGCTAAAGAAGCTCAGAAAACTCAGAGAAATATTTTACTTACTAGATCACCAGTTATTATAAAAGGATATAACTCAGGAACAGCCAGATGGAAGAGATGCACAGGGCGAGGTATGGGTAAAGGGTGCCAAGCTTCCATGCTCTCTTAGAGTGTACCACTCTCCCCAAATCTCCATGTGTTCACCAACCTGGAAGCTCTCTGAACCTCCTACTTTTGGGTTTTTATGGAGTTTTCAGTACATAGGCATGATTGATGAAATCATTAGCCATTGGTGATGGATTCCACCTCAATCCTTTCTCCCCTCCCAGGAAATCAAGGGGTGGGACTAAAAGTTCTAACAACCTATTCACAGCTGGTTCCCTTAGCAACCAGCCCCCATCCTTAGGTGCTTTCCAAAAGTTACCTCATTAACATAAACCCAGTTGTAGTAAAAAGGGGCTTATTATAAGTAACAAGATACCCATTTCACCTCTATGGCTCTGAAGTGATTTCAGGAACTGAGGACAGGAGACCAAATATTATGACAGGAGATGCTCCTATTGCTCTTATTACTCAGGAAATTCTAAGAGTTTTGGGAGCTATGAGCCAGGAACTGTGGACATAGACCAAATATATGAGAAATGTATTTTGATCATCTGAATGACCAAATATATATTTCTTATTAATCACAATATTGCCTGCTTCCATAACAAAATACCAAAGATTGGGTGGCTTAAACAACCAAAATTTATTTTCTAGCAGTTCTGGAGGTTGCAAGTCCAGGATCCACGTGTTGTCAGGTTTGGTTTTTCCTGAGGCCCCTTGCAGATGGCCACCTTCTCACTGTGTCCTCACATGGCCTTTTCTCTGTGCATGCACGTCCCATGTGTCTCTATGTTCTGATCTCCTCTTTTTATAGAGACACCAGTCAGATGAGATTAGGGCTCACCCTAATGGTCTCATTCTAACTTAATTACCTCTTTAAAGACCCTGTCTCCAAATACCGTCACATTTTAAAGCACTGGGGGTTGGGACTACAACATATGAATTTTGGGGGGACACAACTCAAATTCAGTACATAATGTATTCCAGAATGGAGAAAGGTGATTTTATTGTGTCTAGAAGAATCTTTTTGTGTGTACTCATTTAAACTGGGTCATCCAAGTCTATCAAGAGGTAGATTTTCTTACAATTTTAGGGATAGCTTTAATTAGGAGAGGAGAGAATTGATTTTAAAAATGTAAGAGGCAAGAATAGTAAGAAAAAATTTGACTATTGCCCCTTAGACCAGGAAATTGTCTACAATTAGCACTGGAAAATTCACTGAAGCAATATCTACTATTTTGATGGCCTGAAGTGAAATAGCACAGTTTTAGTAGTATACAAGTAACCCATAAACAGGTGTTGTCAATCAGTATCTTGTGGGAACCAGAAAAGTTCAGGTTCTAAATAGAGACATTCCTTTCAAAAAAGAACAAATAAGGATAAATTTGTCATGTTTTTTGAGATAAATTTTGAACACTTTAGGTGAGTGGAATTGTCTTGAGAATTTCTTTTCAAAGACCAAGTTTTATTTGAATTTTATCTTTAACGTCTGTGAATATAGAAACTTTAAAAAAGTTGTGGAAGTTTTAAAATGTTTTCATATTGGATAATATTTATGACTTCCTTAAAATGTATACTATTCATTTGAGCAGGGGATGAAGAGTCGTTTTCTGAGGTATATTTGGCTTTTTAAATCTAAATGGAAGTGCATTTCAAATGAGACATTATTTTTTTTTCATTTCTCTTGTTTAAAACAAACACACTTTGTAGCCTTCATATATTAGCAATCAAATAGTAAAACCAAATAAATTCACCCCAAGCAAGCTAGGTTAATTTTTGCTTTTTCATGTAGGTTAAATTGGTGTTTGCTTATGAGGAGTCCCTTAAATGCAGCTTTGCAAGAAACATTTGTCTCTCAAAATGATGTGGATGAAATAACACCAGATGATGTCAGTTTAAATGTTCTGCTTGAAATCCAGTTAGTTTTTGATTATTCACACTAATTGCAGGAGAGCATAGTCAAGTAGACTCCCAAGGGGCCTTTAATCCAAAAATTACTTCTTGTTAGCATTTGAAGACATTTTGGTACTGCATTTGGATAAGGGTGTGCCTCATGTCCTATGACTTTATTAACAGCCTTTGAATTTTAGGTAAATATTGAAGCGTATTTAGTTGAGTGGAATATATTCAAGATTTTACACTTCTTTAGATCTTTGGATTTCCTTCTCTTAAGAGTTAGTGCCCTTTACAAGACCCTCTGTTTCTCAGACATACACATAAGAAGCAACACATTTGACAGAGAAATTCCAAACGATGGCTAATGTCCTTTGTAGAGAATAACAAAGTACACATTAATTACTTATGATTCAATTTATAATTTACTTTCATAGTTAGAAATTTCTTTTAAGCAAGATTATTGTATTAGTCAGGGTTCTCCAGAGAAACAGACTATATATATATAGAGAGACTGATTGCTATGATCTGAATGTTTGTATACCCCCCAAAACTCATACGTTGAAATCCTAACCCCAAAGATGATGGTGTTAATAAGTGGGCTGTTGGGAGATGATTAGGACGGGAGGGTGGAGCCCTCATGAATGGGATTAGCTCTTATAAAAGAGGCCCCGGAGAGCTCCCTAGCTCCTCCTGCCATGTGAAGACTGAGAGAAGGTGCTGGCTGTCAGCCCAAAAGAGGGCCTTCATGAGAACATGACTCTACTAGCACCTTACTCTTGGACTTCCAACCTCCAGAACAGTGAGAAATTTCTGTTGTTTATAAGCTACCCTGTCTGTGGTATTTTATTATACCAGTCTGAATGAACTAAGACATTGGTTCACACCATTATGGAGCGGACAGATTCCAAGATCAGCAGTCGGCAAGATAGAGACCCAGGAAAGCTGGTAGTATAGCTCCAGTCTAAATTTGAAGGCCTAAGAACCAGAAGAGCTGATGGTGTAGCTTTAGTCCAAAGGCTGGCAGGCTTAAGACCTAGGAAAAGCTGAGTCCAAGGCAAACCTAGGAAAAGCTTGAGTCCAAAGGCCGGAAAAAACCAAGTCCTAGTTCAAAGGCAGTCAGGGAAGAGGAATTCCCTTATTTGGAGGAGGGTCAGCCTTTTTGTTCTATTCATACCTTCAACTGATTGGATGAGGCCCACTCACATTGCGGGGGCAGGGGCAATAGATTTAATTGTTAAACTCATCCAAAAACGTCCTCACAGAAACACCCAAAATAATGTTTGACCAAATACCTGGGTACCTTGTGGCCCATTCAAATTGAGATGTAAAATTAACCATCATTATGATCTACCTTAAAGTTCTTAGTTGTATGTTTTACATTTCTCATCAGGAACCTAGGTCAAGTTACATCCTTTGATATCCATTTCAACTCCAGTATAGTTAGTGAGTTATCAATAATGATAAGTAAAAATATTATGATAAGTAAAAATATTAAGTGAGCTCTGATTATTTATGAATATGTTATTTTTCCTGCATTGTTTGAGACACTGACTGGGGATACAGTGGTAAACGGGATACAGTTACTCCCTCCTGTAATTTATATTCCATGGGGAATGACAGATAATTCCCGATAAACAAATAAATGTATATTAAAATATCAGGTAGTGATAAGCACCATGAAAAAATGTAACACAGTAAAGAAGTCCATCTTAGATAGATTGGTCAGGGAAAGTTCTAGAGGGATGACATTTATATAGAGATCTAAATGAAGTCATGTAAACCTTGAAATATAGCACATATCTAGATAAAGTTTCTGGTGTGGCTTAAGATCTTTCTTTCTTAAATCTCTAAATTCTTTGCCTAATGTGGTAGGTACTGTGATGTGCCACCCAGATCTCCCTTCCTTGAAGGCTTGTTGCCCTAGCCACTGGGCATGCAACGGACACACAACCCATAGCTGTCAGCCCCTTGAGGGACCGCCTCAGCTGCCAGGAGCCAGCTTGACTAAGGTAACTCTCTTTCCTAGGGTGGCCCACGGTCAGTGGCTGATTGCTGTAAGGAGTATAAAAGTCTGGCCATTTTGGCTCAACTGAGATCAACTCTGAAGGGCCATTCTATCTTGAGTTTCCTGTTGGTCAGCCAAGGCTGACCACTAGACCTGCATTGCAATTTGATTTCTCCCTCTGTCCAAACCTGCTTCATTCCCCTCTTTTTTCATAGGTTTGATCCTAGAGGTACTTCTTAGTTAACATCTCTTGGTCTGCTTCCCAGAGAACCCAATGTTTGCTATGAAGTTTTCTGAATTTACCATTTATTTATGATCCTATCTCAATATTACTTGGCAGCCTATTTTATAGTCAGGCCACAGTCAGCTTCCTGACAGAATCTTACATGTTAGTATGAACCTCACTCTTCTGACTGTAGCACTCTCAAAATGGCTCTGTACTTTCAATGTAGTTTGGAAATTGCTAAAGAGATATTATTTCCTAACTACTTTGATCTTATTATTTCACTGAGAGAAACATGCTGTTTCAGAAGTAGCAGTTTATCCTCACTGCTTGGAATATAGCAGGATTCTAATATATTCAGTTTTATTAAACTCGAGTTTGGTCAGCATTAACCTCTTTTTCATTTATAAAGAGAATGACACAAATTCATATCAGTGAGTGGGATTTTCAGATTATCTCCATGCTGCAAAAGAAGAGAATCCACTTTAAATTTATTGCCATGAGGCTGTTACCATCAAGTATATTAGAAATGCAAAATTCCTGATAATGTCAAAAGAGTTATGAACAACTTTTAAAAGGGGGAATTTTTTAAAAGCAACTTTTAATGTATTGTCATTTCATGCTTTTATATAACTAATTTTGAAAAGTCAGTATATAATGTAAATTCCTACTTAGTGTATAATTGGTATTATTCATGAATTACCTTCATCTTTTCTATATCAAGAAAGATATAAATTAGTTTTATAATTTGCATGATTTATAAACATCATCATTAATTATTTTCAAACCCGATGTCAAAGACTTTATAAGAAAACTACATACCAATATACCTTATGGACACAGATATACAAATTTTCTAACAAAATTTTAGCATATGAAATTCAGAAACATATAATAATGTTAATATATCATGACTTAGTGGAATGTAAGTTTGATTAAAAATTGAAAATCAATCAATGTAATTATTTTATCAGGCTAAAAATGAAAAGCAATAAACATGTATCTCAATAGATACAGGAGAAGTATTTAACAAAATTTATTATCCATTCTTGATAAAAATTCTCAGAATGTTAGAGGGAACTTTCTTTTAATACTAGGGACATTTGTGAAAAACTCTCAGCTAACATCATACTTAATAATGACAGACTGCTTTTTCCCTAAGTTGGGAGCAAGGCAAGAATGTCCATTCTCACCATTTCTATTCAACAGTTTACTGGCCCTATCTAATGCAATAAAGCAAGAAAAAGAAGTAAAAGGCAGAGCAGAAAGGAATACATAAAATAGTCTTTATCCTCAAATGACATGATCACTTCTGTAGGAAACCCTAAGGATTCTATTAAAAAATGATGTTAGAATTAATAAGTGAGCTTCTATATATAAAATAGATTGACTAATAAGGATGTACCGTATAACACAGGGAATTCTGCTCAGTACTCTGTAATGACCTATATGGGAAAAGAATCTAAAAAATAGTGGATATATGTATAACCGACTCACTTTGCTGTACTGCAGAAACTAATACAAGTGACTTCCCTGGCAATCCAGTGTTTAAGACTTAGCCTTTCAGTGCAGGGGGTATGGCTTCAGATCCCTGGTCAGGGAGCTAAGATCCCACATGCCTCCTGGCCGAAAAACCAAAACATAAAACAGAAGCAATATTGTAACAAATTAAGTAAAGACTAAAAAAAATCTTAAAAAACCCAAAACTAATACAACATTGTAAATCAACTATACTCCAATAAAAATTTTAAGAAAAGAATTAATAAGTGAGCTTAGCAAAGTCTCAGGATACAAGAGCAATACAGAAAAGTCAATTGTATTTCTATATACTGGCAACAAACACTTGGAAACTGAAATTAAAATGTACCATTTGCACTAGCATCAAAAAATATAATTTACTTAGAAATAAATTTAACAAAGTACTCAAAAGACTGATTCACTGAAAACCTCAAAACATTGCTAAGAAAAATTAAAGACAACCTAAATAAATGGGGAGATATACTATATTCATGGGTTTGAAGACTAAATATTGTTAAGATGTCAGTTCTCTGCAAATTGATCCATAGGTTCAGCATAGTTCCAGTCAAAGTCCTTGCTGCCTTTCTTATAGAAATTGATGAGGTGAGTCTAAAATTTATATGGAAATGCAGAGATCCTAGAATAGCCAAATAAGTTTTGAATGAAGAAAAAATTTGGAGGAATTATATTACATGATTCCCAAACTTACTATTGATCCATGATAATGAAGACAGTTTATTGGTGCCAAGATAGACACACAGATCATTGGGATTGAACATAGATCAATGGAACAGAAGAGAGGGTCCAGAAATAGTCTCATATATATATATGGACAACTGATTTTTGTCACAAATACCAAGGCCATTTGGTGGCAAAAGAATAATCTTTTCAACAAGCGGCACTTGAATAATTGGACATCTACATGCAGAAAAAGAAACTTCACTGTTATCTCATACCACATACAAAAATAGAAGTGAATGGATCATAAATGTAACCACAAAAACTATAAAAGTTTTAGAAGAAATCAGGGGAATAAGAATATTGGTTTGGGAACTTTCTTACAGCTATACTCATTAGACATTTGTTTATAGAACTAGTAAAAGGAAAAATGTCTCTTTATATAAACGTGTTTATCATGTTTATACATCATTTATAGCTAGTATGATAGTAATGGTGGTCTTTCCTTTAACATAGTAAATGCATATTCATATTCTGAAGAGACTCTACAAGAAAGACAAAGGTTACCTAGCAATGGTCAAAATCCTAGTAACTGACAAACCATTTGGCATGGATCATTTCACAATATTTGTATTTCATTGAATCCCACCAAATTTAAGATTTTATCAACCACAGGAATTCTCCATAGTAATTCCAGACTGACTTTTAATATGCTGTATATATGAAATAGTATACTCTAAAACTGTTACAAAATACTTTACCACTTCACAGATTTGGTTAAATGTTGTCTTTTACATATTTTATGTGATATATTTATCTCAGAATATAGTGCCTCAAACTTTACAGCAGTATTGAAAGGGCCTCAGTTATACCAGTGGTGCCCAAAACACAAAGCAATAATTAATATGTCCTCTTACACCATCTTAAAAATTGTTTACAAGTTTTATTTCTATATAAAATATAGAATTATGGGGAAATATTCCACTCAAATCTAATAATAACCTAAATCATGGACATGTAACATGATATTTATATTCCCTTGCTATGTTATCATAAATGACTTTTCATTGAGCACATCACATATTTTCTTTTTCATAGAAAAGAAATTTTTTTCCCTTTCTTTAAAGAGAAAGCAATGAAATTATCCAGAGAACTTTTCTCTTTCTGGTTGCTGTTTTAAAATATAATACTTATTTATATTTACCTTCTGCTATGGTCTGAATGTTTATGTATCCCCAAAATTCATATGTTAAAATCCTAACCCCCAAAGATGATGGTATTAGGAGGTGGAGCCTTTGGAAGGTGCTCAGGTCATGAGGGTGAAGGCTTCATAAATGGGATTAGTGTTCTTATAAAACAGACCCCACAGAGATCCCTCTCCCCTTCCACCACGTGAGGACACAGTTGAGAAGGCACCAGCTATGAACTAAGAAGAGGGCTCTCACCAGAACATAATCATGCTAGCACCTTGATCTTGGGCTTTCCAGCCTCCAGAACTGTAAGAAATAAATTCCTGGAGTTTATAAGCCACCTAGTCTGTGGTATTTTGCTATAGCAGGTGAACAGCCTAACACACCTTCAGAACAGAAAAATTAATTCTGGTACAGAGAACATTATCTATTATTATCCCTTCCTGTGTTTTAAATGGGGGCTCTCTCTGTGGTATCTTCAACTATTCTCACAGGAGAGGAATGGCTCACTAATCTTCTGTCTGCAAGTGCTCAAGAGCTAGGAGGTGCTCAACAGTTGTTTATTAAGAATAAAGTGACTTGTCAACTTGATTTGAAGAAGAAAAATATCCTCCATTGCTTAAATGTCTACAGGTCTCATGGCAGGGCTGCCTTCACAAGGCCTGTGCTTCGAAGAGTCCCATGCTTGGTTTAATGCTTTGCTGTTGCCACCCTGAAATTCTTAATCATTTATTGATATTTAAAGAAGCCACATATTTTTATTTTGCACTGAGTCCCACAAATTATGGTGCCAGTCCTCTGTTCACATTATTCAACATGAACCTTCAGTATTAATCCACGAGGAGACATGGCTGTTTCCACTCCTCCCCAAAATCTCAGGGTCTAAACTCAATACTTATTTACCTCAGAGTAGTTTATATGAATAAATATTTAACTTCCAAAATAACTATGTAATGAAACTAACAACTAGTATTTCCAATTTCTATAATTTTTCAAACAATGAAAAATACTCTATGAGGCAACTCCAAATGATTCTCTATGTCTCTTTTCATCTCCCTCTTCATCCTTTTCTGAATGATTTCATCGTTATGCTATATATAGAATAATAATAATGTCCTATTTTATTGAGCATTTATTATGAACCTGTCATGGTCATTTTACTTATATTATTTTGTTTAACCCTCACAACAAATCTATAATCTTAGTACTATTATTATTGCCATGCTGTAGTTGAGTAAAAATGTAAGCACTAGTGCAGTCAGGATTTGAACTCAGGTGATCATATTCTAGATGAGTTCTTAACTATTATGCAATACTGAAGTGCAACAAACAAATGAAAATATTAAAAACCTAAGTAGTTTGTCTTTGACAAATGAATGGTCTAACTTGAGACCAGTATTGTTCAATAGAAATATAATGAAAGTCACATATGTAATTTAAAATTTTCTAGTAGCTACATTAAAAAGTAAAAACAGGGGCTTCCCTGGTGGCGCAGTGGTTGAGAATCTGCCTGCTAATGCAGGGGACACAGGTTCGAGCCCTGGTCTGGGAAGATCCCACATGCTGCGGGAGCAACTGTGCCCGTGAGCCACAACTACTAAGCCTGCACGTCTGGAGCCTGTGCTCCGCAACAAGAGAGGCCACGATAGTGAGAGGCCCGCGCACTGCAATGAAGAGTGGCCCCCGCTTGCCACAACTAGAGAAAGCCCTCGCAGAGAAACGAAGACCCAACACAGCCAGAAAAATAAATAAATAAGCAACTGTGGGGTTTTAAAAAAATAATTTAAAATTAATCAATACAATCATAAATAGCATGTAGGTCAAATAATAAAGCATAATTAAAATTAGAAAAATATTTAAAAAGTAAAAACAAACAGGTAAAATTAATTTTAATAATATATTTTATTAACTCAGAATATTCAAAATATTATTTCAGCATGCAGTCAATACAAAATTAAGGTATTACATATTTGTTTTTTGTACCAAGACTTTGAAATCCAGTGTGTATGTTACAGTACATCTCAATTCAGACTAGCTACATTTTAAGGGCTCAATAGTTCTATGTGTCTAGTGGCTACTATATGGGGCAGAACTGGTCTAGATAGTAAATGCTAGGGGTGGGGAATAGAGAATTATTATGATCGGGAAAGAATTTTGGAGGCAGATGGAATTTGAGCTGGATCCTTAAAGAATGCTGAGGTTTAGAAAAATGGGGAGAGCATTTCTGGAGGAAACAGTGTAAAGGAAGAGCACCAGGAGGTATGTTGGTACAGACATTTGTTCTTGGAATTAATTAGGTACCTAGTACGTAGCAAACACTGTGACACTCAGCATGTAACACACATAATCCTTACAGCAGTGGTTCTAAACCTGAGCATCAGAGTCACCTGGAAGGCGAAACCTAATTTGCTGAGCCCCAGCCTCTGAGTTTCAAAATTGGTCAGTCTGTCTTTGCATTTCTAACAAATTTCCAGGTGGTGCTAATGCTGTGGTCCAGAGACCACAGTTGGTGAACCACTGCCTTAAATTAACACTTTGCAGTAGATACTATCTCCATTTATAGGGAAGGAAAGTGAGGCTCAGAAAAGCTAAATGACTTGCCAGGGGTTGCATAGGTAGTATACGGCAGGACTATGGTTCAAGACCAAGTCTGGAATTTAAATCTAATTCTGTTTGTCTTCTCTTGACTCTGAGCACAGCCTTTGATTTAGTTTGATTTATACAACCTAGAAAGGGGTTGATTGACTTTTATGTAGGAGTGAGAGCCTGAGCTGTAATTGGTACACATCTTGCAGATGCACCTGTAGTTTCATTATATACACCCACATCTTTTCACCCTAATGTTAAGATATCAACTTTTTCATGGCAGAGAGTGGTAGGATAGAGCTTGTGTGTACCTCAGCCTCAGCTGCTGCCACGTGACTCCCAGCCCACACCTGCGGATGGGGGCACTGCCTGGTTTTACTTTCATTGTCAAGCCTGGGAGTACTCAGGGAGAAGGCACCTGCCACAGATCTCTATTTTTGAACTGGTCATCAGTGATGTTGACCAAGAGAGCCAGCTGGTGGGCTTGTGTACCTACCCAGCCCTCCTTGTGGATCTTCCCTTCTATGCTGGGAAAACAAAGTTGAAATTTACCACATGCTTTGGCACTAGACTTGGTATTTATTGCGGTGAACGAGTTGATTATATTACAGAATCATCCCGCACACCCCTCCTTCCTGCCTTCTAACACCCAAGGAGAAAAATTTCTTCTACTTTCTAAGTTACTATGCCGTATACCTGGGTGTGTTGTCGGGGGTAGGGCGGATATCTTTAATGAACTATAATCCTGGGTGATTCAAGAGACTATTTCCAGCAGCAACAGAATTTTATAGTATTGATATTTAGTACTTTAGAAAAGAAATATCTGCTTGTCGTAGGCTAAGATAACCTTAATTCCCCATTTCTCCATCAGCCAACTGTGGGGCTTTAGCTAAGATACTTCAGTTTCCTCATCCACAGAATAGGAACAGATGACTAAAATCAACTTTCTCTGTGGTAGTGGTTAAGAGCATAGGTTTTGGAGTCAGAAACACCTAGGTTTGAATCCTGGCTCTACCACTCACTAGGTTGGTGTTTGGGGCTTCACGTTTGCCTTCCCTCATCTGTAGATGAGAATTTTGTTATAAAGATTAAAGGGGAGAATATATGTAAAGAGCCTAGTGGATGGCACATAGCAAGCACTCAATACATTATAGCTCTTAAAATTATAATTCCTTTTCAGCTTAAATTCTATGTCTACATTGGTTTATTCATTCATTTATTTAATGAATTAAATAAATGTAATACAAAATAAATAAATAAATAACATATAGTGCTTTCTTTGTGCCAGGTCCTGTTTGAAGCATGTTACAAATATTGTCTTTATTTGATTCTTATGGCTACTCTATAAGGTGAATACTTTAAAAAATCTCTAATGTGAAATTAAGGCACAAACAATCTAAAAACTTGCCCAACCTTACACTGCGGGGAAGTGACTCAGCCAGATGCTTTAAAACTAACATTAGCATTTGATTTATGTGAACTCTCTTTTGGTTTTCCTTTATTTTCTTAAAAGTGTGAGTCTACTCTGTGCTTTTGGTTCTTCTCAGGAAGATAAAAAAAAATGTTAGGTAAGCTGACTCTACTTCCTACTTTGGTGGTCCTTCAGTGACTTTAATCAGGGTAGCTGGAGGTAGCCCATTCTTGTCACCAGGGTGTGCTGTGATTCCATGAATGTGAGCTTATTGCCGCTGCCGCGAAGCTAGAGGGAATCTCTCCTCCGGCTTTGCTGCTCCTTAGCAACCACAAGTTTTTCATCTTGGCTCTTTACCATCACCTGGGCAACTGCCCGAGTTCCCAAGTTATTTTCTCTTCTTGTTATGCCACCCTTCCCTGCTCACTGGTGTCCTCGTGTAAATGAAGGAGTCAGAGTCGCTGTCTTGTTAGCAGAGTACCTGGATGCCCCAGAAGAGCTCTGTGTTGTAAAGCATCAGGATTCTGCCATCACACTCATAATTTTGCTAAGTAAGAAATCAGTATGAGGCTGCCAAATTGATGGCTTTTTAAAATTTGATATCAACAGCATTTTGTTAAACTTACCACTACTTTTAGGATTTGCATTTTAGTGTCTTTTGTGCTATCTGCTAAGTTCCTTTTGAATTTGGAATTAATCAGGGCTTCCCATAGGTTTGATAGGTAAGCCCCTATAGACTATTAATATTTTCTGTAACCAAAATACTCTATAATTATGAACAAGTATTGCCTGAGACTCTGATTACAAAGGATCACTCTATATTCATTTGTGGATTAAAAGAGATACTTGGAATGTCTATGTAGTATGAATTATGAAAAAAATATAGATTGGTTTAAAGTCTTAGGGTGGGTATCTATACACACATACATACAGACATGAAGGACGTATAATATGGCAGTGTCTCTGGCAGACTAATCTTGCATTGTGTAATAAATTAGGAAAACTTTTCATTTCTTTCATCATTCTTTTTTTTTAATTGAATTCATCTCTTGTTGGTAATTATCCTAAAAAATTTGATTAGTGGGAAGCTTAAACAACTAACTCACCAAAATGAAGTTTATTAGCATGGCAATGTGATCGTGTTTTTAGAAGTTGGTTATGTGCATTGTTTTCAGTATATTAATCTGTAGTTTTCCTTCAAAGGATACTTGTTTCTACATTCTTATAGGGGGTTTGTCAGGAGTCTAGGCTGCTTCGTGAGATATCTTGGGAAATGATTTACATTATTTTGGCAAAGAGACTTCTTTTTCCAGATAACTGCCTTTAAGCAAACAGTGTTTGTATAACCACCTTGTGTAGCAACGTTCAGGTTGAAGATAACAGCCTTCATATACTTGATGAAATGATAAAGTCACTGACCAGCAGGATTCTTAAGTGGGGTCAACATTTTATAGCAATGTGATAATTCTGTTTAATGTGGAAATGGTTATAGCATCTAATATGTGTGGAATTTCTGCTTGGTGACTGCTTGCTTGAAGGGAAAAAAAAACAATGTAAGAAGTTCTAGTCTGGTTTTTTCATTGTGAATATATTTCTGACCATTTTATTTAATTGAATCCACTGTTCTTACAAACACTTTGAAATGTAAAGTCTCTCGTCGGGCCACTATGGAATAACTATCCTTCATTAACCTTGCTTCACACTAAAGTGAACAAGAGA
This sequence comes from Phocoena phocoena, assembly GCF_963924675.1. Lineage (NCBI taxonomy): Eukaryota > Metazoa > Chordata > Mammalia > Artiodactyla > Phocoenidae > Phocoena > Phocoena phocoena. The sequence continues at coordinate 47,302,736 of NC_089233.1, read as the reverse complement.
TATATAATTTTTGAACTGCATGTCTAAATTACAATTTTGCTGGCAAAGTTAGCAAATGAAACATATCCTTGAAGAAATTAAAATAATTAGATGAGATTATCTTATGAACAACACAGAGTGTCATAATTTGCTAAGAGAGTAGATTTTAAATGTTCTCATCACAAAAAAGAAATGGTAATTATGTGACATGATGGGCATGAAAGACTGGGCCAAGTTCAGGTATCACACTGGGCAAAGGTTTTCTCCCTCTTTTGATCTAAATGACATTTTTTTCTATTTCTGTTTTTTACAAACTCATTTTTTGAGGAGATATTAGGGATAAAAATCTGATGCCTGGATAGATGTGAATGAACATATACCTAGGAAGGCATTAGCCAGCTTTTTCATGTTCTTTACATGACCTCTTGGAAATGTATGAGTGTCTTAAATATGTGGAATGCATATAGGTTAAAGACAGACTTTTTTATCCTAAAAAAGTTTAAAATTATTGATGAGTGGAAATACAAAGAATACATTATATAATTATTTAAAAGGAATCCATTTCCTTATTCTAAACCTGGATTTGTCAATCACTACTTTTCATAGACTGTATTTTGATAAAAGCGCATGTTAGCCTTTAGCTTTTAATCAGGATATTTTTAGAACTGTGTGACCTTCCAAGTTTCCTTCTCTCCTCAGTCTGACCTTCTGCTTAACCTGTTTTTGTTCATTGATTTATCTCCTACCTGTTACAAATGGATTGATTCACTTTTCATTCATTTAGGTAACATTCATTACCTGCCTGTATTTCCCTGGTCCAGATCTGAGGTAATATCTTGAATACAGGGAGACATGGTCCTAGTGTCCATCCACAGAGTGCTTACAGTCTAGCCAGGAAAAGAAGAAACAGATAATTTAATTAGAATTTTAAAAATATTTATTTATTTTGGCTGTACCGGTCTTAGTTGTGGCACGTGGGATTGTTGTTGCGGCATGCAGGATCTTTAGTTGCGGCATGCGGACTCTTAGTTGCAGTATGCGGACTCTTAGTTGCGGCATACATGAGGGATCTAGTTCCCCAACCAGGGATGGAACCCAGGCCCCCTGCAGTGGGAGCATGTAGTCTTACCCACTGGACCACCAGGGAAGTCCCTATAATTACAATTTTAAGCTCTATAATATTCTCAAGCTGTCATATTTTCACATCTTCACACCAGAGGACATTGTGTATTTGTTCAGTGACCTTTCGAAGCAGCCTACATGTTTTGTTTATGAGGGTGGGTGGGGTGGGAAGAGACAACATTGGTATGTTATTTGTGCAAGCACAGCGTTAGTGTCCCATAATTACGTGTGCAGGGGGAAGGTTGCTTACTGTACTGTCCGAGGTTTTCCACCTCCAGAATATTCTTCTCTTCCACAGGTTTCTCTCAGGGCTCATCAAGTTCAGCCACTGTGTACCAAAATAATTATGTTTTTGTGCCAGGGCCTTTGTTTTATCCCTTGGTTGAGAAGATATCCTCTGGGTTGTCCTACCCCATTTTCCTGGCAACCATGTCCCCCCGCTTTGTATAGATATATTAATTAGATTAATGAATATAACTTCATAATAAAGCATAGTATATGTGTGTTATATCTCTATGTGTTAGGCTTAAAGAGAGTTTGGAATAAAGATGAACAAATTTATTTCACTCCTTTATTCAGAGGATTTAAAATCTAGTCTAGTGTCTGAAGTAGTTATAAATAAATATTAGTTAATATCATAATTATTCTTTGTATATGCCCCAGCTCAGAGCTGGTGTTCAGAAAATACTGGTTCAATTAATTTGTGTTAATTTTTCATAGATTTCTAAAGAGAGAAACATCTCTTAGGTAAGATTGACTACTCCATCTGTGTTTATTATGCTTGGAAGCATTAAGCCACTTTTATTATGGGTACTGGCCACTAGGTTGAAGATATATATTGGGGAATATCAGAAATACCAGGTTTTAGTGCTTTCTTATGGGTAAGTCCTAGATAATAGAGCTTTGATTGCATGACTCTCCAGAAATCTAAAGCTAACTTTAATTCTTTTTACTTTCTCAAAATTATTTACTCAAATAGGTGAATAGTATTTACAAATTAATTAATTAATTGGAAAACTACACACTATTGCTATTCCAGTTCTTTCTAACTATTAAGTTCTCTTGGAGTCCTTATGCAGAGTTTGGGCTTCCTGAAGATTTATTGTAAATGTTCAACTTTTCTGAATTAAAAAAGCAATTAACTCTTCAGAAATTTGAACAGGGAATTAAAATCAATATTAGCATAATTTTTAACATAATTGTTTTCTGCCTATTAGTTTATTGGAAGCCTGTTTAGTCACTGCCTGGGAGATTATTGTTTTCTGTAAACCAATATTCTACTGAACTGTTTCTTCTTTGTAAGACTGATAATAGTTTTGTCCCCATTGAAGATTTTTGTCAGTTTTGAGTTACTCTGCAATTTAGTTGTTGGCATTGATAAGTTGAATGAAAACTATATTTGTCTTCTAGTTCTGTCACTTCCCACTTGCTGCTTAGGCTGACACAGGTTTCCTGCTGTTCTAATAAGCTGAAGGTGTGGGTGGAATGTAACAGTTAACTGGGGTGTGGGACGGACAAGAGGAAAAGGACATACAGCTCAGTTGCTGATATGTGCCACCGACTGATGTTTTACTTTTGCAAATTATAAACTCCTGCTTACTCTTTAATACCTGCCCTTCTCTTCGATGGTGAAGAAATCAAGGAAATGTCTGAGAAGCCTTCTAGATTGACGCTGATAGATTGAAGGAAAGTTCACCAAGTTCCCCAGCTGATTCTAATAACCAAAGTTTGAGAACCATTGGGGGTGGGATGAAAAGATGTTTCTAATCTACTTTTCCTGGGCAGGGTAAGTGATAAAGGGAAAGGGTAGAGGAGTGGGAGGAAAAGGACTAACCGTGGAGGGCCTCTTATGTCCAGGGTAGTGATCTGGGTGCTTTCAGGTGTTGTCACATTGAGTCTTCACAGTGGCACAGTGAGGTAAATATGACCTCCATTTTACACATGAGGAAACTGAAGTTCAGAACAAGTAAGGAAATTTCTCAAGGGAGCACAGTGTGTAAAAACCAGAATTTGAACTGTGTCAATTCTCTTTGTATTCAAAGACCATGTTCTTCCCATGCCATTCATTTCTTCAACAACAGATGTTGACTCTCTGAGCCTCACATTTCTCATGTGTAAAAATGCGATTAATAATAGTACGTTATTAAGCTGTGAAAATTGAACAATATACACAGAACACTTAAAACAGTGCCAGGTACTCCTGTAGTAAGCTCCCAATGTTAACTATCATCATCATTATTACTGTAGTTCCTGCTATGAGACATGCATGATGTTACAGGCTAGTGATATAAAGATAATAAGACATTACTTGTCTTCAAGTGGTTTAAGAATAGTGGAAAGCCAACACCTATCCTTCTGAAAGTATTCCAAAAAGTGCAGAGGAAGGAACACTTCCAAACTCATTCTACGAGGCCACCGTCACCCTGATACCAAAACCAGACAAAGATACCACAAAGAAAGAAAATTAGAGGCCAATATCACTGACAAACATAGATGCAAAAATGCTCAACAAAATACAAGCAAACTGAATCCAATAATACAAAAGGATAATACACCATGATCAAATAGGATTTATCCCAGGGATGCAAAGATTTTTCAATATATACAAATCAATCAGTGTGATACAGCACATTAACAAATTGAAGAATAAAAAAAGTATGATCATCTCAGTAGATGCAGAAAAAGCTTTTGACAGAATTCAGCACCCATTTATGATAAAAACTCTACAGAAACTGGGCATAGAGGAAACCTACCTTAGCATAATAAAGGCCATATATGACAAACCCACAGCTAACATCACACTCAATGGTGAAAAGCTGAAACATTTCCTCTAAGATCAGGAACAAGACAAAGATGTCCACTCTCACCACTTTTATTCAACATAATTTTGGAAGTTCAAGCCACAGCAATCAGAGAAGAAAAATATATAAAAGGAATCCAGATTGGAAAAGAGGAAGTAAAACTGTCTCTGTTTGCAGATGACATGATACTCTACATAAAAAATCCTAAAGTGGCTACCAGAAAACTACTAGTGCTCATCAATGAATTTGGTAAAGTTGCAGGATACAAAATTAATGCACAGCAATCTGTTGCATTTCTATACACTAACAATGAAAGGTTAGAAAGAAAAATTAAGGAAACAATCCCATTTACCATTGCATCAACCGGAATAAAATACCTAGGAATAAACCTACCTAGGAGACAAAAGACCTGTACTCAGAAAACTATAAGACACGGATGAAAGAAATCAAAGATGACACAGACAGATGGAAAGATATACCGTGTTATTGGATTGGAAGAATCAATATTGTCAAAATGACTATACTACCCAAGGCAATATACAGATTTAATGCAATTCCTATCAAATTACCATTTTTCACAGAACTAGAACAAAAAATTTTACAATTTGTTTGGAAACACAGAAGACCCCAAATAGCCAAAGCAATCTTGAGAAAGAAAAATGGAGCTGAAGAAATCAGGGTCCCTGACTTCAGGCTATACTACAAAGCTGCAGTAATCAAAACAGTCTGGTACTGGCACAAAAAGACACACAGATCAACAGAACAGGATAGAAAGTCCAGAAATAAGCCCACACACTTATAGTCAATTAATCCACAACAAAGGAGACAAGAATATATGATGGACAAAAGACAGCCTTTTCAATAAGTGGTGCTGGGAAAACTGGACAGTTACATGTAAAAGAATGAAATTAGAACATTCTCTTAACACCATCCACAAAAATAAACTCAAAATGGATTAAAGACCTAAATGTAAGACTGGATACTCTAAAACTCCTACAGGAAAACATAGGCAGAACACTGACATAAAATGCAGCATATCTTTTTGGATCCATCTCCTAGAGTAATGGAAATAAAAACAAAAATAAACAAGTGTGACCTAATTAAACTTAAAAGCTTTTTGCACAGTAAAGGAAACCATAAACAAAACAAAAAGACAGTCTACAGAATGGGAGAAAATATTTGCAAATGATGCAACTGATAAACGATTAATCTCCGGAATATACAAACAGCTCATACAACTCAATATCAAAATAACAAACAACCCAATCAAAAACTAGGCAGGAGATCTGAAAAGACATTTCTCCAAAGAAGACACACAGATGGGCAAAAGGTACATGAAAAGTTTCTCAACATCGCTAATTATTAGAGGGATGCAAATCAAAACTCCAGTGAGGTATCACCTCAGACCTGTCAGAATAGCCATCATCAAAAAGTCTACAAATAATAAATTCTGGAGAGGGTGTGCAGAAAAAGGAACCCTCCTACACTGTTGGTGGGCATGTAAATTGGTACAGCCATTATGGAGAACAGTATGGAGGTTCCTTAAAAAACTAAAAGTAGTGCTGCCATATGATGCTGCAATCCCACTCCTGGGCATGTGTCCAGAGAAAAACATAATTTGAAAAGATACACGCACCCCCATGTTCATAGCAGCACTACTTACAATAGCCAAGACATGGAAGCAACCTGAGTGTCCCAGTGAATGGATAAAGACGTGGCGTGTATATATACAATAGAATATTACTCAGCCTTACGAAAGAGTGAAATAATGCCATTTGCAGCAACATGGATGGACCTAGGGATTATCATACTAATTGAAGTAAGCCAGACAGAGAAAGACAAATATCCTATGATATTGCTTATGTGTGGAATCTAAAAAATAATACAAATGAACTTAATTACAAAATGGAAACTGGCTCACAGACATAGTAAACAAACTTATGGTTACCAAAGGGGAGGGCGGGGAGGGATAAATTAGGAGTTTGGGATTAAAATATACATACAATTATATATAGACTAGATAATCAACAAGGACCTACAGCATAGCACAGGGAACTATACTCAATATCTTGTAATAACCTGTAACAGAAGAGATTGTAAAAAAGAATATATATATCTATATATCTATATGTGTATGTATGTAACTGAGTCACTTTGCTATACACTTGGAACTAACACATTATAAATGAACTATATTTCAATAAAAATTAAAAAAAACAACAAATGGTTAACACAAAAGTTCCTAAATCATCAAAGAATAAATTGGATTCCTATAAAAAAGAAAAAATAAGAAGAGTGGAAAACCACCATGGTTGAATGTAATATTTTATTTTTTATGGGCATTCATTATAAGATGTGAGTAAAGTCAGGTAGAAAAGCAAGATCTCTGAAATGTAGAGATGGGGAACTGTGGCAGGGCCCATGCCTGGGAAAGGGACCGGCTCCGTGTACCCCAGCCTCCCAGTGTGTGCAAATTCAAATTTGTGCTTCAGAAAAATTTACGGTTGCTATGTATTATGGATCTTTAGGCCATTTAGAGTCCTTGAGCACTTAGGGTTGGCTGTATTTCTTTCTACCAAACCTATTTTTAGAACTCTCATGCTGATCTTTTTCTTTTAAATTGAAATATTATATGTGAGCGCAGTGTTTGAAGAGTGACTTTATGTATAAGGAAAAGCTCTTCCTTTAAAGTTAGTGGAGATTTTAGGTCTTTTGAGTCTCCTCTTGCTTTTGTACCTTTCTTGTGACTCATAAGCAAATTCACCAGAAAGGAAAATTGAACCTGGAATTGGTTAAGTTTTAATAGTCTTGGATGTTAGGATGAAGGTAACAGTAGAAAGGATAATTGAACATTTTGGCTAAACTGAAATTTTAATTGTTTCTGAATTTCAGTGCTATTATTGACTCATGTTTGAGTTATTATGGATAATCTACCCTGTGTTTATTCACGTGGCTCTTAGGTATCAGCAGTGCCTGGCACAGTGCGTGGCATGAAGTAGATATTCAGGAATTATGTTCGGGATGAATGCATGAATGAGCATAGGGAAGTAGCGAATATTGGTAAATTAGTAATTGAGGGACATTTTTGTGATATCTTACCATGTTGAATAAATTACTTTGGAAGACATTTGTGTACTGGGATGTGAAGAACATGTCTGTAAAATCTAATTATTTTGTAAGATTTCATTTCATTAGGTCCTTTTTGGTGTCACTTAGAAAATCATTTTATTATTTTGATCCTCTTCACTTGTCTGGCTTTCAGATTTACTTTTGTCAGTCATTGACAGTTTCTATATAGTCGTGTATATATGAATTTTTAGGTTTTTTTATTAAGGCGAATTTTTAGAGTCAAATTTTAGATTCACAGCAAGATTGAGGGGAAGGTAGAGAGATTTCCCATATACCTCCTGCCCCCACATACATAGCTTCCCCCATTAGCAACATCCTCCACCAGAGTGGTAACTTTGTTACAATTGATAAACCTACATTGGCACATCATTACCACCCAGGGTACATAGTTTACATTACTGTTCACTCATGGTGTTGTACATTCTCTGCGTTTGGACAAATGCATAATGATATGTATCCAAGTGTCTTTTTGCGTCTCTGTTTTTCTTTAAAAAAAAATAAAATCTGCTTTTTTCCCTAGATAAATTGCAAAACTTAAGTTTGATAAAATACTATGATTTTCTCCTTAAATTCTATTTTTATGTTATGAACATAAATGTATTTTATGTATGTAAAATTATCTATTTCTCTTATCAATCTATATCTAAGCACTATTTCTCTCTCTCCCCCTTTTCTTACCTTTCTCTCCTCTTTTCTTTATCTTATGTTTTCCCCCTTTCCTCCCTTTCCTCCTCCCTTTTAGCCTCTTCCCTTTCTCTCACTCTCTCTCCTTACCCCTCTGATTTTCCCACCTCTCCCACACCAGCTATACTCAAAGAAGTGAAAAACTGAGGCTGGAGATAGTTTTTATAAAGACTAATATGGCTGATGCAGAACTAAGGACTATATTTAAAAGTTGAGTTCCTGCCTGGGGTTTGAATTAGGAAATTGTGTGGGTGTTGTCATGTAAGTTACTTTATTTTGGTAATCTGCTCTATTGCTTATGTTTAATATATAAAAGCCCAGCTATGCCTTAGAAATCATATCCAGTAATCAAAGTACACCTTAAACTTGTCATAGTGAGTGTTATATAGTAGCAACTCAGGGTTAGTCATTTACTTTTTGAATTATTATTACCTTTCTCCTGAATACAGGTAGTTTTTTTTTTTTCCCTCAGCAGACTTAGCATAACCCAAGAAAACATAAAAATATTAGGAAGAAGGGATTCTCTCTGTCTCTTTCTCCCTCATTTCTGATCAGTACAGGCATACAATTTCATTTTTCTTTATTCTTTCTGAACTTACTTCCTTTCTTCTGGTTTTTGTTTCCTTCCTGCTTTCTTTTTAAGGAAAAGACTTCTTAGCTGGAAGTCAATTCAGATAATAAATTATATTTCAAGGTAGTAGTTTTTTGTTGGTAAGAAAAAATTTCTTTACTAATAAAAAGGAGGAAAGGGAGAGATGAGAAAAATCATGAGTTTACCAACAAGGAGTAGAAGTGAGCATGATGTAAAGGAAAATACAGTAGTGATAGTGGCATCTTCCATTTCAAATGAGTAGTTGGGGGTTAGTTGTGACTCTGCAACAAATGAATCATGTAACATCCCTCACGACAGCAGAAATTTCCTTTTTGTTATATGTAGTAGATTGGCAACATCCCCAAATTTTCTTTTTCAAAAAATTATAATTTTTATGGGAATTTTATATTTGCCACTTTTTTGCTAAATTTTATAGCTTGAAGAAAAATGGACTTTTTATATTTTATAGAAGTAATGTATGTTTACTATAAAAATGAACAGAAAATGCAGAGAAGCACCAAGGATAAAACTTAAGACCTCTATAATCTCACCACCCCAGGGATTAACTACAGTTATATTTTCGTATATATTCTCTCAAGTCTTTATCTACACATAAATTTATTTTTGAAAAATAGGTTTGTACTTAGCTTAATGTTTTGTAGCCTCTTTTTTTCTACAGTTCATGACATGTAATAATCTTCTCATGTCATAAAATATCTTTTAAAATATAATTTCCAATGACCATATCATACAGCTGTGCCACGTGATAGCTGCTTAATCCTTTATTGCTGGGTATTTAAACTTTTAATAAAGCATCTTATTATTATAAATTGTGCCATTATGACCATTCTTTTTTATAGATCTTTATATACTTTCAAGATTATTATCTCGGGATAAATTCTTAAAAAGGGATATGCAGAACTTAAAAAGTGTAGGTATTTTTAAGGCTCTTGATTCACAGTGGCAAGTGGTCCTCTAGAATAGCTGTTATCAACTGTTCCTTATGTGTGTGGTTATAAATGTCATGGTCTGAAGCTGTAAGGAAGCCGTCCTTGTATGTGCTCAGTTCTTAGGATTCATAGATAAGCATATAGTCCTGTGTTGAGTTCACTGCAATGATTTTCATGGGTGATTTTTGTGGTTGGATAAACAACCATATGGATGGTTAAAACAAGACGGATAAAACAGGGACAGCTACTTTGTTGGCAGGTATTTTATGTATACAGTGCTCAAGTCAACTTTTCAGAATAATAACTTAATGAAAATCTACTGAATGATGTTCTCTAAAGCAGAAGGTCTATATTTATACTTAGCCCCAAATAATTATAGATAGGTTTCTTCCCAGAGGAATAGAAGAAAGTATATTTGTTATTGAACACACGATGCTTATGATCGCACCAGAAGAGATGAATGAGCTAAGGTGGGTCAGCGGACAAAGGTGAAAGTCTGTACTTGGTGCTCATTTCCTGAACTCTGTAGTTTGAAGCCCATACGCAATGGATTATATTCAGATAAGCTTGTATTGATATGCTTTGGTATTCATCCTGGACTTAGGATGGTATTCTGTCTCTGAAAACAGACAGTTAGTTGGAACACTATGGCTATTCTTTAATTTTTATCATTAGAAACTTTGAATTGGATTTACATCGAATGGCATTTTGAGCCATTTGATTATTTAGTCTTTTAATTTGCAGGTAGTATGATCTGATGTAGTAAATCTCAGAACTGGGAGTCATTTACTTTCAGTTGTTTAAGATTAGCCTAGTGTCTGTCATTTAGTGATAAGAGGAGGGCAGTTGTGAAGAAAAGATGTTAAAACGTTTGAGACATCATTGGCACTATGTTGTATCTGTCAGTCAAATTTTGCATTACACATTATGCCTTTGAAGAGTGTAGTGCAGTTATTAAAATATTTAAACAGTGCTGTGCCTGTTTTTTCTCTAGTCTCTGAGTTCTTGACTTGAAGTTATGGACCCCTAGCTTGAGTGTAAGAATGATGTGAAGCGGGGATGTTCATGAACCTAATTTTCTGTGTGTGGTGTTAAGTGCATTCTACTGCAGAGGGTCCATATATTTTATCCTAAGACCTAGAAAAGCTCAGGAACCTGTGTTATTAGTCCCAGGTAGAGTTTGGCATTGAAGTGCTAGCTAGGAAATAGCAGAAGGAATACATATAGTCATAGACTCATCCATGAAATTGTACCTTACATCTCTGATCTCTTTCCTGGAAAGAATATTCTCTAACTATAACTATTTTATTCTGATTTAGATTCTTGTATTTTTGAGCAGAATTTTAACCAATTTTATGATAATTATTTCTGAAATAATTATGGTCTAGTTATCTGGCAGTTATCCAAAGGTATCATCTCCAAAGCTGATTCCAGGATAAAAAATTTAACTATCTTAAATAGTAGCTTTATAATCACTTCAGTAATTAAGCTGGTAACTGGCTTTGCTTTCTTGTATCTTTTTTTTAATGTTTATTTATTTATTTAATTTTTCTTATAGTCATCCATTTTATACACATCAGTGTATACATGTCATTCCCAAACTCGCAATTCAGCACACCAACACCCCCTGCCTCTTTCCCACCTTGGTGTCCATACGTTTGTTCTCTACTTCTGTGTCTCAATTTCTGCTCTGCAAACCGGTTCATTTGTACCATTTTTTATGTTCCACATATATTCATTAATATATGATATTTATTTTTCTCTTTTTGACTTACTTCACTCTGTATGACAGTCTCTAGATGCATCCACGTCTCTACAAGTGACCCAAGTTGGTTCCTTTTTATGGCCGAGTAATATTCCATTGTATATATGTACGACATCTTCTTTATCCCTTCATCTGTCGATGGGCATTTAGGTTGCTTCCGTGACCTGGCTATTGTAAATAGTGCTGCAGTGAACATTGGGGTGCATGTGTCTTTTTGAATTATGGTTTTCCCTGGGTATATGCCCAGCAGTGGGATTGCTAGGTCATATGGTTATTCTATTTTTAGTTCTTTAAGGAACCTCCATACTGTTCTCCATAGTGGCTGTATCAATTTACATTCCCACCAACAGTGCAAGAGGGTTCAGTTTTCGCCACACCCTCTCCAGCATTTGTTGTTTGTAGATTTTCTGATGATGCCCATTCTAACTGGTATGAGGTGATTCCTCATTGTAGTTTTGATTTGCATTTCTCAAATAATTAGTGATGTTGAGCAGCTTTTCATGTGCTTCTTGGTCATCTGTTTGTCTTCTTTGGAGAAATGTCTATTTAGGTCTTCTCCCCATTTTTGGATTGGGTTATTTCTTTTTTTAATATTTAGCTACATGAGTTGTTTATATATTCTGGAGATTAATCCTTTGTCTGATGATTCATTTGCAAATATTGTCTCCCATTCTGAGGGTTGTCTTTTCGTCTTGTTTATGGTTTCCTTTGCTGTGCAAAAGCTTTTAAGTTTCTGTAGGTCCCATTTGTTTATTGTTGTTTTTATTTCCATTACTCTAGGAGGTGGATAAAAAATATCTTGCTGTGATTTATGTCAAAGAGTGTTCTTCCTATGTTTTCCTCTAAGAGTTTCATAGTGCCCAGACGTACATTTAGGTCTCTCATCCATTTTGAGTTTTATTTTTGTGTATGGTGTTAGGGAGTGTTCTAATTTCATTCTTTTACATGTAGCTGTCCAGTTTTCCCACCTCCACTTATTGAAGAGGCTGTATTTTCTCCGTTATATATTCTTGCCTCCTTTATCAAAGATAAGGTGATCATATGTGTGTGGGTTTATCTCTGGGCTTTCTATCCCGTTCCATTGATCTATATTTCTGTTTTTGTGCCAGTACCATACTGTCTTGATTACTGGAGCTTTGTAGTATAGTCTGAAGTCAGGGAGCCTGATTCCTCCAGCTCCGTTTTTCTTTCTCAAGGTTGCTTTGGCTATTTGGGGTGTTCTGTGTTTCCATACAAATTGTGAATTTTTTTGTTCTAGTTCTGTGAAAAATGCCAGTGGTAGTTTGATAGGGATTGCATTGAACAAGACAAGCTTGCCCACTCTCACCACTCTTATTCAACATAGTTTTGGAAGTTTTAGCCACAGCAGTCAGAGAAGGAAAAGAAATAAAAGGAACCCAAATCAGAAAAGAAGAAGTAAAGCTGTCACTCTTTGCAGATGACATGATACTCTACATAGAGAATCCTAAAGATGCTACCAGAAAACTACTAGAGCTAATCAATGAATTTGGTAAAGTAGCAGGACACAAAATTAATGCACAGAAATCTCTTGCATTCCTATACACTAATGATGAAAAATCTGAAAGTGAAATTAAGAAAACACTCTCATTTACCACTGCAACAAAAAACATAAAATACCTAGGAATAAACCTGCCTAAGGAGACAAAAAAGACCTGTATGCAGAAAATTATAAGACACTGTTGAAAGAAACTAAAGATGATACAAATAGATGGTGGGATATACCATGTTCTTGGATTGGAAGAATCAACATTGTGAAAATGACTATACTACCCAAAGCAATCTACAGATTCAATGGAATATCTTTTTCCATCCGCTCACTTTCAGTCTGTATGTGTCCCTAGGTCTGAAGTGAGTCTCTTGTAGACAGCATATATATGGGTCTTGTTATTTTATTTTATTTTATTTTATTTTTTTATTTCTTGTGGTACGCGGGCCTCTCACTGCTGTCGCCTCTCCCGTTGCAGAGCACAGGCTGCGGACATGCAGGCTCAGCGGCCATGGCTCACGGGCCCAGCCGCTCTGTGGCATGTGGGATCTTCCCGGACCGGGGCATGAACCCGTGTCCCTTGCAAAGGCAGACAGACTCTTAACCACTGCGCCACCAGGGAAGCCCGAGGTCTTGTTTTTGTATCTATTCAGCGAGCCTGTGTTTTTTGGTTGGAGCATTTAATCCATTCACATTTAAGGTAATTATCGTTATCTATGTTTCTGTTACCATTTTCTTAATTTTCTGGGGTTTATTTTTGTAGGTCCTTTTCTTCTCTTGTGTTTCCCACTTAGAGAAGTTCCTTTAGCATTTGTTGTAGAGCTGGTTTGGTGGTGCTGAATTATCTTAGCTGTCGTTTGTCTGTAAAGCTTTTGATTTCTCCATCGAATCTGAATGAGATCCTTGCTGGGTAGAGTAATCTTGGTTGTAGGTTCTTCCCTTTCATCACTTTAAGTATATCATGCCACTCCCTTCTGGCTTGTAGAGTTTTTGCTGGGAAATCAGCTGTTAACGTTATGGGAGTTCCCTTGTATGTTATTTGTCATTTTTCCCTTGCTGCTCTCAATTTTTCTTTGTCTTTAATTTTTGCCAATTTTATTACTATGTGTCTTGGCGTGTTTCTCCTTGAGTTTATCCTATATGGGACTCTCTGCACTTCCTGGATTTGGGTGGCTGTTTCCTTTCCCACATTAGGGAAGTTTTCGACTATAATCTCATCAAATATTTTCTCAGGTCCTTTCTCTCTTCTCCTTCTGGGACCCGTATAATGCGAATGTTGTTGCATTTAATGTTGTCCCAAAGGTCTCTTAGGCTGTCTTCATTTCTTTTCATTGTTTTTTCTTTATTCTGTTCCGCAACAGTGAATTCCGCCATTCTGTCTTCCAGGTCACTAACCCGTTCTTCTGCCTCAGTTATTCTGCTATTGATTCCTTCTAGTGTATTTTTCATTTTAGTTATTTTGTTGTTCATCTCTGTTTGTTTGTTCTTTAATTCTTCTAGATCTTTGTTAAACATTTCTTGCATCCTCTCGATCTTTGCCTTCATTCTTTTTCTGAGGCCCTTGATCATCTTCACAATTATTATTCTGAATTCTTTTTCTGGAAGATTACCTATCTCCATTTCATTTAGTTGTTTTTCTGGGGTTTTATCTCCTTTCTTCATCTGGTACATAGCCCTCTGCCTTTTCATTCTGTGTGTGTTTCTGTGAATATGGTGTTTGTTCCACAGGCTGCAGGATTGTAGTTCTTGCTTCTGCTGTCTGCCCTCTGGTGGATGAGGCTATCTAAGAGGCTTGTGCAAGTTTCCTGATAGGAGGGACTGGTTGCTTTCTTCTATCTTAATTTCATGTTTATTTCAAGTCTTTCTTTTACTAGGCTACATACTTTATTTATGCTTCCCCATGTTTCAGACATGTTTTGGTTCAATAGAACTGTGTGTGTGTTTAAAGCCTCATGTGGGTTTTTTCTTTTTCTTTTTTAAAATCAAATAATGAAATAAAAAGTAATTGTCAATAGAATGCTAAGTTCTGCAAATAGATTAATTACATATTTTGCATTTGGCAAATGTTTCTCCTAATGCTTTGATTAAATTAGTCAACAACAATTCAGTCTTGAGTCTTTTTTCATTCTGTTCCTCTGTGTCTTCTACAGGTTTGTTTATTATTATCTATTTTCAGCTAGTACTGACGCTTGTGTTATACTTGTTGATACATAACCTTGGCAACTCCTGTGTTTCTGTTGGTGAAATATTTTCGTGGATTCTATCATAGTCATCTGTTATTTTTCATTTATACTTATCATTAAGCAGTTTTCCATCATTGTATGCTTACATTAACTTTCCATTCTTCATTGACAACCCTCTTATATTAACCAAACAACTTAATTTGCTTTGATCATAAATTAAAATTGGGCTGAATGGGTAGATATATAGACATAGGTATAAATATAAATATAAACATAGATATAGATAGATGTCAGTGATCAACTCTTTATTTTGTGATCTGATTGAAATGGACTTCTAAGGTTCTAATTCGAAAAGAACAGGTCATATAGATAGGGCTTTTCTTGATGCCAACACAGTGTTTGAAAAGAAAGTCCTAGGAATAGGAAGAAGAGAAGTGATGAATTTAGAAGATCTTTCATTAGTGGTAAAGTGTGATTGCTAGAAAGAAAAACAGTGTCTTGGGTGAGAAATATAAACAGTGGTGAGAGTACACAGTCTTTGAACAGAAAAAGCCAGTGGAAAACCTTCCTAGTAGGTGGCAGGTGACCCGAGAAGGTTTAGCATAATTAAACAAAATAGGGATATTCAAAGTGTGAAGAAAAAAGGGGAAAAGACGTCCATATAGAACTGTTGAGAGGGAAAATTGTCTGAAATTTTAGCTGTTTTGTGATCATGTGTGATCAATGTGGGAGTAGTGACTGTCTAGTTCCAAGAGCATATTAAGATTTCTGTCATATATAATCTATGTGCAGATATTAATGAGAACAGATCATATTACCATTATTATATTGATCCTCAAAGGAAACAATACAAATGCCTTACCATGTGGTTTCTGATCGTATATAACTGTAGATGATTAACTGGCAAATGATCAAAATATTTTTCAGTAAAAATGTGGTATGTATATTCTGTGATTGACAAAAGCTAAAATAAATGCATCAAAATGAGAGAAAATAGGTCTTTGGTAAAAAGGCATTCATTATGCCATTTAAAAAATTCCACAAAATTTTACTTCTAATGTGTATTAGTTATTTATAAACTTGCTTCACATTAAGAAAAGGAGAAGCAAATATTTTAATAATATATTTATGTAGTGTCATAAAAGAAGATTTTATCTTTCATTTTTCCTGACGACTCTTCTTTTAAATTCTAATTTCAACACTCTGCCAGTTTGGAGAAATGATTTGTCAGCTGCTGTGTGAAGAACAGTAAAGTGCGATAGGAGTCTTTTAAATGCACAAGTATTAGGAGGAAATGGCAAGCCTATTTCCCAAGACTTTGAAATAATGATGCCTTATTTCTTAATAGCGTGAGATCTACTAAATATTTTAAAAGCTTTTAAAGATAAATGGCTCTTTTGCATTCCCCACGGTGCTGATGACTTGGTTGTGTCTGATTTTGGACTGATGTCATCAGTGTTGACTTGAAACATTACATGGGTCCTGTACTCATTATACTTGATGAGTGTCCTAGCCAGCTTCCGTTGCAGAATGAGAACTTTTTATATGATGTGAATACCAGCAACAAATGGAAATTCCATGGACACTGAAACTGGAACCTGTCAGGGTTGGGTTCAGTGTGTAATTTAGTAATACCTTTTTAAATTTTATCGGTGAGCTGTGCTGAAGCTTTCCTTGGGAGACTGGCTTCACATTCCTTTGACTCTCTGGAGCTGCTCATTTGCTCTGGGCCACAAGCCTATATAATAACTCATTTCAGTCTTTGGAAGCGCTCACTATGTAACAAATCTCTATTTCGCATTTATCATGTGTGTCATAATTATAATTACTTGTTTACAGGTCTCTTCCTTGCTAGAATGTGAGTTCCTTAAGGATGACAAGTTCTTTTCTTCTTTGTATCTCCCCTGCTCCCAACCCTGGGTAGAAAGGAAAGCTCTGAGATGGGCACTGGAAGGGATCTTCAGGGAAGGCTCTTGGCTGTGTTTCACAACTGAAATCTCTGTTAATTTAGGTTAGAATTAGAGGACACTGTTTTGACTAGAAAGTCCTAGTGAGACTTATTCCTTAACCAGAAAAACTGAAATGTAGATATTTTATTTAATACATATATTATGTATATAACAATTGAAATTAATCATAAACATTTCTTTAATAACATTTTCAAGTTAAAGAAAGATAATTGGCTCAGGTGATTCAAATGCCTTTAAAAATTTCTACTGCCGTTTCTACATATTATGTCTTTTCAAATATATTTTATTCTTTCTTTATAATTAAATATTATTATAGACACCTTCCCACCAGTATGCTATTTCATGTATAAATTGATTATCTATGGTATAAAGAATGTTATAAATTTTAAAATTTTACTTTCTTGTCTTTTGGAAGTCTGACCAGGAAATCCGCAGATATGACTGATGAAAAGAGATTATTGGCTTTTACTTAATTCAACCTTAAGCCTTCAATCTGACTTAATTTAAACAAGTCAAGATAAATGTGTTTCTGACTTTATTAATCTTAAGAGAGGAGATTCCACAGCCTCTTTAGTAATCTGTTTCGCCATATTTTATTAATTTTTCCGCTGTTGTGGTTAAGTTCATTTTAGAAAGCTTTCTAAATATTCTGATACCCTTTTCTTAAAACACACAACATTAATTTATATTATTTTATTTTATTTTATTTTAAAATTTATTTATTTATTTTTGGTTGTGTTGGGTCTTCGTTTCTGTGCGAGGGCTTTCTCCAATTGCGGCGAGCAGGGGCCACTCTTCATCGCGGTGTGCGGGCCTCTCACTGTCGCGGCCTCTCTTGTTGAGGAGCACAGGCTCCAGGTGCATAGGCTCAGTAGTTGTGGCTTACGGGCCTAGTTGCTCCGCGGCATGTGGGATCTTCCCAGACCAGGGCTCGAACCCGTGTCCCCTGCATCGGCAGGCGGATTCTCAACCACTGCGCCACCAGGGAAGCCCTAATTTATATTATTAATATGCAGCCTATAAAAATTCTTTATCATTTTAAATTTCAATATTTTAATTATAAATATAACTTTAAAATTTCAAATCACTGTGCCTATGTCATAGTAATAATCATCTCTTTTTAAAATAATATCTTTGAGAAATGGTTATATTTTTCATGTATAAACAGGAATTCTCTCAATTTTCTTGAAAAACTATGCAGGTGTGGGGCATAAGCTATATTACAGCTATGTTTCACTGATTTTATTTGGATCCATTTCCCAAATTAAATTGAGAAACAGTTTTTTAAGAAATGTATTACCCCCTTGGCTGTCTTATTCTGCCTTTCTTAAAGACTATCTTGTTTGCAGTACTGCTTAACTATGGAATATCAGAAGTTCTGATCCATTATCTATATTATAGATATGTTATTAGCTTAATGACCTGAACAAAAATTAATTCTTGTAGTACTGAAAGTGACATTTCCTGCCTATATAACCTGTTAATCCAGTTTTGAGGCCCCACTAAATTTTCATCATCAGTGGCGAGATAAATTATAAGTATACTTCAAAAAGTTTACTATGCAAGTTTAAAAAGTTGCATTTAATATTCATTTTATTTACATTCACCATCTTTTATATTTTAGGTTGCTTTATATGTGAGTTATCTACGTAGTGAGGTGAAAGTCATCTAATTGAAATTAACTTTTGCATAATTTCTGCTTTCCTGAAACTACTTTTTCTTTTAAAGATAGGATATTATACGATTGCTGGAGTTGCTGATTGCCAACTACTGAGAGACAATGTCTAAAACACAATTTCTGACTGGAATAAAAATGAAACTACTTTGTACTAGGCAATGTAATTTCTTTGTAAGGGTCATTGTGAACAGATGGTTCTCCATTCTGAGGGGTTTAAAACCTTGAGTTCTGCAGTTTGGTATTTCGCACATTACCAGGAGTTTATTAGCTAACTTGTTGAGTTATGATTTCAAATGATACCCAAATCTGTTTAACTTAAAGGGAATATTAATTTATACTCCTTTATGTTTGTTTTTTTGAAAGAAATTGGTACTTAGATGAAATTAGGGTGATTGACTCTCAGACTGGGCTAAATTAAAGTACCAAGAATGGATAAGAAGAAATGAGCAAAGAGCACGTGAGACTTATTCATGCTATAAGAGTCTTTTGCAGAATCTCTAGAGTGAGGTGCAGGTAGACTTGAATTCTTTCACAAACACAACCTTCCATTTTGACTGACTTTCAAATTATTTATCGTCATAGAAATAAGATATTTCTACTTTGTCATGCCTAATATTCGCATGTGTTCTGGTTAAGGACAATAATGCCCTGGATAGCAAGGATGTGTCTTAATCATATTTGTATTCTTAGTGCCTGACACACAATGGCTACTCAGTAATTTAGAGAACAAATGAGTGAATGCATTGATGCATGAATGAAAACCCCTTGGTTATCAGTGTGGAAATTCTAAATTATTAGGCTATGCTATCCTGCCTGTCTGGCCCTGTATGCAATTTTTCTCTACTAGGTAAATCCTCACTAGGGTATTAAACTCTGGACTCTAATCTCCTCTGATATTATTGTCACAGTGATTTTCAGAAAGGAACTGACCTCCTTCCATTTTTAGTGCTCTTGCATAGGCCTTCATGGAATTCACTTAGTATGATTTCTGGTTCAAATCATATCATTTTTGTTTTGGTTTATTACCAAATAATGTATCAATAGTAAATAATTTACCAGTAATGAATAGTAAAATGCAGTTGTCATTGACTGCCCCTTGAGGTCTAATATCTGTTTTGTAAGGGAAAGAGGTATTTTTGTTTATTTATTTATTTCATCCTTATCGTTCTTTTTAATATAACTTGGAAGTTAGCCATAGTTTTAATTTACATTTTCATTACAGTTAATACAGCTATCATGAGTTTTTTTTTAAACATATTTATTTATAGTATATATATTATATTTATGTGTATGGTATAATGTCACTTTTATATGTATATAAACACACATACATGCATACATAGAAACAGACAAAAAACTGAACAGATATACATCAAGATGTAAAACACTATTACAATAAAGCTGCAATAAATAGTTTCAGTCAAAAACTTTTTCATACTGAAGACTGAGATATGAATAACATATAACACCGTGTATTTTAAGGTGTACGATGTGTTGATTTGATACATTTGTATATTACAATATGACCATCATAGTGTTAGCTAACACCTCTATCATGTCACATAATTACAATTTTTGTTTTTATTTTTTAACATCTTTATTAGAGTATAATTGCTTTACAATGGTGTGTCAGTTTCTGCTCTATAACAAAGTGAATTAGTTATACATATACATATGTCCCCATATCTCTTCCCTCTTGCATCTCCCTCCCTCCCACCCTCCGTATCCCACCCCTCTAGGTGGTCACAAAGCACCGAGTTGATCTCCTTGTGCTCTGTGGCTGCTTCCCACTAGTTATCTATTTTACATTTGGTAGTGTATATATGTCCATGCCACTCTCTCACTTTGTCCCAGCTTCCCCTTCCCCCTCCCCATATCCTCAAGTCCATTCTCTAGTAGGTCTGCATCTTTAGTCCCCTCTTGCCCCTAGGTTATTCTGACCATTTTCTTTTTTTTTTTTTTTAGATTCCATATATATGTGTTAGCATATGGTATTTGTTTTTCTCTTTCTGACTCACTTCACTCTGTATGACAGTCTCTAGGTCCATCCACCTCACTACAAATATCTCAGTTTCGTTCCTTTTTATGGCTGAGTAATATTCCATTGTATATATGTCCCACATCTTCTTTATCCATTCATCTGTTGATGGACACTTAGGTTGTTTCCATGTCCTGGCTGTTGTAAATAGAGCTGCAATGAACATTTTGGTACATGACTCTTTTTTTTTTTTTAACATCTTTATTGGAGTATAATTGCTTTACAATGGTATGTTAGTTTCTGCTTTATAACAAAGTGAATCAGTTATACATATACATATGTTCCCATAGCTCTTCCCTCTTGAGTCTCCCTCCCTCCCACCCTCCCTATCCCACCCCTCTAGGTGGTCACAAACCACCGAGCTGATCTCCCTGTGCTATGCAGCTGCTTCCCACTAGCTATCTGTTTTACGTTTGGTAGTGTATATATGTCCATGCCACTCTCTCACTTTGTCACAGCTTACCCTTCCCCCTCCCCATATCCTCAAGTCTGTTCTCTAGTAGGTCTGTGTCTTTATTCCTGTCTTGCCCCTAGGTTCTTCATGACCTTTTTTTTTTTTCTTAGATTCCGTATATATGTGTTAGCATACGGTATTTGTTTTTCTCTTTCTGACTTACTTCACTCTGTATGACAGACTCCAGGTCCATCCACCTCACTACAAATATCTCAGTTTCATTCCTTTTTATGGCTGAGTAATATTCCATTGTATATATGTGCCACATCTTCTTTATCCATTCATCCAATGATGGACGCTTAGGTTGCTTCCATGTCCTGGCTATTGTAAATAGAGCTGCAATGAACATTTTGGTACATGACTCTTTTTGCATTATGGTTTTCTCAGGGTATATGCCCAGTAGTGGGATTGCTGGGTCGTATGGTAGTTCTATTTTTAGTTTTGTAAGGAATCTCCATACTGTTCTCCGTAGTGGCTGTATCAATTTACATTCCCACCAACAGTACAAGAGGGTTCCCTTTTCTCCACACCTTCTCCAGCATTTATTGTTTGTAGATTTTTTGATGATGGCCGTTCTGATCGGTGTGAGATGATATCTCATTGTAGTTTTGATTTGCATTTCTCTAATGATTAATGATGTTGAGCATTCTTTCATGTGTTTGTTGGCAATCTGTATATCTTCTTTGGAGAAATGTCTATTTAGGTCTTCTGACCATTTTTGGATTGGGTTTTTTGTTTTTTTAATACTGAGCTGCATGAGTTGCTTGTGTATTTTGGAGATTAATCCTATGTCAGTTGCTTTATTTGCAAATATTTTCTCCCATTCTGAGGGTTGTCTTTTCTTCTTGTTTATGGTTTCCTTTGCTGTGCAAAAGCTTTTAAGTTTCATTAGGTCCCATTTGTTTATTTTTGTTTTGATTTCCATTTCTCTAGGAGCTGGGTCAAAAAGGATCTTGCTGTGATTTATGTCATAGAGTGTTCTGCCTATGTTTTCCTCTGAGAGTTTGATGGTGTCTGGCCTTACATTTAGGTCTTTTATCCATTTTGAGTTTATTTTTGTGTATGGTGTTAAGGAGTGTTCTACTTTCATTCTTTTACTTGTAGCTGTCCAGTTTTCCCACCACCACTTATTGAAGAGACTGTCTTTTCTCCATTGTATATTCTTGCCTCCTTTATCATAGAATAGTTGACCATAGGTGGTGGGTTTATCTCTGGGCTTTCTATCCTGTTCCATTGATCTATATTTCTGTTTTTGTGCCAGTACTATACTGTCTTGATTACTGTAGCTTTGTAGTATAGACTGAAGTCAGGAAGCCTGTTTCCTCCAGCTCCGTTTTTCTTTCTCAAGATTGCCCTGGCTATTTGGGGTCTTTTGTGTTTCCATACAAATTGTGAAATTTCTTGTTCTAGTTCTGTGAAAAATGCCATTGGTAGTTTGACAGGGATTGCATTGAATCTGTGGATTGCTTTGGGTAGTAGAGTCATTTTCTCAATGTTGATTCTTCCAATCCAAGAACATGGTATATCTCTCCATCTATTTGTATCATCTTTAATTTCTTTCATCACTGTCTTATAATTTTCTGCCTACAGGTCTTTTGTCTCCTTAGGTAGGTTTATTCCTAGATGTTTTATTCTTTTTTTGCAATGATAAATGGGAGTGTTTTCTTAATTTCGCTTTCAGATTTTTCATCGTTAGTGTATAGGAATGCATGAGATTTCTGTGCACTAATTTTGTATCCTGCAACTTTACCAAATTCATTGATTAGCTCTAGTAGTTTTCTGGTGGGAAAGAGGTGTTTTTAAAACATTATTTTATAATGATTATAGGATTTTGAAGTTACTAAAGAGGGAGATGGATTATAGGAAATATTTTCATGATAACATGGGAGAGGCTACAAAATTTTCCTTAGTTCCCATGATGGATCTTTACTTCCCTCTTTGACTATTTGTGGGCTTCAAACATCACTTCTATCAAGCTAATTGTAGAATATATCTGTTTAGTTTTAATCTCACAATTGAACTCCAATCCCAATATTATGAAATTATCTAACATACATTTCTATCTAAGTTCTCCCAGACAGTCCAAGCTTAATGTGTCTGAAACAGTTTGTTCATTCTTATCATTCTCTAGCTTCAGAAACTTGGATTCACCTACCTTGGATTCACCTTTGGTCCCACCTACTTTATCTCCAATTCCTTTTTCCTTTTTTCCATTAAAAAATGTTTTTTTGGACAGGGTGGCTTTTGCATATTTTCCATTTTCACTGTCCTATTCCCAGTTCAGTCACTTATCTCATCACCCCCATAATCATTTTTCTTATAGCTACTTAACTGTTCTTCCAGTCCACATACCTTCTTGATCAAATCTGAACTGTATACTGTTTACTTCAGCATCTTGCTTTCCCCTAAAAACCCGTGAGTACCTTACATTGCCCAGAGTTAATATCTAAACTCATTAGCTTGTAATTCATGGTCTTCCTTAATTTTTCCCCACCCTTCATTTCTTGTTTTCACCCAGTCCTTCAACCTCTGGCTGCACCAGTCAGCACAGGTGCTCTTCAGCATGTCTAATCTTTCACTTTTGTCTTGTGCTTCTTTAAGATCTAACTTACTCCATTTCTCTTTCATGAAACCAGCTCATTCTAGCATGCAGCATTTTTTTCTTCTCAAAATTCCTGTAGTACTTATTTAAGCCATTTACTGAGCAGTTAATCATTTAGAGTGTTGTGACATTTTCTACATTTTTGAACTGAATTATTTATTTTCAGTTTTCCTATTTTTTCAGAATGTATATGTTTCTTCACCAACTAACTGTGAAGTCCTTTACAGAGTCCTTAAGAGCAGGGACTATATTTTATATCTTTAACTATTATTTTAAAACATTTTTTTCCATTACAAAGATACAACCTAAATCCAGTGCCATCATCCTCTAATTACAATTAAGCTTTCAGTAAATCATGCCTTTTGTTATATTTTTCATGTCTCTAAAAATATTAATTCAAGAAACAGTTAAATCTTTGTTAAGATTATCCTGCGTGCCATGAACAGCTCTTAGGAGCTGTACACTTCAGTATGTAGCACAGTGTATACTATATGTAATATATTTAGTATGATAACCAGTCATATTAGTTGATAAAACAAGTCGATTGAATAATTCATCAGTGGAAAGAAGCAATGAATTAAAATTGGGTGCATCCAGTTTGGACATATACTAGAGACTGACTTATCCTCATAGTAACCTGAGAAAATAACTCTAGGGGCTCCCATCAGAGAGCTCCTATAATTAATTTAAGATACTAAGCTTGTACAACAGATGATTCATAGTCTCTAAATATGAAAATAATATGATAAAACATTTTTAAAAGGAAGTAAAATGACATAGAAGTTACATGCTTAAAAGTATGAGTGGATGGAAGGGCTCCCCTGGTGGCGCAGTGGTTGAGAGTTTGCCTGTCGATGCAGGGGACATGGGTTCGTGTCCTGGTCCGGGAAGATCCCACATGCCACGGAGTGGCTAGGCCTGTGAGCCATGGCTGCTGAGCCTGCGCATCCGGAGCCTGTGCTCCGCAATGGGAGAGGCCACAACAGTGAAAGGCCCGCGTACTGCAAAAAAAAAAAAAAAAAAAAAGTATGAGTGAATGATCATCAGTCTACAAATACTGTAAATAGTCAAACACTGAATGAATGAATCAATATATGAATTAGTGGATTAATGAAATACCAGCTGAAAACATGCTGAGATAAATCCAAACATAGCTTTTAAGTTGTTGCAGCAGTTGTAGTAGAAGGAGCAATCTAATGAGACAAAATAAAGTAACAGATGTCATTTAAAAAAAGTTAATAGACTATTTTTAGAGCAGTTTTAAATTTACAGAAAAACTGAGCAGAAAATATACAGTTCCCATAAACCCCCTTGAGCACACCCCACTGCATACAGTTTACCATATCATTAACATCTTACATTACTTTGGTTTATTTGTTAAAATTGCTGAAGCTTGGGCTTCCCTGGTGGCGCAGTGGTTGAGAATCTGCCTGCGAACGCAGGGGACGCAGGTTCGAGCCCTTGTCTGGGAAGATCCCACATGCAGCGGAGCAATTTGGCCCGTGAGCCACAACTGCTGAGCCTGCGCGTCTGGAGCCTGTGCTCTGCAACGGGAGAGGCCGCAATAGTGAGAGGCCTGCGCACCGCGATGAGGAGTGGCCCCCGCCCGCAGCAACTAGAGAAAGCCCTCACGCAGAAACAAGGACCCAACACAGCCAAAATAAAAATAAATAAAAATTTAAAAAAAAATTGCTGAAGCTGAACTAATAATATTGATACATTATTATTAATTAAATTTAATACTTTACATTAGGGCTTATTCTTTGTTATAGAGGTCTGTGTCATGAAGCTTTCCTTTTATGTTTTCTTCTAAGAGTTTTGGGTTGTATGCAGGTTTTGTTTGGACATAATTTTTAAACTTCTTTGGGTGAATACCAAGGAATACGATTACTGGATCATATGATAAGACTATGTTTCGCTTTGTAAGAAATTACCAATCTTTCTTGGAAAGTGGCTGTGCAATATTGCATTCCCAGCAGTGATGAATGAGAGTTCCTGTTACTCCACATCTTCGTCACCATTTGGTGTTGTCAGTGTTTTGTTTCTTTGCCGTTCTGTTCGATATGTAGTGATATCTTATTGTTGCTTTAATTTGCAGTTCCTTAATGACTTACTATATTGAACATCTTTTTGTGTGGTTATGTGTCACTTGCATATCTTCCTTGGAGAAGTTCCTTTGCTTATTTTTTAATTGGGTTATTTTCTTATTGTTGAAGAGTTCTTTGTATATTTTGAGTTATAGTACTTTATCAGATTTGATTTGCACATATTTTATCCTAGTCTGTGACTTGCATTTTTATTCTTTGAACAGTGTCTTTTGCAGGGCAGAGTTTTTAATTGTAATGAAATTCAACTTATTTTTTAAAATCATTGATCATGCTTTTGATGACTTAAAATCACCAAACCCAAGATCACCTAGATTTTCTCTTACCTTATCTCCTAGGAATTTTAAAGTTCTGTATTTTCTCCTTTGGTCTATGATCCATTTCAAGTTAATTTCTGTAAATTTCAGTATCTAGATTCTTTTTTTTTTTTTTTTTTTTAACATGTGTATGGCTGGTTGTTCTAGCACCAGTTGTTGAAAAGACTATATTATCTCCCTACTGGGTTGTTCTTGCTCCTTTGTCAAGGATTTGTGTGGTGTATTTCCGTATTCTCTATGTTATTCCCCTGATTTGTCTATTCCTTCACCAATAGCACACTGTCTTGATGACTGTAACTTAATACTATATCTTGAAATTGGGTAGTGTCAGTTCTCTGAGTTTGTTCTTCTTCAATATTGTGTTAATTATTCTGGGTCATTGTCTTTTGATATAAACTTTACAATTAGTTTCTTAATATCCATAAAATAACTTCCTCAGATTTTTGTTGCAATTTCAGTAAATCTATAGATGGAAGTTGGGAAAAACTAACATCTTGACAATATTGAGTCCTATTCATAAACATGGATTATCTCTCTATTCAGTTCTTCTTTGATTTCTTTCATCAGAGTTTTAAAATTTTCCTCATATAGCTCTTGTACATAATTTTTAGGTTTATACCAAGTATTTTAATTTTTTCTGCTAATGTAAATCATGTTTTGTTTCAAATTCCAATTGTTCACTGTTAGTATATTAGAAAGTAATTGACTTTTGTATATTTACCTTGTATACCATAACCCTGCTACAGTTGCCTATGAGTTCCAAAAATTTTTGTTGTTGATTCTTTGGGATTTTCTACATGGACAATCAGGTCATCTGTGAACAAAGAAAATTTTGTTTCTTCCCTCCTAATTAAAAGTATGCTTTTAATTTTATTCTCATATCTTGTTGCATTAGTTAGGGCTTCCAGTGTGGTTTTGCATAGGATTGGTGAGATGGGACAGCTTTGTCTTGTTCCTGATATTAGTGGGAAAGCATCTAATTTCTCACCATTAATTATGATATCAATTGTAGGGGGTTTTTTTGGTAGGTGTTCTTCGTCAAGTGAGGAAATTCTCCACTATTCCTAGTTTTATGAGGTGTTTTTTTTTTTTTGCTTATTTTTGTCATGAATGAGTATTGGATTTTGTCAAATGTTTTTTCTGCCTCTAGTAATATGATCATGTGATTTTACTTATTTAGCATGCTAATGTGATGGATTAAATTAGTTGATTTTTAAATGTTGAACCAGACTTGCATAAATTGAATAAATCCAACTTCTCTGTGGTATTTAATTTTTTAAATAAATTGTTGGATTCATTTTGCTAATATTTGTTGAGGATTTTCACATATGTTCATGAGAGATATTTGTCTGTTGTTTTCCTTTGTAACCTGCAGGTTTTTTTTTTTTTTTTTTTTTTTGCGGTACGCGGGCCTCTCACTGTTGTGGCCTCTCCCGTGGCGGAGCACAGGCTCCGGACGCGCAGGCTCAGCGGCCATGGCTCACGGGCTCAGCCACTCCACGGCATGTGGGATCTTCCCGGACCGGGACACAAACCCGTGTCCCCTGCATCGGCAGGCGGACTCTCAACCACTGCGCCACCAGGGAAGCCCTGCAGGTTTTTAAAAAAAAATAATATCTTTTTCAGGTTTTGGTATTAAAGTAATGCTGGCCTCATAGAATGAATTAGGCAGTGTTCCCTCTGACTGTAAGTTCTGGAATGAATTGTGGAGAATTGGTATTCTTTTTCCTTTAAATCTTTAATAGAATTCACTAGTGAACCCTTCTGGGACTGCTGCTTTGTGTTATAGGTGATCAATAATTGACTCAATTTCTTTAACAGATATGGGCTTATTCAGATCATTTCTCCCAGTATAAGTTGTCATAGATTGTGTTTTTCAAGGAACTGCTCCATTTTTTTCTAGTTTATCAGATCTATGGGCATAGAGTTTTTCATAATACTCTTTTAGTAATCTATTATTACTCATGTGATCAGTAGTGATCTCCCCTCTCTCATTTCTCAAAATAGTAATTTGTGTCCTCTGTCACTCTTTCTTTCTCTTCTCTCTCTCTCTCTCTCGTTAGTTGAATAGTGGTTTATCAATTTTGTTTGTCTTTTTTACAGATCCAGATTTTGGTTCTGTTGATTTTTTCTACTGATTTCCTGTTTTCATTTTATTTATTTTTGATCTATTTGTTAAAATTTCTTTTCTTCTGCTTATTTTGAATTTAATTTGCTCTTCTTTTTTCAGTTTCCTAAAGTGGAAGCTTAAATAATTGATTTTAGACCATTCTTCTTTTCCAATATATACATTCAGTGATGTAAATTTCTTTCTAAGCACTGCTTTTGCTGCATCTCAAAAATTTTGATAAGTTGTACTTTCATTTTCATTTAGTTCAAAATATTTTAATTTTTCTGCTGAGACTTCTTTGACTCATGTATTATTTAGAAGTGTGTTGTTTAATCTCTATATATTTGGGGATTTTTCCTAGGTATCTGTTGTTGTTGAATTACAGTTTAACTCCATTGTAGTCTGACAGTATATTTTGTATGATTTCTATTCTTTAAAAATCTTTAAGGTGTGTTTTACGACACAGAATGTAGTCTATCATGGTGAATATTTGCTGTGTACTTGAGAAGAATGTATTCTGCTTTCATTTATTTAAGTATATAAATGTCAATTAGATTCAGCTGATTAATGATGTTGTTCAATTCAACCACATCCTTATTGGTTTTCTGCCTGCTAGATCTGTCAATTATTGATAAAGGGGTATTGAACTCTCCAACTATACTAGCAGATTCATCTATTTCTCCTTGTAATTCTGTCAGATTTTGCCTCATGTATTTCGATGCTATGTTGTTAGGTGAATATACATTAAGGATTGTTATTTCTTCTTGCATAATTGACTCCTTTATAATGATGTAATACCCTTTTTTATACCTAATAATTTCCCTTGCTCTGTAGTCTGCTTTGTGTGAAATTAATAAAGCTACTCCAGCTTTCATTTGATTATTGTTAGCAAGGTATGTCTTTCTCCATCTCTTTACTTTTCCTCTTTCTGTGTTACTATGTTTAAAGTTGGTTTATTATAGACAACATTTGGTTGAATCTTAGATTTTCAGCCACCCTGAGTGTCTCTGTGTAAATACTGGTGTATTTATTAGATCATTAATATTTATAGTGATTATCAATGCATTTCATTTAACATATTCATATTTGTAACTATTTTCTATTTGTTGCCTTTGTTCTGTGTTTCCTTTTTTTCTTTCACTGCTTTTCTTGCCTTATATGCTTTTAGTTGAGCATTTTATATGATTCAGTTTTCTCTCTTAGCAAACCAAGCCCTAGGGTTTGCAATATACAGTTACTTTTAATTAAAGCCCATTTTAAAATAACACTGTATTGCTTCATGGATGGTACAGGTATTCCCAATTTCTTTCTCCTCTCCCTTTTTGTCTTTGGTTTTCTGCAGTTTGAATATTATATGCCTTAGTGTAGATTTCGGATACATATCCCGCTTGTTATTCTCTGAGTTTCCTGGATGTGTGGTTTAATTTCTGTCATTATTTATGGAAAAATTTCAGCCCTTATTATCTCGAATATTTTTCTTTGTTTTCCTCTTTCCTTCCTTTGTTCCTCTCCCTGCCTTTTCCCTTTCTTTCACTTTCTTGTTCTTCTGGTTATCTCCATTATGCATAATTGCAACTTTTTAAGTTTTCCCACAGTTCTTACATATTCTGTTCTGTTTAAATTTTTTTTCTTTGCTTTTTATTTTGAGAAGTTTACATTAACATCTACCTTTCTGATTCTTTTCTTAGGCATGTCCAGTGTGTTGATGAGCCCATTCAAGGCATTTTAAATTTCGGTTACAGTGTTTTTCATTTCCAGCATTTCCTAGAAATACTTCACTAGAATTTATATATCTCAGTTTCATTACCTATCTATTCTTGCATGCTGTTCACTTTTTCTATTAGAGCTCTTAACACATTAATCATATTATTTTAAATACCTGTTCTGATAATTCCTAAGTCTCTGACATATCTGAGCTTTGTTTGCCTATTTGGACTGTGTTCTTTCCTTTTAATGTGTCTTGTAATTATTTTGTTGAAACCCAAACGTGATATATTGAGTAAAAGGAACTGAGGTAAATAGACCTTTAATGTAAGGCTTTTTGTTTATCTAGATTAAGGTTAGGCTGTGTTACTGTTTACTGTAGCTGTAGGTGTCTGATGCTATAATTTCCTCTAATGTCCTTCTTTTTGTATCCCCTATTGTCTTTGTGTTTCCCTAAAAACTCCTTTTTAAATAGGGTCTGGGTCGTAAGGTGTGGGGGGAAGGGAAGAATTCTATAATTTTATGATTAGGTCTCATTTTTATATGAGCCTGATTCTCTGGGTTATGACCTTCATAAGTGCATCTACTTTCTTCATCCTTAGATGAGACAGGAAGGCTAGATGTGGCTGGATTTGGCATTTCCCTTACTCCATGGCAAAGGCTAAAGGAGGCTAGAGTTGGATATTTTTCCCTTCTCTAGAAGCTGACAGACTCTGAAAAAACCCAAGTGGTTTAGTCTCTAGCAGAAGACTTCTCTTTGAGTTTGATTTTTCTTTTCTTTTTTAAAATGTTTTATTTTATATTGGAATATAGTTGATTAACAATGTTGTAATCGTTTCAGGTGTACAGCAAAGTGATTCAGTTATACATATACATGTATCTGTTCTTTTTCAAATTTTTTTCCCATTTAGGTTGTTACATAATATTAAGCAGAGTTCCCTGTGCTATACAGTAGGTCCTTGGTGGTTATCCATTTTAAATATAGCAGTGTGTACATGTCAGTCCCAAACTCCCTAACTATCCCTTCCCCCCACCCTTCCCCCCCCCCCACGATTTTTCTAATTAATATCTGCTGGAAAACTTATAACAACTTTTTAAAGTTGTACCTAAAATAAGGTATAATAGATATTGAGTGAGATTTTAAAAACTTTCTTCTGCATTATGTTTATAAACTTAATTATATTAACTTTGAGACATTTGTTAGATGTCTTTTAGAGTTTGGGTATCTGGTGGATGAAATTGACAATTTAATGCCTTATAAGCAAATGAGGTTTTATTCTGTTGTCCTAATGTTTGGTGAATTACTTATTAACACTAAACTCCAAACAAATATAAGTATATTTCCAAGATCAGTAGAGGATGTGAAGATGTGTCTCCTGTAAATATCACTAACAGTTGTTAACCATATTTGTAAGCTTAGGTTGATCGTGGATTTCCCAATGCCAACACCTGGAATATGGAATCCATAACAAATGGAAGTTGAACTTGTTTTTCTCTCTGGTTTAGTAAAGATACTTATCTGAGAGATTACTATAAATCATAGGCCTGTGAAGTTGTCTGTGGTAACAGAAGGCATTTTTAAAATATTTATTTATTTATTTATTTCCTGACTGCTTTGGGTCTTTGGTGAGCGGGGCTACTCTTTATTGTGGTGCATGGGCTTCTCATTGCAGTGGCTTCTCTTGTTGTGGACCATGGGCTCTAGGCACACGGGCTTCAGTAGCTGTGGCATGCGGGCTCAGTAATTGTGGCTCGTGGGCTCTAGAGCGCAGGCTCGGTAGTTGTGGTGCCCAGGCTTAGTTGCTCCGCAGCATGTGGGATCTTCCTGGACCAGGGCCTGAACCTGTGTCCCCTGCATTGGCAGGCGGATTCTTAACCACTGCACCACCAGGGAAGTCCCTAGAAGGCACTTTTTAAAAACTAGAGCTTCTACAAGTTTCCAAAATAGTTAAAATGCATAAGACACATGCAACAGATGGCAAAAGGGTTTGAACTAAATGTCTGTGAATTTTTTACTACTTAGTTTTACATGATAATGCGTTTGTGCAGTTAAGGTGATGATCTTTTTTCTGTTTTGTTTTGTTCTAATCAATTAATTAATTAATTTTTCTTATTAGTCATCCATTTTATACACATCAGTGTATACATGTCAATCCCAATCTCCCAATTCATCACAACCCTCACCCCTTGCCACTTCCTCCCTTGGTGTCCATACGTTTTTTCTCTACTTCTGTGTCTCCATTTTTGCTCTGCAAACTGGTTCACTTGTACCATTTTCTAGGTTCCACATATATGTGTTAATATATGATATTTGTTTTTCTCTTTCTGACTTACTTCAGTCTGTATGACAGTCTCTAGATGCATCCATGTCTCTACAAATGACCAATTTCGTTGAGTAATATTCCATTGTATATATGTACCACATCTTCTTTATCCATTCATCTGTCGATGGGCATTTAGGTTGCTTCCATGACCGGGCTATTGTAAATAGTGCTGTAGTGAACTTTGGGGTGCATGTGTCTTTTTTTTTTTGAGGCACACGGGCCCCTCACCCCTGTGGCCTCTCTCTTCGCGGAGCACAGGCTCCGGAAGCACAGGCCCAGTGACCATGGCCCACGGGCCCAGCTGCTCCATGGCATGTGGGATCCTCCCGGACCAGGGCACGAACCCACGTCCCCTGCTTCGGCAGGCGGACTCTCAACCACCGCGCCACCAGGGAAGCCCACATGTGTCTTTTTGAATTATGGTTTTCTCTGGGTATATGCCCAGTAGTGGGATTGCTGGGTCATATGGTAATTCTATTTGTAGTTCTTTAAAGAACCTACATACTGTTCTCCATAGTGGTTGTATCAATTTACATTCCCACCAACAGTGCAAGAGGTTTCCGTTTTCTCCACACCCTCTACAGCATTTGTTGTTTGTAGATTTTCTGATGATGTCCATTCTAACTGGTGTGAGGTGATACCTCATTGTAGTTTTGATTTGCATTTCTCTAATAATTAGTGACGTTGAGCAGCTTTTCATGTGCTTCTTGGCCATCTGTATGTCTTCTTTGGAGAAATGTCTATTTAGGTCTTCTGCTCATTTTTGGATTGGGTTGTTTGTTTTTTTAATATTGAGTTGCATGAGCTGTTTAAATACTTTAGAGATTAATCATTTGTCTGATGATTCATTTGCAAATATTGTCTCCCATTCTGAGGGTTGTCTTTTTGTCTTGTTTATGGTTTCCTTTGCTGTGCAAAAGCGTTTTTCATTCGGTCCCATTTGTTTATTTTTGTTTTTATTTCCATTACTCTAGGAGGTGGATCAAAAAAGATCTTGCTGTTGTTTATGTCAAAGTTTTGAGTTTATTTTTGTGTATTGTGTTAGGGAGTGTTCTAATTCATTCTTTTACATGTAGCTGTCCAGTTTTCCCAGCACCACTTATTGAAGAGACTGTCTTTTCTCCATTGTATATCCTTGCCTCCTTTGTCATAGATTAGTTGACCATAGGTGCGTGGGTTTATCTCTGGCTTTTCTATCCTGTTCCATTGATCTATATTTCTGTTTTTGTGCCAGTACCATATTGTCTTGATTACTGTAGCTTCATAGTATAGTTTGAAGTCAGGAGTCTGATTCCTCTAGCTCCGTTTTTTCCCTCAAGTCTGCTTTGGCTATTCGGGATATTTGGTATCTCCATACAAATTTTAAGATTTTTTGTTCTAGTTCTGTAAAAAATGCTATTGGTAATTTGATAGGGATTGCATTGAATCTGTAGATTACTTTGGGTAGTAAAGTCATTTTCACAATATTGATTCCTCCAATCCAAGAACATGGTATATCTCTCCATCTGTTGGTACCATCTTTATTTTCTTTCATCAGTGTCTTATAGTTTTCTGCATACAGGTCTTTTGTCTCCCTAGGTAGGTTTATTCCTTGGTATTTTATTCTTTTTGTTGCAATGGTAAATGGGAATGTTTCCTTAATTTCTCTTTCAGATAATTCATCATTAGTGTATAGGAATGCAAGAGATTTCTGTGCATTAATTTTGTATCCTGCAAATTTACCAAATTCATTGATTAGCTCTAGTAGTTTTCTGGTAGCATCTTTAGGATTCTCTATGGATAGTGTCATGTCATCTGCAAACAGTGACAGTTTTGCTTCTTCTTTTCCAATTTGTGTTCCTTTTATTTCTTTTTCTTCTCTGATTGCCGTGGCTAGGACTTCCAAAACTATGTTCAATAATAGTGGTGAGAGTGGACATCCTTGTCTTGTTCCTGATCTTAGAGGAAATGCTTTCAGTTTTTCACCATTGAGAATGATGTTTGCCATGGGTTTGTTATATATGGCCTTTATTATGTTGAGGTAGGTTCCCTCTATGCCCACTTTCTGGAGAGTTTTTACCATAAATGGGTGTTGAATTTTGTCAGAAGCCTTTTCTGCATCTATTGAGATGATCATATGGTTTTTATTCTTCAGTTTGTTAACGTGGTGTATCACATTGATTGATTTGCCTATATTGAAGAATCCTTGCACCCCTGGAATAAATTCCACTTGATCATGGTGTATGATCCTTTTAATGTGTTGTTGGATTCTGTTTGCTAGTATTTTGTTGAGGATTTTGGCATCTATATTCATCAGTAATATTGGTCTGTAATTTTCTTTTTTTGTAGTGTCTTTGTCTGGTTTTGGTATCAGGGTGATGGTGGCCTCATAGAATGAGTTTGGGAGTGTTCCTTCCTCTGCAACTTTTTGGAAGAGTTTGAAAAGGATGGATGTTAGCTCTTCTCTAAATGTTTGATAGAATTCACCTGTGAAGCCATCTGGTCCTGGACTTTTGTTTGTTGGAAGATTTTTAATCACAGTTTCAATTTCATTACTTGTGATTGGTCTGTTCATATTTTCTGTGTCTTCTTGGTTCAGTCTTGGAAGGTCATACCTTTGTAAGAATTTGTCCATTTCTTCCAGGTTGTCCATTTTATTTACATAGAGTTTCTTGTAGTAGTCTCTTAGGATGCTTTGTATTTCTGCGATGTCTGTTGTAACTTCTCCTTTTTCATTTCTAATATTATTGATTTGAGTCCTCTTCCTCTTTTTCTTGATGAATCTGGCTAATGGTTTATCAATTTTGTTTATCTTGTCAAAGAACCAGCTGTTAGTTTTATTGATCTTTGCTATTGTTTGTTTCTATTTCATTTATTTCTGCTCTGATCTTTATGATTTCTTTCCTTCTACTAACTTTGGGTTTTGTTTGTTCTTCTTTCTCTAGTGCCTTTAGGTGTAAGGTTAGATAGTTTATTTGAGATGTTTGTTGTTGCTTGAGGTAGGATTGTATTGCTATAAAATTCCCTCTTAGAACTGCTTTTGCTGCATCCCATAGGTTTTGGATCGTTGTGTTTTCATTTTCATTTTTCTCTAGGTATTTTTTGATTTCCTCTTTGATTTCTTCAGTGAAATCTTGGTTATTTAATAACGTATTGTTTAGCCTCCACGTGTTTGTGTGTTTTACATTTTTTCCCCTGTAATTGATTTCTAATCTCATAGTGTTGTGGTCAGAAAAGATGCTTGATATGATTTCAATTTTCTTAAATTTACTGAGGCTTGGTTTGTGACCCAAGATATGATCTGTCCTGGAGAATGTACCGTGCGCACTCAAGAAGAAAGTGTAATCTGCTGTTTTTGGACAGAATGTCCTATAAATATCAATTACGTCTATCTGGTCTATTGTGCCATTTAAAGCTTGTGTTTCCTTATCAATTTTCTGTTTGGATGATCTGTCCATTGGTATAAGTGAGGTGTTAAAGTCCCCCACTATTATTGTGTTTCTGTTGGTTTCCTCTTTTATAACTGTTAGCAATTACCTTATGTATTGAGGTGCTCTATGTTAGGTGCATATATATTTGTAGTTGTTATATCTTCTTCTTGGATTGTTCCCTTGATCACTACAGAGTGTCCTTCCTGTTTCTTGTAATACTCTTTATTTTAAAGTCTGTTTTATCTGATATGAGTATTGCTACTCCAGCTTTCTTTTGATTTCCATTTTCATGGAATATGTTTTCCATCCCCTCACTTTTAGTCTGTATGTGTCCCTAAGTTTGAAGTGGGTCTCTTGTAGACAGCATATATGTGGGTCTTTGTATCCATTCAGCCACCCTGTGTCTTTTGGTTGGAGCATTTAGTCTATTCACCTTTAAGGTAATTATCGATATGTATGTTCCTATGACCATTTTCTTAATTGTTTTGGGTTTGTTTTTTTCGGTCCTTTTCTTCTCTTGTGTTTCCCACTTAGAGAAGTTCCTTTAGCATTTGTTGTAGAGCTGGTTTGGTAGTGCTGAATTCTCTTAGCTTTTGCTTGTCTGTAAAGCTTTTGATTTCTCTATTGAAATTGAATGAGATCCTTGCTGGGTAGAGTAATCTTGGTTGTAGCTTCTTCCCTTTTATCTCTTTAAATATATTGTGCCACTCCCTTCTGGCTTGTAGAGTTTCTTCTGTTAACCTTATGGGAGTTCCCTTGTATGTTATTTGTTGTTTTTCCTTTGCTGCTTTCAGTAATTCTTCTTTGTCTTTAATTTTTGCCAGTTTGATTACTGTGTCTCGGCGATTTTCTCCTTAGGTTTATCCTGTATGGGACTCTCTGTACTTCCTGGACTTGGGTGGCTTTTTCCTTTCCCATGTTAGGGAAGTTTTTGACTATAATCTCTTCAAATAGTTTCTCAGGTCCTTTCTCTCTCTCTTCTCCTTCTGGGACCCCTATAATGAGAATGTTGTTGTGTTTAACCTTGTCCCAGAGGTCTCTTAGGCTGTCTTCATTTCTTTTCATTGTTTTTTCTTTATTCTGTTCTGCAACAGTGAATTCCGCCATTCTGTCTTCCAGGTCACTTACCCGTTCTTCTGCCTCAGTTATTCTGCTATTGATTCCTTCTAGTGTATTTTTCATTTTAGTTATTTTGTTGTTCATCTCTGTTTGTTTGTTCTTTAATTCTTCTAAATCTTTGTTAAACATTTCTTGCATCTTTTCGATCTTTGCCTCCGTTCTTTTTCCGAGGTCCTGGATCATCTTCACTCTCATTATTCTGAAATTTTTTCTGGAAGATTGCGTGTCTCCGTTTCATTTAGATTTTTTTTGGGGGGGGGTTTATCTTGTTTCTTTATCTGATACATAGCCCTCTGCCTTTTCATTCTTTGTGTCTTTCTGTGTATGTGGTTTTTGTTCCACAGGCTGCAGGATTGTAGTTCTTCTTGCTTCTGCTGTCTGCCGTCTGTTGGGGTGATGATCTTTCATGATAACATTTGCAGATATATACATTGGAACGTGCTCTCTGAAGCTGCTAATAACTGGCAATTTTATAATAGATAGGAAAATACTTTCCGAATGCTTTATGTATAATTTTTGTATTTTAATATCATATAACAAACTGTTATGTGGGGTTTCCTTTCTCTGATATTTACTCCTTTCCTTTACCCTAATGGTTTGAAAAAATTGACAGTTAATGTTGTTCCTTCCTACAGTATTGAGTTTCCTATTTTAATCCCTAAAATGTAATGTGTTTTTTAAAGTTTATTTTAAAAATGTCTTTGAATATAAGCAGAAATGTTATGTTCTTTTGTATCGTGTTTCTGAGAAAGTTAAAACTATTCTCATCCACCATTTACCTCTTTTATCCTAAAATAATGCAATCATAATTCTGACTTGATTTTCTGCAGATGATTATAGATTTTTGGTAATTCGTCTGTTCGGATTATCTGTTGTTTATGGGAATAACTATTCCAATAGCAACAAAGATTGAGTCCTTGAGAATAAATTTAATGAGAGATTGCAAAACCTGTACTAGAAGAAAATTTAAACATTCCTGAAAGAGAATAGAGTTGGACAAATTGGAAAGACTTCCCTGGGTCTTATACAAACAGTCAAGTTTATAAAAATGACACTTCTCCATATTTTAATGTCTAAACTTAATACAGTCCTAGGAAAAGTACCAACAATCCATATGATGGAATTACATAAATTGATACCTAAGTTTGTACAGAAAACCAAATGTAACAATAACCAGAAAAACACTGAAAAAGAGAAAACTACAAGCGACAACTAGCCCTACCCAACATTAAAACATACTAGAATACTAGATAGCCTCTGTAATTAAAACATCATAGTATTTATACGTGAATAGAGAAACAGAACAATGTAATGGAAGAGAATGTCCAGAAATAAATTTCCATACACATATGGAAATTTAGTGTATGATAAATGTAGCATCTCAAATGACTAAGACATTTTAATAAACTGTTCTTTGACAATTGGATAGCCATTTGGAAAAAGTTATTTTATACCATATCTTACATTATACCCTAAAATAATGGATTTGGATTCTCAACGTAGAAAAAGAAACTTTATAAAAGCACTAAAAGGAAAAATATACGCATTCTTCTTTAACCTTAGTGTAGGGAAGGGCTTTCTAACTCTGACTGAAAATCCACAGGCAATAAAAGATTGATAAATTTGACTATATAAAACATTTTAAAAATTGTATGGCCCAAAACACCATAAACAAAGTCGGAAGACAACTGACAAAATTCAAGAAAATATTCACAACATTTATACAGACAAAAGGTAATATCCCTAATACACAAAGAACTCTTTAAAATGTAGGGACAAAGGACCAAAATAGGAAATAGGAAAAAGACATGGATAATTCACAAAAAAACAAACATTTAAACATATGATAAACATGAAAAAAATGTTCAAAGTCATACATAATTAGTGAAATATAAATTAAAACCACTAAAATATATTTTTAACTTTTTAGAGTGGCAGAAAATTTTTTTAAATTACAAATTCTGTAAGTGAGGCTGAAGGGAAATCATCACATGCATTGGTAGTAGGAATTCAAACTGATACAGTCCTTTGAATGGAAATTTGGTAATACCTAAGAAAACTACATATTTATACTTTGACCCAGCCTTTTCACTCCTAAGGCCCTATCATGGATCATACACCTCCAAAAACATGTAAATGCACACTTACAAGGTTATTTACTGTGCGAGTATCTGTAATTGCAACATATTGGAAATAGCCTGAATGTCAATAGCTAGGAGAGAGGTTGAATAAACTATAGTATATTCTATATTCACTCAATATACTATTATGGAGCTGTAACAAATAATAATGCAGATATTTATGAACTTATTTGGAGTTATTTCTAGTATTTACTATTAAAAGAAAAAATTGTTTCATTGCAAAAAAGTATAGGGTGCTATCCTTAATGTAAGAAAGGAGGAGATACAGTCAAATATATTGGTGCTATGAAGAATTCATAAGTGACCTGGAAAACAGAACAATGGTAATCACCCAATTAGAGCAGTAAAGAGAAAAAAAAATTAACGATGTTAGTTTAAGGGGCCTTTGGGATGACATCAGACATACTAATATTGGCATTATAGGGGTCCCAGGGGGAGGAGAGAGAGAGAAAGGGGCAGAAAACATGTTTGATCAAATTATGTCTGAAAATTTCCCTGACCTGAAAAATGAAATAGATATCCAGGTCCAGGAAGTACAGAAAACCCCAAACAAGATGAACCTGAAGAGACCCACACCAAGGCATATCATAAAAAGAGTCATGTACAAAGGAACCCTCATAAGGCTATCAGCTGATTTTTCAGCAGAAATTTTGCAAGCCAGAATGGAGTGGCATGATGTATTTAAAGTGCTGAAAAGAAAGAACCTATAACCAAGGATACTCTACTCAGCAAGGTTATCTCTCAGAATCGAATGGGAGATGAGTTTCCCAGAAAAGCAAAAGCTAAAACAGTTCATCTCTACTAAATTGGTCTTATAAGAAATGTCAAAGGGTGTTAAGAGTTTTTAACAATAAAATATTTTTAATTCTGGTATGTATGCTTTTTTAGACATAATGCTATCACACAATTAATAGACTACAGTATAGTGTAAACATAATTCTTATATGCACTGGGAAACCAAAAAATTCATGTGATGGGTTATTGAGATATTCACTTCATTGTGGTGGTCTGGAACTGAACCCACAATATCTCCGACGTATGTCTGTATATCTTTATACAAATATAATATATATTATATGTAATATATAATATACATATTTATTTAATGTTTAAAACATTAAAAATATAAATAAAATTAAAATAATATAAAATACAAAGGTCTGAAGCATAATAATTCAGAGAATATATCCCTGGGTTCACATTCCATCTCAGCTACTTACTAGGTCAAGGCCTTAGATGAACTAGTCTTTTTAAGCTTTAGTTACCTCCTTTGTAAATGATGATGATATTAAATGATGATAATATTACTTACTTTATTAGAGCCGTTGTGAAGACTAAATGAGAAAATGTATGTAAAACTCCTTTGCACATACATAGTAAGTGTGTATTATACTACAACATATATATATTAGAGCTTCTAAGCAGTGAATGTGTTTTTTGAAATTGTTTTTCATAACTGCCTGACTTCGCTGACTTACTGTGGGAGAGTGTCTCAGCTCACTGGCCAGCCCAGCACACAGTGACATGCTATGTTCTTACCAGCCTTTCTCCACCAGGGTGTATAGCTCTCTTCCTGATCTTTCTGATGCCCAGCCTAGTGGAGCTTGCTAGCTATCTTCTGACAGATGTTTTTAATGCAGTCTGCTTTGCTGGATTTCAGTAGGGGTTGTTAACAGATTGTTTATAATCCACATCTTCCCACGTTCCATGGGGAATTAAAGTAAGCATGATGTGAAAACATTTTCTACTGAAGTAGACATATAAAATTAGTCTGCTCTCTGATTTATCCAGCAAAATATCTTACCTTTGTCTATCACATCAAATTCTCTTAGTGATTGTAAGATGTTGTAAATGTTTCTGTGCTTTTTAATTGTTTCAGACCTTAAAGAATGCAGTATAAATTGACTGTAAAAGAGAAAATTTTTAGAAATATACAGATTTCATGAAGTTGGTGTAAATGATTTTGGAGAATTTATTGATTAATATGTAAAGCCACTGATAAATGAGGATTTGACAGTTTACAATTGAAGCAGAGAAAATTTGCAAGCATTGTGATATGATAATGCTTCAAAAGGGACTGGAATAGGGGCTTCCCTGGTGGCGCAGTGGTCGAGAGTCTGCCTGCCAATGCGGGGCACACGGGTTCGTGCCCCGGTCCGGGAAAGATCCCACATGCCGCGGTGCGGCTATGAGCCATGGCCGCTGAGCCTGCGCGTCTGGAGCCTGTGCTCTGCAGCGGGAGAGGCCACAACAGTGAGAGGCTCGCGTACCAAAAACAAAACAAAACAAAACAAAAGGGACCGGAATAGCAAAGGGTTAAGAGAAATCCTTTGAAAAAATGAAGTTCTCAAATATTTCTGTTTGATGGTATTTATAACAATCTTTTAGGTGTTAAATGTAAATTGACAGATGTTATACTGTAATGAAGTAATTTCAGAAAAATCAACAAAAAAATCTGCAGTTTTATTCTTTGATTTAAAAATTATCACAGTTATAATTATAACTAAAATTTTGTTAAATGTAACATAAAGACAACTTATTTTCTTTTCAAGTTTTTTTTTTTTTTTTATGTGGACCATTTCAAAAGTCTTTACTGAATTTGTTACAATATTGCTTCTGTTTTACATTTTGGTTTTTTGGTCACGAGGCATGTGGGATCTTAGCTCCCCGACCAGGGAGGGGTCAAACCGGCACCCCCTGCATTG
Organism: Phocoena phocoena; assembly: GCF_963924675.1. Lineage (NCBI taxonomy): Eukaryota > Metazoa > Chordata > Mammalia > Artiodactyla > Phocoenidae > Phocoena > Phocoena phocoena. The sequence continues at coordinate 47,261,347 of NC_089233.1, read as the reverse complement.
GAAGGCAGAGTCTTAACCACTGGACAGCCAGGGAAGTCCCAACTTACTTTTATATTTTTTCAAATTCTCTTTTAAGGTGAAGTCCTTTCTGTAAATGGACTCAAGTGAACTTTGTAGGGACCAATTAGTCTTAGATAAATATTTTCTCTGTATCACCTGTTCCTGTTTCCTAGTGCTCCTTCCCACCTTCGGAATACTTCACCTAGAATCCAATTCTGAGGTCTGAGTTAATAAGCAGACACCTATTATCTATTTTCCATATCCTATGAACTTACTTTTAACTGCTCTGTACCCAAATGTGATTTAAAGGATTTAGGAGGTTCAGATCTAGACTTTGGTACTCCACACTAAGCTCAGATGGTGGTAATGAGATCCAGTTGATCAAATTGGGTAGTTCATCCTACAGAGTAAGATTGAAAGGTGTAATAAAACCAGGTTATGAAAGACTTTGTCATTCTGAAGGTAATAAAATTTATCCTATAGGTTAGTGTTTCTCAAATTGGGGTCCATAGATTACTTGCATCCAAATCACTTGGGATATATGTTAAAAACTCTATATTGTGCTCCACATCTATGAATCATATTTTCTGGGGCTAACTTTAGTAATACACATTTAAAAATATCTTTATGTGATTCTTATGTGCACTTTTGTTTCGGAGCCATTGCTAAACACAAGTAGTTTTAAGAATTTTTCCCTGCATTTTTCTTTTTAATTTTAGGTGTTTATGATGATATATTAGGAAACCTTTGTCACAAAGAACTTTGAAGTAATGTCATATTTACCTGGGCTATAGTTTCATAGTTTCTTTAGATATCATTTCTAAGCTTACTCTAAAGAAAAATAAATATTTTTCATATGTTAACTCTGTATATGAAATAATTTAAAGATAGCATTAACACTTAATTCCATGCTTTTGAGATTTTCTTATAAAAACAAATTTTCTTCGAAAGTGTTTTCTGAATCTTTTCAGTTTCTTCACATGGAGGCCCCTGCTGTTATGCAACATTGAAATAACAACATTGTTTTCATCCATTAAAATACCACTGCAAGATATTGTGAATCGGCTCATTTGCCTTAAATTTTTTTCTTAACAAATAAGGCAGTGTTTTGAGTTATGCCAGATGTACAAATGAGAGATTTGAGTGCACTTGTAGAATTTAAATTGAAATGGTAATGAGATTCTGACAGGCAGAAAAAACAACACAGCCTACATTTTCATCTGTTTTTTTAAAGTCATTATTTAACTGGTAAAAACACATTATTTAGAGCTATTTATTTATATGGTATTTGTAATTCAGTTCTTAAATTTTACCCAATTAAAGTGCTTCTCATTCCATTTTGCTTAATGTGGTGGATTGTTGTGGGCATTCATCTTTCGCTCTGTTTCTCTGTTTCATTCAGTTGTAGAGTGGCAGTAACTCAATTGAATGAATGCATCTCTCTCTCTCTCTCTTTTTTTTTTTCTTTCCACTAATGCTTACATGTGCTGCTTCATGCTGTGGTGCTACAGTGACATCTTTATTTTTTATTTTCAGTAATTCCATTGAAATTTCATGGTAGATTATCACATAAGATTGTTTATGGTTATTTCATGCTTTGGTTATTTCACTAGAATTCCTAAAATATGAAAGTAAGGAATAAATACCGTTAAACAAAAATCTGAGAAGATAAATTAATCTTAGAGATAATTGAACATAGGGCACTAAACCTTAAAAGTACTATTTCAATAAAGATGTCCCATGCCTTACCAAAAATATTGCTAATTTTTAAAACTTTTGATTATCATTCATTTGTACATTTTTTCTCAATTTTTTCACAGTTCCTTTAAACAAAGACTTGTTTGAGATTTGTTCAAATGTCTATATTTTGAACATTGACTTAGAGCAGCTTTTAGGTTTCTTTTATTTATGTTTATCTACCCACCTCTCAGATGAGGTTACAATTAGAGTATTTGAGGTTATAGAGGCTTAACATTTCATGTAAATACAGAAAATAAGTATATTTAGAGGAAAAAATAGTACTACAGAATTTCACAGGGTAGTGTGAGGCTGGCTGAGGTCAAGCTCATGCTGGAATGCAGACATTATGGGAGGTCTAGAAGACAATGTGCCTCCTTGAGAAGGCAGCTTCTATGAAGAGAGTGAAATATGTGAGTCCAGGGTTGTACAGATGTCATCCTGTATGTCAGGTCTTCTTTCTCTTGCATTTACAACAGGCTTGGAGATTCTTATATTGTAAGAATGCTTCATGTATTTTAAGCTGCCTGATGATGCTTTTATGAAAATCTGTGGTAAAACAAACTCTATTAGCATAAAAACCGTTTCATTAATGTTCAATGAATAAAGTCTCTATATTAACTGGAAATTTAACCAGTGACTTTTGGTTCCCAGACATTTACATAAAGATTCTCTCAAGGGTGCTCCATTAAGCAGCGTTAAGGAATTTCATACACAGAACTGTATCTTTATATCTGAAACATTTGTAAGAGGGAGACTCTTGATGTGGCAGAAATGACTATGAACAGAGATCAGGAGACTGAATTCTGGTTCAGACTCAACACTCATGAGCTACGTGGACCTGGATACACCACGTGGCTTCTTTAGGCTTGAGTTCTTTTTCTGCAGAATGAAGAGCTCTACTAGCTCTACATTGGTCATTTTACAATTCTTCCCCATGCCCCCCTCAGTCACTGTTTTATTTATGTAGCTACATTGCTTTTTTTTTTTAACCATGTTTATTGGAGTATAATTGCTTTACAATGGTGTGTTAGTTTCTGCTGTATAACAAAGTGAATCAGCTATACATATACAAAGCACCGAGCTGATCTCCCTGTGCTAAGTGGTGTAGCTGCATTTCTAATTGTGATGCTTGTATTTACCCCCAAGAAGCCAGGACACATAACATTTAAATGACAGATGATGTTTATCACATCTCCATGCCTTGTTTTTTGTTAATACATCTTTATTGGAGTATAATTGCTTCACAGTGCTGTGTTAGTTTCTGTTGTACAATAAAGTGAATCAGCCATATGCATACATATATCCCCATATCTCCTCCCCTTTGAGCCTCCCTCCCACCTTTCCAATTCCACCACCTGGGTCATCACAAAGCACCGAGCTGATTTCCCTGTGCTATGCTGCTGTTTCTCACTAGCCATCTATTTTACATTTGGTAGTGTGTATGTGTCAATGCTACTCTCACTTCGCCCAGCTACCCCTTCTCCCCCCACCCCCCGTGTCCTCAAGTTCATTCTGTATGTCTGAGTCTTTATTCCTGCCTTGCCACTAGGTTCATCAGTACCATTTTTTAAGATTCCATATATATGCATTAGTATATGGTATTTGTTTTTCTCTTTCTGACTTACTTCACTCTGTATGACAGACTCTAGGTCCATCCACCTCACTACAGATAACTCAATTTTGTTTCTTTTCATGGCTGAGTAATATTCCATTGTATATATGTGCCACATCTTCTTTATCCATTCATCTGTCGATGGGCATTTAGGTTGCTTCCATGTCCTGACTACTGTAATAGTGCTGCAATGAACATTGCAGTACATGTCTCTTTTTGAATTATGGTATTCTCAGAGTATATGCCCAGTAGTGGGATTGCTGGGTCATATGCTAGTTCTGTTTTTAGTTTTCTAAGGAATCTCCATACTGTTCTCCATAGTGGCTGTATCAATTTACATTCCCACCAACAGTGCAGGACGGTTCCCTTTTCTTCACACCCTCTCCAGCATTTGTTGTTTGTAGATTTTCTGATGATGCCCATTCTAACTGGTGTGAGGTGATACCTCATTGTAGTTTTGATTTTCATTTCTCTAATAGTGTTGTTGAGCAACTTTTCATGTGCCTCTTGGCCATCTGTATGTCTTCTTTGGTGAAATGTCTATTTAGGTCTTCTGCCCACTTTTTAATTGGATTGTTTTTTTGATATTGAGCTCCATGAGCTGTTTGTATATTTTGGAGATTAATCCTTTGTCAGTTGCTTCGTTTGCAAATATCTTCTCCCATTCTGAGGGTTGTCTTTTTATCTTGTTCATGGTTTCCTTTGCTGTTCAAAAGCTTTTAAGTTTAACTAGGTCCCATTTGTTTGTTTTTGTCTTCATCACCCTAGGAGGGGGGTCAAAAAAGATCTTGCTGTGGTTTATGTTAAAGAGTGTTTTTCATATGTTTTCCTCTAAGAGTTTTAGAGTGTCTGGTCTTACATTTAGGTCTTTAATCCATTTGGAGTTTATTTTTGTGTATGGTGTTAGGGAGTGCTCTAATTTCATTTGTTTACATGTAGCTATCCAGTTTTCGCAGTACCACTTATTGAAGAGGCTGTCTTTTCTCCATTGTATGTTCTTGCCTCCTTTGTCGTAAATTAGGTGATCATATGTGTGCGGGTCTTTTCTCTGGGCTTTCTATCCTGTACCATTGATCTATATTTCTGTTTTTATGCCAGTACCGTACTGTCTTGATTACTGTAGCTTTGTAGTATAGTTTGAAGTTGGGGAGCCTGATTCCTCCAGCTCCATTTTTCTTTCTCAAGATTGCTTTGGCTATTTGGGGTCTTCCGTGTTTCCACACAAATTGTAAAATTTTTTGTTCTAATTCTGTGATGAATGCCATTGGCAGTTTGATAAGGATTGTATTGAATCTGTAGATTGCTTTGGGTTGTATAGTTATTTTCACAGTATTGATTCTTCCAACCCAAGAACATGGTATATTTCTCCATCTGTTTATATCATCTTTGATTTCTTTCATCAGTGCTTTATAGTTTTCTGAGTACAAGTCTTTTGCCTCCTTGGCAGGTTTATTCCTAAGTATTTTATTCTTTTTGTTGCGATGGTAAATGGAATTGGTTCCTTAATTTCTTTTTCTGATTTTTCATTGTTAGTGATTAGGAGTGCTAGAGATTTCTGTGCATTAACTTTGTATCCTGCAACCTTACCAAATTCATTGATTAGTTCTAGTAGTTTTCTGGTGGCATCTTTAGGATTTTCTATGTATAGTATCATGTCATCTGCAAACAGTGACAGTTTTACTTCTTCTTTTCCAATTTGTATTCCTTTTATTTCTTTTTCTTCTTTGATTGCCGTGTCTGGGAGTTCCAAAAGTTTGTTGAATAAGAGTGGTGAGAGAGGACATCCTTGTCTTGTTCCTGATCTTAGTGGAAATGCTTTCAGTTTTTCACCATTGAGTATGATGCTTGCTATGTATTTGTCATATATGGCCTTTATTATGTTGAGGTAGGTTCCCTCTCTGCCCGTTTTCTGGAGAGTTTTTTATCATAAATGGGTGTTGAGTTTTGTCAAAAGCTTTTTCTGCATCTATTGAGACCACCATATGTTTTTTATTCCTTAATTTCTTAAAATGATGTATCACATTGATTGGTTTGCATATATTGAAGAATCCTTGCATTCCTGGGATAAATCCCACTTGATCATGGTGTATGATCCTTTTAATGTGCTGTTGGATTCTCTTTGCTAGTATTTTGTTGAGGATTTTTGTGTCTATGTTCATCAGTGATATTGATCTATAATTTTGTTTTTCTGTGATACCTTTTTCTGGCTTTGGCGCCAGGGTGATGGTGGCTTCATAGAACGTATTTGGAGTTTCCTCCCTCTGCACTTTTTTGGAAGAGTTTGAAAAGGACTGGTGTTAGCTTTCTCTAAATGTTTGATGGAATTCACCTTTGAAGCCCTGTGGTCCTGGACTGTTGTTTGTTGGAAGATTTTTAATTACAGTTTCAATTTCATTACTTGTGATAGTTCTGTTTATATTTTCTAATTCTTTCTGGGTCAATGTTGAAAATTGTACCTTTCCAAGAATTATTCCATTTTTTTTGTGGTTATCCATTTTATTGGCATATAGTTGTTTGTAGTAGTCTCTTATAATCCTTTGTATTTCTGCACTGTCAGTTGTGATTTCTCCCTTTTTATTTCTAATTTTATTGATTTGCATCCTTTCCCTTTTTTTCTTAATGAGTCAGATTAAGGGTTTATCAATTTTGTTTATCTTCTCAAAGAACCAGCTTTTAGTTTTATTGATCTTTGGTATTGTTTTCTTCATTTCTATTTCATGTATTTCTGCTCTGATCTTTATGATTTCTTTCCTTCTACTGACTTTGGGTTTTCTTTGTGCTTCTTTCTCTAGTTGCTTTATGTGTAGGATTAGATTGTTTACTTGAGATTTTTCTCATTTCTTGAGGTAGGATTGTATTGCTATAAGCTTCCCTCTTACAATGGCTTTTGCTGCATCCCATCGGTTTTGGGTTGTCGTGTTTTCACTGTCATTTGTTTCTATGTATTTTTAAAATTTCTTCTTTGATTTCCTCAGTGATCTCTTGGTTATTTAGTAGTGCACTGTTTAACCTCCATGTATTTGTGTTTTTTACAGTGTTTTTTCGTAATTGATTTCTAATCTCACAGTGTCATGGTCAGAAAAGATGCTTGATACAATTTCAGTTTTCTTAAATGTTCTGAGGCTTGATTTGTGACCCAAGATGTGGTCTATCCTGGAGAATGTTCCATGTATACTCGAGAAGAAAGTGTATTCTGGCACTTTTGGGTGGAATGTACTATAAATATCAATTAAATATATCTGGTCTATAGTGTCATTTAAAGCTTGTGTTTCCTTATTTATTTTGTGTTTGGATGATCTGTCCATTGGTGTAAGAGGGGTGTTAAAGTCCCCTACTATTATTCTGTTACTGTCTATTTCCCCTTTCATGGTTGTTAGCATTTACCTTATGTATTGAGGTGCTCCTATGTTGGGTGCATAAACATTTATAATTGTTGTATCTTTTTCTTGGATTGATCCTTTGATCATTATGTAGTGTCCCTCATCTCTTGATACAGTCTTTATTTTAAAGTCTATTTTATCTGATATGAGTATTGCTACTCCAGCTTTCTTTTGATTCCCATTTGCATGGAATATCTTTTTCCATCCCTTCACTTTCAGTCTGTATGTGTCCCTAGGTCTGAAGTGGGTCTCTTGTAGACAGCATATATATGGGTCTTGTTTTTGTATCTGTTCAGCCAGTCTGTGTCTTTTGGTTGGGGCATTTCATCTGTTTACATTCAAGGTTATTATTGATATGTATGTTCCTATTGCCATTTGCTTAATTGTTTTGGGTTTGTTTTTGTGGGTCTTTTTCTTCTCTTGTGTTTCCTGCCTAGAGAAGTTTCTTTAGCATTTGTTGTAAAGCTGGTTTGGTGGTGCTGAATTCTCTTAGCTTTGCTTGTCTGAAAAGCTTTTGACTTGTCCATTGAATCTGAATGAGATCCTTGCTGGTTAGAGTAATCTTGGTTGTAGGTTTTTCTCTTTCATTACTTTAAGTGTATCCTTCCACTCCCTTCTGGCCTGAAGAATTTCTGCTGAAAAATCAGCTGATAACCTTATGGGGATTCCTTTGTATGTTACTTTTTGTTTTTCCCTTGCTGCTTTTAATATGTGTTCTTTGAATTTAATTTTTGTTAGTTTGATGAATATGTGTCTTGGTGTGTTTCTCCTAGGGTTTATCCTGTATGGGACTCTCTGCCCTTCCTGGACTTGGGTGACTATTTCCTTTCCCATATTAGGGAAGTTTTCCTCTATAATCTTTTCACATGTTTTCTCAGACCCTTTCTTTTTCTCTTCTTCCTGGACCCCTATAATTCGAATATTGGTGTGTTTAGTGTTGTCCCAGAGGTCTCTGAGATTGTCTTCAATTCTTTTCATCTTTTTTTCTTTATCCTGCTCCTCAGCAGTTATTTCCACCATTTTGTCTTCCAGGTCCCTTATTCGTTCTTCTGCCTCAGTTATTCTGTTACTGATTCCTTATAGTTTATTTTTCACTTCAGTTATTGTGTTGTTCATCTCTGTTTGTTTGTTGTTTAGTTTTTCTAGATCTTTGTTAAATATTTCTTGTATTTTCTCAATCCATGCCTCTATTCTATTTCCGAGATTCTGGATCATCTTTACTATCATTACTCTGAATTCTTTTCGGGTAGATTGCCTATTTCCTCTTCATTTATTTGTTCTTACAGGTTTTTATCTTGCTCATTCATCTGTGTCATACTTTTTTGCCATCTAATTTTTCTTTTTTTTTAATGAGTGGGATTGTGTTCTTGTGTTACTGGTTGTTTGGCCTGAGGCTTCCAGCACTGGAGTTTGGAGGCTGTTGGGTAGAGCTGGGTTTGGTGCCAAGATGAGGACCTCTGGGAGACCTCACTCCAATGAATATTCCCTGTGGTGTGAGGTTCTCTGTTAGTCCAGTGGTTTGGACTTGGACCTCCCACTGCAGTAGCTTTGGCCCGACCCCTGGCTCATGAAGCAAGATCCTGCAAGCCGTGCAGTGTAGCCAGAAAAAAAAAAAAAAAAAAAAGGAGAAAAAAAGAGTAGAACAATAACAAAGAGTAAAAAATAAAATTAGACTAAGACTAGGAAACTAAAAGATATGTTAGAATAGAAAAGTAAAAATATAGATGAAACAACAACTGAAAGTTAAACAGAACCACATTAGTAAAAAAGAGAAGGAAAGAAAAAGAAGAGGCAGAAAAGGCCTTGGCTGTGGGGAACTAGGCTTAGGCAGGGGTGGGGTTTAGGTGGTGGGCTGGGCCTATGCTTAGGACCTACAGGGCTGGAAAAGGCCCTGGGGTGTGTGGGGGTGGGGCTTAGGCTCAGTGTAACAGAAGGGGCCCAGGCATGTCTCTGGTCTTAGAGGGTGTCCTGGAGGGGGCTTTGGAGGGCAGAGGACCTGGCCTGGCAGCCCAGCAGGCTTCCTGGGCCCAACTGGGTGGGGCAAATGCCCTCCACGCCTCTCCTGCTCTCTGGTCCTGGAGGGCCCCTCCTGCCTGCCTCTCCTGTTCTTCCCCTCTCCTGTTGTGTGCCCAGGACCAACGCAGCCCAGAGGGGCCTCTAAGGGTGTAGGACCCAGCCCGAGGGCCAGGCAGGCTTCCCGCAGCCAATTGGGCAGGGGAAATATTAGGTGTGCTCCCCCCTGATCTGAGCCCCTGAGGGTCCCTCCAGATGTGGGAACCGCTCCCCCCTCCCAGCCACCCCTCAGGGGTGCTTCATCTGTCCAGCCTCCACTTCTCCTCCCTCCTCACGCCCCCCCACATCCTACCTGGTTGCTTGGGGGTTCCTCTCATCTCCTTGGGCGTCAAGGTCCCCCACCAGTGTCTGGCAGGCAACCTAGTTGTGGGGAGACGTGAACTCCATGTCTTCCCGTGCTGCCATCTTGACTCTGCTCCTTCCATGCCTTCTTAACATGGTGTCCAGAATTATTTTTGAAGATGCAATATTTGGGCTGAATTTCATAATCAGTATTCAGAATGCCTATGGAAAATGGTTTTAGTAGGTATAGCCAACTTTTGATTATTCGTGCTAATGAGGGACAGCAAGTCTAACTGACATGTGTAGAGTCTTCACTCTTCAATTTGTCTCCAAATTTATTTGCCATTTTAAAGAGCATTGGAAAAGAGTTGCTGAAAAATACTAGTTTGAGTTTCATCTTCAGGCTGGACAGGAAAAAAACCTGCCATTAGCATCTTTATATAGCTTCATTTTTACCCACTGCCCTACTTTGCCAAATAAAAGAATAGAATTCATTATTAAACCATAGAAATGAACATCATTTTATCCAGGTTTTTCCTCATCCCTTTAGAGGCACATTCCACTCATACACATACCACCCTTGTCTAACTTTACATTTACGCATACATTTACATTTATGCATACATTTACATTTACGTTTCATGTAAGTGCCCTAGCTTTTGTGCCTTCATCCCTTTACTCATGTTCTTTTTGTCTTTTTTTTGTTTGTTTTTTGACTTCTGTTGCCCTCAAATACACTCTTGGCTAAATTGTACCCATCTTGTAAAGCCCAGTCTCCCAGTTTTTGGTTAGTACAGTCTGCAAATGTAGATATTGAGTAGGCTGTTGAATGTATCAGGTGAGAGCTGGACAAACTATATACAAAGTCCCTCAGAGTATTGACCTGTAGTGGGCATTCTATAATTGTTAATGCCTTCCTTCTCACTTACTTTTACTGATGTCTCCAGCCAGAAGTTATCTCTTGGCCCTTGGAATTCTCTATTATGGCACACATCATTTTTTGAGTTATTTGTATGTCTTTCTTACTTCTTCTACAAGCCTAAACATTTCTTGAGGGCAGTTTCTTGGAACTCAATTTTATTTTTCTTTATATATCCCATTGAGTCCCTTGCAGGATATGGTACACAAGTATCATCTTAAGCATTTTGATGGAATGAATAAATTTGTGAATATATCCACTTGGTTTTGGGAAAATTTATAGCAGAATGTAATGCTGGGGTATTAGTAAAATAGATTGGTGAGAGTGAGGAACCTATGGTAAACTCTGGAGTGTTGTGTAGGTATAGGCATAGGATGTAGGATGTGTGAGATAAAGGAGGCTGTAAATACTTTGGATCCTTTCTTGGGAAGGAGTTACATGAGTACCAAGTTGAGAGCATATTTGGGATCTGATGAGCAGTATCATCTAAGAGGAGATGGTTAGCAAGTATGGGAGGACAGGGGAATAACAGCTCAGGAGATATATGGCTGGCATATCTTAGGATATATTAGCAAGAGATAATGGTTTATTTTTAGTGAGTAGGATAGATATGGGAAGACATTGGTTTTGCCACTGCATATGAGAGATGCCAGAACAGGTCCAGCTAGGCAACTCTCCAGGGACTTTGGCTGTCTTCATTTGTGACTCATGCAGATGTGTAGCTTTGGGGTCTGAGGTGGTGCAGTGCCTCTACAGATGGATGATGCAGGTGAAGTAGTCTCCTCATAGGAAGCAGTTGAAGGTATAGGTGGACTGGCTGGCTGGCTGACCTCTGGGGGATCTATCTGTGTGTAGCAAGTCCTAGCCTTCACAGGGGGATTTAGGAAGACTTAGAAAATTACTTGGGATGATGCTGTATCATTTAGAATTCTTGCTTCTGCAAGTGGGTGAATACCCAGCTCAAAGTTGCTGAAACCAAAATGGTCCTTGGTAGCTCATTTAAATGAAAAATCCTATGAAGTTATTGTCAAACAAACTTGATCCAGCTGTTCAAATGATGTCACTGAGGACCTGGCTTCTTTGCAGTTCTCTCTGCTCTGCTTTTCCCAAGTCATCATCATCCACACAGTATCCCTCTGGCACCTTCAACTTGAAGCATCCCAATATCATATCCTTGTTACAGTTTTATCTGTTAGAAGAAAGCCCGTCTTTCTTGGCCATCAAATGGAAGCTCTGGACTTCAGTCCAGTTGGACCACCTTAAGTCATGTGTCCATCCCTGACCATGTATTTATTGTGATCTAAGGTTATATTGGTGAGCATGGGCCTGAGCCCCATGCTCCATCCTCAGAGTCAGGGATAGAGTGAGTTTACTCTTAAAACATGTGGGCTTTGTGGGGTGGGAGTAGAAACTTGAAATGAAAATTAGGCTGCTTTTACTAAGTGATTTGTAGAGTGGGATGTGGATTCAGGTCCACCAAAACAGGAGATTTCTACTACAGGTGTTGTCAGGGCTTTAGAAGGGACTACTTACAGAGTTGTGGGCAGGATTACGAATATAAAACAATGGCAAGAGTGGCTCCTAGAGACCAGTATCAGCAGGAAGGTGTTACACCCCTAGGACTGAGGAATCAAGGGGAGAAAATAGTGTTACCAGAGCCAAGTAAGAACTTGAGTTCTGGAGGAAGAGCAAGAGCCATAGCTGTGGAAGGATGCAGCCATGGATGACACTTTTCTTCTCTTACTTCTCTAATCTCCTGCTGGTAGCCCTCATTCATTGGCTCACTGGAAACCAAACAGCTAAGGAATCTGTACAATGCAGTCCAGAAGGATCAGCCTCCTGGGACACATAGTAGGGCAGAATATGGATTTCAGTAGGGGTTAAACGGAGAATAACCAGCACAGAAAACAAATCAGAACCTCAGTCTAGTAACAGGGAAATATATTGAGAAGGAAGATAAATTAGGGGTAGAAAGTTAGGGGCTGGAAAGTCATTATCAGAAGAAGGTCCGAGTGAAAAGAGACCGATGTCTCACAGAACATAATGAGGGAGTTCAGTGATTATGAATGGGAGACTGAGCCCCAGGCCAGTCTACCGTAGAGACTGACTTGATTCCAAGCCCTGCTTTTGTTGGGGAATTGGCACCTACTTACCCTTTCTGCTCCACATCATGATTTGCCTGGGAACTAGGATGTGGCCACTCCTGAAGACCTGGAAGTTAGCTCTGCTGGTGGGTAAGTGGCTCACAGCGGGGACAGAACAAATGACACATTGTTGCTTATGAAGGTAGAAGCCATTACTGTAACATGTAGCTGCCCTGATTCCAGTTGCTTTTGGTTATATTCCTCTCCTGCCCAGATTGGGGTTGCTTCCTGCTCAAGCCTGACTTGAAAACTCTCAGGGGAGTTCAGCTCAAACAGCGAAGTGAATGAGTAAGGGTGACCTTACCAGTTTTCATCCAGAGGCCATGCTATGGGCTGGGTGGTAATTGCTATCTAGCAATGGCTGTCACCAACTGCTGTGACGAATACCTAAAAGACACTGTGGCAAGGGGTTAAAAACGACCTAGATTATGGCAGGAAGCTGAAATTGTAGCTGGCAATGTGGTGGCAAACAGAAGTGGTACAGAACCAACTCCACTGGGGGACAGGGCAAGTAACAGCTGTCCTTAAGTCAGCTGGGTCTGAGACAGCCAGTGCCTGATGCAAAGTTGGAAACCAGAGGAGGGCTTGACTGAGCAATGAAACTCTTGGCTTAGCCTAAAATGATTTGAAAGTAGAGCAAGGGTGAGACTGTTTAGCAGTGGAAGAGAAAGCTTGGTTTGATGCCTAGAGAGAATTACATGATGTTAGAAAATAAAGGTAATTATTTATTACATAATTGAACAGTGTAAACATATCAGCAAGCTTGAGACAGTCTTTATCTGGGGTTATTAGATCTGCAGTTCAGGTGAGAGAATATCATCAAGTCCAACTGCTTATCAACCCTTGTGTAATGAGAGCATGAAAGTGAATGAAAATATATCCAGTCTGCAATGAGAGAGAAATGTAATAGACACAGAAGATCTTTTTTTTCCCCTAGTTTGTGGGATTGAGCCTAAATTTAACTTGAATTCTTTCAAAAAGGAACTTATTACTCAGCCTTTTTAGAATGAGAGGATTTGCCTATTAATGGGAAATATGTATTTTATTGTTATAAATGAGCTTTATTTCTGACTATTTCGGAAGTATAAAGAGGAGAAACCAATGGGAAAAGGAATATAAAAAGAAAAATGCTGTCAAGAATTGTTAAAGATAGAGGGATAGGACAGCAGACCCCACGGCCATCTGCCCAGGAGTCACATCTTGTTGCCTTGCTTTCCCTTGCGTTTGTGTTGGCCATTCTTTTCCTATGTTATTTGGAATGCCACTCTTCCCAGCTCCCCTGGCCATCTCTTCCTTGTCTTTCCAGATTCTTGACACAGTTTGGCTCTAAGTACTGTTACCAAATTAGGTTGTATGGACCCCCACTTGGGCCCTAGCTGGGCCGAGCCCCCTGTCTTGGCGGGAAAGGTTTATCCCATTCAGGTTCACGCAGCCAAAAGCAAAACCCAAGCTTAGATCGAAGCAGCACAAGCTTTTATTCAATGGCCAGAGAATGGAGAAGCGGGAACTTAGTTCACAAATCAACTTCTCACCCTAATGGTGAGAGAGATTTGGTTTTAAGGGGTGAGGACAATAGGAGGAGTGAGGATAATGAAGGGCAGGCCTATGCATTACTTTTCTGGGGAGAGGTGGGGTTTTTCCTGGAAATGGGGAGCCACCCCTTTTCTGTCCTTTTGGTCTGGAGCTTTTGGTCAGGGCCGCAGGTCGGTGTGTCATAGCACCCTGATATAGTAAAATTTGCATAGAGTGAGACTTAGGGTCTGTTGGAGGTCAGATTTGTCACCATCTTGGTTCCAGCTGGTTCTATTGGGTTTTCCTTTTTTCCTTTGTATAGCTTCCTTTCTTTGTGTCTGGACCCTATGGCAAACATATAGATTAGTTCCTGGTCAAGGGAGGGGCAGAGGTATGGTTCTGGGACAACAGCCTTGGTAACAAACCCTTCTAACCCTCTCCTTCCTCCAAGTGCCACCTCGGATAGATTTGTAGTACGCAGATCTATGTTGTGATGCACTTATCACACCATATTGACAAGACTTTCTGATGTGTCTTCTCTGTTATGCTGTCGGCCCTTTGACGGGCTGAGCCAATGAAATAATAGGTATTTATACAACCAGAACAAATAGCTTCAGTCAAAGGGAGAACACAGAGGAAGTATCCTGATGCATATTTCGGCATAACTAAGGCATAAGGAAGTCAGGGATACACCTGGGCTTTGGGAAGAACTGCAAGTAGAGGCTTAAGTGCTGTTGGGACTCTTGCCATCTTTTATTTGGACTTCATCTGTTTAGTTTTCCTACTTCTCTTTCTCTGCAGAATGGCTCCCTACATTCAGAAAATATGGTTTCTGACAGCTCTTAAGTTTTACATAATAAAGCTTGGCCACCAGAGAAAGATTCTGACTTGACTTACCTACTCCCAAAGTCCATTGTCCCTAGGAAATGACCCCGTTTGGGCCAGTTGTGCCCTTCCCCTACTCAGCTGTCAGCTGTTCCCATTGTAATCAGGTGTGTGGGTGGAGGGGGGGGAGGGGGGAGGGAGGTAGTTCCTGTAACCAGACAAAATAGTACATTCTGTACACTTATATTAGCCTACCACGGAGTAATCACATTGTAAGGGCTCTGCTTGCCTGTACATATAGTTACTGCTAGGCCATACATACTTATGGAGGAGAATGATAATGAAGACAAGTGTTCCAAATAGTTAAATAAACTTTATTTTGACTTTTGAAATGCATAATATTATTCTTATTGGAGAATTACCATCTTCATTATGTTTTCTGTTGGCTAGCATTAAGATGCAGTCTTTGCATTCATAAGCATAAATCGACAGGAGCATGAAAGTGAGAAAGGTAGCCTGGGTAACAAAAATAGTTGACTGGGGAGCAGAAATATGCTGTGGTTTATTAATAAAGCAAAGATGTTGCTGAGTAACTGAAAATATTTTTAGTCTTCCAAAAGGTATTACTAAGACCCTGCAAGTGAATTTTTAAATGCGACTTTCAGTTGAAATTTTCTTACCAGCTTGCTTTATGGCTCTCAGGGGATGACTGACATTAAAATAAAAGAAACTGGCATGTTTACCACTCACATCAGATGAGTGGATGAGTATAAAGCTAGACAGCCTTTTTTTTTTTGGCGGTACGCGGGCCTCTCACTCTTGTGGCCTCTCCCGTTGTGGAGCACGGGCTCCGGATGTGCAGGCTCAGCGGCCATGGCTCACGGGCCCAGCTGCTCCGCGGCATGTGGGATCTTCCCAGACTGGGGCACGAACCCGTGTCCCCTGCATCGGCAGGCGGACTCTCAACCACTGCGCTACCAGGGAAGCCCCTAGACAGCCTTTTAAAACCGTTGTGTGTACAGCATTAAAATTTGTGTGCATGTGTATAGCTTATATTCACTGAAGAATGATTCTAGATGTTAGTCAAATAGGCATGATTTTAGAAGTGACATATTTACATTACAAAAAAGGACGGTAGGAAACATGAATATAATTCTTTTTCCCTTTTATACTTTATAGGATGGGGAATGGTGAGTGGTGATTTCTGGCCATAGATCCAATATTCTGCCTACTTTATACCAGCTTTATAAGGGCCTGGATCTGGATGTGTGTGGGCGAGGGGAAGGAGCAGCGTGCTCTGTGGTTCAGTTATTAAAGAGGAGACGTCTCCTCTGGTAATTTGGTATCTGATAAACTTATTAACTCGCTTCTCCTTTTATATATATATATCCTGCTGGAGCAACCAACGATACGGGGAATGATACAGGAATGATACGGGGTAGATTACATGACCAAACGGCTTCTGATTTGAATCTGTGAGCATCTGAAGCCAGATATTAAGTTGATGGACCAATCATATGAATTAGAAACCAATCCATTATTTCTGTTTCAGCCACTGGATTTCTTATAATTCAGTTCGAAACTTGATCTTATCGCTTTCAGAATCTAAAACTCTGGTTATCCATCAAATGGACACAAAATGTTAAAAGAAAAGGTCCTTTTTCCTACTCTATGTTAATTAATCCAGCCCATCTATCTTTGTCCATATGTATTATATAATTCCCTGATGGAGTGTATATTATTTCTGTTTCTGGTTTGGCAAGAGATAACAATCAATCAATTCTCTCTCTTTCTCTGCCTCCTCCTCCTTCTCTCTCTCTATCTTTCCTTAAAACATGCTTATATTTAAGAATATCATGAAGCAAAAGTACACTTTATATTACCTTTGTAAAATGGCCTGAATGAGGATTTTTCTGTGGTGACAGGAACTGCTGACCTCAAAGACAATTGCTTTTATTTATATATCCTGAAGCTAAAAGAGGTTTCTTTTATATCATCTTACTAATGGAATTTTAGTTTCTTTTCTTTATCTCTCTCTCTCCCTCTCTCCCTCTTTCCCTCCCCCCCTTCCTTCCTCCCTCACTCCCTCTCTTACTCTCTCTCTAGTAAAAAAGCACAGCAATGTTTGACCGTTGGTTATTACTGAAACTTATCTTCAGGGAGAAAGTAACACTGAAAATTAGGTAACATAAATAGAAAACAAACAGCTTTTTGCTTCCATAAAATAGATGGTTCTCTTCAGGAACTATTGATTCCAGTCTGTTAATATTGCAACTGTAACTAAAATAGACATTATCTTTGCTTTATGTGGGTGAGTGACGAGGGTTCTGCACTTAGAGCTTTTGTTAGAAAACTTGGAGGGCAGCCAGCCGAGAGCACTGTAATAGACTTTTAAGAAGTTGGAATCTGTAAAAAGTGTTTCAGGAAGAAAAGCTTTCAGTTTAGACAGCTGCATAGTTAACAGTTGTTAGCTTCAGAGAACTAATAATTAGCTCTAGTCAATTAAACCAACTTCTAGCTTTAAACCAGAGTAGATGGCCTGCGTAGCTAAAATGCACAGTAGACTTAATTTATGCTACCCAATTCCGTAGTAAAATCTTTCTGGTTGTTTTTTGTTTTCAATGTTGACCTTTTGGTATAGTTCCTTTTGCAGGTTGGCTGATAGGCACCTGTTAGTGTCTTACTTTTTCACCTAGGATTCTCTCATAAGCCTTTTCCATATTCTTTATTTTGAATGACTGCATATATTTTGTAGTAATAACTGTATATGAGACTTGAATTTTTTTACATATATTAATTTGTTTAATCCTTACAACAACTGTATGAGATGGGTAGTATTATCTTCATTTTACAATGAAAAACAAAAACTGAGATACTGCAGGTAAGTGGACTGTTGAAGGTCCCAAGGCCAGTACATGGCAGAGCACTGAATTTTCCATGGCTTTCATTCCTATCCACCCATTCGTAGATATTATGTAGTTTCTTATATAGTTTATTATTATATCACAAGAGCAAACATGATTAAGAAAGTGTTTCCCCACATATTAAAGGGTATTTTTCCTTAATATAGTTTCCCAAATAGAATTACTGGATCAAAGTTTAAAAATTTTGAAGGCTATTGATACATATTGCCTTAATAGCTTTCCTGATGGTTGATTATATTTCTGTAATAATTTATGCATGTGTAGTTCAGTAAATCATTGCCATCTCTGGATATTATATTTTAAAATCTTTGCTAATTTGACAGCCAAACATAGATTTTTCCCCTTTATTTTAGTTTGCTTATTTCTCTGTATTTGAATGTCCTTTTTTGTGAATTAATTTTTCATGACCTTTTGCCTGTTTTTCTCTTAAGGTTTTAGACTTATTCTTACCTCTTTGTAAATGTACTTTAACCAAGATAGTAACCTTTGTTATACTTGCTGAAAATATATTTTCCAGCCATTTGCCTTTTATTTTTGAGCATTCCTTTTTACCTATGAAGGGTGTTTTCGTGTTTTGTGTGTGTGTGTGTGCACGTGCGTGCGCACATGTATTTTGTTGACATGTGTTTTTGTTTTTAAACACAAATTTTCCTCCTTTGTGATTGGTTCTGTTTAGAAAGGCCTTGTATTTCTAAGATAAATGTGAAATTATCTTTTTTCCTATGGATTTTTTCCTTTTATGTTTAATTTTTAATCAATCTGGAATTTAATTTTGTTATAGTGTTAGATATGTATCAGAATTACAAGGTGGTAGAAAAATAAATTTGAGTTTCATACTTTTGTTTCAAAGAATTGATTGAAATTTTGAAGAAAAGCCTTGCATAATCCATAAACTATGCAACCAACTTTTTATATTCTATTTTAAAGATTCTTGTCTCTTTGCAAAGCAGAAATTGAGAATTGAATTATTGTGCTTTTTATCAGTAAATTGTGGATAAGCTTACAACTGCATATTTTGGTGTTTTAAATATTATATTTGTAATATTTTTATCTTTTGCTTTTATAAACAAATCTAACAGAGAAGAACTAGCTATCTAACCTTCCTTGTTCTTTGAGGTTCTATGTGCCTCACTGAGGATAGTATCTTATCTCTAGATTTCTGGTTTTCATACTGTGACTTAAAGCTGAGAACTTCTGTAAGGTCTCCTGATAGGTATAAAGGTTACTGTGATGGAAAGTATTCCTAGATGTCAGGCATATAATTTTTCTAACTGTTGTATTTTATATTTTGTAGCATGATAAACAATAGTATTGAGCAATCAGGTGGAAATAGAGTCACTAATGACCATGTCATTAGAAAATCAATATGGTTTGGCAATAAATATCAAGATCTAAAAGTAAGATTGTTACATATAACAATATACATACATATATATTGTTAATAATTTGTGATTTAATAATTAAAGAAAAGCTTGATCTTAGAAAAATGCTTATCAAAATATTTGACTGTAATACTGAGACTCCCAAATAATTTGTAATTACAATCTCCAAAATGATATAAATAAGAATAATTTATCTCCTGCAAGGGTTTTTCTGCTCATCATATTACTACTAATTATTTGGTAATGCTTATTTGTCTTTTAGCTGAATATTTAAAATCAGTGACAAATTAATATAAATACAGTGATTTGGCAGTGTTGAATAAATTGTTTCCTTTTCTCCATCCAACGGAATTGTATTTAAAATAATTGATAATCCAAATTCAGTGCCTAATTTCTGAGGATTGTTTAGTTTATTACCTAGATTGATTTGTTTTGAAACTGATTGTTTAAGCTATGACCCACACCCAATTTTGTACAGTGTCCTTGAAATACAGGAATTTAGAAATTTTATTAGATTGGAAGAAAGACTTTTATCTTATGGCTTATTTTCCTTCTACTTTGGGTAATTTTCTTCTATGAGAATTTTTCATTAAAAAATAATTGCAGTCTTTGGTACATTGAAGACAACATAATTACTTAATGAATTTCCTTAATTATATCTCTTTTATAACTTACTTTTGATTATATTTTTCATTGTTCAAAAGAAGCATACTAGTTAGAAGGGAGGTAGAACCTACAAATTTCAGGGTCAAAGGATGGTGGAAAAGATATAAACAAGGATGAAAGGAAAGATGCATAGAAGTGTTATAATAATGTAAGTATTATACAGTCTACCTAGTTACAGAAAGGAATGGATTCTTTGTTCCTGAGGAGATCGTGGATCAGACTCAGGTCTAAAGGAGATAGAAGTTCTCAAGTACCTGGACATTTGTTAGAACTCTTTTTAATTAAATAAAGGTATTATATCTAGTAAATTTTTATTTTTCTTAGAGAACTGTAGACTCACATAAGATATGGAATAACAATAGGACCTAGTATTCTACATAATTCCAAATTAGAAGGAAGAATTTCTTCAAGAAGTAGAAATTATAGAGAATGTTAGAGAAAGGAAATGGTGTTACTAGTTAGATATATACTCTAGACTTAAAAAAAAAGTAGACTTCAAAAAACTCAGGCAAAAGGTAGATATGATCAAATATCTGGAACAGGAATTCAGACTGGAAAAGGAAGTAACAGGAATCTAGATCGTGGCATTATTTCCTTTTCTCGTGCCCATAGGAGGCATTGTTAAGTGATGTTAGTACTTTTGTCTGCTTTGCCTGGAAGAGATGCCTCTGGAATCCTTCTTAAGATGATACTCTAGGTAGTTACTACCATTTGATTTGTTTTGTAAGAAATGGAGCCTATTTGACATCCCACTCTAGGAGAAAAATAGATCAAAATATCAATAGCATAGATTCAAGAGTGCTATAAATCTGTCTCTGAGCTATAAATCCATTAATCAAAACCCTTGGATCCAACAGTTAAATAGATAGGAAGTCTTCTAATTCTTATATTATTCAATCCACATTTTTCTGTTTTGTTCATTAGGATAACTTGAGAGATGTTATGTAATGTCCTGCTAAAATCTAGATCATAGTGTCTGTAGAAGTAATTAAGTCTATTAGCTTAGTAAACCACACTAAAAGGTAATCTGGTTGATCTAGAATACTGGTTCTCCACCAGGAGCAATTTTGTTTCCACAGGGTACATTTGGCAATGTCTTGTGGCATGGTAGGAAGGGTTTAGAGAACTGGTTCTTGACTGAAAGCTTGTTAGAAATGCAAATTACTGTGCTTCACTTCCTGAGGAATCAGGAAATCTAGGGCTGATGCTCAGCAATTTGTCTTTTTTTGAAAATTTAATTAATTAATTTATTTTTGGCTGCGTTGGATCTTTGTTGCTGTGTGTGGGCTTTCTCTACTCGCTGCAAGTGGGGGCTACTCTTCAGTACGGTGCATGACTTCTCGTTGCGGTGGCTTCTCTTGTTGCGGAGCACGGGCTCTAGGCGCGAGGGCTTCAGTAGTTGTGGCACGTGGGCTCAGTAGTTGTGACTCACAGGCTCTAGAGTGCAGGCTCAGTAGTTGGGGCGCATGGGCTTAGTAGCTCTGTAGCATGTGGCATCTTCCTGGACCAGGGATTGAACCCATGTCCCCTGTATTGGTAGGCGGATTCTTTTTTTTTTTTTTAATTTTTTATTATTTATTTATTTTATGGCTGCGTTGGGTTTTCGTTGCTGCACGCGGCCTCTCTCTAGTTGCGGCAAGCGGGGGCTTCTCCCCGCTGTGGTGCGCGGGCCTCTCATTGCGGTGGCCTCTCCTGTTACAGAGCACAGGCTCTAGGCTCATGGGCTTCAGTAGTTGCAACATGCAGGCTCAGTAGTTGTGGCTCAAAGGCTTCAGAGCGCAGACTCAGTAGCTGTGGCGCACGGGCTCAGCTGCTCCGCAACATGTGGGATCTTCCTGGACCAGGGCTTGAACCCATATCCCCTGCACTGGCAGGCGGACTCCCAACCACTGCGCCACCAGGGAAGCCCGGTAGGCGGATTCTTAACCACTGCACCACCAGGGAAGTCTCAGCAATTTGTCTTTTAACCAGATCTTTGGGTAATTCTGATATTCCTTAAAGTTTGAAGACCAATTGTGAGCCTATTTTGGCATATAAGAACTTTCAAGAAATGTTTATTTAGCGTCAAGCTAGGACCAGGTACCTCTCTAAATGCTCACAAAACATCCTTTTCACAGTTTGTTTTTGCCATCTTACCTAAATAGATGTTGTTTCTCCTTGTAGTTCTCAAATTAGTAAACCACCCTAGACAACAAATTCTTCTGTTGTCTAGCATGTTGTTTAACACGTTTGTTGAGTTATATTCGGCTGAATTGGCAGATGAGCTTTGTCTTCTCATCATCTAATTGTAGGCATTCTTACAAGTATTTTTTATTTTTATTTTCTATTTTTTGGGCGCACTGCACGGCATGTGGGATCTTAGTTCCCTGACCAGGGATCAAACCTGCGCCCACTGCATTGGGAGCACAGAGTCTTAACCACTGGACCACCAGGGAAGTCCCTCTTTTTTAAATTTAATGAATGACTTGATTGAAGATGTAATTGTCATATTTATCCTTTTTTTTTTGGCCACACAATGATGGTAGGGATTGGATGTTAGAGACAGACAATTCCTGATTCTTAATAGGCTAACAGTAACATGGTCATAGTTGTAAGTTCCTAAATTCCCATTATATCAACTTTACCAAGCAATTTTTACTTGCAAATCAGAATTAGGAACATTCTTATTATTGGCAGGAAGAGATTTTCAATACTTGTTGAATTAAATTAAATACATCTGAGAAACTTTGGAACAATGGTGGTGGCAGTAGAGAGAGGAAAATATAAGAGAAAGATGGGCAATATGATGAATTATTTTGTATTTAGTGAACATCAGGTGTTGATACACCTAGGGTAGAAATATTCATCAGTTGGAATGGGGGAGAAAGAAAAGAATCGAAAGCACAGATAAAAAGGTCACTTCTTTAACTGGCAAGAGGGAAGAAGAAAGGGAAAGTGACATACAAATGCAAGGATATTTTGTCGTGGAAGTAGGCACTGTCTCCATCCCAACCAGAGAGAAGAGGAAAAGAGCATGGGAAGTTTTGGCCAGAATGGAATATATCACTTCTGTCCATGTTCAATTGGCTAGAATTCAGTTTCACAGCCACCTAACTTCAAAGGAGGCTGGGAAATATAGTCTGTTTTGTGCACAGGAAAAATAGAATATATATTTGGATGATTAGCTAACAACCTCTGTCTTTTGTGGTTACCCACTGTTACCCAGATTTCGCTCTTCAGCGATTCTGATAATTACAAGTTTACTCTACTTTAAAATGAAAGAAAGTTGGTGACCTTGCCTCTCTTCACAGTTCCTGTACATTTCATGACTTAGAAATAAAGTTCATACTGGGGGAAGAAAAGTAACAGATTTGAATAAGCTAAATTATATACACTTGCATTTTGCCATGTGTATTCAGAATCACTAAACACATTTTTCATATTCAGTCCTTGTTATCAACCTGTAAAATTCTAAGCTAACAAATAATCATCCTTCACAACAATTCCATGAACAGGAAAGATAAGTCAAGCCAGGATCTGCAGACAGGGAGTAAGTACTAAAGTAAGTTGTCCTGGAGGCAGTACCAGGAAGCTAGCAACTGGGGTAGTGTCAGGGGTAGAAACCAGATATAGTGATGAGGGAAGAAACCAGTATAGGCACCCAAGGAGAGAGAAAGTTGGAGGCTGTATTCCTTATTCACAGGGACTTTCAATACACTTATTGCTGGCCAGAAGTCAAGCCCGTGGTGTGGGCAACCTACAGAGAAGAAATCACCTGGCTGGAAGCAGGATTGAAGGGATAGAGCTCTTGTCGCATGTGCTGGGGAGAACTTTCACACTACCTCAGGATTAGCAGATTGTTCTCCTGGTGGCTTTTAGATTTGAAATGACTACATTGCAAAGTTGTAACATCAGTGGAAATATAATAAAATATAAGATTATTCACATTCAGGTTTATTTTGTATTTACTGTGATAAATG
This sequence comes from Phocoena phocoena, assembly GCF_963924675.1. Classification (NCBI taxonomy): domain Eukaryota; kingdom Metazoa; phylum Chordata; class Mammalia; order Artiodactyla; family Phocoenidae; genus Phocoena; species Phocoena phocoena. The sequence goes on along the minus strand of NC_089233.1, from coordinate 47,237,929 downwards.
AAATTTGAATGTGATTAAATTTTCAGGTGTACAAAATGAAATTAAAATCGTAGCCTGTGCCCAATAAGACTAGTAAGAGTGAAAAAGTGGAAAGAAAATAAGCTTTAAACTTTGGTGCTGCTTGTGGTCTATGAAAGATAAAAATGTTTTTAAGATGGCTGGCTGACTGGTGACTCTGTGCAACTATAGGAACACATTAGTGTTCTGAGAACACTGAGTATGGTGCATCTTGTAAGGAAAGGGAAATGCTTGTGGTTACAAGGCTAGGCAAGACTTTATGCAGTGAGGTTTCAGTACTACAAGCATAGTATTTGTCTTTCAGGGTTTGTTGATATTATGGAATAATACTGTACATCCATACCAATTATGCATGGTTTTATAAGCTAAGGAATTACACAGCAGATAAGGTAAACATATATAAATTGTGGAATCCTTTATAGTTCTTGTATTATAGGGAAAATAATGAGGCAGGGTAGAGAGTAGTTAGCCACTGAGGTTCCAGAGTCAGAACTGGGCTCAAATCCTGACTTGCAATTACCAGCATCGTGTCCTTGGAAAAGTTATCTCACCTTTGTAAACCTCTGTTCTCATTTGTAAAATAGAGATAAAAACCATATCCAAAGGCTCTGGAAATCAAAAGTGTATGGTATTTTTTTGTTTGTTTGTTTTGTTTTTAGTAACTCATTTGGTAGCAAAACCTGATGCAGAATGAAGAGAAGTTATTATAGTCTTTCTTCATCCCATTCAGTGTGCATCTTTGTACATTTTGTAGCAGAAATATTAACATACTTGATTAATGTATGCTGTCTCAGACCCCACTCAGGGTGAATGCTGTGTAACCTCCATTTATTATTTCAGATTCACTCTTCACCTTTCTCCACCCAGCTATGTGCTTGGGAGTCTGACTTTCTACAGTTTAGATTTATGGCTCCCTTGTGGTCAGTTTACCCATTGGATTTGGCCAGTGGAAGTCATTGGAAAGAGACTGGAGAGAGGGAGTAGAATTGAGGGTGTGTATTATTAATTTGCCTAGCTCCCTCCATGAGGGGTCAACCATTGTGTGTCTCTAGATTGAAGGTCTGATCACCTGAAAGGTTACCCATTCCCCACAAGCCTTACTCTCCAGCTTTTAGTAACTGTTCCCTTCTCATTCTCTCTTTGGCCTAGGGGTGGTAACAGTCACCCCAGTGCTAGCCCCAGGTCACTGAGCCATCCTTTGTGGTTTCTCTACACCTTGCCCACACCGTGGTAAACAGTGTCTTTATTAAATTTTCCTCAAATTATTCCTAATTTGAGCATGTCACCTAGTTTCTTCTGGGATCTTTAAAGATACAGAATGTCATTTAATTTATGAAATATGTACTGAATTACTTTCTAAATACACACCCATATGCACATTTTAAATTCTAAAACATATTTGACCCCAGGGGTTTTGGATAAAGGATTGTGGATCTGTATTCTAACAATGTCTAGCATAGGAATTTTACCATATTTTATAAATTGTTACTCTGTTCAAAAGATCCTATTGATGTTCAGTTAAGCACAGAGCATTTAAATGATCTATAGATAATGCCGCCAACACCTCCTTACTAAAAATATAAAAACCGTCACTGAGCTACCAGTTTAAATGAATCTCTTAAAGTGGGTACAGTATTTGGAGAGCAGTTTCACAATTATGATAAACTTGCCTTTGTTACTTTCCTCGATTTCATTTGATTACTGCTTCATCAACAAAAAGAGCTTCACATGACATCACAAGAGGCCTTAAGGGGTGCCCATCTGGTAGGAATAATGTAACTTTACCTAAATTATTTCACCTTTTCTTAGTGCTTCAGCAAGAATAAATTCAGTTCTCCAGCTTTCGGATTTTTGCCAGTGTATGACTATATATTTTATAGGTAGCTCTTGGGTGATGGAAAGAACAAAATTTAGAGTCAGGGATGCTAGCTTTGGGTCTCAGCTCCGTTATGCTACCTGACTCACTTTGAGCTTGTAACTTGATTTCTGTAGTCCTTATGTCTAAAATGGTGTTAAAAAATATACCTTTCAGGATCCTGAGGATTAAATAGAATAACTATATTAATGATCTAGTATGGAGTTGGGCTCATAGTAAGGACTTGAGTGTTTCTCAAACCTGGATCACTTTATGAACACAGCTGCCCAATAGTGGATGGTGTGTTCCTGGGATTGATCAGTGACTGCAGCTCTGCCCCTGCTGCTGGGGCATTTGGACTCCTCAGGGACTGAGTAGAAACTTCAGGCTCTATATGTGAAAATCGTGACTCATTTGGGGCTGTTCCTAGCCACACATCACTACAATAGAACGAGTGTGGAGTGTATGTAAATTTCACCAGAGAAGCAAGGAGGTGAATATAATGTTTTCTTATTTGTTTGTAACCACGTATTTAGTTTTTGCTTCCACTAATTCACAAGTATTATATTTAGCACTTTAATATTCAATATAATGCTGTTAAATGTGAATCAACATTTTTAGCCCTTAAAAACACACCATAGACATGATGTTTTAAACCTTACCACACTAGAGAAAGTGTCAGTCTTTTCTATTGTAAAAATTAGTAATCAACTCTCTCAGTATTGTGAAATCTCAAGAACAATACAGCATAAGAAGTTTTTCTTTGACAGTCAGAATAAAATATTGTATTTAAAATTACTTGAAATCCATGATTATTATTATTCAGATAAAATGTTGGTATTTCCAAAGTGAACGTTTTCTTTATGGTTTTTTACTATTATTCTTCTCCTCAAATTAATATTCCATCTGAGAATGGTGAAAGGAGAAGATTAAAAGAAGTCATTAATAAAAGCAAGTACATTTAATGGGAATGTGATTATCATTTACTTCAAAGAAAATTTTCTTGTGCCTCCTACTAATTGCTGTTTTGTGCACCCGGAGGCCTTGCTTATCTTAAATGGTTTCAGCTTTAGGGGAAATGTAAAAAAAATTATACATATATATATATATATATATATATATATATATAATTTAAAATAGATCAAAGTTAAGGCCTAAGTATTGATATTATTTAGTAATTGAAGTATGTGAGTTGGTTGACTTTAAAACTGTACTTGTTAAAGTCTTTGTTAGTTTTAGGAAGAATATTGCACAGTTTTGGAAATTGGTAATTATGGTCACGCTCCTGTCTCTATTGTAGTTACAGTTATCTTGCATGGCGACTATGAGTACTGTCCTCAGGCTAAAAGTCAAATAAAAAACCCAACCCCGGGTTTCCCTGGTGGTGCAGTGGTTGAGAGTCCGCCTGCCGATGCAGGGGACACGGGTTCGTGCCCCGGTCCGGGAAGATCCCACATGCCGCGGAGCGGCTGGGCCCGTGAGCCACGGCCGCTGAGCCTGCGCGTCCGGAGCCTGTGCTCCGCAACGGGAGAGGCCACAGCAGTGAGAGGCCCGCGTACCGCAAAAAAAAAAAAAAAAAAAAAAAAAACCCAAAACAAAACAGGGAGACCACCTACTGACATCCCTTATTTTTTTTCAGTGTCAACTCTGCTTCAGTTTTTCTCTGCTTGTGTTAAATTCTCCAGAGCTTTCAGGTAGTTGTTTCTTATGTTTTGTGCAGAGCTTAGAGTTGTTATCTGTTGGCCATAGCAGAAGGGGGCATGATCATGTGTCTGCCTAAACTTTTAAAAGCTTTTAAAATTTAGACATTTAATTTTTATTTTGCATTTAATCTATTATAATTTTAACTGTTTCCACTTGGGAAGTTATCCAGCAGTATTCTGATCACCATTCTGATTCTTTTAGATGCTGTAGACATTGTTGCTATAGGATATGTTTTTTTTAGCTGCATCACAATACTTATTTTTTTGTCCTTTGATGGGAATGAAATTTTTGGGGGGTTATACATTTATTTTCTTTGGTTATGGTTAGGATTTGGAATGAGGGAATCTTGATTCCCCTTGGATTTGTATGTTATCTAGAAGTTATTGGGCTTTCTGAGATTTTTATTACAGATTTTAAATACTTCCAGTCTTCGTTAATAGTTTTCACAGAGCATTGTATCTGACTTGGCAGATTTCTTTTCTCCTTTGGTTAGAGCTCATTTACTGTAAGGCCACTCCTGCCCCCTTCATTCTCCCATCAGTGTTTTGTGAGGAGGAGTATTATTAATTTTTTTAATTAATTAAATTAATTATTAAATATACTGCCATTCTTTTAATAATTGAATGTGTGTGGTATTTATGACCTGCAGACGAGCCCTATTATTTTGCTCCTTTATGTCTGTTAGTCTCAGGGGCCTGCAGTTTTCAAATGCCACTGTTTGGAATAGGTGTCTGTAGAGTGTTACCGTGGTGCTTATATCCTGTAAACAAGCCACCCTACCTGATATTCTATTCCAGTGAGTGCTGTGCTTGCTGCTCAGTGCTTCAGATGGGATCTGATTTCCTGGGATTAAATTCCAGATGTTATTTTACAACTTGCCATCTGCCTGTTTGAGGAAGTTTCTTTCAGGTTGTAGGTCAGATGTATGTTCACTAACATTTTAAAATCTTATTTATTAGGGCTCCACTTGTTAGTGTTATTTCTCTAATGGCAGGATAATTTGTTTCCCGCTTCAGAATAAATGCAGGGTAGAAACAAATAATTCTAGCTTAAAAACTACATCAAATGATTTCATTGGTTGCATCTTAGTACCCTGGAATATTAGAGGAAAGAAGTACATATTTTTTTCTCCTTTGAAAGGGGAAGCTTAAATTAAGAGACTTTTAGTCTGTAAACAGACTACTTTTTAAAAACAGGTAAGAGAAGTATTATGGGAACAATAAAATTTGATTTACCTAATAGACTGCTCTGACATTTGGTCTTATTTTTCAACTATGATAGCTATGTATTTACATGTATTCTTTCTGAAAAAGTATATTCTTTTTAAGTGTGCTTATTTAGCTTTTCAAATATGATTCCCACAGCCTCCTTTGCATTGTTAAAAATAATTACTGAAACAGTTTTACTTTGAGGTATAGTACTTAAAATCTTCAGATCAATATCACCACTTAAGCCTTTAATATAACCTTATTTATGTCAGTCAAATCACAAGTATAGTGTTTTGCTAAGGGAGAAACTACTTGAATTAGAACAATTATAATAGACTATCAATCAATATTTCAAAATATAGGCTTTTTATATGAGATTCTATATGGATATTGATTTCAATTTTCTGTGTTAATATTATTAAGAGCAAGTGGTCTGAAACTTAGGCGATACAAAACACTGTTTTTAAGGGAGTTGTTTGAAACTTAGACTGCTTTTTCTAAAAAACTGAGGTAAGTAAATGGCAAGTTCTCAGGCCCACCCACAAAAGCCTATTCAAACCATAGTGTAGCTGAAAATAGTGTTTTAATGGTGGCTGTGACTTCTTAATTCCCTGAAACCACTCTATGTCCTGTTTGTGTGTGTGTGTGTGTTTCTCTGGCTCTTCAGCATGAGGAGGAGGTTTGGCAGGAGTGGGTAGGCACTGTATATGTGTGGTTAGAGCAGAGGTGAGAAAAGTGTTTGCTGACCGCTTCAGGTAGAGTTTGGTTACAGAAGCTTCAAGGATTGGAGAGTTGCTAAGCATGAGAGGATGAAAAAAGGAAAGCTGTGGCCTCTCAGGGCCTAGGCTTGGCCGGAATGATGCCCCTCCCTTCAGCAGAGAACCTCAGTGTTTCTGTAGGATCAATCATGGAGCAGTGAGACTGTGGTCCTACCCAAGGTCTTGGTGATGGTAGCTGGTTGTGTATCAATATTTAGGATCTTTATCAACTGAGCGTAAGGATTTAGCATTTGGCAAGATTTAGATGCCAACTTTACATTTTTTTAAGTTGTACTGGACCAGGGCTTCAAAATTTTCCTTTGTTTTTAAACGTTAATTTAATTACAAAGAACAGACTCAATATTGCTCAGATATTAGTTCTTCCTAACTATAGGTTCAACATATCCCAAATGTGTAAAAACTTCGGAATATATTTTAAGGGTGATGGGAAGCAACTGGAAATTTTTGATAAAGGATGTACACTTAAAAAGATTTACATTTTCAAAAGATGTTCCTGGTTGCCATGCAATGAACAAATGGAAGTGGGAGCAGGGCAGAAGCTGAGAAACCAGTTAGGAGGCTGTTTCATTTCTCCAGACAAGAGATGGTGGTAGCTTGTTTTAGGTTGCTCCTTTTCCCTGTTCTGTTATTCTTTTCCTTTAGTGTATGTGTGATGATAAAGAGCCTGATGCCAGAGCCAGGCTGCCTGGGTTGAAACCCTGATTCTGCCCCTTCCAAGCTGTGTGATTTTAGGCATGATGTTCAACCCATGCCTCAGTTATGGCATCAGTAAAATGGGCATTATAATAGCACCTATGTCATAGGTTTGTTGCGAGGTTTATATAAATTAATTCATGGGAAGTGCTTAGGATAATGTCTGTCACATTGTGAGTATTCAGTAAATGTTCTTGATGATTCTGATCTGATGTTGTTACTGTGAAGTTTCACTAGAGGCTGAAGGTAATGGCACAGTGTACCATGAGCATGTTAGCCCTGGGACCATGTTTACGAGGGAGCAGTAGGAATCTTGTGGCCATATTATAGAAGCTCTTACTAAAGATTGCCCTGAGTCTTAGAGCAAAGTCTCCGAACGATACTTTGTGAAATTCTTCCTGGATATACATTAGTTATTTTTATTTCATCTAGCATTTCCCTGTAAGTACATATTTCCTGAAAGTATATAGTTATGCTGTCATACAAAATTAGAAAGCTATCTTGTATTCAACATTATTTTATTTAAACTATTGTAATTGTTGTGGATTAAGTTCTCAGCATGTTTTTCGTATGTACTCTGCTCCATGCTCTCTATTATTATATTCTTTGTTTTTATGCAGATTGAATGGCTTCTAGTTTTTACTGTCTTTTGTCAGTGTCATACCTCATATTTCTCTCTTTCCCTCTCTTTCTCTACACACACATACGCATGCATGCACACATATATGTACACTCTTCACAAACAGACATACACATGCGTACAGATTTTTGGACCTTACAGTTGAGCTGCATTCTTGTCAAAAGGCCTACCAATCCCAGAGTGAATGCAGCTGCCTCTCCCTTTCTTTGGGAGATCAGCATTACTCATCAGCTCAGATATTCTTGCCTCACCTCTTTGCTCACTGTTTTGGATATGCAGAGCACTTAAATATTTGCTCTTTTTAATGCAACATAATGAACTGGTTATTATGTTTTGAAAGTCAAATATGGATCAAAGTAATTTTTTAACAAAGATTTACTTTTATTTAATGTGGGGAAAAAAAACTCACACTGTTTCTATTATAGTTGGCAGTTGGAACTTGGTAAAAGGGCAGTCTAAACATAGGAGCAGTAGTGCTCTAGGGAGATTAAAAAAGGTACCTAGTTATATAAGCCTACATAAAGCCGCATCTCCAGACTAATAATTTCAAATGAGAAAGGGATAAAATTTATATTATTAACAGCTGTCAATTTAAGTTAGTAAAGCCTAAAATCATACTAGAAAATATTTCAATTACAGTTCTTAAAATACGGAAGAGAAGATGTTGATTGTACAATGAAATGATAAATATTTTTCACACATGCACAAACACAGCAAAATTTGCAGAAAATAGCTAACGTGAACTTAAACACTTTTTATGGAAAATGGAGAGCCTTATTTTTACCAGTAGTGGATAGTTTCACATTAATCTACAGTACACATAATGGATTATATTAGGACCTTGAATAAGCCCATTTTCAATCAGAGATATGAAGCATCTTTTCCTAATTGTAAAATTGTTCTTGATTGGTTACTATCTACAGGAATACTGCATTTCTTTTCCTGGCAGTTTAAAGCCCCCCATTAAAATGAAGATAATAATAGCTTACATAAGATCACTTATTATGTTAGCTGTTCTACTTGCTGTTATTTTTCCCATTTTGCAGATTAGAAAACAGACACACAGTGGTTAAACTTGCACAAGCTTACACAGCTATTAGGGAGGCCATGATTCAAACTCCAGACAGCAGGACTCCTGAGCGCCTACTCTGAACCACTAAACTCTATTTCTTCCATCATAACTAAGATAACTCATTTCTCTCCCTTAAAATGCCCTGAAAGATATTATGAAGAAATACCTCATCCAGCTGCAAATGAACAACCAGCTACGTTTATTTTTGGAAATGATAAGGAGTTGTTTTGCCCTATACATAGACTTCTACAAGTAGAGCAATTGCATAACATGGTCTATCTGTGTAGATTACACTTTTTTCACGATTCATTTAACTACTTGCATTTAGTATCATTTCCTTTCAACCTGAAGCACATCTGATGCAGATTTACTGGGACATTCACACTCTATTTTGGTTTTGAAAGCTGCAGGCCTCACTTAAAAGTGCATGAACAACATAGCCATTTGGAACTACCCCATCCTTTATAGGTTTAACTTTTCTTTTTTGCTGGAAGGGATGATAATGCAAGGAAAAGAATACATATTTATGGGACTACTTCAATTTTTATTATAACTGAAATACTGCTTCTGGACTAGCTGCAAATTAACCCGCTGATGTATGAAATTTCTCAACTGAGTGGCTTTCTTGAATGTAAGAACCAAGTTGCATTGCATAGCTGACCAAGCTTCCTGAGAAACCCATTGTGCTCATTGGGAAATATTCGTTTTTAGAGTCCCCCTCCCTCTTTTTTGTCTTTGAACAGGAAGCCCAGGTATATTTTTTAACTCAAATCCAGACTGTTTTGATTTGCTTATGTTTGTGTTTTACAGTTTCAGAGTGTAAAGTTGAACTGGTCATTCCTTGGAGTGGTTCAAAATTGAACAACAGTTTGATTCCATGTTCATCTTAGATTAAGTGAGAAATCAACTGGAAGATAGAACTCTTCCAATTCATATAATTCTTGAGGCTTTATGAGCTTTAGAATAAAAGAACTTTCATACTCTTTATGTCAGACCTTGTAGTAGTCATGCTTACTTTCACAGGCAAATTCTATCAAACATTTAGAGAAGAGCTAATACTGTTCCTTCACAAACTCTTCCAAAAAATTGCAGAGGGAGGAGCACTCCCAAATTTGTTCTGTGAATCACAATCACCCTGACACCAAAACCAGAAAAATATATCACAAAAAAAGAAAATTATAGACCAATATCACTGATTAAAATAGATGCAGAAATCCTGAACAAAATACTAGCAAACAGAATCCAACAACATATTAAAAGGGTCATACACCATGATTAAGTGGGATTTATCCCAGGAGTGCAAGGATTCTTCAATATATGCAAATCAATCAATGTGATACACCATATTAACAAATTAAGGAATAAAAAACATATGATCGTCTCAATAGATGCAGAAAAAGCTTTTGACAAAATTCAATACCCATTTATGATAAAAACTCTCCAGAGAATGGGCATAGAGGGAACCTACCTCAACATAATAAAGGCCATATATGACAAACCCACAGCAAACCTCATTCTCAATGGTGAAAAACTGAAAGCATTTCCACTAAGATCAGGAACAAGACAAGGATGTCCACTCTCACCCCTATTATTGAACATAGTTTTGGAAGTCCTAGCCATGGCAATCAGAGAAGAAAAAGAAATAAAAGGAATACAAATTGGAAAAGAAGAAGTAAAACTGTCACTGTTTGCAGATGACATGATACTATAAATAGAAAATCCTAACGATGCCACCAGAAAACTACTAGAACTAATCAATGAATTTGGTAAGGTTGCAGGATACAAAATTAACGCACAGAAATCTCTGGCATTCCTATACACTAGCAATGAAAAATCAGAAAGAGAAATTAAGGAAACAATCCCATTTACCATCACAACAAAAAGAATAAAATACCTAGGAGTAAACCTACCTAAGGAAGCAAAAGACTTGTACTCAGAAAACTATAAAACACTGATGAAAGAAATCAAAAATGATATAAACAGATGGAGAAATATGCCATGTTCTTGGATTGGAAGAATCATTATTGTGAAAATGACTATACAACCCAAAGCAATCTACAGATTCAGTGCAATCCCTACCAAACTACCAATGTCATTCTTCACAGAATTAGAACAAAAAATTTTACAATTTGTATGGAAACACAGAAGACTTCGAATTAGCCAAAGCAATCTTGAGAAAGAAAAACGTAACTGGAGGAATCAGGTTCCCCAACTTCAAACTATTCTACAAAGCTACAGTAATCAAGACAGTATGGTACTGGCACAAAAACAGAAACATAGATCAATGGTACAGGATAGAAAGCCCAGAGATAAACCCACACACGTATGGTCACCTAATTTATGACACAGGAGGCAAGAACATACAATGGAGAAAAGACAGCCTCTTCAAAACTGGACGGCTACATGTAAAAAAAATGAAATTAGAACACTCCTTAACACCAGATATAAAAATAAACTCCAAATGGATTAAACACCTAAATGTAAGACCAGACACTATAAAACTCTTAGAGGAAAACATAAGAAAAACACTCTTTGACATAAACCACAAGATCTTTTTTGACCCACCTCCTAGGGTAATGAAAACAAAAACAAAAATAAACAAATGGGACCTAATGAAACTTAAAGGCTTTTGCACAGCAAAGGAAACCATAAACAAGACAAAAAGACAACCCTCAGAATGGGAGAAAATACTTGCAAATGAAGCAACGGACCAAGGATTAATCTCCAAAATATACAAACAGCTCATGGAGCTCAATATCAAAAAAACAAATAACCCAATTAAAAAATGGGCGGAAGACCTAAGTAGACATTTAACCAAAAAAGACATACAAATGGCCAAGGAGCACATGAAAAGATGCTCAACATCACAAATTATTAGAGAAATGCAAATCAAAACTACAATGAGGTATCACCTCACACCGGTCAGAATGGCCATTGTCAAAAAATCTACTAACAATAAATGCTGGAGAGGGTGTGGAGAAAAGGGAACCTTTCTGCACTGTTGGTGGGAATGTAAATTGATACAGCCACTATGGAGAACAGTATGGAGATTCCTTAGAAAACTAAAAATAGAACTACCATATGACCCAGCAGTCCCACTACTGGGCATATACCCTGAGAAAACCATAATTCAAAAAGAGACATGTACCGCAATGTTCATTGCAGCACTATTTACAATAGCCAGGACATGGAACCAACCTAAATGTCCATCGACAGATGAATGGATAAAGAAGATGTGGCACATATATACAATGGAATATTACTGAGCCATAAGAAGAAATGAAATTGAGTTATTTTTAGTGAGGTGGATGGACCTAGAGTCTGTCATACTGTGTGAAGTAAGTCAGAAAGAGAAAAAAACAAATACCGTATGCAAATGCATATATATGGAATCTAAAAAAAAAATAGTATTGATGAACCTACTGGCAGGGCAGGAATAAAGATGCAGACATAGAGAATGGACTTGAGGACATGGGGGGTGGGGGGGAGGAAGGGGAAGCTGGGGCAAAGTGAGAGTAGCATGGACATATATACAGTACCAAATGTAAAATAGTTAGTGGGAAGCAGCAGCATAGCACAGGGAGATCAGCTCAGTGCTTTGTGACTACCTAGAGGGGTGGGATAGGGAGGATGGGAGGGAAGCTCAAGAGGGAGGGGATATGGGGATATATGTATGCATATGGCTGATTCACTTTGTTGTACAACAGAAACTAACACAACATTGTGAAGCAATTATACTCCAATAAAGATGTATAAAAATAAAATAATAAAAAAATAAAATAAGGTCTACATGTGCTAAAAACACACAAATAGAATAAAAATAAACATTTGTTTACTCAGTAAAAATATTTTGACACTTTTGTTCAATTTGACTTTTTATTAAAAATGTGACATATAGGTAATGTTGATGAAGTCCCCATTACCTCTTTAGTCCCATCACCACCTTCTCTCCAGAGGCTACTGCATTTATGAATTTGGTGTGTATCTTTCTAGTTTATACTTTTGTTCATTGACTCTACTGTTTTGGGAGTTGCTATCCTTAAATGATAAACAAAATCTGAAGCTGACATATCTTTAACGCTTTAAATTCAGTCTGCCTTCTTGTATCAATCATCATATTGTTCACTGTTTTTTAACCTTATTATTTAATCAACCTTATTTTTTACCTTTTTCTAATCAAAATGTCGATCTTAGTTTAAAAAACCAGTGTTTATTTTCAATTCCAATGTTCATTAAATTTTCTTGCATCTAATTCCTTATTATCAAATTAATTTTTATTAAGAGTCTGTGAGTAGCAAATTCTCTTTCTTGTTATGGCTGAAAATATTTTTATTGCATCCTCACTTTTTAATAATTTAGGTTTCTAATTATAGATGCCTGGGTATTGAATTCTAGGTGGACAGTGAGTTTTCTTCAACAATTGGAAGATAGTATTTCATTATCTTGTAACATTTGTTGCTACTGATAAGTCAGCTGTCAGTGTAATTGTTGCCTCTATAACAATCTCACTTTTTCTCTCTGATAGTTTTAAAGATTTTGTTTTCACCTTTGGTTTTATGGAGTTTCATTACATGTGTCTAAGTGTGGATTTATATGCAGGTACTGTGTGTATCTGTATATAAATAGAAATATAATCTCATTTCTTTAATCTGAGGGTTCCTTTTTTAAAATTTTGGAGAATTATCAGCCATATTCTTTATAAATATTGCCTTTATACATTTTTCTTTTCTCACCTACAGGGACTTCTATTAGACATATGAAGCATCTTTTCATTCTTGTTTCTTAAATTTCTCTTACATATTTTTAACCTTTTTTCTTTCCATACTGTGTGTACATTATATTTCTCTTTAGCTAAGTCTAATTTATAGCTCTTCTCGTTCTTTTTTTGAAATTTTTCATTTCTGGTATTTTTTTAGTTCTTTTTGAAATTCACCCTTTTTACATTGTCCTTTTATTGATTTATATACCCTTGTAAAAAACTTTTAAAACATACTTATCTTACTACTCAGATTATTTCATTTTTATTTTTTAGGGTATAAATTCTCCATTCCTGTAGCAGATGACTTTCCCTCTTTTTGTGGGTTCTAATTTTTTTCTTTTTCTTTTTACTTTGCTTACCAGCAGTGTAGGCTGTTTCCTATTGGATCCTATGTGTTAGAAGTTACAGAACTATTCCTAAAAGATAATTTAAAATTTTATTTTGCAGAGAACCTAGATATATCCCTGATTCTAGACCAGTTTTGTTTTTGTTTTTTGCCGTACGCAGGCCTCTCACTGTTGTGGCCTCTTCCGTTGTGGAGCACAGGCTCTGGACGCGCAGGCTCAGCGGCCATGGCTCATGGGCCCAGCCGCTCCGCGGCATGTGGGATCTTCCCGGACCGGGGCACGACCCATGTCCCCTGCATCGGCAGGCGGACTCTCAACCACTGCACCACCAGGGAAGCACTCTAGACCAGTTTTTAAGTTAATTTTTCAGTTGGGGTCCCTACGTCATATATATAATGTGGCTTTGGACTCCACAAGTATATGTGTAGCACAGAGTAGGATTCTAGTTTCATGTGTTTCCACCCATGGCCCTGGTCAGCTTTCTTGCTGATTTCCTACTATGGTGGAGTGAATGTTCCTAAATCAAGTTTCAGAGATGGCTTTATGCAGGTAAATATATGTTTCTATGTTCCCATGTTGTACCTAGCACATTCATATATTCTCAAAGCGGTTCTTCCCTTATATGGTTTTGTTGACCTTTGTTGCACATGATAAAATAGGAGTTAATATATTCATTTGTTCATTTAATAAATATTTATCAAGAGTTTCTTTTTCAGGCACTATTTTAAGCACAGGAGACACAGCAGTAAATAATATTCCTGCTTTAATACAGCAATATTCTGATAGTTGGGGTGAAGGAATCAGTCAATAAACAAACTAATAAATGTAGTATACCTAGTGCTTTTATAAGTGCAGTGAAGAAAGGTAAAGTAGAGTAATGGAATTAGAGTGTGAGGTAGAGGGTACGTAAGGGAGATAGAGGGTGCTGTTTTACATACAGTGGTTAGGGAAGAACCGTCTAATAAAGTACCATGTGAGCAGAGATTCCCCCCAAAATGAAGTTGTGATCCATGTGTATATCTGATGCAAGATCATTACAGGCAGCAGGCCCAAGGGGATACTCAACCTGCCCTAAGAATGCAGGGAGTAGAGTGATTAAGGTGAGACTGTGGTAGGAAGTTTGGATAAATGGTAGAGGGGCCAGCTTATGTAGGTTCTCTTTGACTCTGAGCAAGAATGGAAGCTCTTGGAGGATTCTGAGTAGTGAAGTGACATGATCTTTGTATTGATTTCAAGAAAGCATTGACCCACTTGGTTTGTAGAAAAATTGAGAGTAGGGAGACTAGAGTGGAAGCATGAGGCCCAAAGAGGCTGATGTTTTAGGAGTCAGACTAGAGATGATGCTGATTTGAACAGGGTGGTCAAGGTGGAGGTGGTGAGAAGCAGTTGGATTCTGGATGTGTTTCAAAGGTGAGGATGGCAGCACTTGTTCGAGGATGGATGTGGAGAGAAGAAAAGGAAGTAGTTGAACATGGTCCTGAGGTTTTTGACCTAAGCAGTTGGAAAAGTAGAGTTGCTATTTAATGAAATGGAATAGTCTGTAAAGGAATAGATGGTGGGTATGGAAATTAAGTACATTGTTTGATTGAATATATGAAGTTTGAGGTAACTATTAAATATCTAAGATGCTGAGTAGAGAATTGAGCCTGGATATAATTTTGGGAGTTATCAGCATAAAGACAGTGATTAAAGATGTGGTATTAGACCAAATCACCTAGAGAATGATTGTAGACAGAAAAGAGACCTGAGCCCTGGGTTCTGTTATCTTGAGCACAGGCAGATGGGGAGGGACCAGTAATGGGGACTAAGAGTAGCCAGTGAGGCAGAAGGAGAACTAAGAAGGAACTAATGGACTCTTTGAAGCTGTGAAGAAAATGATATAAGAAACTAAGAGAGTGATCAACTCAGTTGTTCAATATTTCTGATAGATTGGGTACGATGTGAAATGAGGATTGGTGTTGGTGACAGGAGATCAATGATAACTTCCTTATTCTATCTCTGATGATAAAATATAGAATCATAGAACATGTGTATGTCTTGCAAATTATTTTGTCTAACTCACTTTACACATAAAGATTCACGAAGATGACTTCTCATATGACAGTCTCCTGGTTTCAGAATATCTATGTGTGATTGCAGAATAATGAGATTTGAAAGAGACGTATCAGAATTGTTAAGTCCACAGTATTACAGTATTTACTTGAAGGTCTGTCTTCTTATTCCAGTGTTCCTGTTCTACTAAGCCACTTTTGTGACTCCTACTTGAAAATTGCTTTCAGAACTGTACTGCAAGCCCCACATGAAAAAGCCTGCCATGATTTATAATTGGTAGCTATAATCATTTTCAGTTTTTGGTAGCTTCTCTAGAATAACATATAATCTTAAAAAAAAACCAAACCCATCCTGAAAAAGGACACTACTTGCCCATCATTTATGTCGTCCAGTATAAAATGATGCAGGCTGTGTTAGTCTTTTGGGGCTGCTATAACACAATTACCGTAGACTGGGTAGTTAAAACGGCAAACATTTATTTCTTATATTTATGGAGGCTGGGAAGTCCAGGATCAAGCTGTGGGTGAATTCAGTGTCTGGTGAGGGCCTGCTTCCTGGTTCATAAATGGTCCTCTTCTCACTGTGTCCTCACATGGTGGAAGGAGTAGTAAAGCTCTCTGAGGTATCTTTTATGAGGGCACAAATTCCACTCATGATGTCTTTTTTTGCGATACGCAGACCTCTCACTGTTGTGGCCCCTCCCGTTGCGGAGCACAGGCTCCGGACGCGCAGGCCCAGCGGCCATGGCTCACTGGCCCAGCCGCTCCGCGGCATGTGGGATCTTCCTGGACCGGGGCACGAACCCATGTCCCCTGCATCGGCAGGCGGACTCTCAACCACTGCGCCACCAGGGAAGCCCCCACTCATGATGTCTTCACCCTCATGACCTAATCACTCCTCAAATGCCCCGCTTCCTAATACTGTTATAATGGGGGTTAGGGTTTCAACATATAAATGCTGTGGGACACAAACTTTGCACAGGCTCAGAAAAAAGGTAATTACAACAGTTTTCATCAACAGTAGTACCAATGGGATAAAGTTGCCCTCTCCCAAGAAGAGAAGGCATTCCTCCTTTGTATAAAAAATTCTAGTGTTGGTGCATATATTAGAGGTAAAAAACAGAATAGTTCCGATATCCTACATGTCTACAAACACAGTGGTTGTTCCTTTAGTGGTTCTCTTGAATCTCTTTGGGGAGGTTAATATTTACTCTATATTCTTTTCGAAAGGGCTGACCTGTGTATATTCCTAGTAAGGAACATAAGACATACAAATGGCTAACAGGTTTTTAAGATCAAATCAAGTATATCTGTGACGTATTTATTCCTATTCCCAGGAGGAATTTGGAAACAGGGTCTGTGTCCTTTATTAGAGTTCTCAGGGAAGTGGTGATGTTAATTGCAAAGAATGACATCATTATTCAAGTGAGAAAGAAATTAAACTGAGTTTAAAAACTGTATATTTATAGATTAATAGCTTGATTCATTTTTAACATTCATTTAAAAATACCATTGTGAAACTACATTTATTAATTATTTTTAATGGAAAAAAGTATAAAAAGGAAACAGTTGCTCATGATTACATTGCCAGTCATTGGAGGTGGGTAACCCAAAAGTAATACATGTAAAAGATTAGCTGACATTGAAAATAAAATGGTCTATATACATGATCCAGTGTAAAGTAAAAAATAATGTATAAAGTGAAGTTTTTTTCTCCTTTTATATTATATTTATGAGGATTTACATGTGTATTCTTTTACATGTAAACGATAAATGGGATCACGATAAATGGAATCATGATGCAAATGTTGTCTTGTACCTTGCTTTTTTAAACGTAATAATTTTTTTTTAGATATTTTATTGTAAAGCAGTGTATACAGATATAAAGCATTCTTTTAGGACTTCCGTCATATGGCTGTATTATAGTTTATTAAATTATGGACATTTTAGGGTGTTTTTCATTCTTCACTACCAGAAAAATTTCTACAATGAACATCCTTGTAGCTGTGTTTTTGCATCCTTTGGAAAGTGCAAGGCAGATTCCTCTTGATGAAATGAAAGTACTGGATAATATCAAATTGAAAAATAGTTGAATCAATTTATAGTCATTTTACTATTTTCCAACCTGATAAGTGAAAATGGTGTGTGTGTGTATTTTTAATTGAGGTGAGATTCACATAGTATAAAATTCAATATTTAAAGTTTACAATTTAGTGATATTTAGTACATTCACAATGTTGTGTGATCATCAGCCTATCTAGTGTCAAAACGTTTTCATCACCAAAAATGGATAAAGCAGTCACTACCCACTTCTTTCCCATCCCCAACCTAGCCCCTGGCAACCAATAATCTGCTTTCTGTCTTTATGGATTTATCTATTCTAGATATTTTATGTAAGTAGAATCATACAGTATTTGTTCTTTTGTGTATAGCTTTCATAGCTTAGCATAATATTTTTGAGCTTAATCCTCATTGTAGCATGTATCAAGACTTCATTTCTTTTGTGGCTGAGTAATATTCTATCATAGGGATATACCACATTTGTTTATCCATTCATTCATTGATGAATGTTTACATTTTTACACCTTTTGGCTATTATGAATAATGCTGCTGTGAACATTTGTTTACAAGTATTTGTTAGATCACCTGTTTTCCATTCTTTTGAGTATATTCCTAGTTGCAGAATTGCTGTGTCTTATAGTAATTCTTTGTTTAACCTTTTGAGAGCTTGCTAAGCTGTTTTCCACAGCAACTGTATTGTTGTACATTCTCACCAGCAATATACAAAGGTTGGAATTTCTCCACATCCTTACCAATACTTGTTCTTTGTTTTGTTTTGAATCATAGCTGTCCCAGTGGGAGTGAATGGTTTTTATTTGCACTTCCCAAATGAATAATGATGTCGAGCATTTCTTTATGTGCTTGTTGGCCAAATAGAAGTATATCTTCTTTAGAGAAATAACTATTCAAACTTCATTGAGCTTTGTTTTGTTAAGTTATAAATGTTCTTTATATATTCTGGATAGTAGGCCCTTATCAGATATATGACTTGCAAATATTTTCTCCCATTCTGTAGGTTGTCTTTTTAACTTTCTTGATAATGTCCTTTGGTGTACAACATTTTTTAACTTTTATGAAGGTTGTCTTTTTAACTTTCTGTAGGTTATCTTTTTAACTTTCTTGATAATGTCCTTTGGTGTACATTTTTTAACTTTTATGAAGTCTAATTTATTTTTTCTTTTATTTACTCATGTTTTTGCTGTTATATTTGAATCCATTGCCAAATCCAAAGTTATGAAGATTTTCCTGTATGTTTTCTTCCTAAGAGTTTTAAGTTTTAGCTCTTATGTTTAAACCTTTGGTCCACTTTGAGTTAATTTTTATATATATTGTAAGATACGGGTTCCGTTTCATTCTTTCACTTGTAAATATCTAGTTGCCCCAGAACCATTTTCTGAAGGTACTGTTCTTTCCGTATTACATGGTTTGAATACCTTTGTCAAAAATCAGTTGACATATATATATGGTTTGACAATATATATTTGGTTTATTTCTGTACTCTCAATTCTATTCCATTGCTTCATGTGTCTACCTATATTATTGGCTTTTTGATTTGCATTTCTTTTGATGGAAATAAGGTTGATCATATTTCATGTTTCCTTGCTGTTTGTTTTTATTTTGCCATTAACTGCTTATTCATAGCCTTTCATATTTTTTTGATTGGGCTCTATTTTTCTTGATTTTGTGTACTCTGTGGATTGCAGAAATTAGCCTTTAAGCTGTCATTTATGCTATTTTCCTAGTTTATGCTTTTATATTTTTGACTTTTTATGGTATTTTTAATGCAGAATTAAATGTTTTCAGGTCATCATGATTATTGTCTTTTTCGTTTGTGACTTCTGGATTTTAAATACTTCCTTTCCTACTTAAAGAGTGTAAATAAATTTATTCTATGTATCCTTCTAGAACTTTGGTTTTATTTTTCCTTTTAAATGTGTTTTTTTTTACAATTTTTATTATAAAAATGACACATGCTTTTATAATGAATTTTGAAACTCCAAATATGTATATATAAAAGGTTTATCTCCTTTCTCTTCTTATCATCCCCTTCATTCCCATTCCCTCTGGTTTAATACCCTGGTGGGTACTCTTTCACATTTTGCTCCATGCTAGTGCAGACATATTTGTATAAGTTTTTACTTTTATGTTTGTGTGTGTGTAGTTTGTTTGTTTAGAGGAATGAGAGACCTTTTGAACCAGAAACTTGGTAAATATATTGAAAAATGTAGAATAAAATAGTTTTATAAAGTTTGATAAATTAATGTGTTCCATCCTGAGATTATTTTGAATGGTAAACTACTTTAAAATTTAATTCACAGTCTCCTTCTCCTATATACTCAGATTAATGGTTTGACCTAATTTCTTATTACCTCATCACTCCCTTTCCCATCTTCCCACCTCACACCACTCACAGAGGACTTAAATCATCAGCTCATTTGTTATTCAGTGAGTCTGTCTTTAAAGGAGATTTTCATTTATGACACAGTGTTTTTTAAATTTTGTTTTGCTTGAGACACACATTAGAACTAGATGATGTTTAAAAATATTTTTTCCTATTTTCAACATGAAGAGTAGATTTGACCATTAGGTTTCAATGGGGAGTTGAATGATTTGAAATTTAAGTTCTCTTTACATGTATATTGATAGAGCAAAAATCTACGGAACCATCCAATGACGTTACAGAGAGTTTGTACTAGAAAGTTAAAGGTGCATTTTAACTGAATGGTTCCATTGGTTTCTTGTCATTCTGAGTTGGGAAGTATTGCCAGTTCTTCTGAACTGTAGCCAGTCCCTTCTTACAGACTACAGAGCAGAGTTTTGCAACCAAGAGCTCCAGCTGGAGGAGACCGGATAGGATACTTGAGGAAAGAGATTTGCAGAAAATGTTGACAGCACACATGATGCTTGATATAAGTTAAATTTGATTCTTAATTTTCTTCCTGTCAAATCAGGATCTTTGGAGCTTAAAACTCTCAGCAGTCATTATTAACTGGCCTCCTCAGACCTGAACCAAGAAAATTACTATCAGTGTGTTGCTCCCCATGAAGTGCACATTTCTTCTGCCTTGTGAAGACTGGTGTCACCACTGCATTACGAACGTGACTAAAAGGTTTTTTAAGATCTTAGAGTGTGTGTGTGTGTGTCTGTGTGTTTGTTTTATAGCTATCAGCTTTATTTTTTTATTCTGCACTTCAACGTGCCATTTTAAGCTCAGTGTTCTTTGTTTTATATATCAACTTTATTTTTCTTCATTTCCAGTTTTTTCATTTGCCCATCTTTTTATTGTATTTGACTTTTAATCAAATGTTTTCCTCTTACGATACATATAGTCTTTTCCTCAAATATGCTTGTTAAAGCTAAAATCAAATGGTGAAGCCCTAATTATACTGGCATCGTGAAGCATTGTGTTTGTGTGTTGTAAGGAGAGAATCAGAATGATCAGCTCAAAAATGTGACTGATGAGTACACCAAAAAATGCCAAGAGGTAGTTGACAATTATCAATGGAAGGTGGTTGAAATACTTAACACAGATAATGTAATCTTGCAAATAATAAAGAAATAACATAACCCTTTCTTTGTTTATAATTTTACCACTTGTATTATCCTCAAAAAGGTAAAATTGACTGATTTGAGTTTAACAAATTTTCCCTCTTCCACCCTCTCATGAAGATAACTAATAACTCCAAAATAAGAAACAAGATGAGCATCTGGAGAGAAAACAGAGAGAAGCACGGAGCACTAAATACACCTAACAGGTTGGATCATCAACCACCAGTGACCCAAGAGTCAGCTGAATGCATTTTCAAATGAGACACATTTGTTGGTTATTGCATTTCTGGGGATTGGAAACAGTTGATCTTATATGTACATGCAGTTTGATAATTTGGGGAGATGGGTAAATATTTCTCGTAGGTTTATCTTATGTGCTTCCATTAAACATTGCCAGAGTAATCTGAAACTTTTTAAAAAAATAAAATATATTGACAGCTGAAAGGGATGATACTAGGGTTCACAGTAAGAATGAAAAGATTAGTGAGTGACCAGTAAATACACTGACTGGATGTTTTTGGAACCTGTCACTGTTTGGATTTGTCTCTGTAAAATATAGTTTTCTTAAACTCAAGAACCTTCCATCTACTTGCTACATATCAGTACTACATGGTTATTCTTTCTTACTTACCAATAATTGTTAGCCATATTGTTAGACATAGTATATAAATGCAAAGTCACAAAGGGGCTATTTTTTAGTTCCAAACTTGTTGCTGACTTTGTAGCCCATTGGATAAGTCAGTTATTGTCTCTGGAACTTACACTCTCATTCAAAACGGGCTTGATGCCACTTGTTTATTATTACAAGTAAAGTTTTATTGAAAAACAGATCAAAAAAGGAAATTAACTCCAACTCAAAAATTTGGTGAATCAAATGGTCTCTGGTATATACGTTTTCTATCAGGCAGAAAACTTTAATGATGCTTGAGTTTATTATGTTTATTAATTTTCTTTTCTACTGCATCCTAGAGCTAAGACCTTGCAAAACCAAGAATATATCATAAGAAGAACTTATGTTTTCACTGGCACTGCCAGCTGAATGATTGGATAAAAGATGGTAGGTGGTGAAACATGCTGGAAGTTCTGTCTTGTTATGCAAATTACAGGTTTACCTTTCCTGCTTGTTTTATTTATAAACCAGCCTACTTGTCATATTTTAAAATGCCAACACTCTTAAGATAGGTGGATGGACTGACATTACCAGTTTCCACATGCCTGGTGGGCTGGTTGCCGTGTTTCAGAGCTGGCTCTTTATTTACTTTACCTACCTGTCTGCCTATCTATCTATCTATCTGTCTATCTAGAAACAGATATGGAAGACCATCTTCCTGTGACAGTGAGGGTAGTACCATTAGTGTCACTGCATGAAGAGGGTGCGAGTAAGAGAAGAAAAGTTAAATTATCTAGGGAGGTGGTTCGACAGAGAACTAAAATTGCTTCACCTAGAACCTAAATGCAAAACATTTGGCAGCTCTTTAGGGCGCTTGTACTCTGGCAGAAAGAATAATCAGGTTCAGAAGTTTCCTAGAATGGACAGCTTTCATTTTCTGTCTTACACACACACTTCTGAAATTCCTTAAAGAGAGAATACACTATCATTTTATATAGAGAATATACTACTATCATGTATGCCAGTTGTCGAGCAAAAGCCCAGGCATTTTAAAAATAAATTTATTTTATTTATTTATTTTTGGCTGCACTGGTTCTTCATTGCTGCGTGCGGGCTTTCTCTAGTTGTGGTGAGCAGGGGCTACTCTTCGTTGCGGTGCACGGGCTTCTCATTGCAGTGGCTTCTCTTGTTGTGGAGCACGGGCTCTAGGCGTGCGGGCTTTAGTAGTCGTGGCACGTGGGCTCAGTAGTTGCGGCTCCCGGGCTCTAGAGCTCAGGCTCAGTAGTTGTGGTGCATGGGCTTAGTTGCTCTGCGGCATGTGGGATCTTCCTGGACCAGGGCTCAAACCCGTGTCCCCTGCATTGGCAGGCGGATTCTTAACCACTGTGCCACCAGGGAAGTCCCCAACCTAGGCATTTTTAAGTCCTGTCTCTGCAAAGTCTTCCTTCCTGTTATTCTGTATCCTGTTGTGATAGTGATAATTAATATGCCCTAAATCCTATCCAGTGACTCTCTGGTCCTCTTGAGCCGAAGTCTTAAGATGCTACACTCTGAAAGGAACCAAGTGAACAGCTTTTGATGTAGAGCAACATTAAAGTAGTTCAATATAATATATAAAGTTTTAAACATTTTTAATTTCCACAGTGTCTTCTTTTAAAACAGTAACTGTGGAGTAATATGGATTTAGGAAAGCAATGTGTTTTAGGGATTAAGACTTTGGCATCAGACTGGCATGGGTTTGAATCCACATTCCTTTACTATTTATTTGTCTATTTGTTGCCCTTTTTTACTTTCTGAGCTTTAGCACCTTCATCTGTAAAATGGATTCAATAATCCCTACACCACTGGGTTTCTATGCGACTCAGGTAATATTATACCTAGGAAGTGCTTGATATAATACTTGGCATGTTATAAATCCTGAATACATGGTTGTTAAGATCAATAGTATGAGATTAATCCAATATATTTTGTGTTTAACTTTTTGTAGTACAGTTTCTGTATAAATTTCTGTAAAATGTTATCACTCTTACGGTTTCCATCTGCAAATTTACTACAGTGATGTCGGTGAAATAGTTTGAGTCAATATAAAAATGCCATGAGCTCAGCCTATATAACAAGGTATTTAAGAAGTATTTTGGATTATACGTAGCTCTAAAGTCTCCAATAGTGAATATTCTAACACGTTTTTTGTTGTGATGAATATTTTTCAGTTTAAGGTGCTTCCTGCAGGACAGTGATCTCTTATTGAAAAACAGGTAGCAATAGTTTTGGGAACATAGAATGGCAATTCTGGAATTATAAACATGTTGGCAGCATAACTAAACTTTGAAATAGAAATGTTTTTGTTTTGTTTTTTGAAATGAAATGGGCAGGAGAAATAAGATGGAAACATTTTCTTGAAGAAATTTGTACTTAAAAAGTTGTCTGTATGAACTTTTATAACTTTTATATAGTATTCTTGAAATGTATAGAGATCAAGCAGCTATGCATTGTCTTTTAAAAAGAGATGATAGTCTTCTAACAGTGTTAAGGTTGTGCATCTTATCAAGTGAGCCATTTGGTGTTGGATATTTTAGATTCTTGAGTTGGAGTTTGGTGTGAATAGATACATGAAAATATAGGAAACACTGGAAAAAAATTTCGTGGGAAATAAATCCATCCGTAAAAAATATTTTGGATTGGAAGTTATAAATTTTAAAAGTAAAAATGTCCATAATAAGATATTTATATACAGACAAACTTTTAGAGGCTGTGGGCTATAATATATATCTATTGTGATGACCACATGGTTCATTTTAGTCAATTGTTTCTGAGACTCTAAAAGAATTTTTTTTTTTTTGACCTGGACAGAAAACCTGTCATAAAATATAATTGAGAAATAGAAAGAGTTCAATTTTTTGTTCATGTTTGATGCTGTAAATCCCCTATAATTAAGATTTAAATGTATAAATATAATGATGAATCTATTTGCATGAATCATGAAAAAATAAGTTTAGGATATGAGGCTGGTAGAGATCCTTCATTTGTTGGATAATGCTGAATGCCTTTCTACAGGCATTCTTGGGTTTGGGATGGGATGAATAAGACCAGGCGTTTGGGGAACAGTCTACTGGGCTGTGGCAAGGGCTCATAGGAGGGTTCCAAAGTAGACCATTGGTAGAGAGACTGGCCTTAAAGAGTCTGTTAGAAGTTTAGGCAAGTGATAAAGGAGCCTAGTGTTATGATGCATTCCTTGGAAAGGACACAGAAAGTAGCACCATCAGGGTCTGGCTGCTGGTAATGGTCAAGAAGTCCAGGTAGGCATATAGAAGTGGGAAAGCTGACTCTGGAAGGACTGTGAATCAGGTCAAGAAAGGAAAGGACCTCGTATCTTAGAGTTAGTCATCAAATATGCATTTGGAATGTAATATGTACAAAGCATTGAGCTAAGAGTGAGGAGGGTTATAAACGAAATAGATTGTTCATGCTCACTGAAGAAGTTACATAGGGGAGTGAAAACATGTACACAGATTTCTTGTCCTCTATGTTGGAAATGCTGATGGAAAGTTCAAAGATAAATAGGCAAGCGAAAGAAGAAAGAAGGAAGTTTGACAACCCACATACTGTATAATTAGTTGTTAAATAAAAGAAAAAGAAGGAACACTAAAATTATTTTCCTTATATTTGAATGAATTGGCTACATGCAAATATGGGAGAAGAGTCAAAGAGTATTATTACAAACTTGTTCAACATAAGAGGAAAGGATTAGCTGTCGAAAATAGATGTATCTGTGAAAGTTATCATTGGGCAGCAAAACCCTTTGAAGGGTTGTTGCAAAAAATCAGTGAAGTGGGATTACTTGGTGTTTAAAATATAATATTGAACGTTTCCATTTTTCTAATGTGATATAACCATTGATAAAATTGCAAGCGTTAAATATTTTTCTTCAGTAACTGTTATAGGCTGCTATCTCCTGTGTACCACAAAGTATTCAGCTATCGATGTTTTGAATGATTAACCCTCAATTTGTCCATGATTTGCCTTTTTATTTTGCATCTCATCTAAGTTCATTCTTGTAAGATATTGGTAATACAAACAAGCCCCAATGTAAGCCCGTCTAATGAATTGTTTCCACAGTCTGTTGCTGTGCATACCAGGGACTTGGTAAAAGGAAATTAAGCCCTGTGATGAGATTATAAATCACTTTGCTGAGATGGATAAGAAAGCATATATCTTTGAATGGATGTGGCACTTGGGATTCTTAAAAACAGGAGTAAACCTGATATTTTATAATAGCTCTCACATGAATACCTTTGTTGTATTACTTTTATAAATTATTTTAAATCTTTTTTTAAAAAAGACTCCTTAGTTTTGCTTATCCTTTTCAGGACTTGCTTTCACAAATATTATTTTAAAATACAACTTGAGTGTATTCATTTCATCAGTCAAGATGATTTATCCATTGAATCCCACATTTAATTTCCTTTCTTTTCTAACAGAGGGGCAGTTAATACTTGATAATGAATCCTTTTACAAATTCTCATATTTTAAAAAAATTTTTGAGCTTTAGAATTTCTTTGAAATGCATTTTCATGATGTATATTAGCCAAAATTTGAAATACAAAATTTATTAAGTGAAATTTGAAGAATTAACACCACAATGTAGTTTTATATGCATTTTATCAATAAATCACATGTGAGTGTGCATGTGTGCATGCATGTATGAGTATGTAACCTCTCTTTGAACACGGTCATGAAGTTCTCTCTTCAGTAGTCTCAATTTCCCCTGGCTCCTGAACAGATCTATTGTAAGTCTGTGACTTTTCAGGTCACTTTTAGGTAGCAATAGAGAAAGCCTATGGTCTTAAATCACAAATAGTCTGAATTCAGTACTTAATATGTCTAGCAGTTCTGTGTAATAATCAAAACTGCAAACGTGATTTAAAGTTGAGGCTTCTTTTCTAAATGGGGTTTATTGCAGGGCAGTTGCTTGCATGTAGGGAAGAAGGGCAGGGCCAGCTGTTCTCCAGGGTTAGAATGGTAAAGAAGAGATAAAAGAACAATAAAAGTTTTTACTTGACTGGTATTGTTTTACACTGGAGTCATATTTAAAGTTGATTCTTTGTTGTGGGCTCTTTCTCTCCCACTCTCTCCCTCTACTTCTGTTTCCTTTGTCAAAGGGAATACGTATATCCTGATTCTAGGTGGTTACTTACTACTTCTTATGTCCATATGTACCTGATGGTGACACCTACAGTTTCTTCTGAAGGCCTCATATTCTTCTCTAGGTGGCTTTCTTGGACCAGACTTCACATGACCCCACACCAGCACTCTCTCAAACATGGTCCACATGTGGCTCAAGGGAAAACCATTCTTTGACCCAAAAATCTCAGGGAAAGCAGGCCTATTCCTTCAGACAGCTCCTGCCATCAGAGCAAGTGAATAACCCCTCTGTCACTTTTTAGATTTTCCAGGTGAAGTCAGACACCATTAATACCTTGTCACTCTGCAGCTTTAGGGGCCATATATTAAGCTGAGAGGCAAGGAGGAGACACCCACACGCTCCTCCCTTTTATTAGGGGTTGGAGCTTCACCATGTGCAGAAGCTCTCCCCAGAATCTACTCCTCAGTCTTTCTTATGTTAATCTCTAAATACTGACTCTCATAATAGAGTAGATGAAGGGTTTAATAGTTTTATGGTTTTCAGATACTCCTTTGAAAATTAGAATCTTATCTGAGAGCTGACTTTAGAATATTTTGTACCTCAATCAAAATTTACATTTTATAATTAAAAATCTACAAAATGAGGGCTTCCCTGGTGGCGCAGTGGTTGGGAGTCCGCCTGCCGATGCAGGGAACACGTATTCGTGCCCCGGTCCGGGAGGGTCCCGCATGCCGCGGGGCGGCTGGGCCCGTGAGCCATGGCTGCTGGGCCTGCGCGTCCGGAGCCTGTGCTCCGCAGGGGGAGAGGCCACAACAGTGAGAGGCCTGCGTACCGCAAAAAAAAAAAAAAAAAAAAAAAAAAATCTACAAAATGAAAATTTTGCTTAAGTAACTTTGAATTTTTTTCCATTAAAACTTCCATGGTTCTAATTTGACATAATTTTACATATCTTGATACTCAGAATATGTGAAGAACATGTGATACAGGAAAATATAATTCAAAGATTCAAGATTTGGTGAAAAAACTTGGAAAGGAACTGATTTTTCTAATATTTGTACTGTATCTGTATGTATATGTACATATATATATATAAAATCATAGATGCTTTTAAATAGTTTTTTCTTTTTCAAAGTGTTTTCAAAGATTGGTTAACAAGAAGTTATTTCTGGCATACTTACCTACCCCCACTCATGACATGAATTAACATTTTTTATGTGGTTTTTAGATTTTCTGTATTTTTTGTTTTAAAAGTACCTCAAATATCACCTAGTAGTAGTAGATCATAAACAATAGAATAAATCAAGGATTTCCGTTGTTTCTGGAGG
The DNA here is from genome assembly GCF_963924675.1 of Phocoena phocoena. Lineage (NCBI taxonomy): Eukaryota > Metazoa > Chordata > Mammalia > Artiodactyla > Phocoenidae > Phocoena > Phocoena phocoena. Next base: position 47,210,115 of record NC_089233.1, on the reverse strand, counting down.
AACATGTAGGTGGCAAGGAAGATAACGTGGTTATTTTTCAGCACTTTGATTGTGGTGTTAGGAAATTAAGAGTAAATATCTAGTTAATAGTGAATGACATAGGTATAATATCAGGAATAAATTAGGATTGAAGATAAAGATTGGGGAGTCATATCAAGGACGTTCGGAGAGTGGATGATATCAGAGAGTGGTCTGTGGAGGAGAAGCCTACTCTGCCTAGCATATTGGGAGGTTATCTTTACAGAGGAAGAAGCATCATTCGGAGACTACGGCAGGAAAGAAATCCAAAAGGTTAAGAAAAAAGCCAGGATGGCAGGATGCTATGGAAGCCAAGCAACCAAAGATAGTTGTAAGGAAAAAGGAGACACTGCAGCAGAAGAGTGAAGGAGAGTGAAAAAGAGTCTTTGGATTTGGAAACAAAGGAGTTAGGAGAGAAGCCAGACTGCAGGAAGTTGAATCAGGAGGTTTTGTACATTTATTTGAAAAAATAGGTAAGACAAGGAATGTAAGAAATAAAATAATAGCTAGAAGAGGCATGGGGGCAAAAGAAGTATTTTTTTAAAAAATGGAAGACTTGTGAACATTTGAAAGAGTTAGTAGCATGTGAGAAATTACAGTAAAAGTAAAATTAAACCATAAACCTACTGAGAGGGAGAAGTTGAGGGTGGGAGCGAAGAGCCCGGAGCAGGAGCACAGGACTTAGAGCTCAGCTGGAGAAATCAGCTGTAGAGACGGGGTGAGCCTGGGGGTGGGGGCCTGGGAAGGGAGCGCACGATAAATATCAACAAGCAACTACCCACATCTTTGAGAGCTAGGGAATGAGATTTTGAGGGAGCACGAATTTGTATTATTAAAGAACTCTCTGGAGTCTGAGGGTACTATCCTGGTACTTGATCGTGGAATGGCATTTGGAGCCCCCTCTTTGAAATTCTTCCAGGTGAATTTTTATTTCTGTTTCATATTTATTTTGATTTAGAAATATTAGGGCCAGAGATTAAGACAAAATAGCCTTGAAAATAGTCATTTTGGGGGGGGGAGTTAGTCTTTTTGGGTCAGAAGACTATAGTAAAATATAGTTATTTTACAAAATTAAAATATATATTTAAAGGTAGAACTCATGCAGTTTTTAAATGATGAAAGCTAATCTTTTTCTCTCAAATTATTTCTGCTAGAGTTTAACAGATGCTTTAGAAATTTTATTTTAGGCAGTTGGGGAGATACTAAAGCCAATGTTTTCTTATGATCTGTTTCAGAAATAGGTGTTTTTTATGTCCTAAGTCTTTACAAGTTTGACTTACTTCTTTTAAGTACAAGGAATAGGTTATAGGAAACAATGCTCAGAATATCCAGTTTTCAGAAAATGTCTAATTAAATCATGGTAATGCATTTATTGGAATATAATATAGTATAAACTGACGTAAACTAAGTCTTATAATGATTTGGCTTATAATATAAAGTCAAATGTCTGCTTATCTGTTGCTGTGTAACAAATTATCCCAAACTTTTAAAAGCAACAGTAATTTGTTTAACTTATGATTCTGTAATTTGGGCAGAGCTTGTTGGAGAAGGCTCCTCTCTGTTCTAGGTGGCATCACCAGGGAGGCTCAGCTGGGGGCTAGAGCATCTCTTCTAAGATTGCCTGCTACGTGGCTGGTAAATTGTTGCTAGATGTCAACTGGGTTGCTCAGCTGTGGCTGAAAGAGTCCTTGGTTCCTCTCCATGTGGCCTCTCCATGGGCAGCTTGGCCTACCTGATGGTGGGAGAGTTCCAGGAGCAAGTGTCCCATAGGAGCTGGCAGAAGCTCTGTCACCTTTTTAGCCTCAGAAGCCATATCATCACTTCCACCATAGTCACAAGCCAGCCAGGATTCAAAGGAAGGGAACATAGATCCTACCTCTCCATGAGTCAGAGTCACATTGTAAGAAGAGTTTACAGGATGGGAGATTTTACCTCAGCCATTTTGAAAAATATAGTCTGTCACAAGTGAAAAAAGGATAGAAGGTTTTGGCACAGTAGTGATTATAACCTACGTAATCTGTATCACCTAAAAGAGTGATAAAACCTATATATTTCTATAGAAATAATATTTGAGAGGGGGATCCACAAAATTTTTTATCATGGTCTGAAGCTAAGATTTTGAAAATACCATATATCCAACTTTATTAATAGCAAAAAAAAAAAAAAAAGGAAAAAAGAAACAATTATAAGGTTTTTGAGATACCTCTCTCATTTTCTAAACTTTCCCTAATGTTGCCATTTTAATTTTACATTTTGAAAAAAATGGCCATAATTAAAAGTAAAATAAATCCCTAAGGTTTACACTGGCATCAGGTGCCAAAGACAGAAAAAGTGGGTGCTTCTGTCATGATGGTTTTGTCACTGTTTCACTTGATTGGAGCATTAAAATCTGTTTATTCTTAAACATTTTATTTCCAAATTATTCTTGCTTTTAGACACGTCCTTTCTTGTTTGTGAAGTTCACGTTAATAATGATTTAAAAATCTGCTATATTTTTTATTCAAGTTGAATTCCCGTTTTAGGATGGAGGTATTACTCACAGTATATAATAGAAATGTGAATTGATTTATTAATTTTCTTCGGGGAAGTCTGGAAATCTTTCCCACTTCCTTTATGTCTTCTTCATCTTTATTATTTAGGATAAAGCATTTGTCAATTTATATTTGCAGTTTGCTATTTTTAAAATTTTCTATATGACATAGTTCCTCTAAAGGAGAAAAACTCCAGTAGGGACTGCCTTTCAGAGCTAAAATTTTCTTATGTTTTTTTCTTCTCAATCTGCACTTAACTCTTTCTTGTCCCTTGGAGAGTCTAAATTGTAGGTCAGAAGAATTGAGATGTTTTGAGAAAGCAATTTTATGTTAAGGAAATTTTCACTGAAGCATACATGACAGACTTCCTTTGACAAAAAAAAAATTAACTCTCTGCAGAGTACTTTGGAAGTTCTGTAACACTGAAAATTAGTTAACGCTCAGATGCGTTGGTAAGGAGACTTTTAAAAAGCATTAACATTGATGTCACTACCTGGTTTGTTAATATAAATATGTTTCCTGGTTTTATAAATATTATGTAATAAGCATCAATCATCTGACTTTTCTTTTTATCTTACACCCAATTACCTCCTATCCCATATGCATAATTAATGGTCTGTTATTACCCTTTCTTTGGCTTATGACATGATAAGTATTGCATTCTACTTTTAAAATATATTAAATATATGTACTATGAGGATTTTAACTCCTCATAGTTTCTATTTGGGCTTGAATTTGGCCCAAAAGTTTTCTGTTTGGGCTAGAATCAAAGTTTGTATATTTACCCTCTATTTATTTTAGAAGTTTCTTTTCAAACAATTAATTTTATTCTTTGAAGAACTAATATGAAGAGTTATTTCCTAGAGCATATTTTTCTTTCAGGGTGGCTTTTTATATATAATATATATTTACTTATTTATTATTATTAACTAGCATTATCTTCCTGAGAAATTTGTAAAGGAAAATATCAGCTTACTCAGTGGCTATAACGGTGCCAAAAATGAATTGTCAATTCATTCTCTTGACAGTTGTCAAGAGAACTGAAAATTTATGTGGTTTATCTACAGAAGTCTTAAAAAATAATGTGATTTTCATTCAGATTGGTGTATGATTTTTTTTGTGGGGGGGTAGAAAATCCTTTATGATCACTTTACATGAGCCAGTGCTTGGGGATTCAATGGACTGTAAATACAGAAACATTGCAGAAATGGGAGCACACACAGTGTGGAGAATAAGCAGACATTTATCAAGTTACATATACATAAATAAGTAAACTTGTGACCATTGCCTTGAAATAAAGGTGCACGATGATGTGAATGCTTATGATAGGGAATTACTTATTTAGGAAGGTCAGGGAAGGCTTTCCTGAACAAGTGATTTTTTTTTTAACTCTTTATTGGAGTATACTTGCTTCACAATACTGTGTTAGTTTCTGTTGCACAACAAAGCAAATCAGCCATATGCATACACATGTCCCCCATCCCCTCCCTTTTGAGCCTCCCTCCCATCCTCCCTATCCCACCCCTCTAGGTCATTGCAAAGCACCAAGCCAATCTCCCTGTGCTGTGCTGCTGCTTCCCACCAGCCAACTATTTTATATTTGATAGTGTATATATCTCGATGCTACTCTCACCTCACCCCAGCTTTGCCCTCCCACCCGCTGCTTCCTCAAGTCCATTTTCTATGTCTACCTCTTTATTCCTGCCCTGCAGCTAAGTTCATAAGTACCATTTTTTTTCTTGTTTTTAAGATTCCATATATATGAATTAGCATACAGTGTTTGTTTTTCTCTTTCTGACTTCACACTGAATGACAGACTCTAGGTCCATCCACCTCACTAAAAATAACTCAATTTCTTTCGTTTTTATGGCTAAGTAATATTCCATTGTATATATGTGCCACATCTTCTTCATCCATTCATCTGTCGATGGACATTTAGGTTTGTTCCATGCCCTGGCTGTTGTAAATAGTGCTGCAATGAACATTGTGGTACATGTCTCTTTTTGAATTATGGTTTTCGCAGGGTATATGCCCAATAGTGGGATTGCTGCGTCATATGGTAGTTCTATTTTTAGTTTTTTAAGGAACCTCCATACTGTTTTCTATAGTAGTTGTATCAATTTACATTCCCACCAACAGTGTAGGAGGGCTCCTTTTTCACCACACCCTTTCCAGCATTTATTGTTTCAAGATTTTTTCATAGTGGCCATTCTGACCGGTGTATGGTGATACCTCATTGTAGTTTTTGATTTGCATTTCTCTAATAATTAGTGATGTTGAGCATCTTTTCATGTGCCTCTTGGCCATCTGTATGTCTTCCTTGGTGAAATGTCTATTTAGGTCTTCTACCCATTTTTTAACTGGGTTGTTTGTTTTTTTGATATTGAGCTCCATGAGCTCTTTTTATATTTTGGAGATTAATCCTCTGTCCATTGCTTCCTTTGCAGATATTTTCTCCCATTCTGAGGGTTGTTTGTCTTTTCGTCTTGCTTATGGTTTCCTTTACTGTGCAAAGCTTTTAAATTTCATTAGGTCCCATTTGTTTATTTTTGTTTTATTTCCATTACTCTAGGAGGTGGGTCAAAAAAGATCTTGCTATGGTTTATGTCAAAGAGTGTTTTTCCTATGTTTTCCTCTGAGTTTTGGAGTGTCTGGTCTTACATTTAAGTCTTTAATCCATTTGGAGTTTATTTTTGTGTATGGTGTTAGGGAGTGTTCTAATTTCATTCTTTTACATGTAGCTGTCCAGTTTTCCCAGCACCACTTACTGAAGAGGCTGCCTTTTCTCCATTGTATGTTCTTGCCTCCTTTGTTGTAAATTAGGTGCCCATATGTAACTGGGTTTATCTCTGGGCATTCTACCCTGTACCACTGATCTATATGTCTGTTTTTGTGCCAGTATCATATTGTCTTCATTACTGTAGCTTTGTGGTATAGTTTGAAGTCGGGGAGCCTGAGTCCTCCAACTGTTTTTCTTTCTCAAGATTGCTTTGGCTGTTCAGGGTCTTTTTTGTTTCCATACAAATTGTAAAATGTTTTGTTCTAATTCTGTGAAGAATGCCATTGTTAGTTTGATAGGGATTGCATTGAATCTGTAGATTGCTTTGGGTAGTATAGTCATTTTCGCAATATTGATTCTTCCAATCCAAGAACGTGGTATAGCTCTCCATCTGTTTATGTCATCTTTGATTACTTTCATCAGTGTTTTATAGTTTTCTGAGTACAGGTCTTTTGCCTCCTTAGGCAAGTTTATTCCTAAGTATTTTATTCTTTTTGATGCAATGGTAAATGGGAGTGTTTCCTTAATTTCTCTTTCTGAGTTTTTGTTGTTGGTATATAGGAATGCCAGAGATTTCTGTGCATTAATTTTGTATCTGCAACCTTACAAAATTCATTGATTAGTTCTAGTAGTTTTCTGGTGGCATCGTTAGGATTTTCTCTGTATAGTATCATGTGATTGGTAAACAGTGACAGTTTTACTTCTTCTTTTCCAATTTGTATTCCTTTTATTTCTTTTTCTTCTCTGATTGCTGTGGCTAGGACTTCCAAAGCTATACTGAATAAGAGTGGCAGGAGTGGACATCATTGTCTTTTTCCTGATCTTAGTGGAAATGCTTTCAGTTTTTCACCATTGCTTATGATGCTTGCTGTGGGTTTGTCATATATGGCCTTTGTTATGTTGAGGTAGGTTCCCTCTATGCCCATTTTCTGGAGAGTTTTTATCATAAATGGGTGTTGAATTTTGTCAGAAGCTTTCTCTGCATCTATTAAGATGATCATATGGGTTTTATTCCCTAGTTTGTTAATGTGGTGTATCACATTGATTGATTTGAATATATTGAAGAATTCTTTCATCCCTGGGATAAATCCCACTGGATCATGGTGTATGATGATCCTTTTAATATGCTGTTGGATACTGTTTGCTGGTGTTTTCTTCAGGATTTTTGCATGATTTTTTATGATTTTTTATGTTCATCAGTGATATTGGTCTATAATTTTCTTTGTTTGTGATATCTTTTTCTGGTTTTGGTATCAGGGTGATGGTGGCTTCGTAGAAAGATTTTAGGAGTGTTTCTCCCTCTGCTATATTTTGGAAGAGTTTGAGAAGGATTGGTGTTAGCTCTTCTCTAAATATTTGATAGAATTCGCCTGTGAAGCCATCTGGTCCTGGACTGTTGTTTGTTGGAAGGTTTTTAATTATGGTTTCTATTTCATTACTTGTGATATGTCGGTTTACATTTTCTAATTCTTCCTGGTTCAGTCTTGGAAAATTGTACCTTTCCAAAAATTTGTCCATTTCTTCCAGGTTGTCCGTTTTATTGGCCTATTGTTGTTTGTAGTAGTCTCTTATAACCCTTTGTATTTCTGCAATGTCAGTTGTGATTTCTCCTTTTTCATTTCTAACTTTATTGATTTGTGTCCTCTCCTTTTCTTTCTTGATGAGTCTGGCTAAGGGTTTATCAGTTTTGTTTATCTTCTCAAAGAACCAACTTTTCATTTTTTTGATCTTTGCTATTGTTTTCTTCATTTCTGTTTCATTTATTTCTGCTCTGATCTTTATGATTTCTTTCCTTCTGCTGATTTTGGGTTTTCTTTGTTCTTCTTTCTCTAGTTGTTTTAAGTGTAGGGTTAGATTGTTTATTTGAGATTTTTCTTGTTCTTGAGGTGAGTCTGTATTGCTATAAACTTCCCTCTTAGAACTACTTTTGCTGCACCCCATAGGTTTTGGGTCATTGTGTTTTCGTTTTCAATTGTTTCTGTGTATTTTTTACTTTCTTCCTTCATTTCTTCATTAATCTCTATGTTATTTAGTAGCACACTATTTAGCCTCCATGTATTTGTTTTATTTTTACAGTTTTTTTTTCCTGTAATTGATTTCCAATCTCATAGTGTTTGTGGTCAGAAAAGATGCTTGATACAATTTAAATTTTCCAAGGCTTGATTTGTGACCCAAGGTGTGATCTATCCTGGAGAATGTTCTATGTGCACTTGAGAAGAAAGTGTATTCTACCACTTATGGGTGGAATGCTCTATAAACATCAATTAGATCTATCTGGTCTATTGTGTCATTTAAAGCTTGTGTTTCCTTATTTATTTTCTGTTTGGATGATCTGTCCATTGGTGTTAGAGGGGTGTTAAAGTCCCCTACTATTATTGTGCTACTGTCGATTTCTCCTTTCATGGTTGTTAGCATTTTCCTTATGTATTGAGATGCTCCTGTGTTGGGTGCATAAACATTTATAATTGTTGTATCTTTTTCTTGTATTGATCCTTTGATCATTATAAAGTGTCCCTCCTTATCTCTAGTAACAGTCTTTATTTTAAAGTCTATTTTATCTGATACGAGTTTTGCTACTCCAGCTTTCTTTTCGTTCCCATTTGCATGGAATATCTTTTTCCATCCCTTCATTTTCAGTCTGTCTGTGTCCGTAGGTCTGAAGTGGGTCTCCTGTAGAGAGAATATGTATGGATCTTGTTTTTGTATCCATTCAGCCAGTCTGTGTCTCTTGGTTGGGGCATTTAATCCATTTATATTCAAGGTTATTATCGATATGTATCTTCCTGTTACCATTTTCTTAATTGTTTTGGGTTTGTTTTTCTGGGTCTTTTTCTTCTCTTGAGTTTCCTGCCTAGAGAAGTTTCTTTAGCATTTGTTGTAAAACTGGTTTGGTGGTGCTGAATTCTCTTAGCTTTTGCTTGTCCGGAAAGCTTTTGACTGCTCCATTGAATCTGAATGAAATCCTTGCTGGTTAGAGTAATCTTGGTTCTAGGTTTTTCTCTTTCATCACTTTAAGTATATCCTGCCACTCCCTTCTGGTCTGCAGAGTTTCCAATGAAAAATCAGCTGATAACCTTATGGGGATTCCTTTGCATGTTATTTTTTGTTTTTCCCTTGCTGCCTTTAATATTTTTTATTTGAATTTAGTTTTTTTAGTTTGATTAATATGTGTCTTGGTGTGTTTTTCCTAGGGTTTATCCTGTATGGGACTCTCTGCCCTTCCTGGACTTGGGTGACTATATCCTTTCCCATGTTAGGGAAGTTTTCAACTATAGTCTCTTCAAATATTTTCTCAGACCCTGTCTTTTTCTCTTCTTCTTCTGGGACCTCTATAATTCGAACGTTGGTGCATTTAGGGTTGTCCCAGAGGACTCTGAGGTTGTCTTCAGTTCTTTTTATTCTTTTTTCTTTATTCTGGTCCTCAGCAGTTATTTCCACCATTTTGTCTTCCAGCCCACTTATTCATTCTTCTGCCTCAGTTATTCCGTTATTGATTCCTTCTAGTGTATTTTTAATCTCAGTTATTGTGTTGTTCATCTCTGTTTGTTTGTTCTTTAGTTCTTCTAGATCTTTGTTAAATATTTCTTGTATTTTCTCAATCCATGCCTCCATTCTATTTCTGAGATTCTGGATCATCTTTACTATCATTACTCTGAATTATTTTGCAGATAGATTGCCTATTTCCTCTTCATTTATTTGTTCTTGTAGGTTTTTACCTTGCTCTTTCAGTTGTGACATATTTTTTTGCCGTCTCTCTTTTTTTGTTTTTTTTTTTTTAGTGAGTGGGATTGTGTTCCTGTGTTACTGGTTGTTGGGCCTGAGGCTTTCAGCACTGGAGTTTGTAGGCAGCTGGGTAGAGCTGGGGCTTGATGCTGAGATGAGGACCTCTGTGAGACCTCAGTCTGATGAATATTCCCTGGGGTCTGAGGTTCTCTGTTAGTCCAGTGGTATGGACTTGGAGCTCCCACCGCAGGAGCTTTGGCCCGACCCCGAGCTCGTGAACTAAGATCCTGCAAGCCGCCACTTCACTTTGGGGTTCCTCCCATCTCCTTGGGCTTCAGTGTCCCTCACCAGTGGCCAGCAGGTGCCCTAGTTCTGAGGAGATTCTTAACTCTGCGTCTTCCCACACTGCCATCTTGACTCCACCTCCCTGAACAAGTAATGCTTGAACTCTAACCTGTGGGATGATGTATTTGAGTTGGCTAAAGAGTTGGGATACCATTTCAGGGAGATGCCCTGTGGCAGAAGGAAAAACAGATGAAAAAATATCTTTTCATTTAGTTTTTAATTTTACCGATACTTGTGCTAATACATTGTGTAGTAATGGTCTTTTACATAAACTTAATGGAGGCAACCCAAATTGATTCCTTCACAAAGTATATGTTAATTTATGTTAGAGACCTACAGTAGATGTCATAAACCTTAATATTCATTTTAACAATACAACTGCTTAAAATTATGTCTTAGTAACCTTAGTCATTTGTGTTAAAATCAGAAGACATGTAGTGTTAGTGTTAAAAGGCAGATTAAAGGTCATTAAATTCTATCCTGAGTGTTGAGGAAATGAAAATTTGTATGTTCTCTCTTTTTAGCTTTGACTTGGCTTCTTCAAAGTGACATGCCATTTCATTTATCACTTGTCTTATTTTAAAATTTTGGATTAGCCTTCCTATCTGATAATTTTTCTGTTTCTATATTAAGTAGTTTGAAAAATCACAGACTTCATTTCAACACATTAAGCATTCTAAAAAGGCACAGAAATACATGAATTTAGAATTTAGACTTTGGGAAATATTCTTGTCACTTTTTACGTACAGTATTTGAAAATACATATGACCTTGAATTTAAATCATATTGGATCATAATTTCCATATGGAATATTTATATGCCAGCAGAAGTATGCAAGTCTACTCTAGATATAGTGAGTGTAGGTCAAAAGGAGACTTTGGGCCACATATATTCATAACATAAATAAATTCTTACATTGAAATAATTTTACTTACTGGAACTATAAAAATGTTCTATTGGATGGCATATAACATTCAGATGTTAATCATTCAATTATTTTCTTCTAAAAATGGTCAACTGACATGATTTTTGTGAAAAAATAGAAAATGGAGCTCTCTGTTTATCCTCATGTACTACTAATTTTAGCTTTACGTAATTCCTAAGTGGAGAAAGCCAAATTATACACCTTTCCTATTGCAAGCATTTAAAGCAACGTAAAAAATACTTCCAATTCAAGGGACATGAGCTCATACAGTTTTCATTACTATCACATGCTTAATGTTCAGAGCATTTATTTCAGAAGTATTTTTGTCCATTATTTTAAATTATTTTATTAAGTTTTCAAATCAAACAGATACCACCAAGTAAAAACAACCTTATCTCCTCTCTTTTTCACGAATTAATTTTCAGCAAGGAAATCCCTTCTTAAATTGAAGAAACTATGCATGACCCCAAATATAAAGTACATTGGCCTTCATATGTATTGATGGTATGTTTTGGCTCGTCAGTGGGCTATCTTTGGAGACATGCTGAGGATTCCTCTTCAGCTTAAATGTCTGCAGAGAGAGTCTTTCAGTTCAGTTGACTGAATTTTGCATACAGACCATAAACTGTATGCTGCATCTATTGTGATAAAACTTGTCAGCTTTTATGTTCTTTTGCATAGGGTGGAATACTAATCATAGGCAATATTGATACACATTCAGTTTGAAACAAAGTGAAGTTAACTGGAAGCTTAATTATTCCCTTGCTTTCTGTATTTTTAGCCAATCATTTACCTGTTTCTCTCCAGTCTTTTACTTTTTCATCTATAAGTTCACTATAAAGACTTTCAGCTGGTTAATTTGATTGAAAACATATGTCTAAACTATGTTAGGAAACCTTTTTTTGGCGAGACCCCCCCCATGCTATTATTCTCCCTTGTTGATGAACGCAGATGAAGGTTCATGATACATACTCTGGCATTGCCTGTTTTAAAGAAAACACAGTTCAGTTATTCGCTTTGGCTAAGAGTCCTCCTGGGGATTTCTGACATTGGGAAAATTGTAGATATAATAGACAAACTGCTAACTCAAGAGGAGTTAAGAACTTAACTCTTTAGGGGGTAGATTGTTCCAATTCACTTCTTTCATTGGAAACCATGACTGTTTTATTAAACAACATACTCTAGAAAGTGACAATATGTATTCTGTCATTTGGCACTTGACAATAAATTACATATCCTGTTAGGAAGATTATCAAGCGTTTGTAAGCTCAGGAAAGCTCTTGTGCACATTCCATGTAGCATGTCTTATCAAGTCTATGGTGAACAGTTCCATGACAGCATACGCCGGACAGAGCCAAGGCAAAAAAAATGACACCTTCCTAGATATTACACTGGCTACACATCCCTGTGGAGGGGCCGGATTAGGCAGTAAGGAGGCAGTGTGTCCTTACTAGAACATCTAAACGTAATCATTGTTTGACCTTGGCTGAGCATCGCAATATTTTAGGCTCTTTTCTAATTGCTTTATAGGTACCAATTAATTTATTTTTCATAATTCTCTGAGATACTGATATATTATCCCCATTTTGTAGCTGGGAATACTGAGGCAGAGAGAGGTTAAGAAGCTTTCTCAAGGGCACATAGTTAGATGAATGAGAGAGTCAGGATTTGAACACAGGTAATCTGCCCAAGGGCACCTCAGTCACTGTTTTGTTGTCTCTCAGGCTGAGGGTGAGGTCAGAGCCTGACATGTTAAGTCGTATGTGGAGAGAAGCAAAATTCTAAATCCACGAGCGTATGCTGGGGGTGATATTCAGAAAACGACATTCAGCAGTGAGCAGAAGAGGAAGTGTCATCAGTAAGGTTTGGTTGGGGTGTCGGTATGTAGATAGTCCATCCCAGGAGGGAGGTACGTTATCACAGTGTGCAGGCTGTGAATGGATTTGGAACCTGGCACAAAGATCTCAGTGAGCCAATTAATGTGTGTACACAAAACACACCTAAGAACAGGTTTGTCCTTTTTTCTGGCCTCCTATTAAAGCAGCTTCTGAGTATGGTCAAAGGACATTGGCAGAGGATTCCTTTTCTCCAGAGCAGGTACAAATGATGGCAGTTAATGGCGAGAGCCTCCAGGTCCATCACATTTTTAAGAGATAAATTACTCCTCATTACTCTTACAACCTGAATACATAGAACCTTATGCATGCCCTGATATTACTTGGCTTATTGTAAGTCCTCAGTAGATATGAACTAACCATGATCTTTTAGAAAAGATTAATGTGGCTACCAGCCATAAGTGCTAGTGTAATATTCTTGTAGTTCCAGATAAAGCACCAAGCACACAGTTGTTGTTCAGTAAACATTTTTGTTTTAATTGAGCCTGATTTCTCTTGTTTTTCATTCATAGAAAAAGATAAGCTTCATATATCCTTCCTTCATGGGTAAGCTGTACCTGCTTTGTGTATGAAGGAAAATAGACTGAAGCTTGGGGGCTATAGAAGCTAACAATTTCAAATGCCTTTGCTAGGCACTTTCTATGTACTATGTCATTTATTCCTCACATAAACCCTGGAAATGAAAGTATATTCATCTCTATTTTTCAGTGGCAGAAAGTGAAGCCCAGAGAGGTTGAGTAATTTGCATAAAGTCGCACAGTTAGTAAACACTGAATCTGGGATCAGAATCCAGGTATGAGGAGCTCCCAGCTTTGCTTTTGTTATCTCATCCTCAGATATTGTGAAATAGACAATTTTAGCACTTCAAAGAGTAAAATTAAAGTACCTACCAGCTTCCTTCTGAATAATAAAAGGATATTACAAGCTCATTAGAAAATTGGTGTCTAGCACTTATTGGTACAACTTGTACCAACACTAAAAGAGAGAGTGAGATCCTTTTCTCGTTTCCATTGCTTTTCACCTCTACCCCAACACTCTCAGACACCCTGAGAGTTGAAAGTTCACAGACACCATTCTATTCCTCTCATTCCTCCCAAGCTGCTCTGTCTTAGATCCCAGCAAGCTCTCCACGCCTTCTCCAATCCCAGAGTATGCTATCAGGTTCTATACATCTTACAAAGTGGACATAGTACTGCTGTAAGTATTGCTGTGTTTTCTCTCAGGCTAACCTGTCCATTTAAGATGGGGACAGCCATGGTGGTCCACTTTGTGAAGGTCAGATTCCTCCTCTAGCATAAATTTTAGCTTGTAATTATTCCTAACCATCATCTACTATAAGGCTAAATTAAATTAACCTTTTACATAAAGTTTTCTGGCAAGAAAGTTTTTACTTCTACCTGAGGTTTATCTGTTTAGGGCTCATTACTGGTTCCTCTAAGAATCCCAGCACACCCATATACCTCATGGTGCTTCAGCGTACAGGCAGGCATGCATGTGCTCTGAGGAGGCTCAGGATAATATCAGCATCATCGTAACTTCTGTCTCTTTCTATAATACTGTTGGTGCTGTGGATATTAGAGCAGGATAAGGTATGACAAATCTTCCCTGAACAAGCCATGCTTGTACCTTCTCCCTAGGAAGAGCTCTTCTCTCTATTTAATGCCTGAGAAAAACCCAGTCATCTCGGAGTCTAAGTATCTCCATTCTGTGAAGTATTTCCTAATTTCTAATTTAAATCAGTCTGTTTATCCTCTCTGATGTCTTAGGTCTCTCTACAGACCACACCGTGTTAACTCTTCACTCTACTTCTTCCTTTCCTATGTAGTCTCAACCTTCCAGATTAATAGATAGTAAGGGGGCAGATAGAATAAGATGTGATTATGCATCCATTTCCTTTATTTACTCTTGTTCTGACCAAAGAACAGGTTTATCAGAATCACAAACTTTCTAGCACACAAATCCAGACCTTTAACACATAATTAAGTTCTTCTCTTTATTCTGTTATACAAACCTCTGCAAAACTCTTACCCAGCCTTCCCCCAAGGCGAACTTGTAATTACACCAGTTAATTACAAAGTACTTCATATGTGTCATTTCACATTATAATAAAATTATCAAAAGCTGGGGGCCTCATTTCCAGGGCCACCAGGAGTGAAGTTTTCACTTTACCAAAATCTTTACTTAGTCAAATTCCGAAATGCCTTCTTGGCTCCTGTCTTTCCTGTGATTAAAAGATGCAGGACTTCCCTGGTGGCTCAGTGGTTAAGAATCCGACTGCCAATGCAGGGGACACAGGTTCGAGCCCTGGCCCAGGAAGTTCCCACATGCCATGCAGCAGCTAAGCCCGTGCACCACAACTACTGAACCGGTGCTCTAGAGCCCACGAACCACAACTACTGAGCCCACGTGCCACAACTATTGAAGCCCGCACGCCTAGAGCCCATGCTTCCAACAAGAGAAGCCACTGCAGTGAGAAGCCCATGCACCGCAACAAAGAGTAGCCCCCGCTCGCCGCAACTAGAGAAAGCCCGCGTGCAGCAATGAAGACCCAATGCAGCCATAAATAAATAAATAACATTATTTATTTATTTATTTTTAAAAAATGCAGAATGTTCCACTATTCCCCTGGCTGTTCTATCTAACTGTTAGGTTTCTTGGATCTGTACACTTGTCCCCAAAATAAGTAACATTGTCCTCTAGGTTATTTACCTAACCTTGATACATTTTCCCCTCTCTGATAGTCATATAGAGTGAAGTAAGCCAGAAAGAGAAAAACAAATATCGTATATTAACGCATATTTGTGGAATCTCGAAAAATGGTACAGATTAACCTATTTGTAGGGCAGGAAGAGAGACATAGAGGTAGAGAATGGACATGTGGACCCAGAGAGGGAAGGGGAGGGTGGGACGAACTGGGAGATTAAGTTTGACATAAATACATTACCATGTGTAAAATAGATAGCTAGTGGGAACCAGCTGTATAGCACAGGGAGCTCAGCTCGGTGCTCTGTGAACACATAGATGGGTGGGATGAGGGGGGCGGGAGGGAGGTCCAAGAGGGAGGGGATAAAGGAATACCTATAAGCTGATTCACTTCATTGAACAGCAGAAACTAACACAACATTGTAAAGCAGTGTTACTCCAATAAAATAAATAAATAAAAACAATAGCTTTCACCCTGATCAAGTCACATACTCGGGCATTTGCCTTTTATGGTGACACTTTTGTACCCAGCACAGTGCACGGCAAGGAATAGTCAATCAGTGCCTGTTTATTAAATGTCTGAACACATTTCTCCAGGTCTCTGTGTGGGTGCTTCTTTCTCATCATGAAGCTTTTGGCTCAGTCGGTATCTCATCAAAGAGGATTTCTATGACTATTTAGCGAAGGTTGCTCAGACCCTCTCTCTGTCCCATTACTTTATATAATTTTTTCCCGAACACTATTTATCTATTTTTTTAAACATCTTTACTGGAGTATAATTGCTTTACAGTGGTGTGTTAGTTTCTGCTGTATAACAAAGTGAATCAGCTATACATAAACATATATCCCCATATCTCCTCCCTCTTGCGTCTCCCTCCCACCCTCCCTATCCCACCCTTCTAGGTTGTCACAAAGCACTGATCTGATCTCCCGGTGCTACGCGGCTGCTTCCCACTAGCTATCTATTTTACATTTGCTAGTGTATATATGTCAGTGCCACTCTCTCACTTCATCCCAGCTTGCCCTTCCCCTTCCCCGTGTCCTCAGGTCCAGTCTCTACATCTCCATCTTTATTCCTGTCCAGCCCTTACGTTCTTCACAACAATTATTTTTTAAATTTCCATATATATTTGTTAGCATACGGTGTTTGTTTTTCTCTTTCTGACTTACTTCCCTCTTTATGACAGACTCTAGGTCCATCCACCTCACTACAAATAACTCAATTTCGTTTCTTTCTATGGGTAATATTCCATTGTATATATGCGCCATATCTTCTTTATCCATTCATCTGTTCCTAACACCCCTAACACCTAACACCATATTTGAGTGTACTGTTGTTTTAGAGCTTCAGACTGGGTGTCTGATGCATACATCCTTCCTGCAATGGACTTTAATTCACCACTTCCATTTCTCCCTGTCATCTCACTTCTGCGCTGGCTATCAGCTGACTCTGAGCTAGAGCCCGTCTAGAGCTATATGGTGAGCAATGGTGCCCACGTCTGCAGCTGCCATGCTCCGTGCAACTTCATCTGCTTTCCATCTTTCAAAAATGTGTCTCTGTAGCCAGCCTCTAAAGTGGCCCCCTCTGATTACCACCTCCTGCTAATCACACACTATGTCGTTCTCTCCCACATCAAACCAGGGTTCATCTGCATGACCAATTGGTGTATCACTTGCAAGGTTAGGTTATAAAATAATTTGGCTTTCATCCTGAATACTCTTGCTCAGTCACATGCTCTCTGTTTCTGGGATCACTCACCCTGGGGGAAGCCAGATGCCTGTCCTGAGGACAGTCAGGCAGCTTACAGAGAGGCCCACGTTGTGAGAGGTGGAAGCCTCCAGCAAACTGCCAACAAGGAACTGAGACCTGACAACAGCAATGTGAATGAGTTTGGAAGGACACTGTCCAGATCCTTTCAAGTTTTGTGATGCCTGTAACACCCTTTAAGAGAGACCTGAGCATGACCCTCTCAGCTAAGCTCCTCCAAGATTCCTGAACCCAAGAAACTATATGAGATAATAAATGCTTGGTATTTTAAACTGCTAAATTTTGTTGTGATTTTTAAATATAGCAATAGATAACTAATACACTGTCCAAAATGTTCCATTAATTTCACCGACTTTCTATTTAATATCTCATACACTTACTTTTAGAAAGAAATGGAGCATAAATAATAAATACATTTTCAACAATAGAGAAACAAATCTAGAGGATTGGAGTCATGTGCACAAAGTTCAATATCAAATATGGACAGATGCAACACTTAGACCTCGGTCTTCCAGTCTCCTTGCACTAATAAATGGAAGGGTGGAAAGATGCCTTCGCATGCTGGAGATGGCTAACAATGGCATGTGTTGTGCAATGTCAGTGTCACATCTCAGTGATTATTGTGGTTATGTGGACTTCTGTATTGCTTATCTGCAGAATATATGGCAGACTAAGAACCCTGTTAAGTGTAAGGAATGACTCAAATTTGGTTGTAATATTTAAGGTTTTTTCATTAATTGCTTTTATTTAGCCTAGTCAAGTTTGTTTGGGGGTGGGCTTTTAAATATACCTTTGGAGAATATCATTACTAAGTATTGGCATATAATATTTTTAAATGAAATTTTTATCCATATTATATTAAATAAAAAATAATTCACACCTTTGGATATGAGAGTAGATTTTTTTTAAACATCTTTATTGGAGCATAATTGCTTTACAATGGTGTGTTAGTTTCTGCTTTATAACAAAGTGAATCAGCTATACATATACATATATCCCCATATGTCCTCCCTCTTGCATCTCCCTCCCACCCTCTCTATCCCGCCCTGCTAGGTGGTCACAAAGCACTGAGCTGATCTCCCTTTGCTATGTGGCTACTTTCCACTAGCTATCTATTTTACATTTGGTAAATGAAAATGTAGTGTATTTACATTTGGTAGTGTATATATATCCATGCCACTCTCTCACTTCATCCCAGCTTACGCTTCCCCCTATCAGTGTACGCCAGTCCATTCTCTACATCTGTGTCTTTTCCTATCCTGGCCCTTTTTTTTTTTTAGATTCCATATATAGGTGTTAGTATATGGTATTTGTTTTTCTCTTTCTGACTAACTTCACTCTATATGACAGACTCTAGGTTCATCCACCTCACAACAAATAACTTCATTTCTTTTTATGGCTGAGTAATATTCCAGTGTATATATGTGCCACATCTTCTTTATCCATTAATCTGTTGATGGACACTTAGGTTGCTTCCATGTCCTGGCTATTGTAAATAGAGCCGCAGTGAACATTGTGGTACATGACTCTTTTTGAATTATGGTTTTCTCAGGGCATATGCCCAGTAGTGGGATTGCTGGGTTGTATGGTAGTTTTATTTTTAGTTTTTTAAGGAAGCTCCATACTGTTCTCCATAGTGGCTGCGTCAATTTACATTCCCACCAACAGTGCAAGAGGGTTCCCTTTTCTCCACACTCTCCCCAGCCTTAATTGTTTGTAGATTTTTTGATGATAGCCATTCTGACTGGTGTGAGGTGATACCTCCTTGTAGTTTTGATTTGCATTTCTCTAATGGTTAGTGATGTTGAGCATTCTTCCATGTGTTTGTTGGCAATCTGTATGTCTTCTTTGGAGAAATGTCTATTTATGTCTTCTGCCCATTTTTGGATTGGGTTGTTTGTCTTTTTGATATTGAGCTCCATGAGCTGCTTGTGTATTTTGGAGATTAATCCTTTATCAGTTGCTTCATTTGTAAATATTTTCTCCCATTCTGAGGGTTTTCTTTTTGTATTGTTTATGGTTTCCTTTCCTGTGAAAAAAGCTTGTAAGTTTCATTAGGTCCCATTTGTTTATTTTTGTTTTTATTTCCATTTCTCTAGGAGGTGGGTCAAAAAGGATCTTGCTGTGATGTATGTTATAGAGTGTTCTGCCTCTGTTTTCCTCTAAGAGTTTTATAGTGTCTGACCTTACATTTAGGTCTTTACTCCATTTTGAGTTTATTTTTGTGTATGGTGTTAGGGAGTGTTCTAATTTCATTCTTTTACTTGTAGCTGTCCAGTTTTCCCAGCATGACTTATTGAACAGGCTGTCATTTCTCCATTGTATATTTTCCTCCTTTATCAAAGATAAGGTGACCATGTGTGTGTGGCTTTATCTCTGGGCTTTCTGTCCTGTTCCATTGATCTATATTTCTGTTTTTGCGCCAGTACCATAATGTCTTGATTACTGTAGCTTTGTAATATAATCTGAAGTCAGGGAATCTGATTCCTCCAGCTCCGTTTTTCTTTCTCAAGATTGCTTTGGCTATTCGGGGTCTTTTGTGTTTCCATACAAACTGTGAAATTTTTTGTTCTAGTTCTGTGAAAAATACCATTGGTAGTTTGATAGGGATTGCATTGAATCCTTAGATTGCTTTGGGTAGTATAGTCATTTTCACAATGTTGATTCTTCAATCCACGAACATGGTATATCTCTCCATCTATTTGTATCATCTTTAATTTCTTTCATCAGTATCTTATACTTTTCTGCATACAGGTCTTTTGTGTCATTAAGTAGGTTTATTCCTAGGTATTTTATTCTTTTTGTTGCAGTGGTAAATGGGAGTGATTATTTCTCTTTCAGATTTTTCATAATTAGTGTATAGGAATGCAAGAGATTTCTGTGCATTAATTTTGTATTGTGTTAGTTTACCAAATTCATTGATTAGCTCTAGTAGCTTTCTGGTAACATCTTTAGGATTCGCTATGTATAGTATCATGTCATCTGCAAACAGTGACAGCATTACCTATTTTCCAATTTAGATTTCTTTTATTTCTTTTTCTTCTCTGATTACTGTGGCTAAAACTTCCAAAACTATGTTGAATAATGGTGGTGAGAGTGGGCAACCTTGTTTTGTTCCTGATCTTTGTGGAAATGGTTTCAGTTTTTCACCACTGAGAGTGATGTTGGTTGTGGGTTTTCCATATATGGCCTTTATTATGTTGAGGTAAGTTTCCTTTATGCCTACTTTCTGGAGGGTTTTTATCATAAATGGGTGTTGAATTTTGTGCAAATGATCATTTGGTTTCATCCTTCAGTTTGTTAATATGGTTTATCACATTGATTGACTTGCATATTTTGAAGAATCCTTACATTCCTGGGATAAACCCCACTTGATCGTGGTTTATGAACCTTTTAATGTGCTGTTGGATTCTGTCTGCTAGTATTGCATTGAGGATTTTTGCATCTATGTTCATCAGTGATACTAGCCTGTAGTTTTCTTTCTTTGTGACGTCTTTGTCTGGTTTTGGTGTCTGGGTGATGGTGGCCTCGTAGAATGAGTTTGGGAGTGTTCCTCCCTCTGCTATATTTTGGAAGAGTTTGAGAAGGATAGATGTTGGCTCTTCTCTAAATGTTTGATAGAATTTGCCTGTGAAGCCATTTGGTCCTGGGCTTTTGTTTGTTGGAAGATTTTTAATCACAGTCTCAATTTCAGTGCTTGTGATTGATCTGTTTATATTTTCTATTTCTTCCTGGTTCAGTCTTGGGAGGTTGTGCTTATCTAAAAATTTGTCCATTTCTTCCAGGTTGTTCATTTTTTTGCCATATAGTTGCTTGTAGTAATCGCTTATGATCCTTTGTATTTCTGCAGTGTCGGTTTTTACTTCTCCTTTTTCATTTCTAATTCTATTGATTTGAGTCTTCTCCCTTTTTTTCTTGATGTGTCTGGCTAATGGTTTATCAATTTTGTTTATCTTCTCAAAGAGCCAGCTTTTATTTCTATTGATCTTTGCTATTGTTTCCTTCATTTCTTTTTCATTTATTTCTGATCTGATTTTTATGATTTCTTTCCTTCTGCTACCTTTGGGTGTTTTTTTTTCTTCTTTCTCTAATTGCTTTAGGTGTAAGGTTAGGTTGTTCATTTGAGATTTTTCTTGTTTCTTGAGGTAGGATTGTATTGCTATAAACTCCCCTTAAAACTGCTTTTGTTGCATCCCACAGGTTTTGGGTCATCGTTTCATTGTCATTTGTTTCTAGGTTTTTCGGTTTTTTTTTTTGCGGTACACAGGCCTCTCACTGCCGCAGCCTCTCCCGTTGCAGAGCACAAGCTCCGGACGCGCAGGCTCAGCGGCCATGGCTCACGGGTCCAGCCGCTCTGCGGCACGTGGGGTCCTCCCGGACCCGGGCACGAACCTGTGTTCCCTGCACTGGCAGGTGGACTCTCAACCACTGCGCCACCAGGGAAGCCCTGTTTCTAGGTATATTTTGATTTCCTGATTTCTTCAATGATCTCTTGGTTATGTAGTAGTGTATTATGTAGCCTCCATGTGTTTGTATTTTTTCCAGTTTTTTTCCTGTAATTCATATCTAATTTCATAGCGTTGTGGTTGGAAAAGATACTTGATACAATTTCAATTTTTTTAAATTACCAGTTACTTGATTTGTGACCCAAGATATGATCTGTGCTCGAGAATGTTCCATGAGCACTTGAGAAGAAAGTGTATTCTGTTTTTCTTGGATGGAATGTCCTATAAATATCAATTAAGTTCATCTTGTTTAATGTGTCATTTAAAGTTTGTGTTTCCTTATTTATTTTCATTTTGGATGATCTTTCCATTGGTGAAAGTGGGGTGTTAAAGTCCCTTACTATGTTTGTGTTACTGTCGATTTCCCCTTTTATGGCTGTTAGCATTTGCTTTATGTACTGAGGTGTTCCTTTGTTGGGTGCATAAATATTAACAATTGTTATATCTTCTTGGTTTGATCCCTTGATCAGTATGTAGTGTCTTTCTTTGTCCCTTGTAATAGTCTTTATTTTAAAATCTATTTTGTCTGTTATGAGAATTGCTACTCTAGCTTTCTTTTGCTTTCCATTTACATGGAATATCTTTTTCCATCCCCTCACTTTCACTCTGTATGTGTCCCTAGGTCTGAAGTGGGTCTCCTGTAGATAGCATATATATGGTCTTGTTTTTGTATCCATTCAGCCAGTCTATGTGTTTTGGTTGGAGTATTTAATCCTTTTACATTTAAGGTAATTATCGATATGTATGTTACTATTACCATTTTCTTAATTGTTTTGGTTTTGTTACTGTAGGTCTTTTCCTTCTCTTGTGTTTCCTGCCTAGAGAAGTTCCTTTTGCATTTGTTGTAAAGCTGGTTTGGTGGTGCTGAATTCTCTTAGCTTTTGCTTGTCTGTAAAGTTTTTAATTTCTCCATCGAATCTGAATGAGATCCTTTCTGGGTAGAGTAATCTTAGTTGTAGGTTTTTCCCTTTCATCACTTTTTTTCTTTTTTTTTTGTGGTACACGGGCCTCTAACTGTTTTGGCCTCTCCCGTTGTGGAGCACAGGCTCCGGACGCGCAGGCTCAGTGGCCATGGCTCACGGGCCCAGCCGCTCCATGGCATGTGGGATCTTCCCGGACCGGGGCACGAACCTGTGTCCTCTGCATCGACAGGTGGACTCTTAACCACTGCGCCACCAGGGAAGCCCCCTTTCATCACTTTGAATATGTCCTGCCATTCCCTTCTGGCTTGCAGAGTTTTTGCTGAAAGATCATTTGTTAACCTTATGGGGATTCCTTGTATGTTATTTGTTGTCTTTCCCTTGCTGCTTTTAATATTTTTTCCTTGTATTAAATTTTTGATAGTTTGTTTAATATGTGTCTTGACATGTTTCTCCTTGGATTTATCCTGTATGGGACTGTTTGTGCTTCCTGGACTTGATTATTTATTTCCTTTCCCATATTAGGGAAGTTTTCAGCTATAATCTCTTCAAATATTTTCTCAGTCCCTTTCTTTTTCTCTTCTTCTTCTGGGACCCCTATAATTTTAATGTTGGTGCATTTAGTGTTGTCCCAGAGATCTCTGAGTCTGGCCTCAATTCTTTTCATTCTTTTTTCTTTTTTCTGCTCCGCAGTAGTTATATCTGCTCTTATCTTCCAGGTCACTTATCCGTTCTTATGCCTCAGTTCTTCTGCTGTTGATTCCTTCTAGAGAACTTTTAATTTCATTTATTGTGTTGTTCATCATTGTTTGTTTGCGCTTTAGTTCTTCTAGATCCTTGTTAAACGTTTCTTATATTTTCTCCATTCTGTTTCCAAGATTTTTGATCATCTTTAGTATCATTACTCTGAATTCTTTTTCAAGTAGACTGCCTATTTCCTCTTCATTTGTTAGGTCTGGTGGGTTTTTATCTTGCTCCTTCATCTGCTGTGTATTTCTCTGTCTTCTCATTTTGCTTAACTTACTGTGTTTGGGGTCTCCTTTTTGCAGGTTGTAGGTTCGTAGTTCCTGTTGTTTTTGCTGTCTACCCCCAGTGCCTACGGTTGGTTCAGTGGGTTGTGTAGGCTTCCTGGTGGAGGGGACTTGTGCCTGTGTTCTAGTGGATGAGGGTGCGTCTTGTCTTTCTGGTGGGCAGGACTGCATCCGGTGTGTGTTTTCAGGCATCTGTGATGTTATTATGCTTTTAGGCTGCCTCTCTGCTAATGGGTCAGTTTGTGTTTCTCTCTTGCTAGTTGCTTGCAAAGGGTGTCCAGCACTGTAGCTTGCTGGTCATTGAGTGGAGCTGGGTCTTAGTGTTGAGATTGAGATGTCTGGGAGAGCTTTCACTGTTTGATATTACATGGAGCCAGGAGGTCTCTGGTGGTCCAGAGTCCTGAACTCGGCTCTCGCACCTCAGAGGCACAGGCCTGACACCCAGCTGGAGGACCAAGACCCTTTTTGGAAATCTGAGGTCTTCTGCCAGAGTTCAGTAGGTGTTCTGTAGGAGTTGTTCCACATGTAGATGTATTTCTGATGTATTTGTGGGGAGGAAGGTGATCTCCACGTCTTACTCCTCCACCATCTTGAAGCTATCCCAAGATTAGATTTTTTAAAATACACTTTCTTTAATGTTGCTTAGTCACTTAGCAAATAATATATTTTACATTCTCTGTCAATTTAAATAGCACTGATGAACCAAATAGCCATTTTTTAATTTCTATTATTACTCTGATTTAATGTCTGATAGTGGTAGTTTTTCTAGATGGAGGATCTTCTCAGAAATAACAATAATTGTCCTTTGAGGCATCTTTGTTCTGCTTAGGACCTTCTTTTTAATAGTCTCAAAGATCTTTGCGTAGGCCACACACCAACTTTACATTTTGTTCTACTGCATCATCTGAAATAGATTTGCTCTGATGCAGTCCCCTGAATTCATCCCAACAACCTCAATTTTGGAACAAAATATATTAAAACATCTTGTGTTAGTGTTACCTCCGGAGGTTGGATTTTCTGTAAACGGAACCTGAGAAAGGGAATTGTGTGCACATTATTAATTGAGGGAGGATTCTCAGGAGAAGGAGAGGGAGGGAAGCAGGCCATGGCAAAGAAGGAGTTAAGCAAGATTAGGTTATACATCAGTTATAGTTCAGCTTCCGGGTGATACTATGGGTATCTGTGAATTGCACCACAGAGTTTGTCCCACAGTGAGGCAAGGGGCTGGCATTTCAAAGTCCTCCACTTAGTCATAGGTTGCAGTTCATTCCTGCAGAGAATGGGGCAGGTGGGAGACATTGGCAGTCAACACTTATAGCAGGTGGATAATGGGTGCACCAGCCAGTGAAAGGAGTTTAGTAGGATACCAGCAGTGGGTACTACACATTATATCTCAGAGTTTTTGTTCATCATTCATTATTCACCAAGAATTTAGGCACCTACCATATGTTAGGCACTGTGCTGGGTATATGGCAATGAAAGATACAGTGCTTTTACTTAGAGAAAATAAACTAGCAAACAAATTATTATAATGTGATAGGATAAGTTCAAATAAGGAGCACAGAGCAGGGATAAGACAGCTGTTATTCTAGTGTTAGAAATAGAAATGGATGAAAAATCTTTTCAGGCAGAGGATGTTGCATTTCTAAATACAGGCCAGGACAGCATGGTAATGATGATGGGATGGAGGGGAAGACATTGAAGGATGTATCAGAGGTTCTGCTTCTGTGAGTGAGGTGACAGAGACATACAGAAGTAGATTCTGTCTTGATTTTTTTTAGACTGAAAAAGATAAAGTTTTGATTGCCATCAGCAGAAGCCAACTCTGCTAATAGCCATCCAGGGGATATATTGGATGACTGAGTGGGTACTCACAGACACCATACTTGGAGGGAAATTTGAGGAACCAGTTTAGGAAAGAGCAGAGGCTAGGCTTCTGTGTTCATACCTCGTTAGGGGTATGCTGTTAGAATATCTCAGACTGAACTACGTACAGAATTTTGTCACTCTGCTCAGGAATTATATTCTAAGGAGAGAGCAGTTTTTGGCCATGTTTTTATCATCTTTCTACTCCTTAGCAAAAATGGGTATACCATGATTGAAGTATCATGGCAGCATCTAATGGTAGTGTCATATATTTCCAAGGAAAATTCAAATTACTGTTACTAGAAGAAGTGGGGGTGAATGCCGGACAAAACAAAACTACAGATGTTCCACTATATGTACCATGCAACAGAATTTGGAATTTATCTTGAATATGACAAGTCCTTTTTGGTAGTAAGAGGAACAGGTATGTTTGACCAGAGGGCCCCTCAAACAGGAGTGCTAAAGGGTTCATCAGGACAAGGGATCCATCCTGCAGTGGCAGGAAGGAGGGGGGCCAGTAGGGAAGGTCCAGGCTAAGATCTTGAGGGAGAGCCAAGAGAGAAGCAGGAACAACGAGATTATCATCTCCACTTCCAGAGGGGCAAGAATAGGATGATCATGACAAAAACCAGAGTCAGGAGCCAAGTGGAAAAAGTGATCAGATGAAGTGGAGAGACAAGGCTAGAGACCTGAAGCTCAATCATATTATTTTGAAAAGAACTGGGAAGGGGCAAAGGCAAGGTGAAGGTGGCAGGGATGGAGAAAAGACCATGGATTCCCAAGAGACAGGCTTTGTCCTGTTTCTGCTCACCTAGCTGCACCAGCAAATTTTGGAGAGGGGCCACAGAGGGTCACAGCATCTAATTTTGATGTCTCCAGCATCAGAATTAGAGGTGGCCCTAAGGCACCATTCAAGGGCTTTGGATTCTACCTTTTTTGAAGTTCCTCCATGAGATCTACCATCAGGATCCTTATTGTCATATCGTTTGTTTTTATAGCAGAATCCATTGTAATCAAGTGCTATCCTGTCTCATAAAGCTTTTTGGTTGTAATCCTTCAGAGTGATTTTGAGATATATGTCCTGCAAAATGTGTACCCTACCACCTTTCTGAGGACGTAAAACATACTAAGCTAGGAAAACATAAGGTGGCATTTTATAATACAACTGATAGTGGAGTAATTGAATAATTGGAAGTACTCTAGAGCTACACTCAGATGGGTGGGAACCAGAATAAAATGATCATCAACTTAAGTCAGAGTCTGGAAGGAGAAGAAGCAGGACTTTGGAGCAGGAGTTTAAGAGTTCAAAGCCCCATGGAAGAGGCAGGTGGATAAAGGACAATAACTTTACAAAGTATAGGGGTAACAACTCTGACATCTAGCCTACCCAGAAGGATTAGATAGGGGATGCTGAAAAGGATGAAATAACTCACCTTTTTCTAACCAAGATTGACTATGCATAGGTTTTTTCATTCTGAAATGATTTGTACCTGCTTTGGGTCTCGGTGTGGGTGTGGGTGAGGGGATGTACTGTCCCATTTTTATCGTATTAAGGGCAGAGTAAGGGGACTACATAAATAGATGCTCAGCTGCCAATTTTAAGTAATGACACGTCTGTGTTGTATTATAAACATATTTCTCCTTGTCCCCACCCCACCTCCAGATATCATAGTCTCCTCATTTACATTTCTTTTAGTTTTACTTTGAAAAATAGAAGTCATTACAGAAATAGGTGATTATCATTATTCATTTCTTTTTATTTAATTTAATTGTCTAAACATAATGTGAATATTTACCACCTCTTCTAGCCCCATGCTACTTCTAAATAGTAGATTGGAAGATGCTCCTTGAGCCAGATTCTTAAGTAGTATGACCGCTCTGCTTAAACCATCATATCCTTTTGAAAATGGCCATTCATTTGGAAAATTGTTCATTGCCTTTGGGGAATTGTAGATGGGTGGGGAATTGTCTGATTCCTTAATCTTCTTTCACCCATACAATTTGCTATCTTATTACCTTTTCAAATATATCAAATTGTCCTTGGTATACATAATTTAATTTTTCAGATTCCAGCTTATTGTAGAAATAAAATAATAACAATAATGGCAATAATAATAATGCCAACCTTTTTGCCAGAGTTACTTGAATCTGATTTTTAAAATGCAATAATAAAGATAGCTGAAAGTGTGATTTTATAAAGTGATCTGATTTCAAGCCAGTGATAGCATTGCTATTTTAAGATATTTTTTTGTTCCTCATGGAGTTGTAATTGATTGTCAGCAAATACTATGATTGAAATGAATATTTGTTACCTAACTGGAAAATAACATTTTTATAATAGTTTGATAACATCATATACAGATTTTGAAAGCTACACACACTTATTGCTGGTACTCCTAGAGTTATGAAATTAAGTGACAGATGAATTCAAATGTGTTTGAAGACCTATGTACTATCAGATCACAACAAAACTTCATAACTGCCATGTACTAAAAAATAGATTCAGGGATGAAACCATCTGTCTTATTGCACTGTGCAGCATGATTTTTCCTCTCCTTCATAATTGCCTATCTTCTTTTTCTCCTGAAAAACATTTGCTAAGGGTACTTCAAGAAAGAAAGCTGAAATTGGGCTGCTGCAGTTGGAGAATGTTCTGTATTCTCTATTATATAATGAAGTGTTGCATTTTTACCTTTAAAACATTTAATTTTAGTCTTACTTTACTGTCTTTGTTTTATCTAACCTTGTGTTTCGAAGGGTATGTCTGGATAAGATTTAACTGAATTCACCATACTTTTTCAGACTGCTGGATATTTTTCTCAAGTAAGAAATGACTGAATTAAAGATAGAATAAAGTAAATGATACTATTTCTACACATGCTAGAATACGAAAGGTAAAATGGCTAAAACCTATTAAAGATTAAATAAAAGGAACCAAAGTAGCATTACCACTAGCATTTGTTTATCTTAATGCTAAAAAACAGCTTCTGAAGCCAATGGAAAAGAAATACTTATTGAAGCTATTGGAAAATAGACACCTAGGAAAAATTATGTTTTTAAATTTCTTTACTATGCTTTTCTATACATGGACATAGTGGGCAGTACAAAATAAAGATACCATTAAAGTATAAAGTTGGCGAAGTTTAGGCAAATACTAGAAAAAGGTCTAGAATGGTTAAAAACTAATGAAGTTTAAGGAAGCTGAATTTCCTTAAAACTGTTTCTCAAGCTTCTGTCATTAACTTATTCTCTTGAGGAGCTCATCTGCATAATTTTTGTGCCCAAATAATTGACCATTTATTTACTTTTTTTCCTTGAGGTTTACTTTAAATGTAGTCATTTTTGAAAAATTCTAAATTTTTTCCTAAGCACATATCTATAAATAAAATTTTAAAAAATTTAAATTGTCTACCACTTATAATCATCGCATGTGTCTCACTATGGACACATTGCCTTGAGAAGATTATGTTAAATGTATCAGAAGGGAAGTGTTCCTAAAAAATGAGAGATAGAAAATGGAGGAAGAAATCTAGAGAGCTAAATACAGAATTGCATAATTACCAGAAGCAGGAGAAAATTACATTAAATCTATGCTAAGTTTATCCAAATTAGGTCTCTCCAATCATATTGTGAGTGGGTGATGTGAATATATTTGGAGACTTTCCTGTCTCTCCTCCCCTCCCCCAACCCCCCCTCTCCCCCAATAATGATCCTGGCTATCTGAGACCAGAAAAAATGTGGAGTGAGCTTTGGATGGCTTTATTTTCATCTAGGAGGTTTACTGCTGATGTTCTTTTTTCTCTTCTCCATATAAAAACTCCAAAGAAGAGACTCTAACCATTAAAATCTGTTGATTTCCCCACTTCTGCTTAAATATTCACATAATATGTATGTTACTTATTTTGTTTTCTGTCTCTTTTCCCCTTACTAGCACATAGTCCCATGAAGACAGGGGTTTGTGTGTTTTGTTCACTGCTGTATCTTGAACTCCTAGAGCAGAACCTGGCAATAGGTGTTCAGTACATGTTTGTTTAGACTCTAACTTTTAGAGCTACATTCTTACTTAGTTGAAACATTAATTTAGCATTGAAACTCCAAAACATTAGGTGTGCCCAATTAATTTTCTTTATTCTGTAAAATTCAGTTTTGCAATATAATTCCCTGTTGCTTTAAACTTTAGTCATTTGATACAAATGGTACATAAAAATGGTATATTTTATGAGTAGTAGGGATTTTGTGAAAAACATTTCAGAGCTTCCATTTCCCTCTTGCTTTAATAAACACCTTTTACTTCAGATAAGTGTATTTTTGGTCTTATGTTAGTAAATATAACCTTGTGGTTTTCAAAGGAAATGTTTACACATAACTTTTAAAAAACTTCTTGACTTCATATTTCTTTAATGCTTAAAGTGTATCCTTAACAAATAACTGACAAAGAGCAGGGGTTGTATGCATTGATCCACATGGTCAGAGTATATTTTTATCTTCTCTAAGGTATATGAAATATGGTACAGTAGATTTCCCCCCAAATGTACTAATTTCCCCTATTTTGGGTATTTTCTAAAATCTTAATCTAGATTTTTAGGTTGTGAATATATTTCCATAAAAGCTATTTTTAAAAAATGTTTATTATGTGTTTGAATTTTTATTACTCAAAAACATGTTCAGATTCTCTTCCTCATCTTTGCAATTCAGATCAAGTAGAGTGGTTTCGATCAAAATCAGAAGATTTCATCACTAAGGGGTCAAAATATAAACTTTTTCAGTCTTCTGAATTTGAAATTCTGTGCGTTTCCTAGGTTAGAGGATGACTTCCTCTTTGACCTCTACAGTTCAAATGATAATGCAAGGCATATATATTTTTTAAGCCTGGGTAAGACAGCAAGAATCACACATTACTTTCTTGTTTAGTGTGAGATACAGATTATGCACATTTGCTTGTTTTTTATGCTCTTCACTTTAAAAATCTTAACAAATAGGTACAATTAAATGAGAAGAAATATGAAACAAAAATTTTAAGCAAAAATTATTCAGAAAAATCAAGGACTCTCAAATGTTAATAGCAAATATATTTCCAAATGTCTGATAATTTAAAATATCACTAATACACAAATTTGTAATCTCTGATAGCAAATAGAGCATTAAAAAAGATAGGGATGCAAATATGCTATTTTGGAGAACATTTGTTTTCTTTCCTAAAGAACATATAACACTAAAATCTTTCTGAACACGTTTATTTGAAACACTTACTGGTATATTACTATTCAGGGCTGAATTCTGTGGTATAGTGAGGATTTTGCTAATATTATTTTGCTTTTCAGATATTTTTCCAGTGCCCTAATTCTCTCAAAAATAATTATAAACTATTTTTCAATCAAATTTTGAATATTCATTTGACATTTGCTTTAAGGGCTGCTAAAAAATACACTTGTATATGTCTATACAGTTGTTTCTTGGTATCCGCGGGGAGATTGGTCCCCTCTTCACCTCAGAGGATGCCAAAATCTGCGAATGATCAAGTCCCTTAAGTACAACGGTCTAGAGCAGTGGACCCTCCGTATCTGCAGATGCGGAACCCGTGGATGGGGTAACTGTAATAATTAGCACTGAAGTATGGCTTGTAGTATCTTAGAGAAAAAAAGGATGAATGTTGCGTCATAACGTGTGGTAATATAAAATTAAGATACAAATAGGTCCTAGTTTTCCACATATTTTACAATATTTTGTATTTTCTTTTATTATGTAAAATTAGCACTTTAATTCTTGTCATTTACCATCTATTTGTAGTAATATAAGGAGAAAAGGGATTACTTTTCACTTTTAAAGAATTCAGCTAATTTCCATGGCAGAGTATTAACCATTTCCACAAAATAGTTCTTTGCTGGAGTTGCTAAGAAGTTACATTAAACATCTTTTGCTCTATTATATTTCAGTGATAATGCTGTAATTAGCATTAGGTTCTAAAAATAGAATTAAAAGGTGCAAATGATATACAAATTATAAGATAAAATTTCAAGTATGTAGTGTTACTTGCTAATAAAGCCTCCATTTTAATATGTGCATTCTAATAGTATTTCCAGCACTTTTTCCTTTTATGATCTAGTTGATGAATTTATTGAAACA
The DNA here is from genome assembly GCF_963924675.1 of Phocoena phocoena. Taxonomy (NCBI): domain Eukaryota; kingdom Metazoa; phylum Chordata; class Mammalia; order Artiodactyla; family Phocoenidae; genus Phocoena; species Phocoena phocoena. The sequence continues at coordinate 47,178,983 of NC_089233.1, read as the reverse complement.
CATGTGATAAAAACACACTATTCTTATTATTCATCTTCTTGGTGAAAAATTAGCAAAGAAGGATATGTAGATCTCCTGGCTGGAAGTGTACACGAAGGTTACATTTTTCAAACAAAGTAACCCTGAGATGAGTTTAGGAGAACAGAGTGTGTGGCTTTAGAAGCTACTTCTAAGATCTACTCCACAGTACAGGCCAGTGTGGATATGGGCTTGATCTGCTTTTTTCACTGCTCTGTCTCCTGTGATATGACACTTAATAAAGGCTCTCGAACATTTATTGAACGAATGGATGAATTTTCATATAGGCTCCCCCAGTGATTCTGATGAAGAATATGTGCAGATAAGTTTGGAGGGAGTAGCATTCACCCTATCCATTTTCCTTGCTTTAGTTACTCATTCTCAGGAATTTAGTTCAATTTCATTTTGTCTTTGGTTGATAGTGCCTCACAGGAACCCCCTCCACCTAGGGACAGTTCATTCAAATGATTCTTTTTAGAATATCCCTTCAGATTTATGTTTTACTGTGATCCACAGTAAGGATACATTTTATATCACAGTCTGCTACACACATACCCCTCATACTACCTTACCTGCCTACATGTCCATTGAAGATCACTCCTGGAGTTCCCTTCTGACAGAGCAGCCATCATTTTCAGTGTCATTGGATGCCAGGTCAGGGCAAAAGAGAGAACAATGGGAGGTCTCAAACATGCAGCTTCTGCTCACCGCTCATTTGCCAGAACGCATTGCATGTTCCCACCAAACCACAACGAGGACAGGAAGTAGAAAGAGCTGGAAATCTTTGGCAAACCACACCAATAACTACAACCTACTATTCCTTGATACTCCCTCTAGGATGTTGCAAAATAGAATTGTAGGAGTTCTAGAGACTTTTGTTCATTGTCTGTGTTGGAAATACCTTTTCTCACTATGAGGTGTACCTTTTACTCTTTTAATAGTGTCTTTTAAAAATTGAAGCTTTTATTTTTAATGTAATCCAATTTATTGATTGTTTACTGTATTGCCAGTGCTTTTTGTTCCTGTTAAATAACTCTTTCCCTACTTAAAGTATTTTCCTATGTATTCCTTTAGACGTTTTATTACTTTGCTTTTCTTATTTAGTTCTGCAAACTACCTGGAATTGATTTTTCACTTTTATTTTAAGCCTAAAACTCGACAGTTAAAAAAATTTTTTTTAAAAGTACACTATATTTTGTATAAAAACTCTTTAAGGAAATATTTCAGTATAAATGTAAGCATTCTTTTTAATACAGTACTTTCTGTTAAGATTACTTAAAATATAAAGGGAGTGAAAATGTTTTCACAACTTTAAAAAAATTCTGTTTTTATATTAAGGAGCCCTGTAATTTACTGATGATTTATGAACTAGCTTATTCTTTTCTTAAATGGGTACTAATCAATTATTTTGAGATTTCATGGTAAAAGTTGACAGCTAATAGAAGTTAACAGGAATCAACTGCTTTTACTCCTTAGAACATTTGAATTATTATCTGTATCGTTTGAGTATCTTTCATCTCTGAAAAGCATTTTAAAGTTACATTTATGTTGATGATGATATATTGATTAATATAAAGATTTCTTTAATGTCAACTCCCTTAACTTGAATAGTTAGAATCATTTGAAAAACAATAAGAAATGTTTTGAACTTTCTAAGTACAAATATGTAAAGTTAAAGTGCTAAAAATAAATAGTTCTTTTCTCTTAAATTTTATAATTCAATTTTACTACTGCTTTGGGGCCAGTTATTTTTAATATACTAGGTTCTATACTTTGGTAGCTATTTTGTTTTGTAGCCATAATCTGCACACTTATCCTCAGTTTGTCATTCTTTGAATGTATGCTATATATTACAAAGTATTGTGACTGTAACTCCATGCAAAAACAAGTACTGAAAACAACAAAAAAAATGGAAAGAGTATCTGTTTGTTTATGTACCATTCATCAAATATTTGTGTATCTGCTATGTGTCAAGCACTATGCTAGGTGCCAGGGACCCCAAAATGAACCGAATATAGCATTTTCCTCAGGGAACTGCCAGACTAGTGGGGATATAGACAAGGAAAAAGAAAGTTACATGCAGTGTGATAAAGTGCCAGTCTAGAATTAAATAGAGCATGCCATGGAGTTTCATTCTTTTCTAACAGTTGCTGAACACTGTCTTGGGTACTTGAAGGAGTAGGAGCCTCTTCTGTTCATTGTTTACAAGGAATTGGAGGGGAGGCGGGGAGAATTTGTGAATCAATCAGTTGTTACAGAACAACATTCCAAAGAGTTGTGTAAATGAATTGGAAACAGATTGACGTTCCTTAGCTCATGAAGCCCTGAAAATGGTTGGGGCCAAGTATGCTTTACTTCGCCAAGCTCTAGTGCATGAAAGATAGTCTGTCATTTTATTGACCTGTATCCGCACCCAATTTATGCTATTCATTGTACTGTCATCCGTTCTTAGAAGAGTAGAACATGGATATTAGTAGAAATGCCATGAAATAATGTGGTAGAAAAGTTTTAAAAAGAACAATATTGTGTGTATGTGTGTGCACACATGTGTGCATAGTAGAAGTATGAGTACACATGCATATGTATTTTTATATGAGTGCATGTGTGTAATGTGTATTTGTATGGATGCACATGACAGAGGAACTCTGGTTAAACATATTTAGGCCAAAAGTGGATAGTGTCAGCGAGAACTTGCCAGAATTGACTTTGTAAGATTTCTTATTACAAAGGCACGTGGTCATATTGTCATGTTCTTTCTTGTTTGTGTGTGTCTTCTTTTAAGTTTTTTTTTTTTAAACATCTTTATTGGAGTATAATTGCTTTACAGTGGTGTGTTAGTTTTTGCTTTACAACATAGTGAATCAGTTATACGTATACACATATTACCATATCTCTTCCCTCTTGCGTCTCCCTCCCTCCCACCTTCCCTATCCCACCCCTCTAGGTGGTCACAAAGCACAGAGCTGATCTCCCAGTGCTATGCAGCTGCTTCCCACTAGCTATCTATTTTGCGTTTGGTAGTGTATATATGTCCATGCCACTCTCTCACTTTGTCACAGCTTACCCTTCCCCCTCCCCATATCCTCAAGTCCATTCTCTAGCAGGTCTGCGTCCTTATTCCCATCTTACCCCTAGGTTCTTCATGACCTTTTTTTTTTTTTCTTAGATTCCATATATATGTGTTAGCATACGGTATTTGTTTTTCTCTTTCTGACTTACTTCACTCTGTATGACAGACTCCAGGTCCATCTACCTCACTACAAATAACTCAATTTTGTTTCTTTTTATGGCTGAGTAATATTCCATTGTATATATGTGCCACATCTTCTTTATCCATTCATCTGTTGATGGACACTTAGGTTTCTTCCATGTCCTGGCTATTGTAAATAGAGCTGCAATGAACATTTAAACAAAAATAAACAAGTGGGACGTAATGAAACTTAAAAGCTTTTTGCACAGCAAAGGAAACCATAAACAAGACCAAAAGACAGCCCTCAGAATGGGAGAAAATATTTGCAAATGAAGCAACTGACAAAGAATTAATCTCCAAAATTTATAAGCAGCTCATGAAGCTCAATAACAAAAAAACAAACAACCCAATCCAAAAATGGGCAGAAGACCTAAACAGACATTTCTCCAAAGAAGATAAACAGATTGCCAACAAACACAGGAAAGAATGCTCAACATCATTAATCATTAGAGAAATGCAAATCAAAACTACAGTGAGATATCATCTCACACCAGTCAGAATGGCCATCATCCAAAAATCTAGAAACAAAAAATGCTGGAGAGGGTGTGGAGAAAAGGGAACACTCTTGCACTGTTGGTGGGAATGTAAATTGATACAGCCACTATGGAGAACAGTATGGAGGTTCCTTTAAAAACTACAAGTAGAACTACCATATGACCCAGCAATCCCACTACTGGGCATATATCCTGAGAAAACCATAATTCAAAAAGAGTCATGTTCTTTCTTAAAGGTGCTTTGGATAATCCTAAGCACCTTTTAAAGAGGCAATGTGACATAGTGGCTAAGAGCACAGACTCTGGAGCCAGACTGCCTGGGTTTGAATCTTACTTCCACCATTTATTACTTTTAATACATTACTTAACCTTTCTGTGCCCTGGTTTTATGACTATAAAATGAGGATAATAATAATACCTATGTTGTAGGATTATTGTGAGGATTAATGTATATATATATATATGTTCTATACTTTGGTAGCTATTTTGTTTTGTAGCCATAATCTGCACACTTATCCTCAGTTTGTCATTCTTTGAATGTATGCTATATATTACAAAGTATTGTGACTGTAACTCCATGCAAAAACAAGTACTGAAAACAACAAAAAAAATAGAAAGAGTATCTGCTTGTTTATGTACCATTCATCAAATATTTGTGTATCTGCTATGTGTCAAGCACTATGTGAGATGCCAGGGACCCCGAAATGAACCGAATATAGCATTTTCCTCAGGGAACTGCCAGACTAGTGGGGATATAGACAAGGAAAAATAAAGTTACATGCGGTGTGATAAAGTGCAAGTCTAGAATTAAATAGAGCATGCCATGGAGTTTCATTCTTTTCTAACAGTTGCTGAATACTGGGACTTGTTTGTGGTATGTGGATAGTTTTAAGGAAAGAAAGAAGGAAGGAAGGCAAGAAGGCAGGAAGGCAGGAAGGAAATCATTTGCATTTATAAAGTTCTGGTTCAACATTCACATATTTTATAGGTGAGGTGAACTAAGGCTAGAATATAAATTCCTGAATTCTCAATCCTCTGCTTTTTTTGATTACACACACACACACACACACACACACACACACACACAGAAATACAGACACATTGATAATGAGATCAACATTATTTTTCACTTCCTCTGGACTATAAATATTAAAACGAAAGAGATAATATAAAGTATATATATTTTAGTGGCTCCAAAAGAAGTGTAGAAAAAGTCATATTAGGGCTCCCCTGGTGGCGCAGTGGTTGAGAGTCCACCTGCCGATGCAGGGGATGCGGATTCGTGCCCTGGTCCGGGGGGATCCCACATGCCGCGGAGCGATGGCCGCTGGGCCTGTGCATCCGGAGCCTGTGCTCTGCAGCGGGAGCGGCCACAGCGGTGAGAGGCCCGCGTACCGCAAAAAAAAGAAAGAAAGAAAGAAAAAAGTCATATTAAATGCAAATACAGACATCATAACAGAAGGTACTTTTTATCAACCTAAATTAAATTTTCTGAATGCTTCCTCATTTCTACAATGAAATAAAAAACTTCACTTCCTTGACGTTCCAAAGTTACTGTCTTGTTTTACTTGATAGTAGCTTCCTCTCTTTTTGTTTTCTTGTCAGCTAAACATATCAGTTTTTTCTGGTCACTTAAAACACTTGGCAGGGTGCCAAACAATCTCTCAGGAGTTGTCCTTGTTTTTACCACCTCTCTTAACTCTTTTAACATCTAGTCCATGCTGGACACATGATAGGACATACAGATTTGCGTGTAATTTGCATCTTATTTTGATCTTGCACTGTAGATCTCCCTAAATTCTGTCCCATGTACTTCTTAAGCAACTGAAGGAAAGGAAGAGTCAAGAAAGAATGCCCTAAAACTGTGCACATACCACAATCAATTCTAGAGACTTCTCTGACCTTCAAGTAGATATATGTAAGTTAAGAAGTGAGAAAGCTTGAAAAGGGAGCAACCATGAGAGACTACCATGCTGGAATTCAGTATTTTGAAGTTGAACAGTTCTAAGTACTAGTAAGTTTTGCTTATTATTATTCTTTTACTTAGAAGTCTAAGTAAGGATGGTTTATATGTTGGAGAGAAGGTCAAAGAACTTGCATGCTAGGTTGTTAAAGAGCTAGTGACATACGTGTTGAAGTCAGCAATGTTCTAACATACTTTGGAGTGGGAAGTAAGTCTCAGTCAGGTGTCAGAGTCTTCATGGAATTAAGGGGATATCTGAAAGAGGGAAAAATGACGGCAGCAGGGAGGAGCAGAGTAATGCAGTCAGGTGATGTGTAGCTCCAAGTGGGGAGGCTTTGTGATGAGATTGGGAAAGTAATGGTCTAAATGTGACAACTAGAAGAGTGCCACCTGTGGTCCTATGGTATGTGGTGAGAGAATGAGGCATTTCTTTATGAGAAGGCCAGGGTCTAGTTGAAGAAATAAGGTTTAGAGAATATTCTAGAATTAGGTTGAAGATGGAGGGTATTTACAGCAAAAGGAGAGTTTGAGAATAAAATGGTTAGAGGCCAGCTAGAGCTGTGGGTAGGAAATACAGCTGTTTGGACAGTGACAGAGGAGACTGGATTTTGATGTGTGGCCAAGAGTAACCAAAAAGAAAGGAGAGATTAGATCAACAAGATTCAAAATTCCTGCCCTCAGCAAGCTGGGGTTCTAGCAGGTTTGGGGAACCCTGTGTTTAGCAGCCCTTGCTCAGTGCTCAGATGATCCATGTTGCTGCTTCCTTTCCTTCTTCTGCTCTTCATTCAAACATACTAAATGTGTGAAGTAGTTCATCTTTGTTCATTCTGGCATAGCCTTAGAGTACAGTTTTTGGAAGTTTTAATGTTTACACTGGGTTATCTTTATTTACCATAGATGAGTTCCAGGAATCACAGCGAGCAAAAGACTATTGCTGTAACGGAATGGACCCTGGTTAGGGCTGTTAGATGGGTTGTTTGATTTTCATAGAGCGGGTACATAGTAATGTTGCTTATGATGATTTTGAGAAGAGGAGTGAGAGGAGGAAGAGAAGAAAGAAAAGGGGGTACGAAATTACTGAAATGACTAACGCTAATATTTGGCAGACACAAAATATGCTGTCTTATCCATTTACCCAGTTTCATTGATTCTAAGAAGCAATGTTTTCACATTTTAATATTTGTGAAATGTTAAATCAATGGCATGTTGCAATTAGAGTTCGTTGTATTTTTTTCCTTTTGTATTGGTTCATAAAATGCCATCTTGGAGTTAGTAAAATCTTATAAGTCCTTGTTTTCATTCTCATCCACCCCCTACTTTGTCTTACATTTTTAAAGTCCTTTTATTTTCTGTGTGCTTAATTTCTGGAACTCTACTTAATCTTCACCTTGTTTCCTTCATACTTTTTATTCCAACTTCATTTTTCTTCTGGCTTGTGGTCCGCTTGAAATATTATTATTTTTTCTCCGAAATCATAAGAAGATAGCATGTAGTAAAACCTCTCCAAGCTCTGCTCTTTCATTAAGCTATCAGGTAGCCATTGGGCGACTCATTCAACCTCTTTGGGTCATAATTTTCTCATACGTGAAATAAGGAGTTGGGGCTTAATTATATCAAAGGTCTCTTTTTGTTTTGAAATATTTTGGTTTCCTGATTCCTCAGAGGGCCAACAAATCCCTACTCTTTGGCCAATAAGTCCTTTTGAGGGTAGGGGAACAGTGGGTGGCACAGAGAAATTCTGCCTCTCTTCTCATACTTATCCCTTAAAATTATGTATCTTCTGATTTTGTTGCTGCCAAGCCCCTGGATATTGGCATCCAGCAACATCATCTTCAGTTACATTGATCTACTGCATAAAATATAGGGCCCTCTCTTCAAGTATGATGTAAAGATTCAATACATTTTGTAGTGAATAATTTAGATATTTAATTCTTTCCTGGGGAATCAATATTTTCTGTTGTCTCTGGCATAAATAAAAAAAATAGTTGGATGATTGAAAATTTAGTAGAGATTATTTGCTGTGGATCACCACATGCATATATGTATATGGCAAGTATACCATAAAATAAGATGGATAGAAGTCCTATTGTTTCTTATCAGATCACCTAGAAAGTAGGGATTGTATGTTATCTAATCGAATTGGAATGGTTGTTTATATAACACATATTGTAATCAGTATTTTTTAGCAATGATAAATCCTGGAAAATAAACTCACTTGCATGTGAAAATAGTTGAGCACCAAGTTCTCCTTATTTGCCAAGTGACTGCTTTTGGGCTAGCTACACTGTTGATTTTTTTTAGGAATGTAATGCTCTTGTCAGGTCTTAATTACAGGGTAGATACTATATCAGATTATCACTAGAGTGGACAGAGATCTAAGAGAAGTGTACAGTAATGGCCCCTTATGTGAGAAAACTAGCTATGACGGAAGAGAATAGTTCCTTACAAATTCCTAGAGAAATTACTTTAAATGCCTTGTAATTTCGTAGATATTTGACCCCCAAAATCCCTTAGTGAAAGCACAGACTAAGACTGCAAGAATGCTGCAAGGATGTATATGTAGTCCGTTTAGGGGAAGGATTTAATATGAGTGGTACAGCATAAAAAATATATATAGAATTAAAGATTATTTAGGAAATTCAGGATAATTGGTAGTGAAGCACCGACTTAGCCATTGATATATGCGGTTAGTAGAGGGGCATTTTATGCAAGTATAATAAAATGAATGCAAAAACAATAATAACAGCAAAACTAACTTATTTCAAGTATCTGTTTACATTCCAAGTATTTTCTACCTTAGACTTTAACAGTGGCAAGTTAGGGTGACTGTGTACTTTTATCATCCAAACCAAGGCAACAGACATTAAGTAGGTCTATTACAGGTTATCAGGGATATATACTTTCGCTAGTTAGAGTCTGTCACTTGTCTACTCTCATTTCTGATTATTTGCTACAAATGCCTAGACATATGCTAACTAAAGTGCCAACTGAAGGGAAATAAACAAAAACCTTTCTCAGTAAGCTTCTTTTCCAGTGGTTCCTAACCTGTTTTCAGGGCACTGATATCTTAGACAATGTGATGACGTTGGCCTCTCTTCCAGAGAAATGGGTTAAGAATGAAAGATCAGGACCCTTGAAACCCATCTATGGGCAAGAATTTCAGCTCAAAGGCAGAACAAAAATATAGTATAGCGATTGTCTTAATATAGCAAAAGAGCTGCCCATAGCCAGTAGTACTTAAGCCATTTTAATGAATCGTAATATAAAAGTTAAAAATTTTATTATAAAAAGTTAATAAAATTAACTTAAAAAAAAGTTAATAAAATAACTGCGCCTGGTGGCGCAGTGGTTGAGAGTCCGCCTGCTGATGCAGGGGACACGGGTTCGTGCCCTGGTCTGGGAAGATTCCACATGCTGCGGAGCAGCTGGGCCCATGAGCCATGGCCGCTGAGCCTGCGCATCCAGAGCCTGTGCTCTGCAACGGGAGAGACCACAACAGTGAGAGGCCCACGTACTGCAAAAAAAAAAAATAATAATAAGTTAAACATACATAAAAATAGAAAGAATAACGAACCCTTATATAACTATCACCCCAAATCAAGAACTATCAAGAACTTTTCACACTTGTTTCACTTATTTCTTTTTTAGTTGTGGCTGTTGCTGAAGCAATTAAGAGCAAATCCCAGATTATATGTCATTTCTCCCCCAAATATTTTAGTAGACGTCTCTAAAAAATGGATATTTTTTTACTTTACTACAATGTCATTATCACAAATTAACAAAATTGACTCTGATCCTTTGGTCTATCTAATACTCTGTTTATATTCACAATTTGTCAGTTGTCTCAAAAATGTTATTCTCCATTTGCTTTATTTGAATTAGTATCCAAAGATATACCGTACATTGCATTTTAGTTTTACAATTGCTCCACACCCTTCCCCTCTTTTTGAAGCAGACTGGGCCAGCTGTCTCATACTCTACATCCGTGTGTTTGCTTCCCTGCAGCTTCACATGACTTGATTCCCTGCCCCTGTATTTCTTGTAAACAAGAAGTGAGTTAGTAGGCTTGATTAGATTCAGGTTAAGTTTATTTCCTTTTTTCATGGAGTTGTTCACAGATGATGCTGTATGTTTTATAGATGCTTCTGTATAGAAAACTGTGATGTTTTATTTTAGGAATTGTTGATCATCAGAAATTATAATCTTATGACCAAAAGAAATACCATGATTAATCCTTCTTCACCTCCTCAAGGTGTCTGTGTTCTACCCCAAAGTTCTTATGACCATCGAAATGTTAAGAATACAAAATATTTATAAAAAGCAACAATGTCAAATAGTTTTTCCTAGAATATTCATTTAAATTACTACATGGAGCATGTGCTTTTTATTGCTGTCCCCTCCCTTTTCTGGTTTCCTTTATCCCGTCCTTTAAAAAAAACAGGCCATCCGTTCCCATTGCAGCCTTTACCAAGACAGATAAATATCAACATCATGGTTGAAATACCAAAGCACAGAGCCAATAATTATTGTAGTTTGTGTGTTGGTGTAATAACACACAGGGACATGAGCACATTGCTAATAGCCACGGAGGGTAGCAACCTAGTCTCTAAACATATTAAAATGCCTCAGAGGACTTCTTCAGTGCTATATAATCAAGATTTGGTGATGTGAGCTGCTTTGTTAGGACCTGTTGTGAATGTTTCATTGCCTTATTGTGTGTGTAGAAATTAGTGCCGACCTACATAAATTGGCTTAGATAATACACAGATCAACCAAAAGGAGATTGAACTAGTTGAATGAAGCATACAGCAAATCACTGGGAAAAAAGCGTATTATGTAGTGACTTTTAATTTGGAAATGAGAATGTAGGGGTATAGTCAGTTTAATTGGGGCTTGTCTGAAAAATGTGCTGGTATCTGTCATCTCAGAACTGAAATGTTTTGATTTGCTAAGGATTGATTTGCATTCCTGTGGACACAGATACTGTCAGGAAGGGATGAGTCTTTGGCTCAAATAAATTATTAAGCTGGCTTTTCCTCATTTTCATTCTCTTTCAAGTTAGTATTGACAAGTTAGATCTTATTATTCTTAGCAACATAAATAAGAAGTATGGGGCAAAGAGTATGTAAGAAAAAAGTTTGAAGTTTTTCTTTTATTATATTTGGAGTTTACAGGAAACTAAGGTGAAAAATATTTTTCATTCAGTTCCTTTGGCCTTTATTATAAAATAGAAATTAATAAAGTAAGGATAATGAATAGTCTGCTGGCTAAAGATTTGAAGGATTTTTGAAACACTGAAGCCATTCTGTAAACATGTTGTAGTTTGAAAGTCAGATTTTCTTCAGCCTCTCAAGACAAACGTATTTTTCATCATATTGGTTTTTAAAGAGATTTTGGGATTTGTATCTCCCTTTAATTATAGTTCATTGTGTTGGAAACCTCCTGCTTGCCACTCCCAATTCTAACCCTGGGAAAAATTCCTGTTGGTGGTTACTCCCATTGCTTAGGGATATTTTATAAGCATTTTTATCTACTAGTCCAAGAAATCTGCATAAAATGTGCATTAATATGCACTATGTTCAGTAAAGAAATTACAGGGCAGGGCATTAAGGAGATGCCACATGCAAAATTATTTCTTTAGTATTCAAAACAGTCTCATTTTAAAAGGGGATATGGAATAAAATTAAAAATATGGGGCTTCCCTGGTGGCACAGTGGTTAAGAATCTGCCTGCCAATGCAGGGGACACGGGTTCGAGCCCTGGTCCGGGAAGATCCCACATGCCGCGGAGCAACTAAGCCTGTGCACCACAACTACTGAGCCTGTGCTCTAGAGCTGGCGCTCTGCAACAAGGGAGGCCACTGCAATGAGAAGCTGGTGCACCACAGCAAAGAGTAGCCCCCGCTCACCTCAACTACAGAAAAGCCCTGGTGCAGCAACAGAGACCCAGTGCAGCCAAAAATAAATTAATTAATTTAAAAAAATATGTAAGGCCCATAAAACTTTAATAAATTAACATATAAACATATATACAAGTTTCTCTCAAAGCAACATATAAAAGTCTCTCTATACATACATATATATGTGTGTGTGTGTGTGTGTGTGTGTGTGTATATATATATCAGAGAAATGATTCCATTCCAAGGTAGATCTAATTATTAGACTGTGCCCTCCAAACTGAATTAAAATTCTCTTCTCCAGAACTTCCACTTAGTTTCTGTTTTCTGATATAATATTAAATGTATCTATGTCTATTTCTTCCCTTTGACTTGGAAGCTTTTCAAATTAAAATATATGAAGACAAACATGTCTCTTCTCAGCCTCTTTTTTCGAGGCCAAATCTCTATTTTCTCAACTCTTTTTCCTATGTCATCATTTCAAGACTTCATATTCTATTCAAGCTCCTTTAAATCACTGCATTTTGACACTGTTTTTGGAATATAGTACTTACTACCTAACACACTACCCAGGTGTGGTCTGGTCAGAGCATTAAAACTATTATTTCCTGACCTCTGAATTTTGTACTCTTGGTTTTTCCATTAATACAGCCTAATACATGAGATAGTTTTTAGTTGCAAAATCACAGATTACTATGGCAAACTAATCTTTATGTGTTCTGTCATTTGTTTTTAAAACAAAAAATACTGTCAGGCCATATCTTCCTCATTTTATGTGTGGTTAGTTGAGGCTCCAAGAGATGTTTCAAATCCTGTTCTATCATACAACATGTTAACTCTCCACTTTACGTACACATTATCGGAAGAGTTATAATTTGTATTGGTCAAAAATCTCTTCCTTTCCTCCCTTTTAATATTGATCCTTTCAAAGAAAGTTTGAGTTCTAAACTGAACTCTCCCATTTACAAGTTGTGAGGCTGTGGGTAAGAGATTGAGCCTCTGTGAACTTCAATTTTTGCATTTATAAAGCCTGGATAGAACATAGTTGTGAAGGTTAAATAACACATGCACAGCTTTTAGCATGTGCGTATAAAAGGCATTTGATACATGTACATTTTCTTCCCATTGTTGAGCTTGTACATAGAAGAATCTATATTAATCAACCACTTGCTAGAAAACCCCTAAACCCTTATCGTTTTTGTTTTGTTTTTCTGGCCGCACCACGCAGCATGAGGGTTCCCTGACCAGGGTTCGAACCCCTTGCCCCCTACAGTGGAAGGGTGAAGCCATAACCACTAGACCGCCAGGGAATTCCATCCCATATTGTTTTCAAGCCGTGTTCTTGGTAAAACCCTGACTAATTTCTGCTAGGCAAACGTTGGAGAGAACTCTGAATAATCTTGAATTTAAAACAGTATATACCCCTTTTGCTGTATAATGGAAAATATATTCATTCTAGGAATCAGGATCGCTGTTTCCTGTTGATCTTGCTGAAATTAAGTTTAAATAAACCCTCTGATTTAGACTTAAATTTTTTTTTGTTCATCTCAGGAAATGTTTAGTAAAGGCCTTTATACTTCTCTTCATATTGTTCTTACCTTTATTTATTTAGTTATTATGCATGTCATTAATCTGTATAAACATAACTGCAGAGGCAGTTTTTTCCAAGATAGTTAAAAGTAAGACAATTGAACATATTCTTATGTTGATCAAACTTCATCTATAAGCACAATTTAATTTCAAATAGAGAGACAGTTTTTTTTTTTTTTTTTTTTTGCGGTACGCGGGTCTCTCACTGTTGTGGCCTCTCCCGCTGTGGAACACAGGCTCCGGACGCGCAGGCTCAGCGGCCATGGCTCACGGGCCCAGCCGCTCGGCGGCATGTGGGATCTTCCCGGACCGGGGCACGAACCCGTGTCCCCTGCATCGGCAGGCGGACTCCCAACCACTGCGCCACCAGGGAAGCCCAGAGAGACAGTTTTGACACAGAATCATTTGGCTTCCTGTTAGAGTCTAATTGGGAAGGAGTATAATGGATACAGGCTCCCTTTTACTTCACAGTTGATTCTTTGGTAGGAATTATCTGCACCTTTTCTGATGCTCAATAAGTGCTCAGTTGAATAACAGAAGTTTTCTTTAGTTCCTTTATTCTTTGTTTCGAAGAACTTTTTCCAAAATTAACCTAAGGAGCCTTTAACATAAAGAAAATCCCATAGACAATCAAATCAATAAATATTGATGAGGCACTATTTTGAGCAAGGTACTTTGCTTGGCTCTGTTCACGATTCAGTGAATTTCAAATCTTGTTGCTGTTAGTGTTGTTGTTTTGCTTTGAAGAAGCCTCCTTGCAGTATAACCTTTAAAAATATAGTCAACCTGTAATAATAATTTTGAATTGAGGGGATATAGAAATAGATATAAATTTGGAGTACAGTTAGAAATATACTAATGAAACCACATTGAGTCTTTTACAAACCTCTTATTTAAGTTACCAGAATAGATGTTCAAGAAAGAACTTGTTGAATGAACATGTTCAAAATAATCACTTTAAGATATATAAACTCCAAACATGTCTTCCAAAGACCTAGTTTGCTTGATGGTGTAAGGGTTTTGAGAGGCCAAGTGGTGTATGAATAACTTAACAGAGAATCTCGTGGTTAACTGATTAAACACTGTGAGTTGGAAGAGCTTACATCAAAGAAAAGGGTGGAGACTGTTGTTTCCCTCTCATTTATTTGTCCATTTATGAAATATTTATTTGGCACCACTTTAGTGCCAGGCGTCGTACTCTTTAAAAAAAGAAAGAAAGGAAATGGGCAGAGAATCTACTGTTCTATAATTAGAGGCACTGGGGGGGAAGTACTTTCTAATTTTTCCATATGGGAGGAAGGGAAACAGTGCTGATAGGATGAAATAAAATATACAGAATTATTTGAGCATTTTTCAGGTAAGGAGAAAAAGAAGGTTTTCTAGGTTGAAATACTAATTGGCCTCCTGGAGAGAAGCACCTTGATACTTAGTTTCCCTGAGGAAGGAATACTTTTGGGGAAAGGGCTTCCAACTTCAGGCTAAGATGACTGAGATGAGGTACAAGAGCATTCATTCAGAGGTGGTTTGTAAGGAAATGTTTAGAAAATGCTGATAATAGTTAACGAATAGTGAATGGTTAGTGAATTTCTATAGCTAACTGTTTACTTTTAAATTTGCTCTCAGATTGATTTTAAATAGTATCTTTGCTTAGCAGTCAACATTTTTTTAAGTTAGTAATTTCAGTAAAGTAAGTATTGTTGATTTCAAAAGTATTCAGATACGCACACGGGCATATACTTACACAGCACACTCATAACACAATTTCCACCTACTTTGTTGCCTACCTGGCCTTTCTATTTGGAATGTACTGGGCAGTGGAGAGGAGAAGGCCACAGGTTATCCACTAGTGGATAAGTTACCAAAATTTAACTTTAAAAGGATTGAAAATTGATTGGTATGACTACAAATGAATATATACTACTCAAGTACTTGCTTGAAAAGCACAGTAATATTGCTATAAGTTCCAGTAGTCCTTTTCAGCAGTAATCTCTCTCCTTTTAAAATCTAATCGGTTTTGAAAAAACATAAGGTTGGTATCACTGTAAATAAATCTGTATGTATAATATAAATATGATCCATAATTAAATCTTAAGCAATAGAATGGAATATACTTCACATTAATTGTGTTTAGGTCACTCTAATTTTATTAGAGGACATCAGTACAGGAAAATAATCAGTACTTCAAAGTACTACCATTTTGAATAAATTCCTATCATATTTAGAAACATTTCAGAATACATGAGTTGTTTTCTGCCTTATGGGTTGCGTCAAAATATATACAGTGAGTTTGAAATGAGAGTTACTTATTGTGTTAAATAGATTGCAATTTAAGTAAGAACAGTCACTTTGAATCCATTCTTACATTGAGTTCTTGTGACTATAGCGCTGAGTGGCTGTGATGTGAAGCTCATGAGGAGTGGGTTGGAGGGGTAGGTAGGACTTGGAGCAGGAGTTTGTGTGGGGTCTTGGAGATCATTGTGGGCCTTTGTATACTGGGCAGGGCGAGGGAGCACACTGAAGTGGTGTTCGAGGGAAATATTTCTGTTCAATGCCTGCGATGTGTTTTGGAGATAGGAGGTGCTAAAGGCTGGGGCACCAAATAAGACAGAAAATTTTTGGAGTTCCAGCAAAAATGATTTCCCCTCCGGATCTCATGCGATAGAAGCAGAAATCGTTTTTTTGTTTTGTTTTGTTTTTTTCCTCACAGACTGTCCTTCCTCCTAAAAAAAACAATGGTTATACTTTATTTGACCAGTGGACATACAGGATAATATAATCATACGTTTTCTTCCATTACCATTATGCTTGCTCTTGATATGGTTAGGTAATAGCCATTCTTCTGCTCTGGGGATGGCAGTGAATTTCATGGTAAATCTATGGTAAATCTTGAGGTGATTTTTACTGTGATAATAGTAATGAGAACTTTAATAAAAGATTGCAATATACAAATCCCCTCTGTGTTTTATCAGGCAGTTTACTTGCATTTTGATAATTCTGCAAAGATGTTGCTTTTATTTTTGCGGATGAGGTAACTGAGTCTCAGAGAAGCTCAGTAACTTTTCCTGAGGTCTCTCAGTTTATAAGAAATGGAGGCCAGATTTGAACTTTAAAGCATTTGACTT
Organism: Phocoena phocoena; assembly: GCF_963924675.1. Lineage (NCBI taxonomy): Eukaryota > Metazoa > Chordata > Mammalia > Artiodactyla > Phocoenidae > Phocoena > Phocoena phocoena. The sequence continues at coordinate 47,162,650 of NC_089233.1, read as the reverse complement.
TTCATGTTACTCTAATACCTTTTTTTTTCTTAATTAATTAATTTATTTTTGGTTGTGTTGGGTCTTTGTTGCTGCACATGGGCTTTCTCTAGTTGCATCGAGCGGGGGCTACTCTTCGTTGCAGTGCGTGGGCTTCTCATTGCGGTGGTTTCTCTTGTTGTGGAGCACGGGCTCTAGGCATGCGGGCTTCGGTAGTTGTGGCATGTGGGCTCAGTAGTTGTGGCTGGCAGGCTCTAGAGCACAAGCTCAGTAGTTGCGGTGCGTTGGCTTAGTTGCTCCGTGGCATGTGGGATCTCCCGGGACCAGGGATCAAACCCGTGTCCCCTGCATTGGCAGGTGGACTCCTAACCACTGCACCACCAGAGAAGTCCCTGTAATGCCTTTTGATTATAACATATCTTCTCTTTTATAGGATACATATAAAATCATATCCAAAGATCTAAAAGAATGTGGGTTTTTTTCTCTTTCTGAATACACATTTCAAATGAATGGTGTAATATGTGAAGTTCTTTCCAACACATGGGAGATGTCAGCACTAATGAGGAAACATTTCTAGATCAATGTGTCACGTGGGAATCCAACAGGATGGATCTTTGAGAAAATTAAGATGGGCTCTCAGAGGGAAGTTTCTATCCTGTTCCATGGAGCGGTCTTCCAGTGAAAGAAGATTTCACTTTCAATCCTCAATAAACACTAAATTATTATCCTAGAACATATGCTTATTATTGAAAATAGTTCTTTTACTAATGGGAAAATAACCAAATATCTTATGATAACTTTTCTTTTTTCCAGTGTCTGTTTAGAACTTTAAATTATCACATACAGAAAAAACATGATCTAAAGTCTTTAAGTATCTGGTTTACTACATGAATGTGTTTTTTAAATTTGGAGAAATTCAGAAAGCAAGAAGTATATAGCCGTGGGTCAAAGGGTATGACAATTTAGCCACATGTATAATCATTTTTAAAAAACCAAAGAAACAAAGAGCTACTATAGAAGTTTATGAATTTAACAACTTTTGGAAAAAAATTGTGATGAATGTGTTTCTTAATAGGAAATTTTGAGACTTTTCCTAAGGTTGAATATACAACAGTGGTTCTAGAATTATGACTATGAAATACCTAGTAAAAAGAATATACTGTGAGCAATGAGTAGAGGGCAGAGGAATGCCAACTACCAGAACTTTGATAAAAACTATATTGACAGGGGCTTCCCTGGTGGCGCAGTGGTTGAGAGTCTGCCTGCCGATGCAGGGGATGCGGGTTCATGCCCCGGTCTGGGAAGATCCCACATGCTGCTGGGCCTGTGTGTCCGGAGCCTGTGCTCCGCAACGGGAGAGGCCACAACAGTGAGAGGCCCACGTACCGCAAATAAAAAACAAACAAACAAAAACCTATATTGACAGTCATCTGGGGAGACTGGGACCACGTCTTTCTCCCTCAAGTGTAAAGGAGCCAAGAAAATTATTCAAAAGTTCGAGGATTGACACAGGGGCCTGTAGCCCATTTAGGTCATGGGTTTGAAGAGCTTGTGTACATGAATTGCAGTTTAATATTTTTAGAAAGCTCTAGCAGTTTATAAAAAGTAATAAAACATTTCACCTTTTTTAGCATCTTTGTAGGGAAAAAATAATTCATCTAAAAATAATAATAGTCAATACTAATACCCAATGAATTAACTATTTTAAACATTTCTAAACTATAAACATAAAGTATAAAATCTACATAAGTTAGAGCTCTTTGGGTCCATCAATAATTTTTAGAAGAATAAAGGAATCCTGTGACCAAAAACTTGGGAACTGCTGCTATACAGAAACTTTTTTGTAACTGCTTTTTTTCAAGGAATTTTCTTCATATTTCCTTTAGATTATAGATTCAGAGGCATCTGGGATAACTTTTAACTTTTAGAAAACATACTATCTTGACAGCTTTACCTCCTAGATTGAATTTAAGGAGAAATAATGATCAACCAATACAATAAAGTCATTCAAAAGAAGGTAAGTGTCAATGGTTGCAGGGTAGGCCCAGATTCAAGAGCAGGAGAAGGAGACTCCAGGTTTTTTTTGTTTTTTTTGTGTGGTACGTGGGCCTCTCACTGTTGTGGCCTCTTCCGTTGCGGAGCACAGGCTCCAGACGCGCAGGCTCAGCGGCCATGGCTCACGGGCCCAGCCGCTCCGCGGCATGTGGGATCTTCCCGGACCGGGGCACGAACCTGCGTCCCCTGCATCGGCAGGCGGACTGTCAACCACTGTGCCACCAGGGAAGCCCGAGACTCCACTGTTTGATGGGAAGAGTGGCAAAGAACTTGCAGCTGTCTATCCTGTACTATATACCCTTTTCCGACACCTTGAGTGCCACGGATTATGGGAGCTTGGCATGTACTGTCATTAGGTATTGTTCTTTACACTGTTGTAACTTCTGCTTTGCAAATTAACAGCATCTTAACTGGATGCTTTTGTTTGAATTATTTGAAATATATTACCAAATGCAAAATATTTAATGCAATGAGAATCAAGAGTGACTTATGGCTTTTTATTATCTGCCCATTGTTGTTGAGATTCAGTTACTTAAGAACAGTTAGTTTCAACGTGATATAAAAAATGTAATGTAAATAGAATATTAACTGTCTACCCTAGTATCAGTCTGCTATTTCTAAATTATGTGTCTCCACTTCCTGTTAATGTTTATTCTGTAAGAGTGCCCTGGTTTTGCCCTTAAGGGTTATCTATCAGCAGTAGTTATAAGAAGGTAAACTAGGGCTTCATTTATATAGTTGTTTAATTGTAATCTCCTTTGGAAGAAGGAGATTAAGCCCACAAAACAGTAAATAAAAATGTGTTTCTTAATGTGGAGACCAAAAAAAGAGTGAGAAAAAAAATTTTTTAACTGGCTACAGTTTTCAGTTTGCTTTTCACATGTCCTGAAGTTAAAATGCTGATGAAATGCCTTTCAAGTTTTCTTTTAGTTTCTCTGCAAAAGGTAATATTTTATGCAAGCCCAGTTTAGAAATGCTTACTTGTTATTAAGCATTTATGTAATCTGAGGATTTTGATAGTTATCAAAGCATGCTAAAGGTGTCATTCTTTCAGCCGCCCTTAAAAGCTGCTTCTGGAAATCTGCTTTGAAATTGCTTTCTGAAAGCCTTATCCATGCTGTACAGAAAATTAAGCTTTTTCTCCGTTGCAAAATGGCAAAGTGTCTGTAGATTGTTAGTAGGGGTGTTAGGTTGGACAGGCCTCCTGTTACTGATCATGGCTAAGTAATGCACTGTGCTTTCTTAAAGTGCAGTATCAGGGAAACTGAAGATTGACTGACAGCTCAGCATACTGAAAATCTTAATGTTAAATTTGTTTTAAAATATTTGGTAGAAAGACATTATAAAACTTGGAACCTAGCGTACAAAATTTTTCCAGAGCGTTGCTGTCAAGTCTAAGTATTTGCAGTACCAAAGCATAATTGGTCACCATTGCCATTTCAAACAGCAAATTACCTTACTATGGTATAATGTGTGTCCCTCAGAAACCTTCTGGCTATTTTAGTCACATCTGAAAATCCAGGATGTGGATTTTAAGTATTCTTTAGAGGAAGACGTAGACTTATGAGGCATCATTTTAGCTAAAATTTTACTGGCAACTAAACTCTCATTAAGATGAGTTTCTAAATTAGATCTGAGCTAGGGTGTAGCTACCACACCTTATACCTTATTGAGTATAAAGGGGAACAGCCCTTGTGATTCACAGACTGTTCCAAATTGCATAATATTTCCTAGATGCCTGTAGCAATCCCAGTGCATTTCTTCACTTCTGTAGCTGCTCCATATTCCCTTTCCTTCTATTTGGCCTAGCTAAATGATTTCTCTGATCACTTTTGGTTGCTGGTCCATTTTGGTGAGTTCACATTTCAATGAGTCAACTCTGAGTTTCCCTGTAAATAACCTTGTAATGTTTTCATGGTGGAATTTGGGCAAGGCCACATCGTAGAATAGAGGCTAGATTCCTCATTTTGACTTTTGTGCTATTCTGCCCTGCTTTAGTGCCTTCCCTCATGCCAATGCCTAAATTATCTTTTACCCACTCATTGCCATTTCTCAGTCCTCAGCTCACCTCCCCGTGATGCCCTGACAAACTACTTTAACCTTAATTCATCTCTCTCTTCTTTGCATTCCTAGTTAGAGGTAATAGCACACAGTTGAGAAATTCCCTCTTCTCTATTCATTTCATTCTTTTATCCTCTCACTCATTCATTCATTCTTTTCTCCAATGAACATTTATCATACTTTTCAATGTAATTTGCAAGGCACTGTTCTTGTTTCTATAGTGGAAATAAAGTTGTGGTCAATCTTTACCCTCAAAATGAGACACATAAAGAAGAAATAGTCATAATACAAAGCACTATGTGTGAAATGGTGCCACTGGAATTTATCTTGATTATTTCCCCCAATAGACTTTCTCCCATAAAAAGAATCACTTTTAGAGTGGTGATCAGGATGAAGACATCATGGAAAATAGACATTGAGCTGGACATTAAGAGATGGATGGGTAAGGTTTTTCAAGGTGAAAAAGATGGTACAGGACAGCATTCCTGGTAGAAGGAACTAAGTTAGAAAACACAAGAGCGAGGAAGTATAGCTTGAGTTTGGAGGACTTCAGATTAACTCCAGTTCAGTAAGTATTAAGGAATAATAAGGAAACAATTTTTTTTTTTTTTTTTTACCGAAAACATGTCAGTATCTCCAGATCCAGAAATCTGCCCTGACTTCTTCTGTAGTGTGACCCTTAAATGTCTATTCTGATTTCCCTTTGGACATTGATATATTAATGTTAGTCTCCATCTGGGTCACTATTCTGCTGCAGAAAAATTTGTTCACAATATTTCAAATATATTTTTACAACAAACTATTATATGCCATCAATTACACTTTTTTATGGGTTGATTGTAAAAATAGTGAAAATGTAAATTCCTAGAAGTCATCAAAAATTAACATATTAAAGTGAATGTACTATTTGGAATTCTATAGTAACCAAGGAAGCCCACATTCTCTCTGTTGTAACATGGACACACCATTTCCCCTGAGGAAAAAAATTACTAAAAAAGAACCTGATTAATCTACCGTGTAATGTTCACTTTTGAGTTAATAAGTGTCATCAGTTGGCTCATAGTACATCCATTAGGAAGATTTTTGATTTGAGCCGTGAGCATACCTCTTTAGTGAAAAGTGAAAGACAAAACAAACAAAACTAAATGTAGAGAGAAAAAAAAAAAAAAAAAAAAACACCCCTGAGAACTTTTCTCTTTCCCTTTCTATCCTTCTGTCAATCTCATATTTTACAGGAAGGTAATACCTGTAAAACCTTTTGGTTATGGATGACATTATCGGCCTACCATTAGTACGATGTGTAACTGGAATGGAGATGGTTTCTGTTGAGACCACTAACAATTATATTTTCTCATTCTTCCTCCTTCCCCACAATGAACAGTGATATTTGTTGATGAGGTTTAGTGGTCCCTGCAGTCTTGTGTCATAGTATGTATCTTTTCGTACAAAGCTGACTCACAATGGAAGGATCTTGGGGATGATGACCTTGTTATTATCCTGAAACTGATGTTTCAGTTTAATTTGACAAAAATTAAATGAATCATTTCTTCACTGGCTTGAAAAAAAAGTAGGGACAGGTTCTGCAGCAAAATAAGTGAAAAACAATTCTTAAGAAATGGAATTTTCTACACAGGAACAAAGTTAAAATATTTTCTATGTATATTCACTAGCATTTGGGGGTTAATACACCATATTTGTAGAACAGGGGTTTGAACCACATAGGGAAAAAAACCCTAAGTGATTCCAAGAATTTAAAAATCACTCTTAGTATTATGGTCATCAAAATTTATGTCTGATATCTTCTAGCAATTAATGCCACATACTTCTGGGATAAATCCATCTTTTCTATTTTTAGCATCTCTGTGTTTTAGTTTTTCATTATTTTCAGGTACTCTTTACTCCTTATAAAATGTGCTGTTTTACATGATTTTTCTCTATAAAAGTAAACATAAACAAAAGCTACAGTAGTTTTTGGTGTAGTATCTATTCTCATATTCCTTCTAAGATTCTTGAGTTGATATAAGCCAAAAACCAAGATCCATTATTGGAATGTCCCCCATGCCAGGTTTTTATTACTAATATGTTGTTTATTTTAATCACCTTTTGAATTATTGACTATTTTATGTTTTCTCATAACAGCAGTTTCTATTTTTTTAAATACTTCATAGAATAGATTTCACTTTTCTGCCTCACTCCATTATACGTATGGCTTAGCTTTGAAATCTTTACTTGATTTAGGGGACATTAATTTGCTTTAATATATTACCATCTAAAATATCTCAGGTTTTGTATGGTCTTGTAAAAACTTCATCTTGAAATTCTCTAAAAGGTGCTTTATTTTTTACTCTCTTTTCAAAATTAAAAAAAATTCTGCCTGGTATTCTTGTACCAGGATATTAAGCAGATACTCAGATTGACTCTGCTAGATAACATTAAAATACATAAATTCAGGTTTCAAGGCAATTGATAACTTTCACTCCCACATTATTCTTGCAATATTTTACTCCTACTCCATGACATTTTTACCTAAGGCTTCTAGCAGCTGTTTCACTACTTAACCTCTAGCTAATTGTTTCTTTTCTCCTCAGCCTGACTCCACAGAGTGAAGGATTTATTTTTCGTAGGCTTGCCTGCAATTCTTAACTGAACCCCTAGAGTACTGTGTCCTATCTTATTCTTTTCAATTCTTCCCCAGTGAGGCATGACCAAGAGATTGTTGTATCCTTGAGAGGCAAATTCTTGGAATGAAGTGGCAGATGGATATACCAGAATCACCAGTGCAGTGCTAATGGAAATTCAACTCCAATTAGATTTTAAGGTTGGTTGCTTCCAAAAAGTCTAAAAGTAATATGGATAGAATTGTTTGCCCTGTTGGGATTTTATTCCTTGATGTTAAGCTGCTAGGCAAGGTGATGATGGTATTGGAGGAGTCCAGGATTAGGAAATGATGATGATTATAATGTTGATGATGAGGATGACCATGGCAACTAACATTTATCGAACACATTATATATTAGGGACTGAGTTAGGCCTTTTATGCAGTATGGTGAGCATCTGTTGGTTGCCTTCATTGTCAGTGTATTGGCTTTCTATTACTGCATAACAAATTACCATAAACTTAGTGGCTTAATACAACACACATTTATTATCTTAGTTTCTGTGCATGAGGAGTTCAGGTACAGCTTAGCTGAGCTTTCTGCTTAAAGTCATACAAGACAACAATAAACGTTTCAGTCAGGACTGGATTCTCATCTAGAGGCTCAACCAGGAAAGGATCGATTTCCTCGCTCTTGTGGTTGTTGGACTGAGAGCTTTACTTTTTGCTGGCTGTTGGCCAGAGGCCACCCTCAGCTCCTAGGGGCCACCCTCAGTTCCTTGCCATGTGGAACGACATGGCCACCCACTTTCTTACAGCCATCCCTGGGAGAGAGAAAAACTCCTGCAAGACAAATGCTAAGTCTTATGTAATGGAATCCTATACATTAGTCATCTATATCTCATCATCTTTTCCATACTGTGTTGCTTAGAAGCAAGTCACGGGTCCTGCCCATACTCGAGAGGAGAGCATTTCACAAGGATGTGAACATAAGGTAGTAGGAATCATGGGAGCCACTTGGGAGTCAGTGCACTAGTGGCAGGGGTTGCTGTTTATCCCCCAACATCTATTCTTTCTTTTTCTCCCCTAAGACATAGAAATCACCTCATTGTTAAATGGATATGTGGTCATCTGGAATAAAAATTTTATTCCTTCGATTCCCTTGTAGTTAGGTATGGATGGCCCTGGGACTAAGTAAAGCAGAGCAGCAAGATAAAAGACTTTGGAACTTTGAGGATTTTGTGAAGTCACCTGTCAGCCTTTGAAGATTCTCTACTCCTGACTTTTTTAATGTGAGACAAAAATAAGCTTTTATTTTGTTTAAACCATTGTTATTGTTGGCTGTCCCTTGCAGCTGAACCCAATCTTAACTGATGTTCTTTACTATCATCTATTCTCCCTTTTTCTCTTTCCAACAGCCCTGCATTTCAATTTTGTGGATTTTTTTTTTTTTTTTCCCCAAGAAATTTGAAATTACCCTTAGGTCCAAGTTAAGCTAATCAGCACATTCCGTCTCCTGCTTACAGGGCTGGGACTGTGACCTATGTCACTCTAATCAGAGTTCATCTGAAAATTTTTGCTGAGAAATTATGGCAAAACCTGAATATAGCAATAATTCTTAAGGAGAAACAGACTTTGCCTGACTCTTGAGACTGTTGTTGCTTGACAGAGATGGCTCTGGGGGCATATAAGCAAACTGAACTACTTCATAATAATGGCTGATATTTAGGGAATGGTCTAGAGGAAGCTTTTGCCGGAGGTTAGAAATAGCACAGAAAGGAAGACCTGAGAGAACTGCTCTGACTCCCTGACTGCAGCAGGATTAGTCATGACTGACTCAAGTGGAATTGGGGGTTCCTATTCAGTATGATCTCAGAGGTACTTGTGTGAATGGTGAGAATTGCTGTCCCTGTGCCTGTGGATTAATGCAGATGTCACAGGGCGTTGGGATGCTAAAGTAATTCATCCTTCCTAACCTGTGTATCAGTCTCCATACCTATAGTCTTCATTTTGGGGAAAAGTGGTATTGAATTTATTATAGGATTTTTAGAAAATACCAAAGTAACTATTGCTCACTGTAGTAAGGCGAACTATACAGAGGTGGGGCCTCCTGTGTTTAAAACAGATGCTTCTCTCTTGGGGAGTCTTCTGCTTTCAGTCTCCCTTTCACTTACTGCTTTTAGCCTTACATTGATCACGTGTTCATTTTTTAAAAATTATCTGATTCACTATTTTTTATAGCCTTTATTTCAGTAATTACAAGGTTTTAAAATATTTTTGGCCTAAACAAAGAATAAGTTATTAAATCCAAAGCAGATAAAATTGCCCAGCACTTTGGAGACAATGGAAGTAAGGATTCATTAGTATTTCCCTAGTAGGAACTTAACAGCTAAGTTAGGGGATGCAAGGCTTTAAATAAGTGAATAAGAAGGTGCTAATCATGTATTTAATCAGTTTTTAGTTGGACAGTTACCACCACAACTGTGCATGTAGAAAAAGGGAAGTTAAAGATCTGGAATAGTCCCAGAAGTTTCTTAAGGACAAGCTAGGCCTAGAACTGGACAGGGGAGGACAGAGAGACTTGGGGCTGTCCTGAGAATCCTTGGCATGAAACAGAGAAACTGTCTCCAGACCTGGCTGAGCTTTCCTTCATCCCACCTCAGATCTAATGGGACAGAATTTCAGGAGTGAGGGCTGGGTAGCTGTATTTTTTTTTTTGCGGTACGTGGGCCTCTTACTGTTGTGGCCTCTCCCGTTGCGGAGCACAGGCTCCAGACGCGCAGGCTCAGCGGCCATGGCTCACGGGCCCAGCCGCTCCGCGGCATGTGGGATCTTCCCAGACCGGGGCACGAACCCGTGTCCCCTGCATCGGCAGGCGGACTCTCAACCACTGCGCCACCAGGGAAGCCCTGGGTAGCTGTATTTTTAACAAGCTCTTTAGATAATTCTTTCTGAAAACTGGCATTTATTTAGGAATTTCTGAAAAGCAGAAAGTGTGCCATATTATTATCACAGCTGCTTGGGAATTAATTCGGGAACACACTTCATGACTGAAGAACTTAAAAAAAATCAAAGGTCATATTCATAGTCGATTGGTATATTCATTAAAGTCATGTATTTGTACATGACTTGCTGTTCTCTTAATCCTTCCTAAAATTTTTAAGTCATTAATTTGTACAAGTTTTATCAAAAAGGAGAGAAGTAAGAGTCCACAGAAGTAACCTTTCCTCACTTCATTCATTAGTTCATTTCTTTTGAAGCACACTGGATAAGGCTGGAGGCAAGAAATTTAGAGCACAGGATTCGTCCAGCCCTAGGGGATTTTAGGGAGATGATATGAATTAAATACAAATAAATATAATGCATAAAATAAGTTGCAGGGGAGGGAGTGATTATTTATTTAAAATATTTATTATTTATTTATTTATTTTGGCTGTGCTGGGTTTTAGCTGTGGCACACGGAATTTTTGTTGCAGCATGCGGGATCTTTAGTTGCAGCATGCGGACTCTTAGCTGCAACATGCATGTGGGATCTAGTTCCCCAACCAGGGATCGAGCCTGGGCCCCTTGCGTTGGGAGCAGGGAGTCTTACCCACTGAACCACCAAGGAAGTCCTGGAGTGATTACTTTTAGCCTTGGGAATTTGGCAATCTTCTGTGGAGCATCTTGAGCTTGAAATTTGTACTTAATATGTAGGTAAGATATGAGCATTTTGATAAAAGATGTTCCAGACAGATGATCCAACATGAACAAATACATCTGGGTTTTCATTTTCAAATAAAATTTGAAAATGCACCTTTTAAAAAGTGTGTATATATATGCATATATATACACACACACACACACACATACACACACATTTTTGAAATGTGATTCTGCTTGATTTTGATAGAATGACCATTAAATACACATTTTGAAAAAGAATGTGTGGCTTCCAAATGGAGAAAGGCTTGCCCTTTGTTTTACATCTAGTGCAATACATGTTGAATGAGTCATATGAGTTTTGCAAAATTGCTAAGTATATATTAAGTATATACATGGTATATTATATATTTACCATAAAAAGGGGAAAACTTAGGATCATATAAGTAAAATAAGCATGTTGAAAATCCTGAAGGGTAGAAGGTAAGTAGCACAACTGAGCTGCTACCTGTACCTCCACACCCATCCACACCCTGTCAACTTACCACACATAAGTACTGAATAAGTACTGCATTATTTCTGCAGAGAGATCTGATACCATTTAGCACCCTGAATGAAATCTGTCTCTCAAATTTGGGGGATGTACTTTTAATGCTTGTCTAAGCATTATTTTATTTACTTTCTCCTTACCTATTGTCTTACATGTCTTAGGTTGGGTTCCTAGGAACCTGACCCTGAGATGGGAATTTTTATGCAAGTGGTTTATTGAAATAGTGCTATCGAGAGAATCCTGTAAGAGAATGAGGGAATTAAGATAGCACCTGGGGACAGCTAGGCTGAGATGTAGTTTTACCCGAAGTCTAGTCATGATCTGAGCCTGCTGGAATTCTGAAGCAGGGATAGCATCTTGGAGGCAAAGGGACTTAGTCCTTGTATTCCTCTCTTTCTTATTCATTCAGTGTAAAGCTATCCTCGGAGGGATGGCTTAACTTCCCAGAGAGGCAGCTCACAGAGGCTGGGGACATTTCTCAGAAGAAGAGTGCTTTTGTTAGCAGCCAGTACCTACAACAAGTAGGAGAAGGGTACAGATAAAGGGCACTAGGTTTTTTTTTTTTTTGGCCGTGTTTGGCCTTTGTTGCTGCACGCGGGCTTTTCTCTAATTATGGCGAGTGGGGGCTACTCTTCATTGTGGTGCGTGGGCTTCTCGTTGCAGTAGCTTCTCTTGTTGCGGAGCATGGGCTCTAGGCACGCGGGCTTCAGTAGTTGTGGCGCGTGGGCTTCAGTAGTTGTGGCTTGCAGGCTCTAGAGTGCAGGCTCAGTAGGTGTGGTACACGGCCTTAGTTGCTCCTCAGCATGTGGCATCTTCCCAGACCAGGGCTTGAACCCGTGTCCCCTGCATTGGCAGGCGGATTCTTAACCACTGCACCACCAGGGAAGTCCCAAAGGGCAGTCGTTTTTAACTGGGGTCAGTTTTGTCCCTGAGAGATGAGAGACGTTTAGCAATGCTTGGAGATAATTTTGATTGTCACGGCTCAGATAGAGAGGTAGTAGTGGTGTTGCTACTGGCATCTAGTGGGTAGAAGTCACGGATGTTCCTAAACATCCTACGTGCACAGGACAGCCTCTTTACCACAAAGAATTATGCAGTCCAAAATGTCAGTAGCGCCAGGCTTGAGAAACCCTATGCAAAGGGAATCTGAGCAGAACACCAGCAGTGACTACTAACACCTTCCTTTCCATGTATGCTATTCTGTGTAAACTGCAATAGTAGGAACCATCCTTACTTGGACCATATCAAGTAAAAAAAAAATCAAAACCCTCATCCATCCATCCATCCATCCATTTACTTTTCATGCATGCATTTATTCAGTAGGTTGATTCATCAAGTAATTATTGAACACCTATTATGATTGGGTACTGAGCCAGGTAGTGGGGATATAGGGATAAGCACAACATGGCCTCTGCTGTCAGGAAGCTCAGAAAACAAGAAGTGGGAGATGTCACATTCTAGTGGCTTTGTCAAATGTAAAAGAGAGAATACACATTAACACACGTTGCATGTACTAACCAAAACATAAATATTTCGATCATTTACCCAATACATATTATTTATTATTAATTATCTACTATATAACAGGAGCTATTCTAGGCACTGGAGATGTATCAGTGAACAATATGGAGAAAATACATTGCCATCAATGTCTATAATCCAGTGGGAAGAATAGCTCATAAACATTCAAACAAACAAATATATAAATAATAAAATTTTAGCTAGAGATAAATGCTATGAAGAACCCAAAAGAAACAAGTGGGATGGAGGGCTGTGGTAGGAGTTGTGGGCACCATATTTTAGTAAAGGTGCTCAGAGAACACACCTTTGAAGAGATGACCGTTCAGGTGAAACCTTATTGATGAGAGGGAGTCAGTCATGTGAAGTTCTGGGGAAAGAGGAAGGTCTGTTTCAGGAAGAGGAAGATGCTTGGTCTCGTTGAAGAACCAAAAGACCAGTGTAGCTGCATCAGAGGGCATAAGTGGGGGTAAGGAATGAGTTCAGAGAGGAGAGGGGCCAGATGATGCAGGGTCCCCTAGACCAGTAAAAGAGTTTGGATTTTAATCTAATTACAATGGAAATCCATTGGAGGTTTTTAAAGCAGAATGGTGGCATGATGTGAATTATTTTTTGAGATAATTTTTTTGGGAGACGTTTGATGATCCAGCAAGGAGTTTCCTGCAGTAATTCAGTGGAGGATAATGATCACCAAGAGGGACATTGTGTGCCCACCTGCAGTGTCTCCCAACTTGTCTTTCCCTGTTATCTTATACCTTCACTTTACTGGGTAAAACATCTACCCCCAAAGAATGTGGAAATATTGAAATATATTTAACGTCACTTTTTCTAACAACACTGCACTATTTCTGAAGAAGTGAATGGATATTATGTTTGAGCTTTAAAGAGCAGTGAAGCATTCATTTTGCTGTGTCCCAAAGGTGGATATATTTTTAGAAAGAGGAAACCCTTCAGATTAGTGAGTTAAGACATTAGCTACCTAAAATTTATTCGGAATCTCTTCCTAACCAAATCAAGTCACTTTCAACTTTTTAAATATATGTAGTTCTTGGGCTTCCCTGGTGGTGCAGTGGTTAGGAATCCGCCTGCCAATGCAGGGGACATGGGTTGGAGCCCTGATTTGGGAAGATCCCACATGCTGCAGAGCAGCTAAGCCCGTGCGCCACAACTGCTGAGCCTGCGCTCTAGAGTCCGCAAGCCACAACTACTGAGCCTGTGTGCCACAACTACTGAGCCCGTGTGCCACAACTACTGAGGCCCACGAAAAAAAAATACATATATATAGTTCTTTACTTTGCATGATAAAGCAGCACAGGATGAACAGTCAGTTATTGACTAATTTCTTTCCTCTGTGTGTGTAGCACAGTGACTAGAAGATTGAATTTCTCTTAAGATATAAATAAAAGGACTGCTAGATGAAGAGTTCTAGAATGATTTTTGAGAACAGCTTGCAACCCAGGGTTTACAGCCTAATTACAGTCTTCTCACAGACCTTTGGTGAGAAGCAAGCGTCAGTGTAGTCTTGCCTTGAGTTTGAATGATACTATTTTGTCATTCTCTCTAAATGTTTATTCTGGTGTTCACGGAAAACAGCATATAAAATGCATTCTTTTGTGTGTTGGTAGCTAATAAAATTTCTGATACATTAATAGGAATCTTGACAAAAGCCCAAAGGAGCTGGAATATTTTATGGAGATATTTTGTAGACAAGTAGTTTATTTAAAAATTAGCTAATACATCATATATATGAAATCTATATCATATATAATTTAAATATATATTTACTATGTTAAAATATATATATAAAGTATATTTTATATGTATATAAGGTATAGTGGCAACCAGCATTATTTCACTAATAAAGAGTGGGCATTCTTTTGGTAGAATCTTCCCTTTTGAGACATATTTTCAAGGCTTATATATTATAAATTTGGCTAAAGATGGAGCTCTTTTAAGTTGATTTTTTAAATGACATGAATGTTTAGCAAGATTTGTAATTGCCCTAAATGTCTATTTATAAATGAAAATGAGTAAGCAAATCTCCTTTTTTAGTATAACCCTGACAATTTATTACTGTCTCATCTAATTATAAACCCAGTAGTATAATTACTTTATAGTGCTGAGATTTATTTAAATGCACGATATGACAGAACTGTCTTTGGTCAGAGAAATAGGGGTTGTGCTGTAATTTATATCCATGTCACATTGTAGTAGTTCGGCTAGTTGTTAGTCTACATAGCTTCCTAAACTTTTTTTTTTTGTGATTATGCTGGTACAGTTGACTATATCTGTGTGATTGCCTTTATTATCTAAGTGCCTTCCATTTTGTAGTCCTAATTTACAAATAGGGAAAGTATCATGCCCTAATTTTTAAAATAAAAACCTGAAGGAGCATATCAGAAAAAAAAATAGCATGTTGAAAACCCTTTCTTTCCGTAAGTGGTCAAGAGGCAATTTAAGATTTGTATGTCAGTTTCTGCTTTTCCAAGTCAGGTGATATCAGGTGTGCTTTAAAATGGTCATAATTGTCCTATAGGTTATCCAGATGTATTTTGTCAGAGCTGTAACTTGAACGGACTTTTTGAATATATGTTTCTTCCTCCCACTGACACGCTACTGGATGATAAAGTTTTATTGCACATGTTACTGTCTCCTAGATCATTAGCTTCCAGTATTCAGGAATTGTAAAAACTCATTAGTATGCTGGGCTCTGGTGCCAGGTCAGACAGAATTTTGAGATCCTATTCTTGACCTGTCAGTTACTCAGACTGATGGTACCTGTACAGCAATAGAATAGTTTTATAATCCATCCTGATTCAACCTGATGGAATCATCCATCTATATGGAAACCTAGCTAGACGGACATGGAAATAAACATGGATTTTCCTACCCTATGGCTGGAACCATGCTCATCAATGTGACTCATAGTTACAGTGACAGCAGTTTCTAGAACTCTTTTGCAACCCTGGCTGTAGACTGTGACTCAAGAGTTTGAACAAATTCTCATATTTATAAGCATGTTATAAATAATACCTAGGGTGCAACCACCTTGGAAAAACTTGGTATCATCTACTAAATTTGAAGTTATGTATATCTAGAGACTCAGCAGTTCTATTCCCACATATATACCCAGCATATTTATGCATGCTTCTGTGCACTTAGAGACATGTACAAGAAGTTCTTAGCTGCATTATTCACAATAGTGCAAAACTCAAAACAACCCATATGTCCATCAGCAGTAAAATGGATTAGTATATTTTGGTAGATTTGTATAATGTAACAGTATATTCTGGTAAAGATGAAGAAATTACATGTATAAATAACAAAGATGAATCACACAAGTATAATGTTTGCTTGAAAGAAGTCAGACATAAAAGAATACATGGTAGGTGATTCCATTTGTGTAAAGTTCAAAAACAGGCAAAACTGAACCAAAGTATGAAGAGTTGCAAAGGTAGATAAGCTATTAAGCAAAACAAGGAAATGATAACCATAAAAGTAATGATAGGAATAACTTTTAGGCAAGAGTTGTGATTATGAAGAAGCAAGTGCAGAACATCCAGGAGGCCGACAGTGTTCTTTTTCTTCACCTGGATGGTGGTGTAAACGTATTCACTTTACGATCATCCATTAAGCTGCTCGATTATGTTTTATGCACAAAAAATGTGATTTGTATTTCACAAATTAAAAAAAAACCCTGAATATAACTACTTAACCCTGGGACTGTTCTGAGTATTAATATTTGTAAAGTACCTTGTACAGTAGACGGATAACGTTATTTGCAGAAACCTCTGAACAGAAAGCAGAGGCACCTGACCCAAGATTTAATTTTTTTGCACAGACTTGCTCTCGATATATACAGAGAGGTGTTGATTAATTGAGATTCTTATATTATCAGTCCTACATTTCATATTCTCTCTGTGTTAGACTCCCAAATTTATTCAAAGAAATTTAAAAGAATAATGTAGGATTATAATACACGCAGGTGCAATGTGTCATATCTGAATCATGCCTTGGAGCTGCCAGTGCAGCTTCTCTAGCACCTTCACACATAGTTTTTTTTTTTTTTTTTTTTTTACCTATTTTAAAGTTTTCCCAAATCATAAAAATGAGATTGCTGATAGTTTGAGAGAAGCTTATCCACAGCTTTTACAGGGAAGAAATTGATTTCACATAGAAGTAAAACATAAATTTACTAATGATAACAGCTAACGTTTGTTATAACGTCTCTATTTGAGAGCTTATGTGTACCACACAGTCTGTTATGTGTGCATGCTTGCATTATCGCATGTGCATCTCACAACTACTCCCTGAGGTTGCATACTAATGTTATTCTCATTCTAGAGGTGAGGAAACTGAGATTCAGATGGGGGGTTGAAAATCAGTCTAAGTCCAAAGCCCATGCTTTTTACTGCTTGAATGTATACCTCATAGTGGATTCATTTAGTTCAAGAGTGCAAAACAAATCAAACATTCTTTTATTTTTTAATGGTACATTTAATTCAAATGGAAAATTTATTAAAGAGTTGACAAGCTCTTCATTCATGTCCCACTGATGTTCTTTATGCATATTTGAGGCCTCCTTGGCCAAGTACTTATGTTTTTAAGTAAAATTCAAAGCAAAGATGGTCAAACTACATATCTCAAGGACTGGTTCAGTTTTAGACTACATTTCTGGACTTATGTCTGAGACTCAGCTGGACCAGTTTCAGAGGCCCTCTTATGTTTTCCATATCCAATTTCTGTCTTACCTATAAGTGGTCATTGAGTAAAAGACCCTGGTGTAATGCAGGAGTAATGGGACAGACAGAAGAAGTAGGTGAAGGTTTGTAGTATGCCACCATGTTGCACAGGCTTTTCTTTGAAAAATGTATCCATTGTTAGGATGTCTAATTTTGCCTAAAGAAATGAGATGACTATAAGGAAAAGCTTTGGCAGTTTTCTTAATAGCTAAGATTTACTGAGCACTTAATATGTTTCAGGCACTGTTGCAAAGACTTTACAAATCTGACGATGTATGTTTTCTTATTCTCCCCATTTACAGAAGGGAAATAGAGGCACAAAGAAGTTAGCTAACTTGTCCAAGATCACATACTTAGTAAGTGGTAGGTTGAGGATTTGAATTGAGGAAGGCTAATTTTAGAATTCACATATGAACCACTGTGTGACACTGCCTCTTCTTGTGTTGAACAGATATTTGGATGTTAACATACTCTATATTAAGAAGAAAATGAAAGGACATCAAGTATTGTGGCATATTGCATCTTTTGATTTAAGTGGAACTATCTGCAGAGGAAGAAAGGCATTTATGGTTTGATTGCCTTATAGTCCATAAGACAGTAAATCTCCTAGTGTCGGTTTATCACACTGCCAAGCATTTGTGAACTCTTTTCATTTTCATGAACCCCTTAGTAAGTAGAGATCAAGTACCAAAGAAATGTTCTTTTGGATTTCCTTAAAGTAACGTTATGAAATGAATGGTGACCAGATGTATTGGTCCCTTGTCACTCCTTGCTCAAAAAAATGACCTCTGTATCTATTGATTCCAACTTCTCTTTTAAAAACAGAATGTTTTTATTTTACCAAAGATTCAAAATGGAAAAGTACATTGTTTTCCCCTTAAATCATTATACATATATTTTATTTACTAAGATATTTTGGGATTTATTTGTCTAACATGTTTTCATCTTTTGAAATAGGTATGGAGTTTAATGTATACAACTTTGGTTTCTGGAACTCAATTTGTATTGATTTACAAAGTATGAATTTTATTTTAATTCAGATCTTCTGTGGGTAACTGTCATGAAATCTGTGAGTTCTTTTAACTTCTTTTTTTTCCTTTTTTATAAATTTATTTATTTTATTTTATTTTTGGCTGCGTTATGTCTTTGTTGCTGCGCGTGGGCTTTCTCTAGTTGCGGAGAGCGGGGGCTACTCTTCGTTGCAGTGCACGGGCTTCTCATTGCGGTGGCGTCTCTTGTTGTGGAGCACGGGCTCTAGGCATGCGGGCTTCAGTAGTTGTGGCTCGTGGGCTCTAGAGCACAGGCTCAGTAGTTGTGGCGCACGGGCTTAGTTGCTCCATGGCATGTGGGATCTTCCTGGACCAGGGCTCAACCCGTTTCGCCTGCATTGGCAGGCGGATTCTTAACCACTGCACCACCAGAGAAGTCCCATTAACTTCTTTTTAAATTAAGTCTTTTTCTTGTAACAGTGTAGAAAATCAGATTCTTTACCTATATTTCTTTGGATAGATGGAAGAACTATGTATAGAAAGTATATTAGTTTTCTATTACTTTGTAATTACTGAACATTTAATAGCTTAAAACAACACACATTTATTAAAGTTCTTTAAATCAGAAGTCTTTCAGGCTTGACTGGGTTCTCTGCTCAGAGTATCAGAAGGTTAAAATCACAGCATCAGTCTGCTGGGCTTCTATCTGGAGATTCAGGGGAAAGAAATCTGCTTCTAGGATCATTCAGATTGTTGGCAGAATTCAGTTCCGTGTGGTTGTTGGACTGAGGTTCCTGTTTTCTTGCTGATTGTCAACAAGGAGCCATTTTGAGCTCTTTGTGAACGCTCCATTTTCAATGCCAGCAATGATACATTATATCCTTCTCTGGCTTGTAAGCTTTCTGATGTCACTTCCACCCACACTCAAAGTGGTGGGTTATTATACAAGAGTGAAAGTCAGTGGAGACCATTCTTAGAATTCTGCCTACCATAGAGAGATAGCAAAGTATTTATGATTTTTGGTATTGCCTTGAGATTTGATACTGATAGAGCACTTGCAATAGGCAACTTGCTTTACCTGAGTGTTTTAATATCCTTCCACCTATTGATTTCTTAAAAGGAACATGTTGTTTTGTATAAATTTTTTAAAATTTATTATTCCCTTTCCATATATTAGAATCCAGACTTGGAAATCATCTCAAAATTGGTGAAGAGTGTTTGTTTTTCCTGCCTTCACTGAGATATTGTTAAACATTTAGTGAAGGAGGTGGTAAGTAGCCTAACTCTCATTCCAAACTTCCTTCCTCTGATATGTCAGTGGAGAGTTAGAGCCACTTACTGTGGCTTTAATTTATGGTAAAGGCAGAACATGTTGTGAGTGAATTGAATTTCGCAGAGAACTTATCTTTTCAGTTTACTTGATTTAGAGAACATAGCTTTGCTGTGGGACATTTTTGCAATGAAACCTATCTATTTTCATGCCTACCTCAAATCTTATCCCACCAGCCATTTCCCAGTAGAAATGCCCCAGTCCTCAAGAAAGAAGCAAGTACAGAGGGATGAGTTAATCTTTTTCCTTGTCTGGCTCTGACTACAGAAAGACCTTGCAGGTTTCCACATGCACCAGAGAGCTTACTTTCCCAAGGTGGGTGGTCACATCCACAGTGGTCATACCTCTCATATCCTCTCTAGAAAGCCACAGTGCTGATCAATGTCCAGAAGAAAAGAAAAGTTGTCCTCAAGGTATAAGACCTCACAGCTACCTCAGCTCATCTTTGCTCTATTTGACTTTCATTCATTGAAAAGACAGATTGTGAACAGAATATACATCCTGCATGTACTTTCTAATCTCTGAATCTCTCACCTCCTGATGCCACCATTTGAGGATTCAGCAGACCCCTGTTTCTTTTATAACTGGTGCTTAATATGCATCAAACTTGTTTCTTTTTTAAAATTTATAGCCTTTTCAGTTCAGTACAGTCTCAAATATTTTTTTAATGAGTCAAACATCCCAGTTCATTTAAAGACATTTCAGCAGAACAAAATTTTCCATTAGAGTCAATACAGGGGCTCATTCATAAAGTACATTGGGGGTCCTTCAAATGAAGGATAGGGGTCAGCTGTGTCACGGTCCCTTCTATGATTCTTTTGTATGAATTCAAAATCTACATTGATGCCCCTTGAAATACCATGACTTCTTGGCTTTATAACTCCAGTCTTTTATCATTTATCAGAATCACTATATTTTGAGATTCTTCATTGTTCTGCACTACTCTTTTTTATTGAGGTAACATTGGTTTGTAACATTATGTTTCATGTGTACAACATTATATTTTGACTTCTATATACACTATAGCATACTCACCACCAAAAGTTTAGTTTCTATCCATCACCAGACAGTTGACCCCCTTAACCCAGTTTGCCCTCCCCCACATCCCTTTTCTTCTAGTAAACACTATTCTTTGTATCTATGTGTTTGTTTTGTTTTTGTTTTTCAAAAATATTACATATATGAGTGAAATCATATGGTATTTGTCTTTCTCTGTCTGACTTATCTCACTTAACACAATGCCCTCGAGATCCATCCATGTTGTTGCAAATGACAAGATTTAATCACTTTTTGTGGCTGAGCAGTATTCCATTGTATGTATATATTCACATCTTTATCCATTCATTTGTTGATGGGTACTTACATTGATTCCATAACTTGGCTATTGTTAACAATGCTGTGGTGAATATGGGGTGCATATATCTTTTCCAGTTAGGGTTTCCATATTCTTTAGACAGATAACCGAAAGTGGATATCCGGATCACATAACCCGTGTCCCCTGCATCGGCAGGTGGACTCTTAACCACTGCGCCACCAGGGAAGCCCAGTAGTTCTATTCTTAATGTTTTGAGGAGTTTCCATACTATTTTCCATAGTGGCTGCACCAATTACCATTCCCACTAATAGTGTTTGAGGGTTCCCTTTTCTCCACATCCTCTCCAATACTTGTTATTTCTTGCCTTTTTGATAGTGGCCATTCTAACAGGCATGTGATGATATCTCACTGCAGTTTTGATTTGTATTTTCCTAATAATTAGTGATGTTGAACATTTTTTTTCATGAGCCTATTGGTCATCTGTATGTCTTCTTTGGAAAAATATTTATTCAGATCCTCTTCCGATTTTTTAAATTGGGTTGTTTGGATTCTTTTTACTGTTGGGTCATATGAGTTCTTTATATATTTTGGATATTAACCTCTTATCAGGTATATGATCTGCAAATATCTTCTCCCATTCAGTAGGTTGTCTTTCCATTTGGTTTATGGTTTCCTTTGTGTGCAGAATCTTTTAGTTTTATATAGTCCCATTTATTTGTTTTTGCTTTTGTTTCCCTTGCCTGAGAAAAAATATCTAGAGAGATACTGCTAAGACCAATGTAGAAGAGATTACTGCCCATGTTTTCTTCTAGGAGTTTTATGGTTTCAAGTTTTACATTTAAATCTCTATTCCATTTTGAGTTTATTTTTGTATGTGGTATAAGAAAGTGATCCAGTTTCATTCTTTTGCACATAGCTGTCCAGTTTTCCCAACACCATTTATTGAACAGACTGTCTTTTCCCTACTGTACATTCTTGGCTCCAGTGTCATAATTTAAGTGATCATATGAACATGGGTTCATTTCTGAAGTCTTTATTCTGTTCCATTGATCTATATGTCTGTTTTTGAGCCACTTACATACCATTTTGATTACTATAGCTTTATACTACAGTTTGAAATCAGGGAGTGTGATATCTCCAGCCTTGTTATTTTTTCTTAGGATTGCTTTGGCTATTTAGGGTTTTTTGTGGTTCCATATGAATTTTAGGATTTTTTGTTCTTTTTCTGTGAAAACTATCTTTGGGATTTTGATAGGGACTGCATTGAATCTGTAGATTGATTTAGGTAATATGGACATTTTAAAAATGCCTAGTCCTTGGGCATGGAATGTCTTTCTTTGTTTTTGTGTCTTCTTCCGTTTCTTTCAACAATGTCTTATAGCTTTCAGTGTACAGGTCTCTTACCTCCTGGTTAAATTTATTCCCAGGTATTTTACTTTTTTGGTTATAATTGTAAATGGGGTTATTTTCTTAATTTCTCTTTCTGCTAGTTTGTTGTTATTTTATTGAAATGCAACAGATTTTTGTAAACTACAATTTTACTGTATTTGTTTACTATTTCTGATAGTTTTTGGGTAGAGTTTTTAGGGTTTTTAACATTTAAAATGTCATCTGCAAATAGTTACACTTTTACTTTTTCTTTTCCAATTTGTATTCCTTTTATTTCTTTATTGTTATTATTATTATTTGCATAATTGCTCTGCCTAGGACTTCTAATACTGTGTTGAATAAGAGTGACGGGAATGGGCATCCTTGTCCTGTTCCTGATCTTATTAGTACATCTTTCAGTTTTTCACCATTGAGTGTGATGTTAGCCTGGGTTTGTCATATGTGGCCTTTATTATGTTGAAGTACATTCCTTCTATACTGATTGATGTTGTTCAAATGAATGTTGAGTCTTTTCAAATGGTTTTTCTTTATCTATTGAAATGATCATATGATTTTTATCCTTCATTTTGTTAATGTGTATCACATTGATTGATTTGTACATGTTGAACCACGCTTGCTTCCCTGGAATAAATCCCACTTGATCATTGTGTATGATCCTTTTAATATTTGTTGAATTCTCTTTGCTAATATTTTCTTGAGGATTTTTCCACCTATGTTCATCAAAGATATTGGCCTATAGTTTTCTTGTGTTGTTCTTGTCTGGTTTTGGTATCAGAGTAATATTGGCCTTATAAAATGAGTTAGGAAGCATTTCTTCCTCTTCAGTTTTCTGGAAGAATTTGAGAAGGATAGGTATTAACTCTTATTTGAATGTTCGGTAGAATTCACCAGTGAAGCTGTGTGGTCCTGAACTTTTGGGTGTTGGTTACTGTTTCAATCTCTTTACTAGTGATTGGTCTTTTCATGTTTTTTATTTCTTCCTGATTTAGTCTTGGAAGGTTATATGATTGTAAGAATTTATCCATTTCTTCTAGGTTGTCCAATTTGTTGTCATATAGCTGTTCATAAGTCTCTTATAATCCTTTGAATTTCTGTGATGTCTGTTATAACTTCTCTTTGGTTTCTGATTTTATTTGAGCTTTTGCTCTTTATTTCTTAGTGAGTCTGGCTAAAAGTTTTCAATTTGTCTTTTCAAAGAACCAACTCTTAGTTTCACTGATCTTTTCTATTATCTTTTATAGTCTCTATTTCATTTAATTCCACTCTGATTTTTATTATTTTCTTCCTTCTACTGA
The DNA here is from genome assembly GCF_963924675.1 of Phocoena phocoena. Taxonomy (NCBI): domain Eukaryota; kingdom Metazoa; phylum Chordata; class Mammalia; order Artiodactyla; family Phocoenidae; genus Phocoena; species Phocoena phocoena. Next base: position 47,139,189 of record NC_089233.1, on the reverse strand, counting down.
CTTTGGGCTTTGTCTTTCTTTGGCTAGTTCCTTTAGGTGTAAGGTCAGATTGTTTATTTGAGATTTTTTTGTTTCTTGAGGTAGGTCTATGTTGCTATAAATTTTCCTCTTAGTACCACTCTTGCTGCATCCCATAGAATTTAGTATGTCATATTTTCATTTTCATATGTCTTAGGTATTTTTTTATTTCTCCTTTGATTTCTTCATTGACCCAATAGTTGATCAGTAGCATGTTGTTTAATCTCCAAATTTTGTGATTTTTTTCCAGCTTTCTTCTTGTGGTTGATTTCTAGTTTCATACCATTGTGGCCAGAAAATACTCTTGATATGATTTCAATTTTCTTAAATTTATTGAGACTTATTTTGTGTCACAGAATATGGTCTCTCCTTGAGAATGGTTCATATGCACTTGAGAAGAATGTGTATTCTGCTGCATTTGGATGGAATGTTCTGTATAAAACTTTTAAGTTCATCTGGTCTAATGCTTCACTTAAGGCTGCTGTTTCTTTGTGGACTTTCTGTCTTTATGATGTATCCATTGATGCAAGTAGAGGTGTTAAAGGTTCCTGCTATTATTGAGTTGCTGTCAATTTCTCCCTTTAGGTCTGTTAATAGTTGCTTTATATATTTTGTTGTTCCTATGTAAGGTGTATATATATTAATAAGTGTTATGTCATCTTTATGGATTATTTCTTTTAACATTTTATAATGTCCATTTTTGTCTCTTGTTACCTTTTTTGGCTTGAAGTCTATTTTGTCTGATGTGAGTAAAGCTACCCCTGCTTTATTTTGGCTGCCATCTGCTTGGAGTATCTTTTCACTTTGAGCCTATGTTTGTCTTTAGAACTGAGATGAGCCTCATGGAGGTGGCGTATAGTTGGATCTTCTTTTTTTTTTTTTTTTTTTTTTTTGCCGTAATCGGGCCTCTCCCATTGCGGAACACAGGCTCCGGACGCGCAGGCTCAGTGGTCATGGCTCACGGGCCCAGCCGCTCCGTGGCATGTGGGATCTTCCCGGACCGGGCACAAACCCATGTCCCCTGCATCTGCAGGCGGACTCTTAACCACTGTGCCACCAGGGAAGCCCTGGATCTTCTTTTTGATCCAGCCAGGCCACTTTGCATATCTTGATTGGTGAATTCAATCCATTTACATCTTGTGTAATTATTGATAGATGAAGACTTAGCACTGCCATTTTATGTTTTGGTTGTTCCGTATCTCCATTTTTCTTTTTTCTTGTGTTTATGTCTGCCCTTTTTTTGGTGGTTTTTTATGATTTTTTTTTTATCTCAGTCTCCTCTGTTTTTATGTTCTGTGGTTACTATGAGGTTTCTATAAAACATCTTAGAGATAAAATAGTCCTTTTTCTGTTGATAGCAGCTTACCTTCATTTGCCTATACAGGTTCTGTCCTTTTCCTCTTCCCTTTTTATGTTTTTGTTGTCTCACATTATCCCTTTTTGTGTTGTGAGTTTGTTACCAAATCAAAGTAGCTATAGTTATTTTTACTGCGTTTTTCCTTTAACCTTTATGCTGTGATCAAGTGTTTACCAACCTATTCTGTTAGAGAGTTGCAATTTTCTGATTCTGTCTATTTATCACCTCACTCAAAGTTTTATGTACTTTTGCTTTTTCATTTCAGGTAGAAGAGCTCCTTTCAACATTTCTTGTAAGGCAGGTCTAGTGGTGATGAACTCCTTCAGCTTTTGTTTGTCTGGGAAAGCTTTTACTTCTCTTTCATATCTGAAGGATAACTTTACTGGATAGAGTAGTCTTGGCTGACAGTTTTTAATCTCTCAATATTTTGAGTATGTCATTCTACTCTCTCCTGACCTATAGAATTTCTGTTAAGAAATCTATGGTAGCCTAATCATTTATTTCTTTATCTCTTTTACTAGGTCATAAATTTTCTGAAGACACACTGTATTTTTTATTTGTATATTGCTCAGGATTTGCCACCTAGCGTATCATAATCTCTCAATATTTTTTTTTCTTGTGTGAAAGCATAAATTTGAAATCTGCTTCTGCCATTAAACATTTTAATTCTACCTCTAAGATACAATTATTGGTAGGAAGGCTTTCTGTATCATTATTCAAGTTATTAGTAAAAAGCTTGAAAATTTTCAGCTTGGGGACAGAGTCCTGTGATGTGCTATTAGAGATCTCTCTCCAGGATGTTGCTGATCAGTTTGGGGTTTTGTTATTCAGTCTACCTAATAACATTACTATGCAGCTTGGGGTTCTCCATCTGGTCCTGGAGGATATAATTAAAAAGTGTTGAATGCTTTACTGAAATCATGATCAGATGAAAATTACACAGGACTGCACCTCACAATAAGACAAATTTTGACATAAGGCAATTGGCAATTGATACTTGAAGTGTCTGCACACCAGCTCCTCATTCTCAAACAGGGATAAGCTAAATTTCTTATCCTATAGGGAAGAGGAAAAGTCATGGAGGCGAGCAAAACAGCAGTCAGATAGATCTTAAAGAGCAGAAAGGCTGAGAGTGACCATGGCCCTAATATTCTCTCCTCATATTGGGTTGACAAAATGAAGGTCAAATAAATAGGAAGCCCCTGAATTGCTGGAGCTATCCCAGAGATGTCAGTTAGTCAAAGTCTCACATGCCCCTTGGATGTTTATGCTACATGGGCAAATACAACTAACTAGTAGCAAATCAGTAGTTGGACCTGAGTTGGATATTGTTGGATTCCTACAGCTGGAACCTAGCCATTCTGTCCTACTCAAAGTATGTGTGGTCCATGGACATCCATTTACATCTTGTGTAATTATTGACTATTGAGAGGAAAGGAAGGGGATTTTATGAATCAGAGAAGGAGGTAAATTACAAGTATACATGTTAGGGAAGATATTGATAGTTGCTTACCATGAATTTGAAAATTTTAGCACAAAATTTGAGAGTGAGATACCTTCCCCATTAATGTAATAAACTTGACATAAAGTTTGAAATCTTAATATTGATTCAAGATTCACCCCTTTGCATGTGTGCTTCTGAATTTTGGTGAGGAATGTGAAAGTCACTTGAATCTTGTCCTAAACTGATAATCTGGGTACATGAGGGACAGGCACTTTTAAGAAATTTGGCTTTTTTTTTTAATTAAGTTGGAGGATTATGTGGGCTTCTTCTGCTCATCTTTTCTTTAAATAAAATTGTAGGAATTATTCAGGATTGTTTTCATTGATTTGAGAAACTGTTTTTTGGATATAGTCTAGAATAACAATTGTCAAGCTCCTTTTAGAGCTATGAAATTTGAGGCTAGTATGTGAATATGTCAGAAAATCACAAAACAAGCTGGAAAGAGAACTAAGCAACTTTCAGAAGACACATCATTTATAAAACTTTAGATTGCCATAAACTCATTAAGAACATTCAAAATTAACAATAGTCTTTGAAATTTTGGGAAAAAAATTTCTTATTTAACTTTGCTTCTGGTTATTCATTTTGGTAAATTATTTTGTCATTTGTATCCATTTCTAGGCTTTTCTTTTGTAACAATTGAGTTATATCTCAGAGGATGTCATTGGTGGTGGGAGAGTGTGATTATTTTTCACGTCAGTTGATAAACTAGTTTAGATGATTTTACTGAAATTTAAAGTTGACTGTTTAACTGAAAGTTTCAATTGCTTTTCGTCTGAAAAGCAAACGATTTTGACAATTAAAGCATACAAATTTTGAGTGCTACATCTAGCTGTTCCAGCTATAATGTGTTGATTGGAGCTGTTTCACGAATCCTTCTCAGGAGCAGCCCAAGTGCTATATACTGCTTGGGAAGAAAATACAGTCAGTGTATTTGCCATCACAATGTGCCGATTGCTTCATCTTGCCCAGAGGTAAACTTGCTGTAATAAAAACTTCTGGACTGGAACATGGTGATGGCATTAATGTTATTTGCCTCCCTAGTTGTTTCTGCGCTATGTAAACCCAAAGCAAACAGCTCTCGGTTTGAGAACCTCAGAGAGCTCTGTCACTAGGCATTGCTGAGTTCCCTTGTGTTGATTCTTTGTTAGCTGAAGTCTTGCAGTGAGCAGTGGAATCTGGATCTTGAGTAGCTAAAGGCGATGGATTAAAGCAGTTTACATCTTCTGACTTTGTCCAGATCATTGTATGGAACTCACTTTGATAGATGCCTTTTTGTATGGGTGTTATTATTTTTAAAGACTCATAGTGAATTCCTTGCCCTATGTATCCTTATTGCCTTCTGAAACAGTATTAAGTCAGGGAACCTAGACTTATCATACCATGTAAGTTTCTTAGCATGGTGCTCGAGGAAATTTGAGAAAGGCTCAGGGAAAATGACTAAATTCATCTTATAAATGCAGTATCCCTTAAGGAATCAATTGTGGATTAGCTCAAGGAAGTGCCCATGTTTATCTTCATGGGAGGCTGTATAGATCTCCTCCACATATTCCAAGGTCTGTCTGCAATTGTCCCTTTTTAAATTCATGGGAATAGCAATGCCTTTGAGTGCCTCATAAAGGAACTGGTTGTGGATATAGGCCAAAGCTAAAAAGAGAGTAGGAAAGAAAAAAGTAAAGATGGAGGGAGTGGGAAATTGGAGGTTGAAAGGGTAAAGGATGAGTAATAAAAGTCATTCTATGGTTGTGTCCTATACTCTTAAGGCCAATCAGTAGAAAAGTTGGCTCTCCTTTTGCTCAGAGAGGAGAAGCATTTTTCATTTGCCAGCCTTCACTGGGTTTCCAATGCATCTTGGGATCGCACATTAGATGACTAGGAGGAATTCTTCTGTCACTGCCAGTGAAATTGTTATCATCATTTAGCATTGCTACTGTGAGCCATCCTTCCAAAGGCCTACGTTTGAAAGCAGCACATGGAATTTCAACCCTCGTATTATTATTTTTTCTTGTATTTTTTATTGTACAAAATGAGGAGAACCCAAGACAAATTTTTTTTTGAGAGAGAACATGATTCAGCCTCTTCAAGGACAAAGTATTTAAATGGCCTTACTGTCATATTCAAATAAATTTGATCCCTCATATAATATCCTTAAATAAAGGGATCATTTTTCCCCAGTCATAAAAAGAATATACTACTTTTTTAAATTAGGAAATTTGGAAAATCAAAAAGGTAAAAAGAAAAAAATGACCTATCAACAATGAGGACTCAGGAGTAGCTATCAGAGTCCTACGTGACCCTTTATTTTCCTGATATTTGGGGCAGTAGATAGCTAAACAACCTGAAGTTTTGTGGCTGCTTCCTGGGGTCATATTTTGAGTAATACCTATTAGATGCTTTATTTTAGCTCATGCTCCTATGGACTAGTAATATTTGAATAGCTGTAATGACTGCATTTAAATCTATTTTATTTCAAATTCATGTGTGTAGCTAGTAATTCTTGCACCAGGAGATTACAGAGAATTACCTGATGATTTCACTGTTGTACCTCTCCGTGTACTACCTTGGATCTTACAGAGTACTAATTCTTGACCATACTGGCTAATGTAATTAATGAAACATGTTGAAACATATGCACATTTGCTATACTGTGGTTTACAAGTGTTCTTCATGCAGTTGAATAATATTAGGGCTGTTTTTGGTGTAATTGCACTTGGTTTTCCTTCCATAATTATTTACGCTTGTGTTTCTAACAGGATGTAGATTCCAGATCCCTCAATTGTAGAAGTTGTTCATAGTTTGTTTGAGCATGTACATGGTATATGCGTGGGATGGGCTTGTTGGGAGCTTGGAAGAATGGAAACTTATTTTCTTTTATCATTTTCTAAAAAAAAATTCAGATCCAAGTTTTTGATAATTTTACTCATGAAAGAAAAACTATAATATGTTTCTAAAGACTAATGTTCAGAAGGGTCAAGGAAAAATGGTTAGACCCTTTAGATTATTTTTGCAGTGAATTTGTTATTTGAATGTTCTTCAGTTATTAGCATTTTTAGCCCATTAGCAATGGCAGCAGTGTCCTAAGTAACTATAACAGACTCTTGAAGAACCAGATTTCTTGACCAAAAGGACCCCTTGTCCCAATATTTTCTGAACTCCTCAGACAGATGATAACATGTAATAATGTGTATTTTGCCAAGGATGCTCTTCCTTTCTGTCTGTCACTCTCACCTCCCAAATGATGTTAATTTTTAAGAAGTAGTTTGTTTTCCAACTAACCTTCATATACTATTTTATGAATTGTACTGTAATATGTGCTCAATAAATATATGCTAATAAATATTTGGTACTGATATTCAACCAAATATTTATTGAAAAATAATCATTTTAATGTTCCCATCTCCATTACATAATACTTGTAAAACAATAATTCTGTTCCTCGGGTGTGACTGCTAGATATTCTTCTCAAATTCTGTGGCTGGGCATAGCTTCAACTAATTCAGGGTTTCCGAGCCTGCCTGGTGTAGGACTCGCCTGGGAAGCTGATTATACTTACAGACTCCAAGGCTCCACCCCAGACCTGCTAGTCACAATTTCTGGGTAATTTGTATCATCAGACAAGTCTGAGAAACCTAAAACTAGGGAGTCTGAACTAAAGGAGCTTGATCAATGTATATTTGCATATTGGTATATAGGAAAGATTTATGGGTCTGGATTGAGTTAATAGCATTCATTTATTTCTAAGGCTGATCAACTAAAATATCAGAAGAGAAAATTGCTCTGATATGCTCTTTAAATTACAGCTTCCATGAGATTTCACTGAAGTAATTTTTTTTTTTTTTTTTTTTTGCGTTACGCGGGCCTCTCACTGTTGTGGCCTCTCCTGTTGCGGAGCGCAGGCTCAGCGGCCATGGCCCACGGGCCCAGCCGCTCCGCGGCATGTGGGATCCTCCCGGACCGGGGCACGAACCCGTGTCCCCTGCATCGGCAGGTGGACTCCCAACCACTGCGCCACCAGGGAAGCCCTGAAGTAATTTTTAAATCATCATAATTGATAAATTTAAAATTATCATTCCCATGTGCAAGACACTCTTCTAATCTTCTTCATGTATTTACTAATTTTAGTATAGAGAGGTGAAATAATTTGCCCAGTGCCAAATAAGGAACAAGTGGGAAAACTTGGCTTTGAACCTATAAAGTTGGATTTCAGAATTTTCACATTTAACCCCTGGAATATATTGCCTGTAGCCACCAAATACTTACTAATGTGTCAGGCACTAGTATACTAAGCACTTAATATACTTTTAAAGTCACTTACCAATCCTATAAAGTAGGGTTAAGAAAGGGAAGTTTTGAGAGATTAAGTAATTTGCCCAGAGTTACCCTGCTCGTAAGTAGTAGAACCAGTGTGGTTTGAAGCTGGGTTGGCTCAACTCCAAAACTCTGTGCTTTTAACTACTCCCCTGTATGTAAGAATGACAGGTTTGAATATGCTGATATCTTGTCTCTCTTCAGTATTTTGTACAAATAATAGTGGTTTCTGGGAGCTTTCTGGAAGGTAACTATAACACTTTAGTGTCTACATTAAGTAATGCCTACACTTAATATCAACATTAAAGCACTTCAGGGTCAACATAGAATTTTAGAAGAAAATCTGTGATATATTATAGAATTCCTTGTCCCAGAAAGATTTTTAAAGAATAAATTGGTTACTCTGTCATCTGCTATAGACTAGCTGAAAGTAGAGCACAGGATTAACATACTTTTAAGAGATTCTTAACCCTATGTGTTTTAATGTTAAAGGATAGTATAGTTGGTGGATACTTATGTTATTTGTGAACATTGGTAAGAAGTTACATTTAATTTCCTTCATTTGAACATTAAATATTTCACACGTGTGCATTTTGTCACAAGTAAATATTTTCCTCTACTTTGAAATGACTTATAAATTTACTTTTACTTATTTATTAAAGATTTAATTTGAGCTGCTTCTCTTTTTCCCTCTTATTTGTCCCAAAATAAAAGTGAAGTGTCAACTGGTTTTAATGGCTCCTACTGCCATCTCTCTGTCTAGGGCTTCTAAGGAAAGGGGGAGAATTGGAGAAGAACTTGTGAAATTTGTCTGGGGAGGTGAGAAAGTTTAATGTGCTTGTGAACGAGCACACTTCTTCTGGGTAATACTATTGCACTGTAATAAATATTGAAATCCAGTTTTCAGTCTTAGACCTAATCCTTTAATATTAATTAACATTCAAAGAGGAATTTTGTAAAGAAGCATGTTGACTAAATTCCTGTACCTGAAAAAGATCAGCAGCTGATTAACTAGGAAATAAGAATGTCTTGTTTAAACGTGTTTATAAAACCAGAGAATAGACCTTTTTTTTAAAAAAAAAAAAGAGCAAGGCCATGCTAATTTGGAGCCACAACTAGAAGGGAGTAGTCTGGGTTATGCAATTTGCTGTTGCACTTCAACAGAAGACTATAGCTGCACTTCAACAGAAGACTAGCTGCCTGAGCCATGTACCTGCTTGTTTACACCGTCTCTTTCCCAGTAAAAATGATTTCCACCAGCAGGGCCTAATTCATCCAAAACACTGTCCCTGGTGCTCATACACTGATACACATTAGTAACTCTGTGACTTTGATTTAACAAGTAACCATCTATTTGTTCTTATAAACAAAAATTTTTATTGGGATTTTGGAATAACCAAGATGACTTCTATCATTTTAACAGCTTAAGATAACAATCTTTTAAAAATTTGTTACTCCTTCCACTTTTTAGCAGGCCGAAATATACAAACAGCTCATATCAAGAAATCAAACAACCCAAACAAAAAATGGGCAGAAGATCTAAATAGACGTTCTTGAACTTTTACCAAGGGTTGCAGAGTAATATAATGAGCCCAGTCCTGTGATGGGGAGAAAAAGTATGCCTTTGTTAGAATTAGCTTCTATAAAATCAGTACAGGTTTAGAGGGAAAATAGAAATTGCAGAGAAAGTCTGTTGATCTTGCTTCCACACTTTCCACTTTTTGTCACCCTCTGTTCAAATATCAGTTCTAACATTAGATACTAGGCAAATGTTTCTTCATCATCAAAAGTGAAAATAAAATTTACTGGTTATTGGCTAAGAGCCAGGTATAAGTTGAATGCTCAACTTGAAATATGTAATTTATTCCTTACAACTAGAAAGGCACTATTTTTATCCTATTTTACAGAAGGTGAAACTGAGGCTTAGAAAGGTTGGCTAAACTCCCAAGGCCATACCCCAAGTAAGTGGTAGAAACTGGATGCAAACCCAGATTTGTCTAATTGAAAGACAGTATTCTTTATCATCATCTCAAATATCAATTTTACATAGAATTTTAAAAATAAATTTATTTATTTAATTTATATTTATTTTTGGCTCCGTTGGGTCTTCGTTGCTGCGTGCAGGCCTTCTCTAGTTGTGGCTAGCGGGGGCTACTCTTTGTTGCGGCATGTGGACCTCTTATTGTGGTGGCTTCTCTTGTTGTGGAGCATGGGCTCTAGGCGTGTGGGCTTCAGTAGTTGTGGTTCGCGGGTTCTAGAGCACAGGCTCAGTAGCTGTGGTGCATGGGCTTAGTTGCTCTGTGGCATGTGGGATCTTCCTGGACCAGGGCTCGAACCCATGTCCCCTGAATTGGCAGGCGCCACCAGGGAAGTACATAGAGTGTTCTAGTATACTTAGTTTTACACATTGGAGTCAGCATGTTCCAATGAAGAGAGCAACATGTAGAAAAGACAGGAGATGTGGAGTAAAGATCCTTGTGGCTACATTTGGAATTAAGTTGTTTTTTAGAGTTCTAATTCTGCCAGTTTATATTGTGTGATATTGAATGAGTTGCAGAATCTGTTTGAACTTCAATTTCTTTTGTGAATTGGGAAGCAAAGGAGATAATGGCTGTGGAATACTTAATAAATGTAGTTATCATGAAGTTGGTGATAATATTCTATGTTTGTAGAATGGTTTACAGTTTGCAAAGAGCTTTTACAAAGATTGTCTCAGATGATAGTGTTACAACCCTTTGAAGTTTGTTCATTCTTTCATTCCTTCATTGAACAAGTATATTTTTGAGTTTCTGTTAGGTGCCAGGCATTGTTCTATAGGTTGGGGTAATTTAGCAGTGAAGCAGCAGGAGAAAAATAATTCCTTGCCTTCATGGAGTTTACATTTTAATGGAGGATATGGATAATTACACATAAGTAAAATATTTAGTATATTAGATAATAATAACAACAATAAAGGTAGCATTACCTCCTATATGTTGAATGCTATGAGCCGTGCATTCCTCAGTAGTTAGAAGCATATTTTGATTCATATACATGTTTTTCCATTATGGACTTTTTTTTTTTTTTCTTTTTTTTTTTTGCTGTACGTGGGCCTCTCACTGTTGTGGCCTCTCCCGTTACAGAGCACAGGCTCTGGATGCGCAGGCCCAGCGGCCATGGCTCATGGGCCCAGCCGCTCCACGGCGTGTGGGATCTTCCCGGACCAGGGCATAAACCCGTGTCCCCTGCATGGGCAGGCGGACTCTCAACCACTGTGCCACCAGGGAAGCCCTCCATTATGGACTTTTTAAAAGCTATAAATAGGTTATAGTTCAACTACAAACTTTTTTTTCAAATTTTTTGTTGTTTCAAAACAATGAAGGGATTGTTTTTTCTATTTAATTGTTAGTACACATCTCTAAAATTTATGAAAGCTTTCTAGCTAGCTCTAAGATTCTATGACATATTGGCTAAAATTATGGAATTAAATGTAGATCTCTAATACCTGTCTCTGTTTATACAAGTCTGGTAAGTATACTCTGAATAAGGCATTTTGATAGTTCAAAGATTATTATTTTTTAATAATTAAATAATTATTTGAAAACCATTAAATGATCTTGGCTTTTCTTTACCTTTGTAGACTAGGTAGTAGTACTCATGGGTTATATGTCTCAAATCCAGCACCAAGCCTGGTGAAAAAACTTCAGTGATCTGGAACTTCCATTCTGAGTTTTAGAAGACACAAAGGGATCATGAGAAGGTGTTGTAGTGACTCAAACATAAAGATTTGTCTACCAACTCCAAGTTTAAATTTATTGAAAGCTGCAAGAAAGACAAGTGTTATTCTCAGGATAGTTTCCAGCCATTAACTAGTGACCACCAAACGTCATAATTCAGCATCATGAGGCAGAGGTCTGTAAGCCTTGGGAGAAAAAGTCACATTTGCACCATTGAAACGTCTTGAGATTTAATCCTAAAAATGTCTTCTAGTTGTTATACCAGTAAAGTGAAATAATTTTTTTTTTATGGACTTGAAACTCCTTTTTAAAGTTATTGAAGAAATATTTCTGCTCACTATTTAAAGAGAGTGTTTAAGAGCTCAAGCTTCAGGAGAAGACAGAATCCTTGTTCTACCACTTGCTAACTATCTAACTTTAAGAAAGATTCTGTTATAGCTCCAGAATATACCTGGCATCTTTCCTCTCTCTCCTCTTACTACCACCATCCTGTTCCATGTTACTCATTCTCCACACAGTGGCTAGTGACTTTATTACAATTGAGATCTGATAGTCTGATCCCCACACATCATTCTTTTCCTCCTTCTCCCCAAACCTCTGTTAACAATCCTCCAATGGCCTTCTCTTATACTAGAATGAAGTCCAGACTTTTTACCTTGGCCTTGGCCTACCAGACCCCATAGGAACTGATCCAGGCCTGCTTCGCTGATCTCACCTCTGTCTTGCTCACTGAGCTTGAGCCCCCTGACATTTTTTTCAATCCCTAAGTTCACTAAACTTCTCAGAACACTCTACCTCATTCTTCACGTGGCTGACTCTTTATCCCTTAGGTCTTAGGCTTCTCTTACCACCCAATCTAAATAGGTTTTCATGTTATACTCACTCATGCACCATGTTTTTCTCTTACATGGCATCTGTCATGATTTTTCACTTTATGTTCATTTGGTTTTTGTCTAATATCTGAATGTCTGCCTCCTCCAACTGTAATCTCCATGTCTTTATGGTTCAGTGCTATATACTCAGACCCAAGCACAATAAATCATTGTTAATGTTGAATGAATAAAATATCTAACTCCATAAACTTTCTAAGTATTAATATGCTCATCTGAAAAATACAAATAATCATTCCTACCTGTAAAGTTACTGTATGAATTAAACAAGATTGAAATATATAAAACAGCATTGTGCTTGAACAGTCCTCAACAAATGGCAGTGTCTGCAGCAGTGGCGTGGTCACCAGACATTTGTTAAGCCCACTGTGTGTGTGAGACATTGCTAATGTTTGTAGAACATACTTTTAAAAGATAGGTTTGTTAGACTTTTGTTTCACCTTGTCTTTACTGTTTTATTATTATTAGCATTGGTCTTCACATCTAGGAAATTAAAATGTGGAATTCCAGCAGTGATTCCATGCTTTTTAATGGAACATTGATATAAACTAGCCTCAGCTTTGTAATGCCACAATTATCAGAGCCATGATGTACATTCAAAAGGGTAATTACTTTGGGTAGTAATTTCCTAGACTGCCCTCCCCACCCCCCAACCAGCTGGCATTGAAAAAGGAGCACTGCTTTTGTGTGTGTACACAGTCTGTAAAACCCCATTATCCCCAACTTCCACACCCCTGTGGCTGCATACTTCCTTTAGAAGCCTCTTAAAAAAGAAAAAAAAAAAAACTTTCAAGATAGCCCTAAAATTTATTTTGAATCTCATTTCACCCATATAGTATAAAAATGAGATGGTGGGTAGGAAGTGGGAGGGGTCTAGAATGTGATTTGCTTACCCCTGGAATTCTATGATGCTTGTGGGAAAGCCTGGTAAAAATTTGCATGGGTGGGTAGAAATACTTCTTCAGAAACACTTTGAGATAAAGTTAGATTTAAATCTGTTTTGATGGTCAAAGAATAGAGGAATGTTAATTTGGTTATTCTAGTTCTTTTTCTTTCATCTGTTCAGAATGTCTATACTATTTAGAACAGAGCTTTCCACCGACCTCTCATGACCAACATCCTTTTAAACTGTGATCATCTGCTAGAATCCTAGGTGCAGTGCCCTCCTCTGCTCTCCTTTTCTTCTTTGTGTCTCTTTCCATCTGAGGTTTTGACCTCCTCTCTGGCCCATATCCTAATGCTTCCACTGAGCCCATTTCAATCCTTTACTTTTGGGTTCCACTGCTTCCACTGAGCCCATTTCAATCCTTTACTTTTGGGTTCCAGCTTCCCATGCTACTCACATTTCTCTTAGCATTCTTTCCACCACCTTGAATTAATTGACGTCTGTTCCCTGAGGATGACACCTTCCCTGTTACCTGTTGCATCTCTTACTGTCACTATTTGATGCAACTAGGGAAGGGGAGGGGTGTGTAATAGAGGTAGGGAGTTTCAAAAAATTTTTCCCTTCCCCTGAAAGACCTCTTCTTGACTTTGGTTTTTCACCACTATTCAAAGTACTTTGTTTTGAAATTCTTATTTTATATCGACATCGTCTAATTCCGTCATCTTCTCCCCCTTCTTCGTCTCTGGGACATTTCCCCATCTTCCTTAGGGCTTGTCTTATAAGCCTTACCTGCATACCAGTCCTTTCCCTCTCTCGGAGTGATTGTGTCGTCCTCACTAGTGACTCTTCCAAAACTGCAGCACTCACTTCTTTTTTATTCCTCTTGATCCTCGACATGACCGACCAAGCGAGATCGCTTCACCTCCAAACTTCTTAAAGAGTAGACTTAATCATTGTTTCTGTTTTCTTTATCTCTCATTATCCTGCCAACATCACACAGGCTTTTTGCCTCCTTACTCTGCTGACACTGCTTCAAAATCCCTGATGGTCTCCTCTTTTTTCATATTCAGTTTCCTCTTCCACGTCTGTATTCCTGACTACCTTTTTGACATCCTCCTTTTAAAAATGTTTCTAGGGGCTTCCCTGGTGGCGCAGTGATTGAGAGTCCGCCTGCCGATGCAGGGGAAATGGGTTCGTGCCCCAGTCCAGGAAGATCCCACATGCTTGCGTACCGCAAAAAAAAAAAAAAAAAAAGTTTCTAGTTCCTTGATTTCATTATATTTTCTTCTCAAAATGATCTTTCCCCTTTGTGACTCCGGTTTTTTTGTTTGTTCGTTTTTGTATTCCTCTTCCCTCTTCTGTCCCTACAAAGCGTAGGCGTTCCCTTGTCTCTTTTCTCTCTTTCTCTGCTCGCGTTCTGTTGGTGATCTCATCCATCCTCTCAACTTTAATAATAAGCTGTTAGATATGGATTCCCTTCCTTGATGCCGAAGATCTTACACCCTCATTTCCAACTTCCTGGTAGGCATTTCCAGAGGGGTAACATAAAAGTACTTTAAACCTACGGTGATTATAATTTATCATCTAAATTGGGTCACTATGGAAGGCAAAGACGGAACTACTAATAATCAGCCAATGTAAACCTGTACTGTGCATATGGTCACCTATTCAAACTCATTATGTACAAAATACTCTGACATTTGCTTTTCCAGTATTTTCTATCATTATTAATTGCCTCACCAACATTTTACTTACTCAGGCTGAGAATTATCTGTAATTTTTATTCTTTCTTCAGTTTCCAATTCCTAGAAATTCTACCTTTCATGTATCTTGTGAATTAAACCTTTTTTTAAAACCCTATTTCACTGTTCAGGCTCTTATTTCCTCTTGCCTGGAATACTGCATAGACGTCTAACTTGTCTTCTTACTCCCAGTTTCTCCTTCTTTTTCCTTCATGCAATATTCTTTATTTCTACAAAATGTCCCTAAATTATTATTTATGCACCTGCTTGACAACCATTGACAAAAAATATCATGAAGACTTCTCAGCTTGGAATTTAACACACTTAACACAATATAACAAACCCTGACATAAAAAAAAATGTGTCCAGCTTTATCTTCTTCATGGACCCTGTATTTCAGCTGGACTATTGGCCTTTCCACAAACACCTCCTAAATCAGTGGTACTCAACCTCAGCAGAAACACCTTTGGAATTAAAAGTATATAAATACTCAAACTTAACCTGGGAGATTTAAATTTAGTATGTCTGGTTTGCGGCCTGGTTAAATTAATAAAGAGCCTCCCCAAGTGATTCTGACCAAAGCCGGCATCGAGAAGCACTGCAACTGTGTTCCAGCCTCCATGACTTTGTTCACCATTTTCCCTCCATGGCCAGTATCTGTTTTTCTTGCTTTCTCCTTAAATACCATCCTATCTTTGGTACTCAACCTCAGCAGAAACACCTTTGGAATTAAAAGTATATAAATACTCAAACTTAACCTGGGAGATTTAAATTTAGTATGTCTGGTTTGCGGCCTGGTTAAATTAATAAAGAGCCTCCCCAAGTGATTCTGACCAAAGCCGGCATCGAGAAGCACTGCAACTGTGTTCCAGCCTCCATGACTTTGTTCACCATTTTCCCTCCATGGCCAGTATCTGTTTTTCTTGCTTTCTCCTTAAATACCATCCTATCTTTCAATACCAGCCCTAGTTTTGTTTTACCTCCTTCATGAGGTCTTCCTTGATCCATCCAGATAGATGTAACTATTTTGTCTGTACTGCAGTCACAGTATAACTTTCACTAGATTATTTGTTTAATGCCTTACAACCTCTAGACAGCACACTTCTTGAAGGCAAAGCTCCTACTATTTTATAATATAGAAACCACTCAGTAAAGGTCATTGGCTGTTGAGATTTTTTTGGTAAAGAACTTTGAAGTTCTTAAGAAGGTGATTGATAATCATGAGTTATTTTCTTTTGCTAATTTAATCAATAGTCCAAAAGCATAAAGTACAGTAGTTTCAATTCCAACACTATGCTAAATTAAGATTTGCTAATCATACTAAGTAGGAGAAAGGAATTAGAATTGTAAATGCCACTACTGTTTTCAGGGGCAGACGAGCTAATCTTAAAGTGAATTCAGTGGTGGATTGGTTCCTTTTTAACACCCACACTTCAGGTGCTTTAAAGCACGTGGGTCTCTTTGGACTCCTCATGAAAACTGTCATGTTGGCATGTACCTATAAAATGTGCTTTACTCAGAAAATGGGGTTAGTAAAGCAGAGTTTTTTACTAGTTCCTTTGGCACAGGGGAATACTTTATTATAATAAATAGGCCTCACTGAAAGAACACAGTGTTGTTCTTAATAGGGAACGAGAGTGTAAGTGCAGTGATTTAATGCAGTTACAAGTGCCTGCATTCAAAAACAATTTTTGATTTTTGTCAAACGTTCAGCAGGGGAGTGATTTTTCCCTCATTTTTTTTGTAGCTTCCCCATTGTATTCTTGTTAAATGTATAAGCTGCATATTCAGGATTGAATTATTTTTTTCCTACATTTTTCTTTGTTAGTACCTGATCAGTAAAAATTGTGAACATTTAGCTTGGGATAGATGTATATATATCTGTAATTAATTTAGTGTCCCTTAAGGTGGAGATTTGTGTTTTGTCATTTATTGAAAGTATATATATATTTCAGCAAAGTATTTGGATTTCATAGCAAGCCTAGGTAAAAGAATAAACATTTACCCTCTCAGTGCTTTCTCTATTTGCTAGTGTAAAACATATTTCTGATTTATCCCAGGTAAAATAATTAAAATGCATGTGTCAGAACACATAAAATTTTCTGTGCTCCCGAAAGGTATACTAACTGGAAAATAGTCTTGGCTTTTGACTTTTTATAAACTCACAGGTGTATAGGGACTTTATGGAACCATCCAGCCCTTTCCCTGACTTCTGGCAGAGCTTGTAACTAAACTACTCAAAACCTGTGGAAGCAAAATCAAACTTCCTTCAGAAAATGTTCCCTGTATCCAGTGTTAATCACATTTTCTTTGCTAAGCTATCCCTAGAAAACAACTATCCTTAACAGGAAGTCAAAAGAGAAAGTATTGAGAAACATTTGAAGATGGCAAATGAATAAATGAGGTTTCATAGGCAGTTGGAGATATTTGTTAGCAGAGTAGTAGAAGCAGCGATATGTAACAAACCACTGGGAACACATGGCTCACTCTGGTTGACCATAATAGTAGTAACTTGTATTTTGTTGAACATTGTACAGTTTCCAAGCACATTGTCTCATTTAATCCTCACAACAACCCTGTGAGGTGGGTGGTATTAATAGCCCCATTGTATAGATAAGGAAACTAAGCTAGGGAGAGTAAATGGTTTGTTTTCACATACCTAGTAAGTGGTAAATCTGGGATATCAGATCCTCTGATGCCAACTCATACTACCAAAAAGCTATTTTAAAAAATATTAATTTTTCAAAAACCACCTTAAAGTATCAACCAGGACAACAGCAGCAGTGTACAAAGACTGGAAGGTCACAAAACCACTTCTGAAGTTTTCTGTAAGAGTATTCCAAAAGACTGTTAGGATATTTGTTTATGCATGAAACGCTGAACCCTTAAGTAAAATGATACACAAGCTCAAGATATTGCTATTTTTTTTATTTTTAGCCAACATTTATTTTTATGCCTAGAAAAATACAGGGGGGTACTTAGGACTAATGTGCTGGGCAGTTTGCTACTTTAGTGATAGTAACATAATCCCGAAAAAGCAAGCACAATTATTTTGTCCTTTCTTTTGTTTTATTCAGCAATAAGACCACAATTTTTCATATTTAAGGAAGTATGAAAAATTTGTCGAGTTTTAAAAGCTGAATACATGTAGCGTTGGATCAAGGCACATACAAGACTGGCCAAAGGGCGTACAATGCACTTTGGTTTTTTGTTGGGAAAAAAAAAAATCATGGCAACAGAAAAGTGATGAGGTTTTTAAACAAGTAATAGCTCACAATTCAGTAGGAAGCTGGAAAGAAATGTTACATTACAAGTTAATTATGTAATATCTGGAAAACTGTGACAGTAATGGGCAGTATTCTTGATCATTGTGAACGTAAATGGAACGTTTATGTACAGTGTTAAAATGTTTCACATAAACCAGATCTAAGTTTAATTTCTAGTATTCATTTTTCTTTTAAATTCTCATTTAAAGTACTACTTTCTCTTCATTGCTGAGGGGAATTGCTTATGGTTATGCTACCTTTTTAATGTGTGTAAGGTTTTTTTTGACATCCTTTATGATATAAACATCATAAACATGAACAATTGTGTCTTTAGAGTTGACTTTTCAAAAATCAGGATGGTATAGGCAAAACCAGAATGCAATTCTGAGATTTGTGTTCATTACGCTGTGCGAGTCTATGTTTTCATGTTTTCCTAAGTACAGATTTCCCCCTAACCTGGAAGCACGCTTACGGTATTGTTTTTGTGAAGTCCTTTATTCTCAAAGCTTTGTTAACAATGGCATTAACAACAGCAGACTTCACGAAACTCCTTTTATGCCAGCTGATGGATTCAGTTCAGAAGATACGTTTACTTTCTTAAGGATATCTAATTTGCTTAGGGTAAAAATGGAGTTATGCAGCAAATCTGATATTGCCCATTACTTCACATATTTTGATTATTGAATACCACTGGAATACAAATTTAATAATTGGAACATTATTTCATAACTACCTTTTGAAAGTTAATTTTTCTCATTCAGCCAGTTGTTTTTTTTTACATTAATACCAAAGTGAAAAATGGCCTGTGCTTATACTACAAGGATCTCATGTGAACGCAGTTCTGATTGTTCAACACAGCAAGAAAATTCACTTTCACAGTCAACAAGTCATCTTACTCAGTAGAACACAAAGTAAATGATTTATAACTTCAATATTTGCAAGGAAAATACAGTACAAATTACTAAAAAGTACTAAAATATAGAATTGTGTTCAGGCTTCTCCACTACATCAATCGCAGCAGTAACCTGAAATTTGAAACTTTTAATAAAAAGTTCATAAATATAAATTATATGGCAAATGTACAGTACATTGCTTTTCTCAGTCTCTTTTTCCAGTGTTTTACAGTAGAACAGGGTTCCTACCATCACCTCCCTTAGGTTTAAAAAAACCGAAACACGGTATGCTGCGAGTCCTCCAACATCATGAGTGTGAGTGATCTGAGTCTGGAATACCACTGTCTCTGTAGCTTCGGTTACTACTACTTTCACTGTGATTGTTTTTGTACAGATTCATTCCGTTAGGAGGAAATATGGTGTGTATTACAAATTCCTCCTTTGAGATGGGTTCATTGCTTATCGGTAACATCTGAAAAGAAGTCTCCCTGATTTCCAGGATGGAGTTGTCCTTCTTGGTGCCAGCTTCTGCATAGTCATCCTTTCTTCTCTTCCCTTTGCTGTATGCACAGTTCCTTGAGAAGAGTGATCCATTCCTATGAACATACCAGCACACTAAAGCGAGAAGGGCGATGGTCACCAGGGCCACAGCCCCACCAATGATGGCAGCCAATGGTAAATTAGGGTTTTTGTAAGGTTCTTTCTCTTGCTCTCGATTAAGGGTGGTTGTAGGGTTGTACATCCGAAGGGGTGCGGTTTCAGTCTCAATACAAACAGGAGTTTCATCAAATAGGTAGAGGTTACTGGTTTCCATGGGAACCATGCAGACTCGATAGGGTGAATCAGGCTCCAGGGCTGTGACCAAGTATTCACTGCGTTCTCCTGTTACAATTGTTTCCGTTATAGATCCAAACGCTGGGCTGTGACCCAGTTTGAGCCAGCTGAGTCTTAAAGCAGTCATAGGTAGGACAAGTTTCCAAGAGATATGAATTGTGTCGGAGGTGACAGCTTTCACAGTAATGATAATTGTTTTTCTTGCTGGATTCCCCGTGGTTCGCTGATCCTTAATGAGTTTGGGGTTCTTCATGTCTGGTTGTTTGGTCACTGGAGCTGGCCACTGTCCTTGAGCAGGGTGCACTGTGTTGGGTGTTGCAGTGGTTGTCTGAATGGTGCTTACAACTGCGCTGTCCTTACAATCAAACAGTTCCACATTGAGGTCCTTGATAGCCATTCCCCGAACCTTTTCGGGGGCTTGGCACATGAGTCCACGCACATTGACCTTCACAGGTAGTGATTGTAACCAGTCACGCACCCATTTCATCTTGCACCCACAATACCACGGATTGTTGCGAAGAATCAATTGGGTTATGTTGTCCAAATCATCAAAGATACCCTGAGGCAAATTACTTAGGTTGTTATTGGACATATCAAGTCGATACAGCTGCCTTAGATAAGAAAAAGCATTTGGGGGCACCCGATTGATATGGTTATCTTGAAGATAAAGCTTCCTCAGGTTTGTGCCTGGGAGGTTTACTGGTGCAGCAGTCAGGGAATTCCGTACCAGTGACAGTTCCGTTAAGTTGACTAGGTTGAAGAAAACTTTATCACCTAAACCGTGGTTGTTCAGCAGGTTTCCATCCAAAACCAGGCGTTTTAGGCTAGTGAGACCTTGAAGAGATGGTGATGAGATGGTGGATATGCGATTATCATCCAAGCGGAGTTCTTCTATAGTCCTGGGCAAACCCCAGGGGATTGTGCTAAGATGATTACGGGACAGGAAAAGCAGCCGGAGATAGTTACTGTCTCGGAATGCCCCCTCTTCAATGCTAACAGCTGAGACGGAGTTATCATCTAAATGTAATTCTTCCAGATAGGGGATTTTTGAAAGTGAATCATAAGTGATAGTCCTTATGTTATTTTCTTGCAGATGTAACTCTTTTACATACTTTGGTAGGTTGGTAGGAAATTCATCTAAACTGTTGTGATATAGGTATATTCTTTCTACTTTCAGCAAGTTTTTCAAATCTGAAGGAATCCCAGCATTATTTATTTGGTTGTTCTGAAGGTAGAGAGTTGTAGCATCCTCTGGTATTCCTGTTGGAATGGATGTCAGAAGGCGATCATTACAGTAAATGAAACCGGCATCACAGCGGCACACAGATGGACAGGATTTAGCCATAACTGATAGTGGTGCCACCTGGAGGAACAGCCCAATTTTAGCCCCGATGAGGAAGATGCTCCAGGCTGGGCTGATCATGGTCAGCAGTGTTGAGGTCTTTACACAAGGTAGTTTCAGAGCCCTAAAACGGAGTGAGTTAAAAAAAAAAAGACAGAAAACCATCAGGCCAGCGTACTTAAAATGGTATTCAAAATAGATATGGAAACTGCAACATCTATAATCACTTTTATTAGTTAATTTTTTTTTTTTTGCGGGCTTAGGTTTTATTGCTAGCTAACAACGAACACAATCACATAATCTTTTTACCTTAAATGTTTCTGGTATTATGTCCCAAATCTATCTGACTTTGAAATGTTAAATATAATTAGTTTTATTGAATATTCTAAAGCATTTTCATAATACTTTATATCAGTTTTGTAGCCAGTCATTGACCAAGCTAGTCAGATTTCTAATTTTTTCTTAATACTCATAATGAATTGGCACATATGAATATGATTTGTTATATTTAAAGATAATAATGTTACTGTTCCTAAGAACGAAAATTTTATATCTGCTTTCTATTAGGTAGACTGCACAACTGTAAAATTTGTAGTCATAAAAATCTCTTCTCTTACTATTCAGGAATAGTTACAAATCTCTTGAGATCCTGAATCCCAGTAAAGCCAAGTGTTTGCTTTGATTATTGATGTTATTTTTCTTTGATTATTACTATTAAACATGTGAGATAGGTATTTCTAGCAAGAAAATCAGAAGGAATCTTTTTCATTTACTTTAGGGAAGGAAAGATATACAGCTAATACATCTAGCTAATCTAAGTGGAAAATTCCATTTCATGTTAAGCTAGCTCTTTCTTTCTCCCATTTTATTGTATGTTTTGTACTACATGGTTTAATGGCTTTATGAACATTTTTCATTACATTCTATCTCATAACATGTTTTCACAATGCATTTATCTTTCTTTAAGTTCTAATCTAAAATATTATTCAACATTCTCCATGGCTGGAGAATTATAGATTTGTACTGATCTATTGTGTAATATAATTTCTTCAGCACCTTTAGGTATTAATTAGCCTTTATAATTTCAGGCATGAAAATAAAAGACTTTAATATTTTTCCTACCTTATTGAACGATGTGGGTAAATTTTGCGTGAGTGAAAATCCAATGCGCATATATTATTTTCCTGGTGAGGGGCTGGGACTTATAAACTCTTGTTTAGTCCTTGGAAATATTCTTCACTGTTTATTCAAGTAATCCTATGCCGCACACACCTCCAGATCAGGCTTGCTGTTGTCAATGAACATTCCAGCTGCGGTTCAGCATGGTGGGCAAGCTTATTAAAGTGGGGACCAGAAACAATTCAGTTTCCTGTTACTATGTAGAACACATGGTTTCCTATGTATTTTTTTTCCTTTCTTATAGAGTTTCTGTGTGAAGGTTCCTTTTGTGTAGCTTAATTCCCTTAGTGGAAACTGCTCTCTTTGAAATTCTTATTGGCTCTTCTGTGCAATGTGGTCAGAGATAGTAACTTCAGATCCTCATGAAGAAAGCCATTCATGATGCTAAGACCTGTATAGTAATAGGTTTTTCAGGCAGTTACCCCCCACCTTTATTCCCATCCAGTATTATCCAAGTATAAACTTTGTACAGTAGCTACATCCTGAGGTGTGATTACCTGCTGTGAAATAGCTATTTCCAGCTTTTGCTTCTTGCTGCTTTCTCAGAATAGCTGGTGCAGTCACAGGTTATGAAAGAACAGGTATTCTTTCAAGAGGTAAAAAAAAACTTAATTCAAATATTCTTCATGGGAAAAAAAAAGGAAGCATACTAGATTTCCTTTATGTTTCTGTTCCTTGAAATACACTGGGTCTGAGCATCTCCTGTGAAAGTAAAATGTTTTAATGAACTATTAACAATGAACATTAACACACTAGGGAACTTTCCTAGAAATTTAACTTCACTTCTTTCTTTAAGCAACACATCTTTCGTCATAGTAGTTGTTGCAAAGGGATAAGATAACCTCTTTGTCTTTTACTTCCCATTTATATAAATAAAGTGGAAGCCAAAGTTGAGATTGTCACCAAATAGATAATTTCAATTGTTAACTGATTGTTCAACAAATCAGAAGCAAAGCTTCATTCAAGAGGCAGTAAGCCCCTTCCATGGATTTTGAATTCAGGTCAGGCCAATCTTTAAAAGTTCACTTTTAAATCTTAGATAGAAAATGATAAAATGTTTAAAAAGAAAACAAGTACACATCAAAGAGGTGAACAAAGACAAAACAAGGATTTTTGACAGAAATGCCATGGTAACATTTTAGACATTTCTGAACATAGTTTTACAAAGTCATACAATCTACAATTTAAAGAGTTGAAAAGGGTTTGCTTTAGAAGCAAATCTTTTGATTTTGCCCAGTGCCCTGTTTAATTCTTCCTGCAGGCCTCAATTTTCCCAATTGCAGAATGTGGACACTATGACCTTCCTCCTTAGAGGTGTTTTTAAGGGCTAGTTGATGATCTTGAAACCTAAGTTACTCAGGTACTGTTGGCCAAAAGGCAGCACAGAAGTTCAAGTCATAGTATTTTTTTCAGGAGAATACAATTTTTAGCAAACTGAACTTGAGAAACTGTATTTGGGACAGAAAGGAAGCTATTTCAATGTCTCCTTGTAATGACTGTTAGGAAAGCATATCAAAAGCTGACAAGGCGGGCTTCCCTGGTGGCGCAGTGGTTGAGAGTCTGCCTGCCGATGCAGGGGACACGGGTTCGAGCCCTGGTCTGGGAAGATCCCACATGCCGCGGAGCAAGTAGGCCCGTGAGCCACAATTGCTGAGCCTGCGCGTCTGGAGCCTGTGCTCCGCAACGGGAGAGGCCGCGATGGTGAGAGGCCTGCGCACCGTGATGAAGAGTGGCCCCCGCTTGCCACAACTGGAGAAAGCCCTCGCACAGAAACGAAGACCCAACACAGCAAAAATAAATTAAATAAATTAATAAACTCCTAACCCCAACATTTAAAAAAAAAAAAAAAAAAAAAAAAAAAGCTGACAAGGCATTTCTCTCTAGGTTCAGACAGGAACATGCCAATCTCCAATGACTGTCTTTTTCACTTCTGAAAGGGCTTAAGGCTTTACCAAAGAGACTCATGATTTTAATGATGACTGCTTTGTTCATTATCTAATATGCATGACAATTTTTGGGGGTGGACAGGGGAGGTGGGTAGGATCAGTATCTGTTATGCAAGGTCACCCACTCAGGGGCTTTCTGTACAAGTAGGGTTCATTAAGGTATCGTGGAAATATTTGACCCTGAAAGTAGAAGCAATTTGCTTCTCCCCCAGTAATTACCTAGCATCCAACAAGGATAGCATCTGTTCCAGAATTCAAACACTACTGAAAGTGAATGTTAAATAAGGCCAAAATTTGTGTTTCTGGTTCTCTTTGAAAGTTTGATTTCTTTTAGTTTGTCACCAGATATCAACACTAATAGACTGCATTAACAGAAGAAAACTGAAAAAAAAATTACAGATACATTTAATTTATTATTTAGGCAACTTGAAATAAAAATAGCAGTTAGCAGATGGATAAAGTAGTCTCTAGTGAATATTGCAAAGTGCCCACAAAGGAAAGTTTAAGTGATCTATTGTTTAATGTGAGGTTTTACAGTGATGCCTTTAGGGTTTTGCTCATTATTGTTGAATTTCAGTGGAGTATTTTCTTGAAAACTGTTACTTTCTTGGTTTGTGAAGATGGAAAAGCAAGCTGTGAAGTTATAATAACAATGTTACTTTAAAAAGTATCTTCTGTAAATGTTTTCTAAGCCTGAGAATTATTCAACATATAAAGTAATTGGGTAAATTTAAGAAAAAATTTAAAGCAATTTAAAAAACAGTTACTTTTGTTGAACTGCATTAAAAACTAATCAAAACCATTATAAAAATCACAGGTGAGAACCTGCTTAAAATGTTGCCAATAGCTGGCCATTTCTCATACACCAGGACATACTCTAAAGTTGAAAAGATTAATCTGACGAATGGGAATTTAAAAATCGTTGGTCAGCCTAGAGTATGTGCAAGGTGATGATCACAATGATAACCAGAGCTAAAGCTTGTAGCTGAGCTGTAAGTATTTCACCAATTCCAGCTCCAAGAATATGTATTGATTTTCACATTTTTAGCTCAGAGAAAGAAAAAATATTCTAAATTGGTGTGAAAAGAAGGAAGATTAATTTGTTTATTTTTCTGTTTTACATTTGTGAAACTGCTTCCTCTGCTCTATTTGATATGCAAACTCACATTGCCATTAATACAATAGTGGTAATAATGTGGGATTAACAGAAAGCCTGAAATCTCATTAAATTCTTGGAAAATGCCATTCTTTTCTCCCCAGACTGCGTTAAAACAAAAGGCAAAAATACAAAGCATGTTCCTCTGGAGAGAAGGATACTCTTTGAAAAATGAAGCTTCCTTCACAAGTTCTTACTCCCTTTACTTAAGCTCAAACAGTTCAATGCATGCTTGATTGTGTTTTATATCTTATATTTTATATCTTCTCCTGACTTTTTATATTTAAAACCTATAGTGCTAAAGAGTGTTGTTTTATTTTGCATATTAGAGGCTGTAATGGTCTCTCCATCTAAAATAGGTGATCCTGTCCCCATGCTTAGACTTCCCTCTTTCTGAGCTGGCTCTACATATTCACGCACATAAAGACATTGTAGTTGAATGTGACTGATGAAAAGAAAAATGATCCCCACTGGCATGGACACTGTGGCCTGGTTTCCACAACACTGACTTCAGAGCCTTTATGTCTGCATAGGCTTGAAAGAGGCCATTACTTCTGAACAAAAAGGAATCGATCTTTTAGAAAAATATTGTTAATGGGGGTAACTTGGGGGGAAACGTAAATGGAGCCCTGGTTATTTAAAGGAATGTTTAAAATTTTTTTTTAATTGTATCATTGCTTCAGTATACAGCATGTAGAACTGTAGCAAAAAGAAGAAAAACATAATCGCCTCACTGGTAAATCAGATTTTTAATATGGATTTTCCTATTCAGTTTATAAATAAAAATTGTGGATTTTAAAAAATGCATTTATAATGTAATCACATCTGCAAGAAGCCTCCAGTTGATTTCCATGATATACTTAAAAGAATGTAAATAGATAAAGATGCTATCATTTTGAGATAGTTTAAGAAAACTAACATAATTGAAGAAGTTGTATCTGAATAGAAAACTGGTATTTAAATAAAGTCAAGAACTTGAGGTAATCTGCATGTTTATATGAGTCCTTCTTTGCTACTACAATATTTTGGAGGTGGGAATGTTTGAGATGACAAGGTATTTCTCATGTTTTGAACACTTAGATTAAGATTATATGTTGATAGTGCTAACTTCCTAAATCCTTTATTTGCTCCCTTTGATTTAAATGGACTTTGATTTGAAATCATTGCTCATTTAAAAAAAAATCTTAAATCGAGTACAGAGTTTTGAGATTTTCGTTTCTTTTTAATGCTTTGCCTCACATCAGGGTCTCTTAACTCTCTGGGAAACTTTTAAAAATATTAAATCTAAAAGTAGAAAGGCATGTAGAACTCTTAATCGAAGTTAATTGCATTATTATTTTGAGTAAAACCTTGAGATTGAAGAAAACGTATGCTTACTCGAATTTATCCAAGTCTGTGAATATTTCTAGGTAAACTGGAATTTATACAATCATAATTTGGAGTATTAGGAAAGTAATTTATTCATGAAGGTTTAAATTGCTGCTAGAAAGCTCAACAAAATGATCAACCTATGAATGCTAAGTCTTTGTAATGACGAATGATATTTCAAATAAACTACGTGGATGGTTAAACTGAAAAACTGGAGTACATCAGGTTAGTTGATAGTGACAGCAAAATGCTTTCTAAGCAGCCTGTCTGGTAGTTAAAATTTCCACGATCATCAGATTTCAGGAAAGTTCCAATTCTTTTGTTTAATGCCAGGCAAGCAGAAGGACCTCTAACTCTCCTCTTGAGAGTCATGAAGTCTGAAGGGTTTGCTGAGAGGCAGAGAAGCAAGTGTGCCTTTCCTTACGTAGTTTTATCCAGACTGTTTTCTGGCCTGTAAGGTTTGTTTCATTTATGCAAATAGGGGATGAAAGTTCCAAAGCAAAGTATTTTTACTTTCTCCTTTTATGTTACTGGTTCTTTTCCCCAACAGGTTTGTGATAAATGAATCTAATTCTGCTTCATTTGTTTTGGCTTATAAAGTTAAACTGAGCATCCTTAAAACAAAAAGGCAAACTGGGATGTTATCTTTCATCACAGTGAAGGCTGCTTCCTTTATGATATTAAGCCAGACTAAATGAGTTAGAAAACCATGGCTTATAAGAATGAATAAGATATTAATTTAGAGGTTGGTAAAGGTGAGCAGTAGAGAGCTTGGGGCAGGGGACAAGCTTTAAGTTTGCATTGACTTTTAAGCAATTGCAATTAAAACTATGCTTATCTTTGTTAAACCACATTTTCCCACTGCAAACTTGAAATGCCTTTTTCAGTGTTGTGAGTACAGTTTGGTTGATATGCTTTAAATTTCTACTATTCAAGTTTCCATACTCTAGTAGAACAAATATTTGGGTCTACTGTGTGCCAAGCACTGGGCTGGAAGATAACAT
Source organism: Phocoena phocoena (assembly GCF_963924675.1). NCBI lineage: Eukaryota > Metazoa > Chordata > Mammalia > Artiodactyla > Phocoenidae > Phocoena > Phocoena phocoena. The sequence goes on along the minus strand of NC_089233.1, from coordinate 47,111,780 downwards.
CCATAATCATAAAAAATACCTTGTTTTTTTCATGTCAGAGTTGAGTATTGTTGATTTAAACCAAATGAAGAGGAAGAAAATCATCAACACGTAAACTGATCAATCCACAGTCCAGTGGCACACTTTAAAAATGGTGTTTAACCAAATGTGGTCTCTGGGTTTTCTTTTCAAAGTTGCCACGGTAACTTGTGCACGTGAAAAGTGAAAGAATAAAGAACAAAAGCTGTCATTGTCTCATCAAGAGAGCAATTTCTCCTTTCTCTCATTTAAGCAGACTAATACCTGGAGAGAGCTTTTTATACATTCCTGACACTTGATTTGGGGGCTAGGAAAAGAGATTATGCATATGTTAAACAAATGCAACTTTAGCTGCTGCTTAGATTACATTTCGTTCTTTTTTACTTAAAATCTGTTTTCTCTGGTGTTCTTGTCAACAGACAAGTCAAAGTCCTGAAACCTGCTCTCCTATGCAATGTAAACATGGCTTTCAGACTGTTTTTTAGTGTGATGGTTTACCAAATTTAGCGATGTTGATCTGCATTCTGAAACTGGAAAATGCTTTCTGAAAGGTATATTCCTATTTCGGTTCTTAAGCAGCAGAAGGCTTTTTCCAGAAGACATTTACAAACCATCTCCTTGATGGAAATTTGTTTGTTGACTTGTGATAAGTTTTTGAAATGGTGGAATGTTAGAAAGAGTCGAGAAAACGCCCTTTTAATGCTCTGAAGAGAAAAAATGCACTTTGGAGAATTAATACTGCTTAGAGATTTACTGTAGAGTTTTTGCCCGCTGGGGGGTGGTACACTCTACCAGAACACTGCTTTCAGAAGCCCTAAGTCAGATGTTGGCTGCTGCCAGCCAGTTTTCCTCTGGTTTAATTACAACAAAGCCTCCCGTTGAGAAGAACAGTAAAGGCCTCTGGGGCAAAAGGTGGGGGTAGGAGGCAAGGGGGACTGAGGAGAAAAGGAGGGAAGAAGTTACAGGCTTTGAAAAATTTACTGAATCTTATTTCCCTCGTTGACTTCATTTATAGTGGTCTTCATTTGACTGTCAACAATTATTTATAATACTATTAAAATAAACTGGTTGAATAAAAGAATATTTAAGGGGGTTTAATCAAAATTTTTAAGTTAGTCGTGGATCTTGGCATTAAACACATTCTTTGTTATGTAGCCCACCCACCTTAAAAATAGGGGGAAAAGTTAAGATCCACTGAAATGGCAGTTTTAAACCAATTTTTTTTTCTAATGACCAGATTTAATTTAATATTGGTATGAACATTTGGCATATCTAAAATAAAAGCATAAAGAAGCATTCATATGACATTAATACAAGGCAAGTTCTCTGCTACTGATTTTTGTAGGGTTTAAAATTGTTCAAAATAATTCAGAAAGAAGAGGAAGTCCTAGTGTGTGTGGCCAAGAGAAGCAGAGACAAATCTCTCTGCAGTGCACTTGCATGTTTAAAGATGAAAATTGTATTTTTCATCTGGAGACACTGAGTGTTCATTAGGGTCTTGTGTCCCTAGGCAGGAGGTGCTGAATGTAATTGGAGTTTCTATTTGATTGGGCAATATAGTCTAGAGAAGAAACTGGGGTAAAGATAATTAATAGCTTGCTAACAAAGTCTGACAGCCACAAGATTTCAACCAAATTTATTTCACACCGCTTCATTTAGCTCTGAAAAAGTTTTGATGGAATTGGAGGCTCCTTAATTAACACTTGAAAGCAAAAGAAACATACCTTCTATTTTACTGCCACATTCAGTTATGACAAATTTTCTTTCTGTTTTTCTTCTTTTTGTAAAAACTTTACTTGCTGCCCAGTTATATATTCCACAAACGTTAATGTTTAGGAAGTGTTTAATTGGGCATTTTGAACATAACCATAATTGAGTTAAAATGGGGGGGGGAAATGAAAAGCCCAATTAATAACTGATAGTATTATACAGCCTAATTAATAACTGATAGTATTATACACAGTATTAATGAATTCATTATGTTTATTCATTCAATAATATCTTTTCTGATCCTTGGACTAGATATATTTTTGGCAGTGCTCTATTTAAAAAAGAAATTAGATGTGCTTTTCCTACTTAAAATACATGCAACCATGTTTTTGTAACGCTGTTTTTTATTTCAGGCTAATACATGTATGTATTTGTGTATGTGTGTGTATATGTTGTGTATACACACACATATATCTGCAAACTAAGTGGCATATCTCTGATTTAATCTTCTTATAGATTAAAACCTGGCATATTATTATTAATATTGGTAGTAGCGGTAATATTAATATTTTGTAGTACTTTTAAAAGGTTCATTTCTTTCTTTACTCATTTCAAGAGAGATGGGTATCTGTCATCTGTCACTTTGGGGCAGACATAAGTGGTCCTATCTGAAAACAGACAAATTCATTCTTTATGTTTATGCTGGTCAGGATATTCCTATGTTGTCGGGGATAAATGCAAGGCATTGCTACAGCTGAAGCACTTTTCTAGTGGCTTTATTCATGTTGTTTCCTGCTATAACGAAGGAACATATGTGTGCATTTTAGAGCAGATAGATTTATTAAGAAAATTTAAAACAGTTAATTGTTAAAACCATTGGAGAATTTGGTTCCATGATTGGCACATATCAAGGCTTTTAAAAAATCTTCTAAATTCTCAATAAATAAATAACAATCAAACACCCAGATGTTGAGAAAATATAGGCCTGTTGTACTTTTTACCTCTATGCAACCATTTTGTTTCAGATCTAATTCACTGAAAAAAAATTTTCTTGAGGAGATACATTTAACTACTTTTGGAAAGCTTTGTTGTAAAAAATATTTCTTTCAATATAAGATTTTCCCATTATAAGTTGCAAGTGAATGGATACTCTGCATATCCCACTTGATGAGGGCTCTACTCATTTTTTACCCCCTGCCACACTGAAATCCCTGCATACATCAGGCTTAACTTCCAGGCTGAGCTTTGTTAGTTTTTCTGAGTAGACTTTGCCAATTACTATGCTAGTCACATACTACATTTGCCCAAGCAATGGATTTTTGGCGTTCTTCTGGAGAGGGGATATGGTTTGTAAGAGAGTCTCCCCCTCCTCGGAGTTGAGTTCACTAGTTGAGATTTGCAAGCCTGAAATGCTTGAAGCAGCTCTGGCAGGATAGCAGTGCAAGCTTTAAAATCTAGGTGTAGCTCTTAATCCTTCCAGAGGCACATAAGTCTCCAGGAGTAGCTGGGCTAGCTGTGAGCAAGATGTATGCTTTTCATGTACTGCGTACTTATGGGCTGAGGGATTATTGATTTTCTTTCACAGTTGTAAAAGCAGCAATTGGTGATCATACCACACATACAGTACACACCAAGTTAGCAAGACCTTTCGCTTTCCTCTCTGTGAAAAAATCTGCCTCGTACTCTTTAACATCTAACATTTAACTTTCCAACTTAATGTTTTCTATAAGGCTCTTTTCAACTAGCAATGACACGAGACAGAAAATAGCCATTTATCATTAGTTTTTTTTTTAATGAAAGAAAGGTTTCAAGAAACTTCTTGCATTTGGCTGTAACAGTCCAATTTTTCCTTGCTGGCTTGCACGCACATACATTGCTCGTCCTGGTGACAGAGCAAACGTTCGTATTTGGATGCCTCATGATACCAAGTCATTTCTTTCTAGAGAGTAAAACCAAGCAAACTTTCTGGGACAATCATAAGGAAAAACATGGGAAACACTTACCGGGAAGGCGAGAAAAAGCAATCCCATATGTTCTGCCGCTCTAGCTGTAATTCCACTGCCTGGGAATTGGAGTAATAACCCTCCCCCTCTGCCCAGCTCGGCGTCCAGTCCACACAAAGCCAACGGCAGCTGCAGGCTGAGCTGGTCCTGTTCAGATCACGCCTCCACTGAGGAGCGAGCAAGGGACAGCATTCCAGTTTACTGCACAGCCCACCTCCAAGTCTGAAGTTAAAGCTTCACCTCGCAGTGGTTGAAGAAGGGGGTGATGTCATAGATGGGCAGGACTTCGCCAAGCTCTCGTTCAGTGAGGTAACTGGGTGATCAGACTGATGAGCTTTGCCATCGCTAGAGGGAGTGAGAGCAGCCAGAATGAGGCGCTTAGCCTGCCGAGGCCAGGATGCCATTCAGTTGGTAGGCAGCCCTTTGGAATCGCAACCTTTTCTGAAGTTTACTACAACAGGGGAGTGGTAGGAAGCTTATAAAAAATACAAGACGGTTAGACGGCTATTTATAAGATTACAATAGAAAGACACTGGTTCTTTTTATTTTTAAGCCATCTGTATTAAAAAGAAGTTAAGCAAAATCATATTATTTTCATTTTTGACTAGTTACAATAATGTTATAATTGTGAAGGCTAGTAACCCCAGCAGTGAATATTTATTTGAGAAATGAACAGAAAGCAGCTTCAAATAAATAGCTGATTTATTTAAGGGAAGGGAACAGGAATGCCAAAAGGTTAAAAAGAAAAAAAGGTAACTAGTTCTTTTTCCTGGAGGTAATAAGTCATTGTTTTATATGTATTTGTTTTAAGAAGTGAAAGTATTTTTCATATACTCCCACTATTTGTCCATCTTCTTTAGAACCTAGTAGATAGTAGGTTTTTCATATTTAAGGCATCCTCCCTAAAACAAAAAGGTTTTGAAAAATTAAATAGAGTATTTTCCTTTCTGATACGTTTTTGCTCTGAACATGAGTTAAGATACAAACACCTTAAGAAGAAAGAAACTGTTCACGGGTGGTTTTGCTTGTATTTAAGTTATTGTATTTTAATTTATGTATATGAATAAACACTGGACAGTGGAAGACATAGACATTTATAGTGTCTGTGTCTAATCAGCAGAATTATAGACTTTATTTTCAATTATGATTTTCATAGACTGGTTTCTGCTATTCGGTCAACAAATGCTTTAGGCTCGTAAGTTTTCCACTAAGTGCGTTTCACTTTTTAATATTATTGGGAAGAATTTTGCTTTTATATTTACCTGGAGGGCAATTTCCTTAAACTAATGTTATTTGTTTTATTCTTAGAGGTTCACAGCATTCTCCTTCCTACTTTTAAAAAGTTTCTGAGTGTTTCTGAAGGAGACCAGCTAATTGTCTTTCCCAGGAGTATTTGATTATGGTCTCTTCATTAGCTTCATTTAGTTTATCTATTTACATGTTTCTCTGATAGCAGTTTGACCTTCTGAGTTCCTCTCCAAGAATGAATGATATCACAGTAGAAGGTGAACTCTTGATAAGAGGTATACTGACCCCTATTGTTCTATGATTGCACTTTTATTGGCCTCTGAGGGTGGACCCATTAAATACAGGCGTTTTAGAATTCTAACGTCTGTTGAAAAGCCAACTTCTTAGAAATGTTAGGTAGCAAAAGTTGAACTGAGATGCAGCTGCTGGACTTTTGGAGGAAAGGGAAAGATGCCCTCATCATTAAGATGAGGGCATCTGAGCATTTGAAAAGGAATGGGGGATGAACAGGTAATCTCTCAGTTAAAGGGTGGATTTTCTTCCTGTTACTGCAAAATAAACACATGGATTAAATTGTTTTATGAAAGCATTCTTTCTAGGAGCTATTTTCAGTTGGGAGTTGATTATATTTAAAAAGAACTTTTTGCCTGGCCAAATTCCTATGGGCTTATATCAATATTTAATCAGTTTTGTCTCCATTCAGGCAGACCTTAAACAGAAAAGAAAGATAAATGGACAATTTTGGTTATCAGTATCTAAAAGAAGGTATATTGGCCTGGGAGTTAGGAGTTCTGAGGTTTCCATTCCCTAGCCTGCCATGACTTCATATTATCTGCTCTGGGGTTCGGTTTCACCACATGGCAAATAAAGGCAGCAGGAACTTACTGAATGCCAATTATGTATTGTTGCTTTCTTTCTTTTTTTTTTTTAAGTTGTGGATTAAAATGTAGAAGAAGGCAAGAGATTATGAAAAATGTGATCTGTACTAGAGGTGCTAACTTTGGAGGCAAACTCTTGAGATAGCTCCTATCAGCCCACCCTGTCCAAAAATATATACTCTTTTGCTGCTTCCGTTTGTTTTTGTTTTTTTTTCTTGTTTTTACTTCTTGCTCTTATCAGCTGTCTGAAATTCTGCCAGTTGGAGGCGAACTTATAATAATATGTACATTTTTTTGCAATAAAATGGACCGCCTCTGAAAAGATTGAGTTACCCTGAGTTAATTCAGATTGCTTTCCTCCTTTGTTACCTAAGGGAGATTACCTACAATAAGGGGATGGCTGTCCTGGTAGGAGGGGAAGGGAGGCAGACAGTTTTCAGTGAGAAGCCCTTTAGGCTGTGATAGGAATGGGGGGGCCTGATTCTTACAGCAGAGAGAACTCAGCTCTTAGTGGAGGAACCCACCTGTGTAGACTAATGTTTAAGAGCATGTCCTTCACAGTCTAGCATACCTGGGCTCCATCTTGGCTTTGCCACATGACTGTAGGCAAATTACTAAATACTTCTGAAATTGTTAGCTCAGTACCTGACTCATAGTAAGTACCAAAGGAATGGTAACTGCCTCTATTAAGATGAGGGCATCTGAGCATTTGAAAAAAGGAGACATTAAGAAGTGGTAGAAGAATGCACAAAGGGAGGTCAGAGAGGACAAATGACAGATTTTTTCACACTCTTGTTCAGTAGCCAGGAAATGAGGGAGGAGGTAGGCAAATAGGATATTTTCTTGTTTAATTTTTTTTTTTTTTCTGTTGTCTTCATGCATTTCATGGTCCCATGTTCTCAGGATTTAGAACTTAGTTGAGTTCTAGTAGACGTTTTAGATTCAAAAGGCATTTGTCGTTTTTTTTGCATTTTGCTCTGTTTTGTGGGCTAGCCTGTGAATCTAACACTGTACATGAGAAAATGCATTTCAGAGGGTAAAGAACTGGCCGGAAAATGAAATCCACTAGCATATTTGAATTTTAAAATTCTAAGACCATCTAAACTGGCCATATCGAAGAACTTTGTGTTTTTCTGTTTTTGTGAGAGGGTAAGAGATGTTCCCTGATGGAGGACAGGGTAGGTTGGATTTGGAATCAGGTTTCCCAGGCTTTACTATGTACTTGTGTATCCAAGTGAAAACAACAACCACCACTAAACCTCTTTTATAAACAACTCCCAGCTGAAATGGAACGATTTAAATGAGGTCTTCCAACCTGCCTAAACTTAAGCTTCCTCATTCACTCATTCATTGTACACAAATTTGTTAAAACTTCCCTGTAAAAGAAGCTGGTAGGACTAGGTGACGCCCAGACCACCTCCAAATATGGTATTGGAAATTTAATCTTAGAAAGTATTAAAGTTCTCTTAGGTTTTAGAAAGACACATCCTTGATGATTTTTCTTCCCCTCACCACTCTTCCTGAGAATAAAGTCTTCAAAGTTGTCTGATAAACAAACCAACCAACAAAATCAGCTCAGGCTTTTGGTATATTAAATGCCTTGGGCTTATTATCAGTTGAGAATTTTTTGGTTGCAAGTGATTGAAAGCTCAAGCCTTACTATCTGATCAACAATTGGAAATCTATTGGTTCATGTAACTGAGAAGTTCAAATGTATGGTCTGGCTGGCTTCAGGTAAAGCTTGATACAGTGGCTTAAAGTATGTCAACAAAAAAGTTTCTCTCTGGCTCTGGGTTTTCCAGTGTTGGCAAAGGAGTGTTGGCAGTCTCCTTAGATCATGTACAATGGATCCTTGGCAGCTCCAGGCTTTTCCCTTAGGCAGTGACAGTTCCATGTATCACATTCCCACACTGCAGTGTTCAGGGGAAGAGAGGTCACCTCCAGAAGCTCCTACACATGCACAGATGTATGATTCACTCTTTCTCATTTGTTTAATCTTGATCACATGCTCATTCCTGAACCTATTACAGGAAGATGGGGAGATATATTGGTGAGCTTAAGCCCCCTGTAAGAGCTGTAGGTAGGGTCAACCCCATTCAGACACACGGCTGAGAGTGGAGGCCACGGTATGATCTGAAGGAAAATTGGACACTGTTAGTTTGAGAAGGAAGGAATGGATGCTGGAGATTAGCTCATTTTTAGAGGATTTGGCATGCTGAAACTTGGGCATGTTTTATAAATTTATAAACTTGAAGCTGCTCTTTTTATTTTCTTTCTTTGTTTTTTTTTAAGCCAAAGTTTTGTTTAAATTGCCAAAACATCTTTAAAAGATTTTTATATTTGTAGACCCTCTCAAGTCTTGCCTAGTTTCTTCTGTCAACAGGTAGTGATGCAAGTTAGGGCACATCAGTACTACATCTTAACGTGAACCTCTGGGATGTTAATAAAATATAGAGAGAGTACATATTCAGCTATCTGTAATTCTGTGAAGTCAGGCCAGATGCTTAATGCATCACTTAGAAACGGTACCACATCTTTCTGGGCAATTCCAAAGGGTGTTGGAGAGATAATTAGATTATAGCAGGTCATGGATGCCTTAGAATACTGAATGGTTTTAAAAATGCTATATTAAACTGCTCTTCTGTTCTGATATTTGCCTTTTATTAGTCAACACTTAAAATGTACCTAAAAATAATCACATATCCCTTTTAAGTATATTTCCAAAACATACTGCAGTGGAGTGAGAGCTGTCATTACAGGACTTGAGACAGAAATCAAAGAGAAAAAATCAGGTGGTTATTTCCCTGCCTGCTTGTCTGCCCACCCTCTGATACACCCTTATTTTCCCCAGCATCCAAGTTAGACTCTTGTTACACTTTCAGGATTGGGATAAAGATGATTTTTTAAAAACTGAGAAAAAAGCACCCCTTTGGCCTCCCAGGAAAGAGAGGAGAAATTGTGGTTCAGAACAGGGTTAGTACCTGGCCACAACTGATGGGCTGAGACAGCTGGCTAGTGCAAAATGGAAAGCCTGCTGATCCCTACTTTCTAACCTTTTCTCTGCTTTCATGTCTGGCCATGCAGGTGATGCATGATCCAACTCCAGCTGATGTAGGCTGTGTCCTTGACCCCTTCCCACTCCCTAATGCCCTGTCACCCTTCTCACTTTGTTTTAAAATGCAAAAAGAGACTTTTAAGATGGACCTTGGAAAAAGCAAACTTAGAGCAAGCAGAGAGTGAATTCTCCCTCTGATAGATACTCTGTGTGTGGCCCTGGGAAAAGAACTTCAGTCCTCTGAGCCTCAGTCCTCTCATTTATGAAGATGGAGACCTGGGACCCACCTCGTTTTGCTATTATGGACTTCAGTAAAGTGGTGCATTGTAAGAGCTCATTAAATCTGAGAAAGCACTTACCAAGACAAAGCTAAAACTTGTAGATAGTTGCTTTTTATCTTCATAGTGATGAGTAGGGCCAGGATCATTTCAAAAGGCACAATCCACTAATGTTAAATTAAGCTATGTGTTTTAACAGTTTATCTTTGGAAATGAAACAATTTGAGAAACGCTTCTGCTTACTGTCCTGGATGCTCAGACCTTGAGATAACAGTATCTAAGGCTTGTTCTGAGACTTAATTACAAATCAAAGGACAAATTCCTTATTGTTGAAAATGATTAGTATAAAGCATAGCTTTGGAGGAATGGCTTACAGTTATTAAGAGCAGATCAATATATGTCTGATCATTGAGATATGTATTTACTAGATATCATACAAGTGGATTGCTCCAAAGCCGCATGATTCTATCTACATAGCTTGCTGTTAATCTCAGCCAAAGCTGTCGTCACTTGCAAACCATCTTATTGTTTCCCTGTTTCTGGAGTATTGGTGCTAATTTTAGGTACACAAATAGACTTTCTGAGAGGAAGATTTCCTGAAATTGTTGTCAGACTTATCTTATTTCCAAACCAGCTCTGTATTCTCCTTGTATTTGAGATTACCTCTTTTAGGATTGCTATTTCAGTGCAGTCCAGATTACTTAGGTACATAAACATGTTTAATGTTGAAAGAAACATGTTTAGAGTAGAATCAAAAACTGTTTTATATTATATCTGCTTATAAATGACTATGGAAACTGTCCCTCATTGGTACTTCTGGGAGAGGCAGATGTACTACAATTAGTACTTTTCCCTTAAAAGCTGGCATGTATTGATTATCATCTGCAAGATTTTTTAAGGGATAAAGTATTATCGATTGATTAGATTTGGACTAAGCGAATGTTTCACAGTACCATCTAGTCCAAATAAAAATAGTTAAAAATTATCATGGGAAATTCTTTAAAATATAAATCTATTTAAATTTCCTGACCGTGATTTATGACAAATATGTTATGGATAGATTAAAGTATGTCTGTAGTCCCCTCTGCTTCACTTCCTTCATATTCTAAGTGATTAACCTTAAATTTGGGGAATTTAAAAGCATTTTATAATTCTTTCATTAGTTAAACTTTTGTTCCTTTTGTTTGATATTTAAAATGTATTAGTGCTACAAATTTACAAATACTTCACTAGGTTTCATATGTGTGTTTAAAAATTAAGATCTAGACTTGACAAGTTTTATTAAAAGTGCACAAATATTGCCAATATTTAGTTATGTTTTAATGAGCTTTTATTCTTAATAAATTGTTTTTTTTAATGAGGATAGAATTGAAATATGATTAACAAAGTGTTACTTTTAAAAATGAGTAATTTTTGTTTGGGAGGAAGCTTTTTGGTAGTTTAATTCTCATGTTTACATAGAAGCAATACAGAAACTATTTGAGTCACTTCCCAAGCAGCTCCTCTTTGTTTCCTTTGCTAGCCCAGGGAACAGACTTGTCTCTCTGAAGTCCTCCCCTGCTTCCCTGGGGCAAGTCAGAAATAAGCTTATCAGATCACATCTTATTGACAAAGAGCAAAGCTTATTGGCTGACAAAAGAAGGGAAAAGAACAAGTAAAATGTAAATGACAGAGGTTTGTTGTCAAAAAATCCTAGGTTAACATTGTTTTTTAAATAAATTTTTTGGCAATAGGGTTTACATCTTTTTATATTTGCTTGATTTTTACTTTAGAATTTTAAGTGCAGTAAAAGCTAAGAGTTTTATCCATATTTTGTAAACTGTAATTAAGTTATCAATATTATCATCATTATTGCTGTTGGCATTGCTGTTGTTACTTGTTCCTTGTAAGCAAATCTTTCTATCTTATCTTTGAAAGAAGTTAGAGAAAATTATGTTGCATCTTATGTGTTTCCAGTGTAGTTTTCTAAAAGAAAGTAGACATGACTTTCAGATAGAAAGTAGACGTAAGCTTTCTGGCAGGAAGTAGAAATATTATAAATATTGAAATAAATTATTATAAATGTTAAGTAATTATAAAGATGTTTTATATCATATTTATATCCTATATTCTTGACCAAACAAAAATAATCTTAAGGAACTTTTAAATCATATTTATTTCTTGTCTTCTTGACCGAACAAAATAAAATATTACCATCTCCATTCTAATGCAGCTGATAATTTAATAATTGCATAGCAGGTGCAGGAACTTGTTCTGGGTACTCTGAAGATGATATTAAGGTATGTGCTATAAGTCTGGTCATGTTGACTCATTCTCTGTTTTCCAAAGACTCTCTAACCAACCTTCTAAAGTTGCTCTATCCACTAATACATAGATTATAGGTGGGCCAAAACCATCTCATGACAGCTAGGTACTGGCTCCTAAGCAATCCCAAAGAGCAAAGAAACCTGACCTTAGTCCATGGTTGAGAAGGTCAGGAGCAATTTAAGCAGTGTACTCTGGGCTACAAAACTGTATTTGAAATGAGACTTACAGCAGTTAAAGAGGGAACGTTTTTGAAGAGACATTAAGGAAAGAACCAAAGCTGCTAAAATAGCAACAATTTGAGAGGAAGAGAGAGCCACAGTAGGTGGATTTTGAAGTCTTTACCAGTTACTCTGGTGGTAAGTGCAAGCAAGGAAGACAGAAGAAATTTTCTGAGAACATTCACGATGCACGTTCCCTTCACCCAGCCTTGTCATGAATTTTGGGGAAGAATAGAAGAGGTTGCTGAATTACAGAGGCCAGTAAGGACGAAAAGAGAAGTTCATAGATTTGAGCAAAGTAACAGTATCAATGTAATGAGACTAGTATTCCAATAATGGTGATATTAATGAAAAGACTGGTGGAAAGCTAAGTGTAGACTAAAATCCTAACATTTGATTACAGAGGAGGGGAAAGGGTAGTCAAAAATGGAGATTTGTTACTAATTTGGGCTTTTAAGGACTATGACCTGACTCTTCTTGTACCATTCTTAGGCCCTTCCAGGAAACACTGTTGAGGTTTTCCAAAAGCTTTTCGTTGTAAGTTTACAATAGAGTCCATGGGATTCCCGAGTTATTATCTGTTCTGCATCCAGGAATGTAATCCCTGGACGAGGAAGGGTCTTCTCTGTATGGAAAGGAAACCATCTACTTTAGGATGGTGAAAGCTGACACTTGCTGAGAAAGCTAGAATGACCTAACTAAGCCGTGCCCATTAAATGGGGGGGTTGTGCATGAGCCCACAAGTCACAGTAAATCATCCACATGTCCATTAGGAATATGGGGCAGCTCTCAGAGCCTTCTGGTTTGTATCCAGATTAACATCTAGTCTAACACTGTAATGTTAGTGGAGGCAATGGAGTCATCCAAAGTATGCATCCAGAGCAAACGTATAGGTCTTAGAACATGGAATAAAAGTACTGTGGCATTAAGGGTTCATTGTAATTTGTAACAGAAAGTACCTAAACGAAAGCATTCAGAGAAAAGTTATGCCAGTTCAGAATATGTCATCTACCATGTAATGTGCCAGAATCCTAACAGGCATTTCTGTTTACACTTGGCCCTTCTGAACCTCATTCCTGCCTTTGACTTATCCTTTATGAACAACATCCTTCATTAGTAAACAAATGAACACATTTCTTCACTCATCAGTTAAAGAAAACCACTAATTGTCCTGTTAGTCTCAAGGATTGATTTTGGTGGAATTATGCCCCAATGGTATTTTTTCCCTCAGTATCTCTAATATGGGATACTTACAATCTTATTTAAAAACAAATGCATGTTGTTTGAGAGGAGACAAAATGACTCCAAATACTATGCTGTTAGGACCCAGTTATCCATGTCTTAATGGTAAGAAATGAATTGACCACTACTGCCTATTTTCATCAGACTTGTTGCAATCAACTGTTCCAATTCACTTTATAGTTTACAGCCATTAAATGACACTGTTAAGTTGTAGAAAGTTAGAAAAGAATGATAATAAGAGGAAAATAAAAAGAGCCTTTAAGATTTTAATAACTTCTATCTATATGTAAACAAATTAAATTAGGAAAACATGTATTGTACATATTGCTTTTGTACTTATTATTATAAATTCTTTTCACTTAAGAAAATTGTGAACTTGTCTCTGCACTATCAAATGTGCCTGGATATCATCAGTCATAATGGGAGCCATTATATAGTATGCCATTGTTTGCAGAGATAGCAACCACCATGACTAGCCTGTCTTTCCCAGCATTTGCATGCTTTTCAACTTTTCCAGATTACAAGCAAAAGTATGAGGAAAATGTTTCCAATGAAATCTTTGTGCTCAAATTTATTAAGATAACTTCTTTGAGGTAAAATTCATGCTTCATAGAGCTGACACTTTTTAAATGAATTTGCTGTGATTACAAGAGTGCCCTCCAGAAAGGATGTATTCTCCCACTCCCTGCACCCTCAACAACTTTGGGTAGTGCTCATCTTCATTTTAATAGGAGATAAATTTGGTCTTGATATTGTTTAAATTTGTATATGTAGAAGGAGCACATTTTCTTTCTTTTTGGGTGAGAGGGCATGTTCTTTTACTTCATTTCCTCCCTCCTTCCTCTTTTTTTTTTTTTTTTTCCTTTTTGGGTAATTTTGTCTATGTCATCCATTTTTTTGAGAAGTCAAACACAGAGAAGTACAGAGAATAATGAAATAGAATATGCACCACCTAGAATTAACAGAGGTTAACATTTCATTTATTTTAATTATTTATTGCTTTAGATCCTTAATTCAAAATAGAATATAAGAATATTATAAAGTTGAAATATGCTTCATTTTCTCTCTCATCTACTTACCTCTTTCCTTCCCCAGAAGCATCCATCCACTGTGGCGAATTTGGTGGTGTGTTTTCAGTCTATGTTTTCTTATTTGTTTAATTAAAATTAGGGTCAGCTGTGAGCCCTAAAAACTTAAGAGTGACTTAACATGGAAGTTGATTTCCCACTTGTGAAAAAGTCCAGATAGTAGTCCAGGGGGAGCATGGCCCTCCACACAGTCGGTGACCTGGGATTCTTCTAGTTTGTTGCCTTATAGTGGGTGGCTTCGATCTCATACTTCAAAATAGTGACATCCTCTTTCCAGAAAGGACAGAAAAAGGAATTAAAAACACATTAGTATTAATAATTACCTACCTGTTATAAAAATTAATACTTATTTTAATGATAATTATCATTAATAAACTGCAAACTTGCGTTCAGTTGTCCCTCTGTACAAATAAGACTACAAGGAACATTCTTTTACATAATCTCCTCCTCTGCATGGGTGAGCTTCTCCGGCTTATGTACCTAGAAATGGAATTTCTGGGTCTTAGGGTATGACTATAGGTATAGGTCACTATACTAGATACTGCAAAATTCTTCTCTTTGTTAGCGTTCTTTCAGCTGCAAATAACAGACAATAGAGTTCAAAGTGGCTAAAATAAAGAAATTTATTACCTCACATACCAAGAAGTCCAGAGGCAGAGGTGGTCTAGACTTGGTTTATTCATTGACTCAATGGCTTGCTCTCCTCATGGTTACAAGGAATCAAATGCAGACAAAACAATGGACAAAGTTATTGTATCTCTTTGTTTCTTTTGAAGGGCAGGGAAACTTTTCCTAGAAACTTCCTCCACCTGGCTTTCTTTCATATCTTATTGGCTAAAACTGAATCACACCCGAAGTTGATTACTTACAAGGTTAGATAAGACCATGATGACTACGTGGGGATAGGGCCCGTTTACCTCGAAGAATGTTATCAGGAGGAAGGAGATACCTGAACAAAATATGCTGTTAGGAAGGAAGATGGGGAAAGGTGGGTGACAAGTAGACAATAAGCAGTGTCTGCTGTATTCCTAAAGTAGCTGCTACATTCCCATCAGTAGTACACGAGTCCTTGATTGTCAGGGCTTTTGTTTGTTTTTGCCAGTCTAATGAGCACAAAATAGTACTCTTTGTTGTATTCCCTGGCATTTGTCGGGCTTCTGGTGGGTTGCATACCTTTTCAGACACTTAATAGGCCTTCTGGGTTTTCTCTTCTGTGAAATGTCTTATTTATGTTTCTTTGCCTTGATTTCTCCGGAGACATTTGCGTTTTTCTTATTGATTTGTAGCAATTAAAAAAATACATTCTGAATAATAATTATTTGTCTATAAAGTTGTGTTGGAGGTGCCTTCTGCCAATGTATGGCTTGTCTTTTAACTTTTAATTTAAAAAATAAGTTTTTGTAACTTAAAGGTTTGTACTTTTTATGTCTAGTTCAAAGAATCATTTTCTACATTAAGGTCATATAAATATTATTCTATTGTTTTTCTTATTGAATTTTAATTGGTTAACAACCTTTTGTATACTGTATACTAGCAATTTTTAAAGTAATGTGAGGACTCTTCCACAGGATTTGTAAGATTAAAACTGCTTTTATGATGGTATTAAAATGTTATTTGCCCTTTTCACTCATTCTTTTATACGTGTAAAGTGGAGTCTTAAAGAGGCTGCATGACCTGTGATACCACAGCAAATTGGAAATGCCAAAGCAGAGATGGGGACCCAGTTATCTCTTCTTACATCAAACATTAAAATGATTTGCAGGACTGTAAACAGTACTATTTTTCTGAATAAGACTTTTTGTTTGTTGGAATATAGCTTTTTCTTCTCACAAAATATGCTATTTATATAAATGTATATTGGGTTATTTTTAAATGAATTTATAAGTATTTTAAAAAATTCTGTTTTAACCAGTAACATATTAAACATTGAAAAATATAATCCACATAAATAAAAGCTCTTTGGTGTACTCAACAATTTTTAAGGATATAAAGGAATCCTGAAACCAAACGTTTGTGAAATGTTGCTGTATATGAACAGTAATTTTTCATTCAGAAATTCCCTTGCCTCATAGCTCTGTGTCAAAAATTAGAACATTTATTTCATTCTCCTTGGGAAAATATGATTTGGAAAACAGTTGTCTTCTTCCCATATACATCAATGTATTAGTTAAAGATAATTAACTTGAATTATCTATAATTTTTATTATTCATCTACTGCAGTCATCCATTAGCCCAATGGGTACCATAAAACAATAGAAAGAGCCTAAGTTTTGGTGTCAGACAGACCTGGCTCGGATCCCCAGCATGGACACTCTGTAGCTTAAGCTAGTAACTCAATCTGTCTGAACCTCAGTGTTGGGAGGGAGTAGTCCATCTGGTTGTGTGTCTCTCTCATTAGGAAGAGAGGAATGTGGCTGAGCAGGGCTTGGGGAAGCAGATCCTGACGGAGCTGCACTTCAGAAACAACAGTTGGGTCTTAATTAAGTGGAATGTTCTCCCACTGCTCAGTGTTGTGGTTAAGGGCATTAGCTTTGTAGCCAGACCTCTGGTTCATAGCCCAGTTCTACTTGCTAACTGAGTTAATTAAATTGTGGATGAATTACTTAACCTGTGTGTGTTTTTGAATATCCCCATATATAAATTGGGAGTAATAATACTCTCTATACCAGAAGGGTTATTGTGAGAATTAACTGAGATACAACGTCTAAAACCATTTTACAGTGTTGCCGCATGATAGATGCTTACCATTTCAGTTGTAGTCGCTCTTACTATTAGTTTAAGTAATTATCTGTTGCCTCATAACAACCCACCCCGAAACTTAGTGCCCTTAAAATAAAACCAAAGATGTATTTTGTGCACAAATCTCAATAGTTACACATCATCTCTGCTCACATGGCACCAGCCGGGGTGGCTGACCTGGGGGCTGGAGGATCTGCTTTCGAGTTGGTTGACTCACACAATTGATGCTGACTTCTTCTCAGAGCTCAGCCAGGGCTGTGTACTGGGTACCTCTGTACTCTCCAAGTTGGCCTCTTCACGGGTTGCTTAGGCTTCCTCATGGCATGATGGCTGGGTTCTAAGAGTGAACATCTCAAAAGAAACAGGGAGAAGTCCATCACATTTTTATAACTTGTCCTCGGTAGTCACTTACTTACGTTATTTCCATTAGTCACAAATCCATCCAGATTTAATAGGAGGGAACACAGACACCCACCTCTCCATGGGAGGAGTGTCAAAGTCACATTGTAAGAAGACTAAGAAGACCAGGAGATACTGTTGCAGTCATCTTTGAGGAATATAGTTTGCCGCAGTAGGAGTCTACTGACCTATTAGATAACATAATATCCTTGGCATTCTTAATCACCAGCAGCAACAACCTCAACTCTGTGTATCAGAACCATCTTAGTGCTTTTTGCAAAATGTAGATAGTGGGCAACTTTTCATTTCTTTTCAGTATTTTTCTCTATTTCCTGCCTTTTTTTCAGTGTTGAGCACTTACTAATATAATTAAAAATTTAAATGAGAGGATTAACAATTTTTACAGCGTATCTAGATAGTCTATATTCTATGGATATAGAATTTCTTAAAGAAGTTGAAAGTCTGTTTTACTCCTTCTTTCTCAGTTTGGTCATATTTCTAGTGGCAGTGACCTCTAGAATGAAAGAAAAGGAAGAAAGGAAATGATTCTACTCACAAATATTTCTAGGTTAAATGTTGGGTTCCTTAGGGCAAACCTCAGTCACCAAACGTAGCCCATAAAACCATGAAATGTGGTTCTCACTGCCTTATCCTTAGAACTGTGGGTTGCAGACAACTGATGAGCTGCTGGTGAACTTGGACAGAGAACAGTTTCTCTTCATCTGTCAGGAAAGGCAGGCACACAGTAAATATGTGAGTACATTTGATATTGATAAGACTCATGCAAATGAATGTGCAAATAAGGCAGTGCTCTTGAGATTTTGGGAAATGGCCAAAGCGGCTGTTTTGTGCCCCCCTAAGACTTTGGATCTGCCTCTGATCTCACACAAAGCCCTCTCTTTTGCTTAAACGTGTCTTATTCTTAAAGATGCCAGGCTTAGTTCTTTGAAACATTTAACTTATCTTTGCAGCTGTAATATATTTCTTCCCTTCAAATGGCAAAATTGTTCACTTTAAAAAGCAAAGACTATTTCAGGTTTGAGGTGAAAGCAGAGTGAAATATGGAGGCAAAGGGTCAGTTTCAAAGAGGAACGATACTTTATAACAATTTAGTCTACTTTTAAGTGGCAAGTGTTGTTATATATATAGGAAATAATAAAGTACATGGGAATAAACAGTGGACTGAATGTCACTCTGGGGACTTAAAAGGAGTTAATGCAACTTCTCAAGTAGATTAATTTACTCCTGGGGATAGTTTACAAGATAGTAGATTTTTGGTTCAGTATAATTTTCATTTATTCAGCACATATTATGTTCCAGGTCCTCTTCTATGCACTTTACTTACTGATATTAATTTATTCAATTCTCTCAACACCCCTGTGAAGTAGTTAATACCATTATCCCCCAGTTATAGCCTAGAACAAAGTGAAAACTTGCCCGAGATCACTATGTACAGCCATCAGGCTTCATACCCAGGCTGACTGGCTCTAGGATCCAAGCAATCCAAGTTTTTACCCACTGCTTCTTATTGCCTTGCAGATGAGTTGTGGCTTTTTGTTTTGTTTTGTTTTAAGTTATGGTGCTTGGAAATTTTGCATTAAATGGTTTTAATTTTGCAGCAGTGCTTGGCAACTTTTGCATTAGATCAAGAGAATATAGTAGGTATCTGCAAGGGATTCTTTCAGAGTTCACATAAGAAAACCAAAGGCAAGGCAGATCTCAGAAAGGGAGATTAGGCAGTAAATTATTAAATTTCAGGCTCATTGCTCAACTTTCCTTGCATCTGGCAGTCAAGTCAAGTGTATTTAGAATCTGGGAGAGGGTTTCATACCCTGCACTGCTATTTGTAACAAGAACTTGGGTGAGTTACTTCATCTCTCCTGGGGATATTAACAGCTATCCCACCAGCCTCAAGGGGTTGTTGGAAAGAGCAAATGAATTATCATGGTTATAAATCCAGTTGCAAAATATAAAGTCCTCATTTACTGTTAGTTATTGTTATAATTAAGTATAATTTCTTTTAGAAAAGCATTTCAGAAATACCTACTTTGAAAATTACATTTTGTAGTTTGTCCCTGTGTTTGATACAGGCATGTCAACTGTTTAGCATGGTGCTTAGCTTATGGTCACACTCAGTAGAATCTACTAATCATTATTTAATTTCTAGAAGATCTCTTCAGATCGGGGAAGCAATAAAAGGAAAATATCTCCTGGACAGGACAGAAGCTGCTGAACAAAATCTGAAATATGGGTCTAAGAAGCCTTTCCTAGTTGGCAGGGGCTGTGTGATACTGAGGAGATTTAGGAAACTGAAGTAACATTTTCAGTGTTCAGTGGTAATAATCCCTCTCATTTCTACTGTCTATTTATGTACTCATGTGCCAAGGCTGATCTATTCATGGTGGCCCTCTGAGGACCATTAAGTATTCTGAGGTCATATCCGGGTTTGATAAAATAGAGTGTTATGATCACTGCCTCCAGTATTTGCCATCCCTAGACTATTCTTTAAAGTTTCTGAGATACCTTCGATTCTACTTCTTAATCATACCCTCGCCGCAGCCCTCTACATTTGTTAGGGTTATCAGTGCTCCCCTGTGACACGAGGAAACAGACTATGACCCCTTTTCTTCTATCTCTGGGTTTTTCCCACTAGAGTGTGCTGTCATGGCTTTGTACATCCCTTCTCAGGTCTCAGCCCCTATCTTGAAATCTAGTATGGATTTGGACACATGATAGATGATCCATATAGCTTTGCTGAATTAAATTTTAGTGAATTAAAATTTTGGTCCGAACTGAATGACTGATGCTTAAGAATAAAACCTCAAACTTCAAAAATGGAGCTGTTAGCACTTCCCTCATTTTTCCTAGATACCAGCTATTTCAGTTGTGTAAAGCATGTGACTCCAGTAGGTGGAAAGGATACGTAGGGTAATTTAACTGACTGATTTGGTTCTCAGGTCATTTTTGTCAGAATGGTCAGCAGACTAGGCAGCTGTCTAGAAACCACGAGGGTTTGTGAACAGGATTTCAAAAAAGGAGCCAATCGCTAGTCTAGTGACCATGGGGAGTAGGGAAAAAAAGCTCATAGATAGGAATGCATGCTTCTTCCCAATGAATCCTTCTGACATTTAGGCTTCTTATGTTTTGTCCACAGCTCACCTTAACCTTTTATTTTCTTTGTGCATGCCCAGCAGAAGTTTATTTTCCAGATCCCATTTACTGACATCTCTGGTTTATCTGTACATTTCACTTCCTTTTCTAGCTGTTTAATAAAGGTCATGTTTATAACTCTAGTATTGATGGTTTCCCCAGTAGGCCCAGGCATCAGCTTCTGTAATGTCCGGTGGAATCCCTTTCCATAAGACAAAAAGGAGTATCTGAGTTTTCATAGATCTGAGTAATGACTTTTGGTCTGCAGAAATATAGATCCTAGTAATAATAATA
Organism: Phocoena phocoena; assembly: GCF_963924675.1. NCBI lineage: Eukaryota > Metazoa > Chordata > Mammalia > Artiodactyla > Phocoenidae > Phocoena > Phocoena phocoena. Next base: position 47,091,153 of record NC_089233.1, on the reverse strand, counting down.
CCTTACTGTATGCTGGTCACAGTCATAAAATTAATATTTTTAAAATGAACTATTTAGTGGCATTTAGTACATTCACAATGTTGTGCATCTACCACTTCTATCTAGTTCCAGAACATTTCATCACCTCAAAAGGAAACCCATACCCATTAGATAGTTATTCCCCATTTTCTCCCACCTCCCCCAGCTCCTGGCAACCACCAAAACCTCCTGCTGTCTGTTTCTATGGATTTTCCAATCTGGATGTTTCACATAAATGGGATCATACTGTTTGTGTATGGCTTCTTTCAGTTTTAACGTTTTTATTTTTTACGGCTGAGTAATATTCCAATGTATGTATATACCAGAATTTGTTTATTCATTCATTGGTTGAAGGACATTTGGATAGTTTCTACACTTTTGCTATTATGAATAATGCTTCTATAAACATTAGTGTACACGTTTCTGTGTGGAAATAAATTTTCATTTCTCTGGGTCATTGTAATTCAATTGTAAATTCTAGTCCAATTTATCTCTTTTTTTTTCTTTTGTTGCTGTGTTTTGATGTCATAGCTAAGAATCCATTGCCAAATCCAAGATCATGAAGATATACTTGTACGGTTTCTTCTGAGAGTTTTATGGTTTTCACTCTTATATTTAGGCTGTTTATCCATCTGTAATTAGAGTTTATATGTGGAGTGAAGTAGGGTACAACTTAATTCTTTTGCATGTGGGTATCCAGTTATCCCAGTACCATTTGTTGATGATACTGTTCTTTTCATGTTAAATAATCTTGGCACCCTTACTGAAATTCAAATAGCCATAGATATTTAGGTTTAATTCTGGACTCTCAGTTTTATTTCATTGATCCACATCTATCCTATGTGAGTACCACACTATTTTGATTACTGTGTTTTGAAATCAGGAAGTGTGGGTCCTGCAATTTTGTTTTCATTTTTCAATATTGTTTTAGCTATTGGAGGCCCCTTACAATTCCATATGAATTTGAAAATTAGCTTTTCAAATTATGCAAAAAAAAAAAGCCATTGGAATTTTGATAGGGATTTCATTGAAATTGTAGATCACTTTAGGTAATATTGCTATCTAATAATATTAAGACTTTCTATCCATGAATATATGATATCATTCTATTTATTTGTCTTTAATATATTTCAAAATATTTTATTGTTTTTATTATATAAATCTTTCACCTCCTTGGTTAAATTTATTTCCAGGCATTTCATTATTTTGGATATTATTATAAGTGGATTTGATTTCTAATATCTGTAGATTATTCATTAGTGGTGGTTATAAACACAAGTGTTTTTTATATATTATCTGATTTGTTGAATTCAGTTGTTAGCTTCTAGTAAACTGTTTTGTGGATTCTTTGAGATTTTCTATATATGCAAGATCATGTCATCTGCAAATAGAGATAGTTTGACTACTTCTTTTCTAATTCATATGCCTTTTATTTCTTTTTCTTGCCTAGTTGCTCTGGCTAGAACTTCTAGTACAATGTTGAATAGCAGTGGTAATGCTTGCTGTAGATTTTTCATAAATGCTCTTTATCATTTTGTGGAAGTTCCTTTTTATTCCTAGTTTTCTGCCTGTTTTTTTGTTTTGTTTTGTTCTGTTTAGTCAAGAAAGTATATTAGATTTTGTCAAATGCTTTTTCTGCATCAACTGAGTTGATCATGTGTGGGTTTTTTCCCTTCCTACTATTAAAAATATTGCATTCATTGATTTCCTTATGTTGAACCACCCACGCATTCCTGGAATATTCACACTTGGTCATGGTGTGAATATACTGTTGGTCTGGTTTGCTAGTGTTTTGTTGAACATTTTGTGCATCTGCAGTCATGAGCAGTATTAGTTTATAGTTTTTATTTTCTGTAGTGTAATCCTACCCTTACAGAATGAGTTAGCAAGTCTTTACTCCTCTTCTGTTTCTTGAAAGAGGTTAAGAAGGATTAGTGTTCATTTTTATTTAAATGTTTGAGTGAATTCACCAGTGAAACCATATGGTACTGGGCTTTTCTTTGTCGGGAGGTTTTTCATACTGATTAAATCTCTTTACTTTTTATAGGTGTGTTGAGATAATCTGTTTCTTCTTTAATCAGTTTTTGTAGTTCGTGTGTTTCTAGAAATTTGTCCATTTCATCTAGGTTATCCAATTTGTTGATGCACAATTGTTTATTGTATTCTCTTATAATCAGTTTTATTTCTCTAAGGTTGGAGGTAATGTCCTCACTTTCATTTTTCATTTCATCTATATATTAGTCTTTCTGTTTATCTGTCAGTCTAACTAAAGATTTGTCAATCTTGTTGATGTATGAAAGAACTAAATTTTGATTTCATAGACTGTTGTTTTTCTCTTCTCTGTTTCACTTATCTATGCAGTGATCTTTATCATTTCCTTTATCTGCTAGCTTTGGGTTTAGCTTGCTATTCTTTTATTAGTTCCTTAAGGTGTAAAGTTAGGTTATTGATTTGAGATTTTTCTTCTTTTGTAATGTATACATTTTCAGCTATAAATTTCCACCTAAGCATTGGTTTCACTACATCTAAACTAATTCAGTATGTTTTATTTTCATTTTCATTTGTCAGAAGACATTTTCAAAATTTCCTTTATGATTTCTTCTTTGACCTATTGGTTAAGATTATGGTGTTTAATTTTCATGTAATTTTGAATTTTTTAGCTTTCTTCCTGTTATTGATTTTTAGCTTTATTCCATGTGTTGAAGAAGATACTTTGTTTCAATCTTTATAAATTATTGAAATTTATTTTGGGCCTAACATGGTATATTTTGAAGATGTTCCACATGCAATTGGAGAGCATGTTTATTCTGCTGTTGATGATGGAATGATCTATTTATGTCTCTTAGGTCTAGTTTGATTATAGTGTTATTCAAGGCCTCGTATTTCCTTACTGGCTTCATGTCTAGATGTTCTATTTATTGTTGGAAGTGAGGTATTGAAATCTTCAACTGTTCCTGTAGAACTGTTTACTTCTCTTTATTTATATATTTTGGGTCTCTTTTGTTAAATGCGTATGTGTTTATAATTTTCATATCCTCTTGATGTTTTGACCCTTTTATCAATCTATCTTTCCATCTTTCTGTCATCTACCTATCTATCATCCTTCCTTGTCCTTTGTAACAATTTTTGACTTAAAGTCTATTTTATCTGATACTTTTTTCCTATCTTTTTTTTCCTTTGGCCTGTACTTGCAGGATCTTAGTTCCCTGACTAGGGATTGAACCCGTGCCCCCTGCAGTGGAAGCACAGAGTCTTAACCACTGGACAGCCAGGGAAGTCCCAATTTTGTCTGATATTAATATAACCATTTTGGCTCTCTTTTGGCTACTACTTCCATGGAATATCTTTTTCCAGTACTTTTATATTAAACCTATTTGTGTCTTTGGATCTAAAGTGAGTCTCTTCTCACAGCATATAATTGTTTCATGTTTGTTTTTTCTTTTAATCTATTCTGCCAGTCTCTTTTGATTAGTGAATTAATTCATTTACATTCATAGTGATTACCGATAGAGAAGAGCTTCCTTCTGCCATTTTTTTTCTGTATGTCTAATAGCTTTTTGTTTCTTATTTCCTCCATTACTACCTTCTCTTCTACTTTATTTTTTTCTACTTTTTTTTTTTTTTTTTTTTGCAGTATGCAGGCCTCTCACTGCCGCGGCCTCTCCCGCCTCAGAGCACAGGCTCTGGACGCGCAGGCTCAGCGGCCACGGCTCACGGGCCCAGCCGCTCCGTGGCATGTGGGATCTTCCAGGACCGGGGCACGAACCCGTGTCCCCTGCATCGGCAGGCGGACTCTCAACCACTGTGCCACCAGGGAAGCCCCCTTCTGTATGTATTTTTAAGCTTTTTTTTTCAGTGGTTGCAAAGGAGATTATAATTAAAATCTTAAACTTATAACAAACTATTTTGAATGGATACCAACTTACAATCAATAGCATACAAAAACTCTGATCCTGTATAGGTCTTCCCCATTATGTTGTCATTCACAAATTACATCTTTTTATATTGTGTGCTCATTAACATAGGTAATAATTATTGTCCTATGCATTTGTCTTTTAAATACTATTGTAAATTAAAAGAGGAGTTACAAATCAAAAACATAATAATATTGGCTTTTTCATTTACTATGTAGTTACATTTACCAGAGCTTTGTATTTCTTCATATTGTTTCAAGTTGCTGACTAGTGTCCTTCTATTTCAGCTTAAAGGACTCCCTTTAGCATTTCTTGTTGGGAAGTTCTACTAATGATGAACTCTGTCAGAATTTGTTTCTCTGAGACTGTCTTATTTTCTCCTCATTTCTGAAGGATAATTTTGCCAGATATAGCATTCTTGGTTGGTAGTTCTTTTTAGCACTTAAAAAATCCCATTTCATTCTCTTGTGGCCTCCATGATTTCTGTTAATCTTATTGAAGATCCTTTGTATGAGTGATGAGTTGCTTCTCCTTTGCTGCTTTCCAGATTCTTTCTTTGCCCTTGTTTTTTGACAATTTGATTATAATGTATCTCTGTGTGGTTCTCTTCACATTTATACTCTTGAAGTTGTTTGAACTTCTTGAATGTGTAGATTTGTGTATTTTACCAAACTTGGGAAATTTTTGGCCACTATTTCTACAAATATTCTTTCTGTCTCTTTCTTTCTCTACTCTCCATCTGGGGTTGACATTGCGTATATGTTGGTATGCTTGATTGTGTACCAAAGTTCTCTTAGGCTCAGTTCATTTATCTTCGCATTCACTGATGATTTCTTCTACCTTGTCAAATCTGCAATTGAAATCCTCTTGTGAGTTTTTCATTTTTTCTCTTTGGTTTCTTTTTATAATTTCTAAATCTTTATTGATATTCTCTTTTTATATATCATAATCCTGGTTTGATTTATTATGACAGTTGATTTAAGGTTTTTGTTTAATAAGTCCAATGGCCGTGTTCCCTTAGGAACAGTTTCTGTTAACATCTTCTGTTAATGGACCATAGTTCCCTATTTCTTGCATGCTTCATAGATTTTTAGTTGAAAATTGGACATTTTTAATATTATAATATGCTAACCCTGGAAATCAGATTCTTCCCCCACTCCTGGGTTCACTTTTATTGCTTTCTGTGTGCTGTAACTATTTGTAGTGATGTTTTGATCTAATTTTGTAAAGTCTGTGTTCTTTGGCACAGGTGGTCTCTGAGGTCTCCATTCCTTTAGCTTGTGTTTAGCTAGTGTCTTGACAGAGATTAACCTGAATGCCAGATAGCAAAACAAGGGGTAAAAACAGGAAAGAGAACAAGATAAAAGAAGAGAGAGAGAGAGAGAGAAGAGAGAGAGAAAAGAGAGAAAGAAAGAAGAAAGAAAGAAGGAAGGAAGGAAGGAAGAAAGAAAGAAAGAAAGGAAAGAAAGAAAGAAAAGAAAGAAAGAGAGAGAGAAAGAAAGAAAGGAAAGAAAGGAAGGAAGGAAGGAAAGAAAGAAAGAAAGAAAGAAAGAAAGAAAGAAAGAAAGAAAGGAAAGAAAGAAAGAAAGAAAGAAAGAAAGAAAGAAAGAAAGAAAGAAAGAAAGAAAGAAAGAAAGAAAGAAAGGAAGGAAAGAAAGAAAGAAAAGAAAGAAAAAGGAAATGGGAAAATATATTCCTAAACCTCTTGTAGTCTTTGTATATTGGCTTTTTCTGGGGCACTCCTTCAACACTTTGCCAGCCCACTTTTCATCTCTGTGTTATTAGCCTTAACTTCTTGCTTGAGTTTACCCGACAGTCCAGCCAGAGATGAAAGCATAAGGTCTGATTAGGTCTTTACTGGACATGTGCATGGCTTTTTAAATTCTCAGTATAGATGAAAAACAAAACCCCTCTCTCTCCAGCATTTTCTCCCTGGCTTTAGTTGCTGTATCGGATGCCTCAAGCATAATGTTTTGTCCCAGGAAACTGTGGTTTTTTGTCTACCTTACAATATTTTCAAATTCTTGCCACTTTTCTGAGCAAGTTCCCAGTTAGGCAAAGCAAAGTCAGGTGCCACACATTGTTCCCCCAGGTATTCCTTGGAAAAGTTAGAACACATGCAGTTCTTTGCGAGTGTCTTCTCTGCTTCCTCTGGAACACAGGAATAGGGTGGCACACTAGGTGAGCCAACTGCCATCTTTAAGACTATTATTGAACTAGGGAGGGAGTTGAGGCAAGGGCAAATAAAAACATCACAAATATTTTCTGCCATTTAAAAATTTTCTTTGTTTTGGTTTAGTGTTCTCTTGGTTGCTGTAAACCCCAGACTGTTTCCCAGAGTTCTGACCAAGTTGATTCTGACAATTTTGCTTGATTTCTTGATATTTCTGTGGGGGCACAGGCTCTTGGAGCTGCCTACTCTGTCTGCCATGTTCATTGACATCACTAGCAGTTTACTTTTGGGGCCTTAGTTGTCACATGATATGATATGCACTGTCTCTTGAATACAATGGTAACATATACATATATGGTCCTATTTCCTGTTTCCTTTTCCTCCCCTAACTTAATTAGCCACATATATTTGTTTTAGAATATAGAAACTCTAAGTCTTCTCTGTACTTTACTATGTCCACTACCCTTATTTAAAAAAGAGTCTAAAATATAATCAATAAAAGCTTATTGTGGAAATACACTCCATTTTTTCCCACACAGTTTCAGATTAAATAAAGTGAAAAATAATTTCAGAAATAATCTTTATTCTGGCTGCTGGAAATAATTTTGAATTGTTGGCAAAGGTAAGATTTTTTAACAGAATGAAATGTAAACTTTTGTGAAGTTAAAAACAATTGTTCTATTGGTTTTTTCAATGAGAAATGATTATCATAGAACCTTCAAGACTCTATTATTAGAGATACATGGATATTAACTTTTATCAGCCATTTTGAAATTGTCATTTTAAACTTTATTATTAGACTCCTGTTCAATACTTTACAGACTAATGTGGTTAAGAATTATTTGGGGGAAATTATCAATGTATGAGTTGTAAATGAATTCTCATGTTATATAGTGTCTTTTAATTATTAGAGAGCAAAGTTAATTGCAGGAGAAAAGCATATTCACATTGAGGAATATAAAGAACAAAAATAAAGTTTGATGAAACTTCAGCCTGGATTCAGCCTCCAAGTAGTGAGACTGAAAGGACTTTAAGGGCAAAGTTTTGTTTTACTGGGTTTGGGAAGACAGGGAATACTTGAGATAAAATTTAATTTTTCCTTTACTTGAAATTCTTTCTTTCTTTCTTTCTTTTTTTTTTAAGAGAAGAGAAAATGTACATAGTCTGAGAGGAAGTAGAGCCCAGAAGGGCATCTAAAGGATTCCTTTAAGAAATTCCTATAAGGAGTTTTCTGAACTACTTTTATCAACTGCTCAGAACTTAGATTTAATTAAGTTTGCAAGGCTGGGGGGTGGGGGCAGGACAATAGCCTGTTTTAGGGACGAAGTGCCAGCTTTAACTCTGAATTTCCTGGTCCCAAGGCGTTGGTGTCACTACCTCACTGTTACTTAAATGCAGAATTTTTGATTTAATTTCCTTTCAAGGGAGACGTAAAAACCAGAGTTTCTTTTTCCCAAGAAACTGCCAAGGAATCTCCCTGTGCTTTATTAGGTAAATAACTGCATTTTAAGTAGAGAAATGCAGTCTATGTGGTAGCATGCTAAAACATTGTTGTGTAAATGGGCAGATGGAGATCCTAAAAACTAAATAATTATATTATTAATAGTATTGAATTAATTTATATACATTTTGAACTCAATGGGGGGATTGTTAATTATAAAAGAGATTTGCTTAGGATACTAAAATTTAAATATAAAAATATTGAATTATTTCTCATAAGAAATGATTCCCTTTCATGACTTCTATTAATTACAACTTCTGTTGTCATATTTTGTGATTTTTGAGCAGTTTATACTGAACTTCTTTACATTGAATATAGAATATTTTTAGGGTAATCCAACTTTTTGTAGGTTTAAAAATAATAACTTTCATCATATTTCATCTGCATCTGTCTGAATACATGCCTTTTTATTCTTAGTAACATAATAAGAAAAAAAGTTGGTTCTTTTCGAACTATTGACTTCATTTTACCTATTTGCTAGTGAGCAGTTACTATATTGAGATTATTAGAAGTCAGGTGAAGTAATTAGTTAACCAAATAGACTTTTAGAATCTACATAGTATATCTGTGGTTATTATATATTTTCAAGAGGCCTTTGCCAGACTCCCTTCCTCTATAAGCCTTTTTTATATAGGCTTTGTCTTCCAGCATTACTCTTCCTTTCTTTCTTCCTCTAGATAAATCCTTCCCACTCTTCAGATTTTAGCTCCTCTCAAGTCCCTTCCCTGATCTCCCTGACCACATCAGCTCCCTTGAACTCCTCTGTGTTCTAATTATACGTTCCTCTCCTCTGTGGCCTTCATAATAGTAGGCAGTTTGACTTCTCTGTGATTATCTGTCTGACTCCTTCATCATACTGGGAGCTATGTGGGAGCAGGGACCTGTTTTGGTTTTGCTCACCATTGTGATCTTTGAGCCCCATACGGGGCCTGGTACAGAGGCAGCTTCTAGTAGCACTTGCTATTTGAATGGCATCTAACACTATACTATGAAACACCCCAGTGTGCTGTCCTGTTTTATACTGTTGTATGGACTTGAAATAATTTCTCTAGAAGATAAAATTGCTTTTTATATGCATGCAAAATAAGTCCACTATCCATGATAAATCAAGTTGCCTAGTCACATCATTCATTTATTCATTCAACAATATTTAGTGAAGCCTTGCTCTATTGGCTGCTGTTTAGGTTTTTCATTGCTTTATGACAGACTCTCCCGAAACTTAGTAGCTTGACACCACAGTCACTTTATTTTTTCTCACAGATCATATGTCAGGAATTTAGACAATATGTCAGGGATGAACTGTCTCTGTTCCACATGATGTCTACTGGAGCCTCTAAGTTGGCTTCTTCACTTAGGTGTCTGACTGCTCAGAAAGGACGTCCAGAACAGCTTGACTGAGGTTGTATAGCTGCGGTTTGTTTCTCCTGGTTAGCTGTATTTTCTGTTCTCCTCCGTGCAGTTTCAGGACCTTTCTCTCCATGTAGCTTTTCCACATGTAGCTCTCCACTTAGCCTCTCTATGTGGTTGTTCAAGCAGGGTAATCTGATTTTTTTACATGTACTCTTAAGGGGGCAAAAGTGGAATCACCAAGCCATGTTCTATGTGAGTCTCAAACGAGTCCAATTTAAGAGGAAGGCACTAAACAAAAGGGTGAATGCCATGATGAGTGGTTATTTGTGGGTGACCAAAGTACCACAGCTTTTGTGATAGAAAGTGAAATAATATTTGCTGTCGGCTAATTCCTAGTCTACTGGGGAGAGAAGGGTAAGGGAATGAATAATTATGGAAGCCATCTGTCAGAGTTATTAAGAGTGTAGGCTTTGTGCAGATCTGAGTTTGACTTTTGCCTCATCACTTACTTAGTGAGTACTTAGGTTACTTAGGTTAGTTAGCTATCTCTCTGAGCCTCAGTTTCTAATCTGTTCACTTATGCAGTTCTGAGAGCTGCGTGGGAAAGAGTGTGCTGTATGTAACAGAGAATACATATTCTTTTCAAATACAGCAAATTTCACAAGTAGGCTGCAAGGGAATCTCACATAGCTTCATTCTTTAATGGTAGTATATTAATTTTATAATAATAAAAGTATGAGTAAATTTTTCTCTCTACTTGGAAACTTTAAAAATATAAAATGCTCTTATTATATTCATTAATGAGGAAATTAAAATGGAAATCACAAAATATTTAGAATAAGCAAAATATGGATTATGATGTATCAAATCCTATTAATATAGCCAAAGCAGTAAGCAGAGGAAAATTTATAATCTCAAATGCACTTATTACAAAGCAAGAATAGAAAAAAAGAACCAGGAAATAGAACAACATAAGCATAAAGAAAGTAGGAGGAAAGAACCTGATAAAAGTTAAAGCAGAAACAGTCAAACTAAGCAGGTGATTAAAAAACTGAGAAAACCTACAAACTTTGGCAAATCTGAGTAAAAAAAGCAAAAAACATGAATTAAGGTTGAGAAAGAGAACATGAATATAGTTTCAGAGATTACGAAAATAATGAAAGAAGGTTATGGCATGCATTTATGAATGTGGATGAAATGTATTATTTTCTAAGAAAAGATAAATTACAAAATTTGATTCAAGAGATTTAGAAACCTAAGTAGATCAATAACCATAGAAGAAACTGAAGAAGTAGTTGTTCACATTTTTATCTATTCTAATCCCCTTGGGTGGATTTATACTGATCATTCAAGACAGTGGAAAAGAAAACAAGTTTGCAGTTCTCAAATTCTAGAAATTGAACACTCAATAATTCCCTTTTATTTACAAATCAAGACCACTCTCTTCATGGTCTTATCCTATGTCCCAGTTACCTCCACTGAACTTCCCAGAAGATGGTGCTAACCTGTAATAACTATATATTTCATTTGCTTGAGTCTTTTTGTATTGTTTTAACACTTTAGGAATTGAAATGGGACAATCAGGAATGGTTAGGTGTGTGCTGCATAGTTGGGTCTGAGTAGAATCCTCTACTCCCGAAAGTGGGATTCCAATCAGATTCTTGGCTCACCTCACATTTAGCATTTCAGCAATACAAGCGCTCCACATTTTCCTAGTTTTTCTGTCTGTTTTCCCAATGTCTCTTCTTAATTCACTGGATTGATATGTTTTATTTCTGCTAATAATATAATTAAATTCAATATGTACCAGCTTTTCAGAGTTAGCAAAAACCGAAATGAAACTAAAGATAGCCCAGATATAAGTGAAAACTATTGGCCAGTCTTAATTAAGACCATTAATGCAGATATCCTAAATAATATATTAGCAAATTATGTCCAGTAATGAGTATATTATAATAACAATACAATATGATTAAGTATGATTTATATAACATTTTATATAAATGTCCATGTAAAACCATTTGGGCCTTGTATCTTTTTTAGTGGCAGATTTTTAGCCACTCTTGGTTAAAAGTGATCAGATTTTAAAACGTAATGTATTAGAGAAAGGACGTATATTAAATTGTTTCTTTGCTTTTTGATTCAGTCTCTCCCAGCATTACTCACAGCTCCCAGCCTTCCTGTCTCCCCTGACCCTTTATTTCTTATTTACGGTAGACTTCCAGCCTTCTGATAATATATTCCCGTTTCTGGAGGGTTCTATGAGGTATTTCTACACATGGCTATCTAGTTAATGCTTTAAAAAGTTTTGAACCTAGGATTTATTTTCTTCCTAGTCCAGAGCCAGGCAGAAAAAAATGTAATCAAAAGATTTCATTGGTTCTGTTTGCTGTATATTCTTTACTGGTCATGCCTGATTCTACCATGACATTATAACTGTGTGTTCCAGTGTGGTTTGTTTAGAAGGATTCTCTTCCCTGGGGCATACTGTCAAAATTCATTTATAGTGACTCACACTTGGATTTTCTTTTTTAAGTCTTCAAGTCTTTTGCTATTCCAAAGGCTCCTTCAGACCTTCTAAAATCTGAAAGGGACACATGGGAGAAAAATCACTGGCATGCCCTTTGGGATATGTAGGTGAAGGAAATAAAGCTGCAAGTGGTGTCTCCTCTTTCAGCAGTCCTGCTTTCTTAGACTCCAAACTTCCAAGTGAAAAATACAAAAGAAATATTATATTTAGTGTGTTTTCCATGTGATTATGTATCTGGTAAAAATTGTGTGAGTGTGTGTGTGTGTGTGTGTGTGTGTGTGTGTGTGTGTGTGTGTGTGTCTGTTTCTCTCCTATTTATATATATGAGCTGAAATACATTTGAATTATAATACCTTCTTCCAGATTCTTTAGAGCAAAATAGATTTTATTATTTACAAAAATAATGGCAGATGTGAATTGTCTGTAGTATTTGTTTCGGATGTGTGTTTTAAAATTGAGTTAGGTAGGGGCCATTTGAATTTGCTTTGCTTATGTGGAAAATACCCTTGTTTACTGTTTTTCTGCAGAGCCCCACCTCTGCTTCTTCATATATATACATACACATACACATACACACACACACACACTAATTTGCTTCCAATGATTAGCATAGAAATAATCAGGGTTTCAGGATAAATATCCGTAAAGCAATGCCTCAGAATGTGCCTTTTTGTAGAAAAGGTTAATCTAGCCCATTATAGACATAATGAGGAAGTCTTGAAAACAGAGGTTCACAGTTTGTATGTGAAATCCTGCTTTAATTATGCAGCAAGAGCGCACCTAGATACAGGAGGCACTCCCATTAGGAGTAGTGGTCCCCATTATATGGTGCTACACAAGCTCTACATTCACATACATGCTCATTGTTTTCGTTTACTATAGGCTTTCCTCAGAGAATAAACTGATGCAAATAAATATTGTATGTGTAGGTAGTCTTTATTGAATAGATATTAAAGTAAATGACTGTAAATTTGTTTGCAACAATATCCCTGTGTTAAAAAAAAATGATCATTTTATCATTTTGAGTAACTTATAGTTGGAGCAGGAATCTGCAGATGAAATTATTTGTGATTGTGTAGATGGTGAAAATGGTAGGTGTATCGTGTTACATGTATAAACTGCTATAAGGAATGTTATATTATTGAATGTTCAACACTAACTTTACTTTTCCAACTTCCTTAGAGTTTAATAAATTGATTTCTTTGTACTTTTTACAACTAGCAAAGTACTATTCTAAAAATTCTAACAGATCAAAAAATTTAACTAGTTTCCTTATCACAAAAAGCTTCAGCACAATTGACCTGCTGACCTTAATTCCCAGGAAACTGTCACATTACTTCTTTACCCCTTTGTCTAACTTAACAATGTGACCCAAAATACTGCAGAGCTTTAAAGTTTCTCAGCATTGTAAGGTCAAGCTTTGGTCACCATAGTTACAGTTTAGATCTGCAGGTCAGAGGTCAAATAGATTAATGATGTCAGACACATCTTTAAATGGTTCTAACACTACTTCACCATGCGGTAAACAGCTGAGCATATTTGATATGACAAAGGCATTCTTCAGTCTTGCTAGTAAGAGGATCTTTGGAGACATCTGATAGAAAGGCGTCCTCTATAAGAACTCACAGTAAGAGGCTGTGGAGATGGCAATAATAGTTGACTTATTAGATTTCTATTATCAGATGGAGATTGAAAACTAAAATATGTGAAATAGCTCAAATTACACTTTTCTGTACAATTTCTGTGTCTTTTCTGTCCGTCTGTCATCAATCTAATTGATCTTCCATCTATTTATAAGAATAGGTATCCTTACCTCCCTATTAATTTGTGATTAACCGTGAAGATGGATAGAAAACACAGGCTCCCTGATTAGGAGTATATGCTTTTTTGTGTGAATAACTTGGGTATCTTTTCTTCTGATTTGGGAAGTATGCATTTAAAACAGTTATATTTATTTAGAAAAGCATGTTTTGGAAACCCTTCTCACACTAGAGATCAGGTAAATTCTCCATCTGTGTTTTAAACCCAAACTTTGTCTTATGGCTTCAAAGTCTCTATTTTCAGATCTTGAGGTTCTATATTCAATTTTTTTCAGTCCTACAAAGAAATTTTCCTTCATTGTGACTCAGAATGGAAGAGGAAAAAGAAAGCTATTAAAGCAAATACTACTTATAGAAAAATTCAATGTTGGTTTTCCTTATAAGTAAGAAATACTCTGTAAATAATAATTTTTGGTCAAAAATCACAGAAATATACTTAAAAGATGATGAAGCAAAATATTAAGTGAGATGAGATTAAAATTATTATTAAAAAATATTTAACTGAATTTTAAAAAGTCACCGGATTGTGACTTACAGATGTGAATTATACTATAGAATACTTTTTTTTAACTTCTAACAACATGGAATTTTGCAGCCAGCAGACAGAAATATGTTTAAGCAACAGGCTTAAGTTAAATTAAACATTAAAGGATGTCCTGTTTCATAAGGTTTTGTTTCCCATGTGTATTTTGTGCAGCTGTAAGATTTTAAGCTTGCTGGAGCATTTGCTCTTGATCACATACTATAAAGGTAGACAAAGGAGAGGGCTAGGAGGTTTGGCAGCTGGGAGGTGTTAATATGGAATTTAATAGCAAAGTAGAGGGGGGTTGGGGCTTTTCTTGGTGAAACGGAGATTGACAGCTGGGAGGAGGAAATAAGTCTTGGTGTCTGAGAAGAGCTGGTAGTTCAGTTGCTTGTAGTTTCAAATGACAAGCTAGCTTTCTTGTGAATGAATGGATTGTCTCCTGCTTTGCTTTCAATTCATGAAAATCATTTTTTTGTAGATATCATGGAAACCAACTACTCAGCAAAGACATTAACTGCTGACCTGTTTGGCAGCACTTAGGGACACTGGTTCAACAAATTGATGGACTATTCTGTTTGATCATTATGCCAGGAGAATGGCAGATCAATATTTAACTACCTTTCCAAGAAGTCACACCACTGAAACACTGGTTTTATATAAAGCTGTTTATTTATGCACATGGGAAGCATCCTGAAATGCAAGAAAAATGATTTATTCTAAATGTACAAAATTACTGGCCTCAAATAAAATATGAGATTGAGTTCTGACTTTCAGAGTTTGAAGTACCATTCTTTTCCTATACAAGTTGATGTGTGCCTTGCGTTTAGGTTTCTTGCTCCTGCTACTCACGTTTTTTTTTTTTTGTTTGTTTGTTTTTGTTTTTTTTGCGGTACGCGGGCCTCTCACTGTTGTGGCCTCTCCCGTTGCGGAGCACAGGCTCCGGACGCGCAGGCTCAGCGGCCATGGCTCACGGGCCCAGCCACTCCGTGGCATGTGGGATCTTCCTGGACCGGGGCACGAACCCGTGTCCCCTGCATTGGCAGGCGGATTCTTAACCACTGTGCCACCAGGGAAGTTCCTTCATTGTTTTTTATTAACTCGCTTTTCCATTGATCTGTGTCACATATTAAGCGCCATATCAAATATTGCTACAGCTTAGTAATTATCTTCAAATCTATAAACCAACAGCTCTGTGACTGACCCAAAACTCAGGACTCTAAGTGATTGAATTTTCTTATATTCCAGTAGTATTGAATATCAGTCCATGATATGCATTCACAAAATGCAGGCTTTATGACAACTATTCGTGCAGTGAAAAAATTTTGTGTGCATTTCATGTTTTACATAGTGTATGTAGCAGTGGTTCTCAAACTTAGCAGACATCAGAATGACCTGGAGGTCTTGTTGAAACACAGATTGCTGGGCCCTACCTCCAGAATTTCCTATTCAGTAGCCCTGGCAAGGGGCCTGAGAATTTGCATTTCTAACAGGTTTCCTGGCCACGCTGCTACCGCTTCTCTGGGAACCATTGATACAACATAGGACCCACTGATGTGGTGAGTGCTAAGTTGCACAGCACAGATCCCCTCCAGGGTGGGGCACTCATTCCTGACTGCAAGGAATCCAGGCTGTGATGGCTCCCATACCCTCTCTGTCAAGTGCCCTCAGTTAATGGGAGCTGCCTCAGTTAAGACTACACATCCTGCTCTACTTACACCTGGCGTAAAATGATAGGTCAATGCAGGGATTACACAGGCAATCCTTGCCTTGGATCAGGATAACTGAAGGGCCATCCCAGCTCCAGGGCTCCGGTGGGATTGGCTGAGTCCTCTGTTGCAGTTTGACAGCCCAATATTTCTCTCTGCCTAATCTCCCTTCCTTTACTCCCAAGCACACTCTCTGATTAACCTTTATCTCAAAGTCCATGTCTGGAGGCTCTGACCTGCAGCAGTGGATAATAAAATAATGTATTTGTTAAGTACATATCTGGCAGTAATTAAGTATCCCAGCTCATTCTTGTGTAGGAGCAGGAGGTTTGTTGTGGTTTGTTTGGTGATTTGTGAGGCCCTAGATATTTAGTTCACCATCAGAATCACATAGCAGGGTAGTACTAAGCTCCTTTTTCTCTGATTCAGAGCTTTTATTAATTCTCCCTTAACTATTTTATCTCCTTTGTCTCAGCATGTCATTTCTTCTCTTTTTAGGCAAATTTGGTCAGTGTCTTCTTTTCTGTTCATCTGTGTTCAGAGATGAAAAGGTTTCCCCACAGTTGTCACTTTTCATGTTTGCTCCATTTTACATACAAGTGTCTTTTAAGAAGCTCTTGAAACTCCCACGTCTTTCATAAATCAGGTGGTTGTTCTTCAGTGGGTTAGAAGTAGGTTGACTCTCTCCGAATCCACTCTGTCTAAAATTCCAGATGTGCTTCTCTCTAAGCACTTTTACAACTACTAATGACCAGCATTAATGCTTCCTATGTGTCAGCTACTCATTTAAGCACTTTAGAAATATTAACTCTTTTAATCCTCATAGCATTCTATGAAGAAGTTACTACCGCTGTTATTTTAGAAAAGCAGAAATCAAGGCCTAAAGAGATTAACTAGCTTACCAGGGTCTTGTGACCAAGAAGCAGTGACCACAATTCAAATCCTGGAAGATTGGCTTCAGAATCTGTGCTCTTCATTCATACAGCACACTGCAGATGTTCACATCTTATGTGTTATTAGTTGGCATTTATTTTAGGCATTTATTAAAGTTGACATAATTTTTAGTAGTTTTATTGAGATTAATTCACATACCATACAATTCACCCATTTAGGTGTATAATTCAGTAGGTATTCATTATTAATTTTTTAAAGTTGTAAAATATTACAAATATTAGCCTTTTAACCATTTTTCCAGTTACATCGAGATCAATTACATACAACATTGTATTAGTTTAATGTGCAAAACATAATTATTTAATATATGTATATATCATGAAATGATTACCACAATAAGTTTAGTTAATGTCCATCACCTCACATAGTTACAATTTTCTTTTTCTTGTGATGAGAACTTTTAAGATCTATTGTCTTAGCAACTTTCAAATATACAATACAGTGTTGCTAACTATAGTCAGTATGCTGTACATTATATCCCCAGAAATATTTACCTTATAAAGGGAAGTTTGTACCTTTTGACCACCTTCATCTACCCACCCACCAATTATAACAACCAACAGTCTCTTCTCTGTCGCAATTAGTTTATTTTTTTAGATTTCATATATAAGGGCAGTCATAAAGTATTTATCTTTTTCTTTCTTTCTTTTTTTTTTTTTTTTTTTTTTTGTGGTTACGTGGGCCTCTCACTGTTGTGGCCTCTCCCGTTGCGGAGCACAGGCTCCGGACGTGCAGGCTCAGCAGCCGTGGCTCACGGGTCCAGCTGCTCTGTGACATGTGGGGTCTTCCCAGACCGGGGCATGAACCCGCGTCCCCTGCATCGGCAGGCAGACTCTCAACCACTGCGCCACCAGGGAAGCCCAATCTTTTTCTTTAACTTAGTATAATGCCCTTAATGATGTATACCTAGGTGTAGAATTGCTGGGTTACATGCTACTTCTATTTTTAGCTTTTTGAGGAATTGCCAAATTGTTTTTCATAGTGGCTGCAGCATTTACATTCTTACCAGCAGTGTATGGGTGTTCTGGTTTCTCCACATCGTCACCAACATTTGTTGTTATTGTTTTCATCTGTAAAATTTTAGCCATCCTAATAAGTGTGAAGTAGTAACTCAATATGGTTTTCATTTGTATTTCCCTAATGACTAATGATGTTGAATATCCTTTCATGTGCTTATGAACATTTGTATACCTTTTTTGGAGAAATGTCTATTCAAGTCTTTTGCTCACTTTTTAGTTGGGTGGAGTTCTTTATATGTTATGGATATTTTACACTTACCTGACATATGATTTGCATTTTTTTCCCAATATGTAGGTTGTCTTTTCATTCCCTTAAATATCTTTTGGGCTTCCCTGGTGGCGCAGTGGTTGAGAATCCGCCTGCCAATGCAGGGGACATGGGTTCGAGCCCTGGTCTGGGAGGATCCCACATGCTGCGGAGCAACTGGGCCCGTGAGCCACAACTACTGAGCCTGCGCATCTGGAGCCTGTGCTCCGCAATGGGAGAGGCCGCGATAGTGAGAGGCCCGTGCACCGCAACTAGAGAAAGCCCTCGCACAGAAACGAAGACCCAACACAGCCAAAAAAATAAATAATAAATAAAATAATAAATAAAATTTAAAAAATGTCTTTTGATGCACAAATATTCTTTATTTTTTTTTAATTTTATTATTATTTTTTTGTGGTACGCAGGCCTCTCACTGTTGTGGCCTCTCCCGTTGTGGAGCACAGGCTCTCGGCGCGCAGGCTCAGTGGCCATGGCTCACAGGTTCAGCTGCTCTGCGGCATGTGGGATCTTCCCAGACCGGGGCATGAACCCATGTCCCCTGCATCGGTAGGCGGACTCTCAACCACTGTGCCACCAGGGAAGCCCTATTCTTTAATTTTGATGATGTTCACTTTCTCTATTTTTTTCATTGCTTGCTTGTGCTTTTGGGGTCATATTTAAGAATTTATTGCCAAATCTGAGGTCAGGAAGATTTACCCTATGTTTGTTTCTAAGAGTTTTATAGTTTTAGCTCACTCATATATTTAGGTTGTTGATACATTGTTTAGTTAATGTTTATATATGGTGTGAAGTGAGAGTCCAACTTCATTCTTTTCCATGTGGAATTCCAGTTGTCCCAGCACCATTCCTTGAAGAGACTGTTCATTCCTTGTTGAATTGTCTTGACACCCTTGTCCAAAAGCAATTAACCATAGATGTTTGGGTTTAACTCTGGACCCTCAATTCTATTCCATTGGTCTACATATCTATCCTTATGCCAGTACCACACCCTTTTGATTATTGTAGCTTTGTAGTAAGTTTTATATTATGCTTTTGTGCTACTGGCCTTCAGTGTTGATATGTTTTGGGCTGCCTTTTCTCTTTTAGATTGTATTCATACAGTGCCTAACACAGCACCTTAAAAAGATTTCTTACAGGCTTGTTCATCTCCTGATTTATATGTCTACTACTATAAATCTATATTCTCTTATCTACAATTCTATAATCCAAGACCAAAACATGTCCTGATCAGAACTTTTTGGAAGCAAAGACTGAGCTAGATTTACTTGAGGTATTTAGTCTTTTTAAAAATCTTACCTAATATGATTATTCCTATCTTTTACAACAGAAATATTAATATGTTTGATAAGAGGGTACTGGCTGAGATCTCACAGGGATGTTATATTTGGTACATAAACTATATTTCCTTTTTAAAACTGAAGAGATTCTGAATCCTGAAACATATTTGATGCCAAAGATTTCAAAAGAATGATTGTTGACCTGGATTTTGATTTTTGAGATATATGAAGAAAAAAAAATTCCCAATGAAAGTATGATTAGTCCTCTATTGGAGTAGTTCTTATAAAGTTCAGTGTTTAATATGATTGTTTTTTCAATTGTTATTAAAGAATAGTTGAAAAGGTTTCTGGACCCAATTCCAATGTGTGGAAAGGGGCTTTCCCACACATACAACCAACCAATTCTCAGACACCAGCAGGGCATCTGAGAATTCAACTCAATTCAATTCAGTTCTGACACTGTCTACCATGAGATATCATCAAATTCCACAGGTTAAGGATTCAGTTCCACAGGACTGCCCTCCCCACAACCCCCACTTCAGATGCCAATCGCAAGGCCAGGTTGTTGTTATCTGTGCTTCCGCCCAACTAGCTCAAAGTCGGGGATTCCCACAACCTACTCCTTGGACTTCAGACACCATTCGAAAACCCAGGTTGTTACCTGTACTTCTGACTGACTGGCTATAAATCAGAGGGTCCCAGGACCTCCTCCTCAGGTTCAATTAATTTGTGAGAGTGACTCACAGAACTCAGAGAAACATTTTACTTTCTAGATTACTGGTTTATTATAAAGTTATATAACTCAGGAACAACCAGATGGAAAAGATGTACAGGGCATGGTGTGGGGAAAGGGCTTCCATGCCCTCTCAAGGTGGAGCACTGTCCTCAATTTTCGTTTGTTCACCAACCTGGGAGTTCTCTGAACCTCATCCTCTTGGGTTTTTATGGAGGTTTCGTTACATAGGCATGCATGATTAAATCATTAGCCACTGGCAACTGATTCAACCTCTAGTCCCTGACCCCTCCTTGGAGGCCAGTGGTGGGACTGAGGGACTGAAAGTTCTAACCCTCTAATCACCTGTTTGGCTTTTTTGGCAACTGGCCTCCATCCTTAGGTGCTTTCGAAAGTCATTCATTAACATAACAAAGACACCTTTATCACTCTCCACACTTAGGGAATTCCAAGGGTTTAGGGAGCTTTGTGCCGGAAATAGGGATGAAGAACCAAATATATATTTCTTATAATAAATCACAGTATCATAATAGTTGTTGGCAGAAACAACTTCATTGTGGAATGAAGCCAAGTATGTTGGGCAGAAATTTTCACTAACATTTATCATTTACAGCACAGCAATGTACATTGTAAGAAGGAAGATAGTAGTAGTAGTAAGGAGTAGTAGTACAGGTGGTGTTTTCTATATAAATGTGTTGCATGAAGAACAGGTGTGCTTCTCCCTTCATCTAAAAACAGACTCTCGGGACTTCCCTGGTGGTGCAGTGGTTAAGAATCCGCCTGCCAACGCAGGGACCACAGGTTCAAGCCCTGGTCCGGGAAGATCCCACATGCCGTGGAACAGCTAAGCCCGTGTACCACAACTACTGAGCCTGTGCTCTAGAGCCCGCGAGCCACAACTACTGAAGCCCGCACACCTAGAGCCCTTGCTCTGCAACAAGAGAAGCCTGTGCACCACAACAAAGAGTAGCCCCTGCTCGCCGCAACTAGAGAAAGCCTGCGTGCAGCAACAAAGACCCAACTCAGCCAAAAATAAATAAATAAATAAATAATAATAATAATAATAAAAACAGACTCTCTGTTATGTTTACTAAAACCCAGTGCCAAGAGTGCCTACCAGAAAAAGAAAAAAAGCCTATCTTCAACCCTCCTACTCCCATGCTATGATAGCACTTACTGCCTATATTGGTATTAAATTCAGTTGTTTAGTTCACACTCACGTGGTGGGAGAAAAAAAAGACAGAGGGACAGTTGTCTCAACTATATCGTTCCATGACAATTGTTATCAGTTTTCTAACATCAAACTTTGGTGATAAAAATGGTAGTGCTTTGTTTTGGCACTACCTATAAGGCAATGGCATTGATCCTATAAAGGCTCCTTGTGCAGGGGTGACCCACAGATTTGTCAAGTATTCTGTGTTTTTCAGGAGGCAGCCTGAGGATTTCCCAAACTTCAGTCATTCTTGAACCACTTTCAGAATTTTTGCCATAACTGAGTAATCCTATATTATTATTTATTTAGTGCTTTTTTTTGTTGTTGCCTTGCTTTTTAAATAAACTAAATTTAAAAGGGAAAATTTGTATAACTATAGTAAAAGAAAAAACAGTATCTTTCAAATGAGTGCATAACTACTAAAATAAAAAAAATGTACCTATGTTTGCTACCTAAAATTATCTCAGAAAACACTGGAAACACACCACACTGCCCACCACCCACATTTATAGGAAAAATTGTGTGTGAGGGGAGAGAAACCCACAAAATTTTCTCTAAATCTGGTATTAAGAATTCATTAGTGCATGCTTAAGAGCAAAGTTAAGTACCAATAAAGAGACCATCACAGAGGTCTGTACATATTTCATACACTTCCTCATTGTATGGAAGCAATCTATTTATATGTTTGCTGCCTTAGACTGAAGTCTTCTTGAGGAGGGACTCGGTTTATCCCGTTTTACTTAACACAGTGTTAAGTAAATGGTAAACTCCCCGCAGAGTTTTGTTTAAAACACAAAATAAAAAACAAAAATTGTGCATTTCGCTTGTTTCTGCACACTGAACTTGTGAACAAAATGATAATTCATAATGTAGAACTGTTTGGATTTTGACTTTTGTCTTTGGTATTAATTTGTTCTAGGCACTTGAGCTCAACTTCACAAGCTTGGCTCTTTGTAAAGTGAGAGAACTGGCGATGCTGGCCATTTATTCCAAAGGGATGGAAAGACTTTACATTTTAGAAGCCCTAGAATGACATGAAATTAGCTATAAAAAATCAGTTTTCATGATTTATTGTCACAGTGCATTTAAATACAGTGGTCATCAAATATTTTAACCTGTTATTAGGAAATTATTATGATTTGGAGAAATTGTGGTGACTTTGTCTTTTCTAAACACTTTAAAATTTTTATGAATCAGCTATAGAGATAGATCCTTCAATTAAGGTGACTGTTAAAGAGATAAAAAAAAGAAGCTATTATTAGAAATAAAACCCAACTTTTCATTAAGTTCAACTTTTATCTATTAAAGTGATAATTTGATTATGGCCTCTAGTTCCTCGTTTCTTATATATGTATTCAATAGAGAAATGTAATGAGGTATTTTTATTAAATCTTTTACCATGGTTTGATAATTTAACATATTGCCAGTCTTTGGAAATGTAGATATAAATCTCTTATAATTTTCTATTTGTTTCCTAAACTTTGGTGATTTAAATGTTTTATTTATGTACTCATTTGCTTATGCTTCTTGGAAGCCTAGTCTTGCATTAAGAGAAGGTTTAAAATGCCAAAATGCTTTGGTAAATTAAAAAAAAGTCCATTGTATTTCTCACATTACTTAACACTGATGAACACAGTCCAATTAATACTTCTAGAATTCAAATTCATAAAATTCTGAGATTTTAGGTCAGGCCATTTTATTGGAGAAGAAAGCCATTGGCAAATAAATTTTTGATTGTCAGGGAACCAAAAAGAACTGGTATCATTAGAAATTATTTGTCTAAAGCTTTGTTTCACTTGACTAGAACTGAAAAAAAAAGTTGTTTTTGAAACAACTGTGTGGGAAATTGTGGAAAATCAAGGCTTTTAACATTTTATAATTGGCACCAACCATAATTGGCACGAGGAAAGGAAGTGAACTAAAGTTGTGTTAATATAAACACAAATGTTTCGTTTCCATCTGAGAGGAAAGGTTTTTGATGTTCCCTGGTGTGGATATTTATTGGAGAAAAATCTATTGCTAGTCTACATTCTGCTGCAATTGATTTTTAAATATGGAGCTAAACAGGAAATGTCATGAGTGATGTGACCATCTGTCAAATGTAAATGAAGTCGGAGCAAGTAGATGGAATGTGCACAAAGCAAGGCGAATGCATTGGAGTACAGTCTGACAGATTTTAAACTCAAGAAGCTATGATCCCCATGTATAATGTTTATTTCACATACTTGTAGTTCCTGTGCAGTTGGGTTTATTGTAGTTCTTGTCTCAACGGTGGTAATTTTTGCTAAGTGAATTGAAATAACATTTCATTCCAGTTTCAGAGTTTCCATCTGATATGCTTTAGAATACCTGGAACTTCATTTCTTTAGGAGTTCTCTTTTGAAATCCTTAGGAGTTCTTTCCTAGAGGAGAAACTTGTTTTCATAGTAATTATAAATTGGGAATGCAGGTAAGAGGAAGGAAGAAACACAAAAGGGTGCTTTATGTAATCCCACCCCTCTGCTCTCTTCAGAGGTGTCCAAAAGGAATCAGGGGTTGTTAAGGCTCACACTGAGGGATTTACAGAAGGCATCAAACTGGTGACAAGTTACAATGAAAACTTTTCATTGTAAGTGCTCTCAGCTAACAGTATGACATCTCATCTTAGTAATCAGTGGAGAAAAAGTCCTTTCAGGCAAAGAATAGTATATTTTAAAGTGATTTTTTTGAGATGGAAATGCAGATAGAGTAGTCATTTAAATAAAGCTTTAGGAGTAAAATGATACATCTATCATTTTGGTTATATGTGTTATATACATTTTTATTGAAATGTGGATGGCTGTAGCTTTATCAAATTACAGTTTTATTATTTTATTGCTGTTTACATTAACTTCCATTAACTCTGTTGTGATTCATAGTTTAAAATGGGACACAAAAATTGCTTTCATCATTTCACAATTTTAAAATAAGTATCAACATAGGGCTATCCTGTTCCTTTAATGGATCAGTTTAATCCTTAGTAATGTAACCCTTTAAAGTCTACATGTCAAAGATAGCATTTTTACTTGAAGAAAGTAAACATAAAAGAACTTTACAGTTTTTAGTATCTATTTCTTTTGCTGATTTTAATGGACTTCGAAAACAATCAAGGGCAGTGGGTGGCCTCTCACTGGTAGAAGCCAGTTTTTAAGTGCATGTGTTTTTTTTCCATGTTGACCTCTTACCTGGGACATATTTACTCTCTTTTAAAATTGTATTTTTGGTAAATTTGCTTATTGAAATCTAAATAAGGGGATGTTCCTTTTCAGCAGTCAATATGAAATGCTGCCCTTTATAAATTTCAAATGATTTAAAAACAGAGACACACAAATTCATGCTCAGACACACTGCATATACCAAATGACTTGTAAAGGAGTATGGATCTTGCACTAATGATTGTGTTACCTGCATGTTATTAACAGTAAAGAATACTCATTATTTACTTATACTTACATGCATATTTATTGAAGTCCTGCTAATACATAGTAAATACAGCTTATTTTTGCTAGACACCTAATATGCATCAGACCCTTTGCTAAATGCATTCAATTCAATCTATTATTTAGTTTTCACCATAACAGTTAGGTATGTATTGTTTTAATATCCTTTTACTAAATGTGAGGACATGAAAACAACAGAATGACTTACCCAAGGACATATTCCTAGAAAGTGGTGGCTTAACAATCGAAACTCTCATCTGTCTCTCTTTATGTAGAGCCATGATCCGTAGTAGCATCCAATAAAATCTATGTTGTAGAATTCATAGTTTCCTAAAATACTGTGGGATGATAACTTTATTTCCATTGAATTCTGCTGTATTTTTTCCCCTCAGATTCTTCTTTCCCTGGTGGCTTTTCTTGGTCTCCTTTATTTCAAATGTGGAAGAGGGGCTAAGGCCAGAGATAGATATGTCATGAGGGTATGGCCCTGGATGAGATCACCAAGAAAGTCTGGAACAAGACTAGTGTTGAGGATAGAAAATGGGGAAACCCCAGCGATAGGATCAAATTTATGCTTTGGGGAATGAATTTGACAGCAGTTTACTGAGGAAGGATATAGCAATTAATTGCCACCCTCATTCAAATGTACGGTTTCCAGGATTCTTTTTGCCAACGGTAGCTTGAGAAGACAAGCCATAAGGAGTCATCGTGATGCTCCCGGTGAATTCTTAGCTTTGTCCTTTATCGCTTCATAATTCATCATACTCTTTCCCTGAAACAATTTTCATTGCATTCAAGCACTATCTTTTGGAATTATGAATTCTCCAAGTTGGTTAGCCACTCTGTAAAGTAGAACTTCCAGTGAAGAAGATATTATAATAACTGTTTTGCAGAGGAAAACAAGACAGAACCGTTAAATGCTTGCAAAGTAACACAACTAGAAAGAAGTGGCCCAGACAAGATGTAAGATTAGGTATCCATAAGCTTACAACTCTTTCTGTTATACTACAGTTGCCCTTTAATGAGGTGAAAGTTTTTTTTTTTCTCAATAGAAGATATCAATGACTATTGAAGAGACTGATGATAATTGATTGATTGATTAATATAATCTACTTATAAATTCCCATAAGGTTATTCACTGGGATATTGCACCAAAGTGATTTTTTCTGATAACAGTTGCTCTTTCTCTTACATGCCAGACACAGTAGTTCCCCCTTATCTACATTTTCACTTTCCATGGTTTCAGTTACCTGCCATCAACTGCAGTCCAAAAATATTAAATGGAAAAATTTCAGAAATAAACAATTCACAAATTTAAAATTGTGCACAGTTCTGAGTAGCATAATGAAATCTTACTACTCCATCCTGCCCTGGATGTGAATTATCCCTTTGTCCAGCATATCTGCCCATTAGTCACTTATTAGCCTTTTTGGTTATCAGATCAACTGTCGAGGTATTGTGTTCAAGTAGTCCTTATTTTACCTAATAATGGCCCCAAAGCACAAGAGTAGTGATGCTGGCAATTCAGATATGCCAAAGAGAAGCCGTAAAGTGCTTCCTTAAGTGAAAGGTGAAAGTTCTCAACTTAATAAGGAAAGAAAAAAAAAATCGTCTGCTGAGGTTGCTAAGATCTATGGTAAGAATGAATCTTATATCCGTGAAATTGTGAAGAAGGAAAAATAAATTTATGCTAGTTTTGCTGTCATACCTCAGACTGCAAAAGTTATGGCCACAATGTGTGATAAGTGCTTAGTTAAGATGGAAAAGCCATTAAATTTGTATAAGATATTTTGAGAGAGAGCGAGAGCACGTTCACGTAACATTTATTAGAGTATATTGTTAAAGTTGTTCTATTTTATTATTAGTTATTGTTAATCTCTTACCGTGCCTAATCTATAAGTTAAACTTTATCATAGGTATGTAAACATAGGAAAAAACATGTTATATATAAGGTTTGGAACTATCCATAGTTTCAGATATCCACTGGGGGTCTTGGAATGGATCCCCCATGGATATGAGGGGGACTACTATACTTTGATTTTAAGTATATTCAGTGGAAGTCTTATAAAAGTGTATGCCACACTTCTCTGTTTAACATACAATAATGAGCACAGGTTAACCATTTCTTTTTTTTTTTTTGCGGTACGTGGGCCTCTCACTGTTGTCGCCTCTCCCGTTGCGGAGCACAGGCTCCGGACACGCAGGCTCAGCGGCCATGGCTCACGGGCCTAGCCGCTCTGCGGCATGTGGGATCCTCCCGGACCGGGGCACGAACCCGTGTTCCCTGCCTCGGCAGGCAGACTCTCAACCACTGCGCCACCAGGGAAGCCCCGGAAATTACTTTTTAATATAAACTAAAGTATGACAAATATAGAGCTTTTTAAGTAACTTTTTTTGACACTAAAGTTATGAAAACTTTTGGTTAGGAAGTCAATTGTGAGAAAAGATAGATGGAAATATCTGTATTAAAATCTGATTAAAATTTGTAGTTTTCAATTCAAACCCTTCCTTCTCAGCATTAAGAAGTTTTCTGCCTTAGGAATGTAATTTTTCTTTTTTTCCTCAGTAAAAGTGAAGCACCATAATATTTCTCTTCTTTAAATTAAAAGAAAAATTGTCATTCTACTTTCATAGGAAATGTTTTTATATTTGATCAACACCACAGAAAATGAAATTGGACTTTCTAATGAAGTCTCAAATGGAAACTTAGATAACTGGACTTGATATATGAAGTAAATTGTTATATATTTCAAAATTGTACAAATATAAATACTTTTCACTTTTTTCCTTCCTCTTTTCTCCCTCTTCCCTTGCTGCCTTCTTCCTTCATTTCTTACGGTATGACATAATGTGCCTTGCGTGTATAGGTATGTGCAATTAGACTATTTTCTGAAACTTTATATGATTTTGAAAGATTATTCCAACTCATTTATGTAGATCAAGAAGTGATTCCTTTCGGAGAGTTTTTAGTATTATAAGCCTCTAAAATGTCATTTAGTATGCGGAAGTTGAACTATACCTTGTAATGCATAATAATCAATACTTGATATCAAAATATATAATTAAGATCAGAAAAATTATTATTTTTTTATTAGTCATCCATTTTATACACATCAGTGAATACATGTCAATCCCAATCTCCCAACTGATCACACCACAACCCCCAACCCCCGCCACTTACCCCCTTGGTGTCCATATGCTTTTTCTCTACTTCTGTGTCTCAATTTCTGCTTGGCAAACCGGTTCATCTGTACCATTTTCTAGGTTCCACGTCTATGCATTAATATACGATATTTGTTTTTCCCTGTCTGACATACTTCACTCTGTATGACAGTCTCTACATCCATCCACATCTCTACAAATGACCCAATTTCATTCCTTTTTATGGCTGAGTAATATTCCATTGTATATATGTACCACATTTTCTTTATCCATTCGTCTGTCGATGGGCATTTAGGTTGCTTCCATGACCTGGCTATTGTAAATAGTGCTGCAATGAACATTGGGGTACATGCGTCTTTTTGAATTATGGTTTTCTCTGGATATATGCTCAGTAGTGGGATTGCTGTGTCATATGGTAATTCTATTTTTAGTTCTTTAAGGAACCTCCATACTGTTCTTCATAGTGGTTGTATCAATTTACATTCCCACCAACAGTGCAAGAGGGTTCCGTTTTCTCCACACCCTTTCCAACATTTGTTGTTTGTAGATTTTCTGATGATGCCCATTCTAACTGGTGTGAGGTGATACCTCATTGTAGTTTTGATTTGCATTTCTCTAATAATTAGTGATGTTGAGCAGCTTTTCACATGCTTCTTGGCCATCTGTATGTCTTCTTTGGAGAAATATCTATTTAGGTCTTCTGCCCATTTTTGGAATGGGTTGTTTGTTTTTTTAATATTGAGCTGCATGAGCTCTTTATATATTTTGGAGATTAATCCTTTGTCCAATGATTCATTTGCAAGTATTTTATCCCATTCTAAGGGTTGTCTTTTCATCTTGTTTATGGTTTCCTTTGCTGTGCAAAAGCTTTGAAGTTTCATTAGGTCCCATATGTTTATTTTTATTTCCATTACTCTAGGAGGTGGATCAAAAAAGATCTTGCTGTGATTTATGTCAAAGAGTGTTCTGCCTATGTTTTCCTCTGAGAGTTTTACAGTGGCCGGTCTTAAAGTTAGGTGTCTAATCCATTTTGAGTTTACTTTTGTGTATGGTGTTAGGGAGTGTTCTAATTTCATTCTTTTACATATAGCTGTCCAGTTTTCCCAGCACCACTTATTGAAGAGACTGTCTTTTCTCCATTGTGTACCCTTGCCTCCTTTGTCATAGATTAGTTGACCACAGGTGTGTGGGTTTATCTCTGGATGTTCTATCCTCTTCCATTGATCTATACTTCTGTTTTTGTGCCAGTACCATATTGTCTTGATTACTGTAACTTTGTAGTATAGTCTGAGGTCAGGGAGTATGATTCCTCCAGCTCCGTTTTTTTTCCCTCCAGACTGCTTTGGCTATTCGGGGTCTTTTGTGTCTCCATACAAATCTTAAGATTTTTTTGTTCTAGTTCTGTAAAAAATGCCATTGGTAATTTGATAGGGATTGCATTGAATCTGTAGGTTGCTTTGGGTAGTATAGTCATTTTCACAATATTGATTCTTCCAATCCAAGAATATGGTATATCTCTCCATATGCTTATGCCATCTTTAATATCTTTCATCAGTGTCTTATAGTTTTCTGCATACAGGTCTTTTGTCTCCCTAGGTAGGTTTATTCCTAGGTATTTTGTTCTTTTTTTTTGCAATGGTAAGTGGGAGAATTTCTTTAAGTTCTCTTTCAAATTTTACATCATTAGTGTATGGGAATGCAAGAGATTTCTGTGCATTAATTTTGTATCCTGCGACATTACCAAATTCATTGATTAGCTTTGGTCGTTGTCTGGTAGCATCTTTAGGATTTTCTATGTATAGTATCATGTCATCTGCAAACAGTGACAGTTTTACTTCTTCTTTTCCAATTTGCATTCCTTTTATTGCTTTTTCTACTCTGATTGCCATGGCTAGGACTTCCAAAACTATGCTCAATAATAGGGGTGAGAGTGGACATCCTTGTCTTGTTCCTGATCTTAGTGGAAATGCTTTCAGTTTTTCACCATTGAGAATGAGGTTTGCTGTGGGTTTGTCATATATGGCCTTTATTATGTTGAAGTAGGTTCCCTCTGTGCTCACTTTCTGGAGAGTTTTTTTATCATAAACGGGTGTTGAATTTTGTCAAAAGCTTTTTCTGCATTTATTGAGATGATCATATGGTTTTTATTCTTCAGTTTGTTAACATGGTGTATCACATTGTTTCATTTGCGTATATTGAAGAATCCTTGCATTTCTGGGATAAATCCCACTTGCTCATGGTGTGTGATCCTTTTAATATCCTGTTGGATTCCCTTTGCTAGTATGTTGTTGAGCATTTTTGCATCTATATTCATGAGTGATATTGGTCTGTAATTTTTTGTAGTATCTTTGTCTGGTGGCCTTATAGAATGAGTTTGGGAGTGTTCCTTCCTCTGAAAGTTTTTAGAAGAGTTTGAGAAGGGTGAGTGTTAGCTCTTCTCAATGTTTGATAGAATTCACCTGTGAAGCCATCTGGTCCTGGACTTTTGTTTGTTGGAAGCTTTTTAATCACAGTTTCAATTTCATTACTTGTGATTGGTCTGTTCATATTTTCTGTTTCTTTGTGGTTCAGTCTTGGAAGGTTATACCTTTATAAGAATTTGTCCATTTCTTCCAGGTTGTCCATTTTATTGGCATAGAGTTGCTTGTAGTAGTCTCTTAGGATGCTTTGTATTTCTGCGGTGTCTGTTGTAACTTCTCCTTTTTCATTTCTAATTTTATTGATTTGAGTCCTCTCCCTCTTTTTCTAGATGTGTCTGGCTAATGGTTTATCTATTTTGTTTATCTTCTCAGAGAAACAGCTTTTAGTTTTATTGATCTTTGCTACTGTTTTCTTTGTTTCTATTTCATTTATTTCTGCTCTGATCTTTATGATTTCTTTCCTTCTGCTAACTTTGGGTTTTGTTTGTTCTTCTTTTTCTAGTTCCTATAGGTGTAAGGTTAGATTGTTTATTTGAGATTTTTCTTGTTTCTTGAAGTAGGCTTGTATAGCTATAAACTTCCCTCATAGAAATGCTTTTGCTGCCTCCCATAGGTTTTGGATTGTCGTGTTTTCATTGTCATTTTTCTCTAGGTATTTTTTGATTTCCTCTTTGATTTCTTCAGTGATCTCTTGGTTATTTAGTAATGTATTGTTTAGCCTCCATGTGTTTGTGTATTTTATGTTTTTTT
This sequence comes from Phocoena phocoena, assembly GCF_963924675.1. Taxonomy (NCBI): domain Eukaryota; kingdom Metazoa; phylum Chordata; class Mammalia; order Artiodactyla; family Phocoenidae; genus Phocoena; species Phocoena phocoena. The sequence goes on along the minus strand of NC_089233.1, from coordinate 47,060,361 downwards.
CACTTTAATTGATTTCTAATCGCACAGTGTTGTGGTCAGAAAAGATGCTTGATACAATTTCTGTTTTCTTATATTTACTGAGGCTTGATTTGTGACCAAGATGTGTTCTATACTGGAGAATGTGCCGTGCGCACTTGAGAAGAAAGTGTAATCTGCTGTTTTGGAATGGAATGTCCTATAAGTATCAATTAAATCTATCTGGTCTATTGTGTCATTTAAAGCTTCTGTTTCCTTATTAATTTTCTGTTTGGATGATCTGTCCATTGGTGTAAGTGAGGTTTTAAAGTCCCCCACTATTATTGTATTACTGTCGATTTCCTCTTTTAGAGCAGTTAGCAGGTGCCTTATGTATTGAGGTGCTCCTATGTTGGGTGCATATATATATATATATATATATATATATTTTTTTTTTTTTTTTTTTTTTTTGCAGTACGCAGGCCTCTCACTGTTGTGACCTCTCCCGTTGCGGAGCAACAGGCTCCGGACGCGCAGGCTCAGCGGCCATGGCTCACTGGCCCAGCCGCTCCACGGCATGTGGGATCTTCCTAGACCGGGGCATGAACCCGTGTCCCCTGCATCGGCAGGCGGACTCTCAACCACTGTGCCACCAGGGAAGCCCTGCATATATATTTTTAATTGTTATATCTTCTTCTTGGATTGATCCCTTGATCATTATGTAGTGTCCTTCCTTGTGTGTTGTAACATTCTTTATTTTAAAGTCTATTTTATCTGATATGAGTATTGCTACTCCAGCTTTCTTTTGATTTCCATTTGCATGGAATATCTTTTTCCATCCCCTCACTTTCAGTCTGTATGTGTTCCTAGGTCTGAAGTGGATCTCTTGTAGGCAGAGACCCTTGGGTCTTGTTTTTGTATCTATTCAGCAAGCCTGTGTCTTTTGTTTGGTGCATTTAATCCATTCACATTTAAGGTAATTATTGATATGTATGTTCCTATGACCATTTTCTTAATTGTTTTTGGTTTATTTTTGTAGGTCCTTTTCTTCTCTTGTGTTTCCCACCTAGAGAAGTTCCTGTAGAATTTGTTGTAGAGCTGGTTTGGTGGTGCTGAATTCTCTTAGCTTTTGCTTATCTGTAAAGCTTTTGATTTCTCCATGGAATCTGAATGAGATGCTTGCTGGGTAGAGTAATCTTGGTTTTAGTTTCTTCCCTTTCCTCTCTTTAAGTATATCATGCCACTCCCTTCTGGCTTGTAGAGTTTCTGCTGAGAAATCAGCTGTTAACCTTATGGGAGTTCCCTTATATGTTATTTGTCATTTTTCCCTTGCTGCTTTCAATAATTTTTCTTTGTCTTTAATTTTTGCCAGTTTGATTACTCTGTATCTCGGCATGTTTCTCCTTAGGTTTATCCTGTTTGGGACTTTCTGCGCTTCCTGGCCTTGGGTGCCTATTTCCTTTCCCACGTTAGGGAAATTTTCCACTATAATCTCTTCAAATATTTTCTCTGGTCCTTTCTCTCTCTCTTCTCCTTCTGGGACCCATATAATGCGAATGTTGTTGCGTTTAATGTTGTCCCAGAGGTCTCTTAGGCTGTCTTCATTTCTTTTCATTCTTTTTTCTGTAGTCTGTTCCACAGCAGTGAATTCCACCATTCTGTCTTCCATGTCACTTATCCTTTCTTCTGCCTCAGTTATTCTGCTATTAATTCCTTCTAGTGTAGTTTTCATTTCAGTTATTGTATTGTTCATGTCTGTTTGTTTGTTCTTTAATTCTTCTAGGTCTTTGTTAAACATTTCTTGCATCTTCTCCATCTTTGCCTACATTCTGTTTCTGAGGTCCTGGATTATCTTCACTATCATTATTCTGAATTCTTCTGGAAGGTTGTCTAGCTCCACTTCATTTAGTTTTTTTTCCGGGTGTTTACCTTGTTCCTTCATCTGGTACATAGCCCTCTGCCTTTTCATCTTGTCTATCTTTCTGTGAATGTTGTTTTTGTTCCGCAGGCTGCAGGATTGTAGTACTTCTTGCTTCTGCTGTCTGCCCTGTAGTGGATGAGGCTATCACAGAAAAATTATTGAAGGAACTCTGAGAACCTAGTACTTAAAAAATTAGATATAATAAATTTCCAGTCATCATAAATATTCTGATTTTACCTTCAGTTAAATATTAGACCAAGATGAGTGTTCATTTTGTCATAATGCTATAATAATGGCTTGATCATTCAACATGAAGAATCCTTTTACTGGAACCATTTTTCAGCTCATTTCTAAAGAAAATATAACATAAAGTGATTTCTGTGAGCTGCAGTGTTGGCGTTGTATGAAGTTTGGTGGTAGTAGTGATGATGGTGGTGATGATAATAGTGATGATGATGCAGGCATCTCAACAACACAACATCTATGAGTTGAGGACATTAACATTTAAGAAATGTACAGTCCCTTGTTGATAAATCTTGTTTCATGTTTTATAATTTTTTATGACGTGTTGAGGTGGCATTAGCAAATTAGAATGCTAATCTTGGAAAGCTTGTACCTTTTGGTAAATGCAAAATAATAAAGTATTTCAAATTTTGCCAATCAGTTCTTTTCTGCCCGATCAAGGGTTAAGCTATTTTAGGTAAAGTTTAGTAAAGTTTAAATTTGTAAACTATGTTGGCTTTTATAGAGAGAAAATACTTTATAGAATTAAGAAGAGTAAACTAATATAAAACATTGTCTAATATGCAAATAAATATCATGAGAGTGGCTATTTTGTAACTGTACCTTAATAACAACTTAGGTAAAAGAGTAGCACATATTTGCTATTAAAATAGGTGTACATTAATGTCAGACAAAAGGGTGGGTAGATTATTATGTAACTGGAAAATAAATCAATTTGAAAAAGTTTAATGCTCAGTAAAATTACATATCTGTATTTGAAAGAAATGTTTAGAAAATAAATGTCTTTTTGATATTAATGATAAATGGATGTTGGCCACCTCAGTGATATAAATTGGAGTAAAACTTTGATGGCTTTTCCATTATCTGTTGATATAGGTAATATAGAAAATGGATTCCTTTGATTATGCCTTAAAGGGAATGTCTCTATTGGAAAAGTCATTCTTAGATTTTTAACAATTACTCATCCTATATTACAGAAAAGTGTTGAGTGTAACATGTGTTTTGATTAAAAACATTTTAAGCCAATTAGAATTAACTCAACCCGGGAAATAATTGAGTTTACCTGGACTCATTTTATCAGAGAAATCACACTGATTTATTAGGCTGGGAAATGGCATGGTGAATCTGGGTAAGTTCTCTGCTCAGTATCAGAATTTCAGAGTGCTCATTCTAGCTTCATTGCAATGCTTGGTGGTTTTAAAACTATGTTCTTCCTTACAGTGACCACTGGCCACATGTGGCTTTTGAGTATTGAAATACGGCTAGTACATATGTATTATAAGTGTAAATTACATACAAGATTTCAAAAACTTAGCAAGGAAAAAAAATTTAAAATATCTCATTAATAGCTTATTACATTGATTATATGTTATTATGTTGATAGTATGTTGAAATGATAATATTTGGGATATATTAGATTTAAATAAAAATTAAACTAGTTTCATCTGCTTCTTTTTTACCTTTTTTAATGTGACAACTAGAAAATTTAAGATTCCATATGTGGCTCACATTTATGGCTTTCATTATATTTCCTTTGGATGGCACTTTCCTAGATGGCCTCTTAATTGCTAGGTTGCAATTTGCTCGCTGGAGCAATGGAGGAATTAAACTAAAATAATCTTTAAGACCTTTTATAGCATCAAAATTCTATTTTTCCTCCTATATAGTTAAGTTAGGTTGCTGCTTCTGTTCCCCAAATATTTATATTTCATTCAGCTATGTTTTACCTTGAAAGATAAAGCAATATAGAATATCAGCATAATGCTTTGCCAAGCATTTTGGAAGATTTGGTATCTAGTATATCAGTCACTCCCATTTGGTATTTATTCTGACACAGATAAGCTAATTTTTGCTTAATGGATTTCAGTTATTGTTTGAGATGCTTAATATCAAATGTTTTGGTCTTAAAGTAAATGTATCTGTTGAACCCCGAGGGAGTTCATTTTACTGCCATTACTCATTTTTCCTGGCATACGAAGAAACTGTGATCATGGAATTTTGTATTATTGTGCCTTTGTGCTTGTAGTTTATCCTCAGCAAATTTTAGATAATTCAATGTAAACTACTTAATAAAAGACAGCAGATATAATAATCCAGTGTGTGATAGGACTTTATTTGGGTTATTTCCCTGTATTTGTAAGGTAGTAGTTTTTTTTTTTTTTTTTTTTTTTTTTTAAACATCTTTATTGGGGTATAATTGCTTTACAATGGTGTGTTAGTTTCTGCCTTATAACAAAGTGAATCAGCTATACATATACATATGTTCCCATATGTCTTCCCTCTTGCGTCTCCCTCCCTCCCACTCTCCCCATCCCACCCTTCCAGGCTGTCACAAAGCACCTAGCTAATATCCCTGTGCCTTGCGGCTGCTTCCCCCCAGCTATCTACCTGTAAGGTAGTAGTTTTAACTAATGTAAAAAGTTATGTCAGTGGTTTACTAACATAGCTAATGATTATAAGACTCTTAAAATACTTTTATTCTTATGGGTTAATGCAAACTCAAGGACTTGTTAAAATTATGTAGTTCAGAATGTTAGCACTGGAATCTTCAAACTATATTTTAGATGGTGTTTACTTATTGGTACATAGATTATTCAAAAAAATTAAGTGGACCAAGAACCTGTAATTAAAGATTCTAGACTTTATCACCACCATCACCATTTACTAAGTGAACAACTGGTGGAATTCACTTCATATCTCTAAGCTTCAATTTCTAGCCTCACTAGCCTTTCAGAGCTGTATATAAAATAAGATGATGATATGTGTGAGTGCCCTCTGAAGCTCTGCATAAATGTAAGGTATTTGAGGTGCAGGTGTAGTTCTCTCCTGAGTATTTAAATGTTTCACCCTATTCCTCCATACACCAGGCTGAAGGGAATAGAGAAATCTCGTTGTGAGCACAAACCCACTTTTTGTTCTTACCCAGACAGATTTACCCCTTGCCTGTTTGGACTGTCCATTTCTAGCTTTCATCCTCCCCAGCTCTCCAGTCAGTTTAGCTCTACTCTTTGGGTCCTGATAAATTGCCACCTTAGGTTTCTTATTTTAATGGTAGGTTGGACGCATGTCTCTTGCTCTGACCCATGTGTGGATTTGTGCCTGTCTCCAGAGCCATGCAACACAGCTCTGAGTCAGAATGACTTCCATAGCTAACCTCAGACCTGTGCTCTCCAGGCTGGGTCTATGGTATCCATGGATTTCTAGGACAGCAAAGAAGGCTCCACTGACAGGTTGAATCTAAGCTTGCTGTTGGTTAAATAGAACAAGGCTGAGATCTGGATATGTGTTTACCCCTCAAAGAGCTAGTGTTTTAGATCAGAGAAAGTGGAGAGGTAGAAGGCAGAGGTTATCATTACAGCTTAGAGTAACTTCCAGTTTGACATTTTGTTATGAAAGCTGATTATAACCAAGATATTGTCTGAAATAGAATACATATGAAACACGTTTAGTTCAGAAGGTTAGGAAACTTGTGAATTAGCATGTTATCATGGATGTTGAAGGTGTGTCTGATATATGGGGTCCATGTATTTCAGTAAGGAATGGTGGAAAGGCAAATTGAACTGAATATTAGAAGTGAATAACTTGGTACACAACTCCATTTTATTGTGATCTAACTCCATTTTATTTTATAGGTTTCTTTTCCACCTTCTCTCCTTTAGTCATGCCAAGGGTCAGAAAATTGAATATATTCTGTATTCCTTGGTATAGTTCTCCTTTTTCCTGCTTTTCACATTTTCTAACCTTATTTCCTCTGCCTGGAATCTCTTTCTCCTCCTGGTTGCAAGCCATCTCATATGTAGTCTTTAAGACTCCTCCGTGCAAATCCTGGCTTCCCTCCTCCTCTTCCTTGCCCACCTTGGGGGAGAGGAGGTCCCCAACACAAAAACAATTCCTCTTCCTTCTTAACTCCTGCTGCAATTTTATCATAAGTATAATTTCTTCCAGTTTTCTATTCATATCTTAGCTTTATTATTGCTCTCTATCTATGAACGTTTGTGTCTCTCCAAAATTCATATGCTGAAGCCCTGACCATCAAGGAGGTGGGGCCTTTGGAAGTAATTAGACTTAGATGAAGTCCTGAGGGTGGAGCCCCCAGAATGGGATTAATGTCCTTATAAGTAGAGGAAGAGACATCAGAGCTTTATCTCTCCTTCCATGAGGATACAGCTAGAAGGCAGCTTTCTGCAAGCCAGGAGGAGGGCTCTCACCCCAAACCGCAACTTTTGGCACCTTGATCTTGGACTACCCAGACCTCAGAACTGTGAGAGATAAAAGTTTGTTATTTAAGTCCCCTAGTCTGTGGTGGTTTGTTATAGCAGTCCAAGCTAAGATGGAAGTATTATGTCTGATGTACAGCACATAATTTTAGTATAAAGCAGCTTATAAATTGGGGTTGGACTGAATTTGTAGATTACTTTGGGGAGAATTGACATTTTTACAATATTGAGTTTTCCAACCCATGAAGATCGTGTATTGACGCATGTATTTTGGTCTCCTTTAATTTCTATTAGCATTGTTTTGTAGTTTTCAGTGTATAGCTCTTACATATATTTTGTCAAATGTATCCCTAATAATTACATATTTTTGATACTATGGTAATTTGTTTTATTCAACTGTTTCTAGAAATAAAATTTTCAAACATTGCTCTTTTATACTGCAACACACACTGCTAAACTTATTAGTTCTAGTTGACTTTTTTTTTTTTTGTACAGTATCTAAGATTTTCTACATACTGGATCATGTTACCTTTCATTTACTATTTACTTCTTCCTTTCCTGTATGGGTATCTTTTTTTTTGCCTTGTCTTATATTGCCTTATTACAATGGCTAGAATTATCAGTGCAATGCTGAATAGAAATTGTATAAGCAGACATCCTTGCCTCATTCCTGATCTTAGGGGGAAAGTGTTTACTCCTTCACCATAAAATATGTTAGCTGTGGGTTTTTTTGGCTGTGCCGCGCGGCACCTGAGATCTTAGTTCCCCAACCAGGGCTCAAACCCACGCCCCCTGCATTGGAAGGATGGAGTCTTAACCACTGGACTGCCAGGGAAGTCCCCAGTTGTGGGTTTTTTAATAAATGTTGACTGTTGTTCCTAGTTGGCTGAGAAGTCCTATTTTTATTTTTTTCCTTTAATCAAGTATTGATACTGGATTTTGTCAAATTTTTTTGTTTGTTTCTATTGAGATGATTATGTGTTTTTTCTTAATCTGCTCATATGGTGAATTACGTGGGTTGAATTTCATATGTTAAACCATCATTTACTCATCACTGCATTCATGAATAAACCCCATTTGGTCATAATATATTATCTTTTTTATATATTGTTGGATCTGATTCACTGAAATTTTATTTAAGATTTTTGTATGTGTGTTGATTTGGGATATTGGCCTGAAAATTTCTTTTCCTGGAGTATCTTTTTCGGGTTTTGATATTAGGGCAGTGTCTCAAAGACTGTGCTAGGAAGGCAACTTTCTGCGAGAGTTTTGTATTGAATAGAGTTGGTATCATTTGCTCTTTAAGTGTTTGGTGGAATTCACCAGTGAAGATATCCTGTCCTGGAGTTATTTATTTATATTAATATATAATTGGAAAGTATTCCATGTATTTAATGGAAAGGCTTTTAACTACAAATTTAATTTCTACAGTATATATATAGGGCTATTCAAATTATCTCTCTTTTTTTCTTTTGCAGAAGCTTTGATATTCTGAGTTTTTCCATTAATTTGTCCATTTCACTTACATTGTCAAATTTATTGGCATGAAGGTGTTCATAATATTTCCTTATTATCTTTTTAATATATGTATAATCTGTAGTCGGGATGTCACTCTGCTGAGTCCTAATTTGTTAATTTCTTTTTTTTCCTCTTCAGCTGGCTAGAGATTTATCAATCATATTGGTCTTCTTAAAGAAACAGATTTTTATTACACTGATTTTTCTCTGTGGTTTTCCTGTTTTTTATTTCATTAACCTCCACTCTGACTTTTCTTTTTTTCTGGCTTACTTTGTGTTTCATTTATTCTCATTTTTCTGTTTTCTTAAAGTGGAAGCAAAGAAACCTTAGCTTGAAACCTTTCTGCTTTCCTAGTATAGGTAATTTAGTGTTATAAATATACCTCTAAGTACTGCTTTAGCTGCAATGCACAAAATTTGGTGTACTGTGTTTTAATTTTATTCAGTTGCACATACTTCTAAATTCTCTCTTAATTTCATCTTTGACCTGTGGGTTATTTATAAGTGTATAATTTATTGGGAGTATTTGAAGAGTTTCCCAGATATCTTTCTGTCATGGATTTCTAATTTAATTCCATTGTGATATGAGAAGAAACTTAGTGTGACTTCAGCCCTTTTAAATCTGTTGACACTAGTTTTAAGGTATAAGATGTGTATCTTGGTAAATGTTCCATATGCTCTGTGTATTCTGGTCTTGTTGGGTGGAATGTTTTGTAAATGTCAATTAAGTCAAATTTGCTGATAGTCTTATTCTATTTCTTTACTGATTTTCGTTCTACTTGTTCTATTAATCATTGAAAGAGTGGTATTATAATCTCATTGTACTTTTGTGTATTTATCCTTGCAGTTCTGTCAGTTCTATTATGTACCTGATCTTTGTTATTAGGTGCATAAATATCTAAGATCATTATGTCCTCTGATGAATTGGTCCTTTTATCATTATGAATTGGCTCTCTTTATTTTTGGCCATACTATTTTCTCTGAAAACTGCTTTTTCTGATAATAATGTAGTCACCCTAGTTTTCTTATGTTAATATTAGCATGATTTATCTTGTGTCATACTTTTACCTTTAACTTTTTTTGTGCGTTTTATTTATTGTAGCCAGCATATAGTTTGGTATTGATTTTACGATCTGATCTGACAATTTTTGACTTTTAATTGGTATGTTTAGACCACTTACATTTAATGGAAATATTGACATACAGGCATATCACGGAATTATTGTGGGTTAGGTTCCAGACCACTGCAATAAAGCGACTATCACAGAAAAGCAAGTCGCATGACTTTTTTGTTTCTCAGTACATATAAAAGTTATGTTTACACTATACCATAGTCTATTAAGCATGCAATAGCATTATGTCTAAAAAAAGTGCATGCCTTAGTTTAAAAATACTTTATTGCTAAAATATGCTATCATTTGAGCCTTCAGCAAGTCGTAATCTTTTTGCAGTAGTGACATCAAAGATCACTGATCACAGATCACCATAACAAACATAGTAATAATGTAAAAGTTTGAAATATTGTGAGAATTACCAAAATGTGACACAGAGACACATAGTGAGAATATGCCATTGGAAAAATTGTGCTGATAGACTTGCTCAACACAGAGTTGCTATAAACCTTCAATTTGTAAAAAAACACAATGTCTGTGAAGCACCATAAAGTGCAATAAAAGGAGATATGCTTGTAGCTGGATTTAAATATACCATCTTCCTAGTTTTATATTGCTGGCTGTTTAGTTATAACTTTTTTTAGTTGTTTCTTTGTGGTTTATAGTGTACACATTGAATTTACCACATTATAACCTTCAAGTAATAATGTAATGTTTTACGTATATTATAAGAATCTTAAAACAGTATATTTTCATTGTCCCCTTTTGGCCTTTGTGCTATTTTGTTTATCTATATATCTTTTATCTTTAATATTTATATATATAAATATGTATTTATATATTTATATTTTTTAATCTTTTATATTTTACTATTTATCTTTAAATATATTAAAAATCCCCCAATACATTGTTATAAGTTTTGCCTTCAAAAGTCAATTATATTTTAAAGACATTTCAAAATTAGGAAAAAAATCTGGTGTATTTACCCAAATATTTACCATTTTCAGTGCTTTTCATTCCTTTGTGTTCATCTGTATTTTCACCTGTTAATCACTTTTTTTCTGCCTGGAAAGCCTTTCTTTAATATTTCTTACAGTGTGGCAGTAAAATCTTTTAGTATTTGTAATATCTGAAAAATTTTTTATACCTGAAGAAATCCTCGTTTTGCCTTTGTTTTTAAAACATATTTTACTGAGTATAAAATTCTAGGTTGACAGTTTTTTCTTTCTTTCAGTACTTTAAAGATGTCCCTCCCTGTCTTATGGCTTATATTGTTGCCTTTGATAAGTCTGTTGTCATTCTTATCTTTATTACTCTACATAAGGTGTAATTTTTCTCTAGCTCCTCTTAAGGCTCTGCTTATCACTGTTTTAAAGTAATTTGGTTATAATTTACTTTGGCAGAGCTTTCTCCACATAGCTTGTGCTTGTTGAGTTTCTTCATTCTATGGGTCTGTAGACCTGTATGTCAATATATGTTCATGGATATGGAAAATTGTCTTAATATTTTTCCAGGAGGAAAAAACAAATTGAAGAAGACTATGGGCAATATGACTTTTGGAGTGTGTACTTTATGAGAAACATGGTATTGCGAGAGAGGGCAATGTTTACTTTTTACTTTATGCCCTTCTTTACTGCTCAAAATTTTGCAGTTTGCTTGTATTATATAAAACAAATATTTAAAATAAATTCAATATTCATAATAAATAAATTCAATATTTAAAATATTCAATATTTAAAATAAATAAATAGAATTAAACTATAAAATAGTCTTTTCTTCAGTTAAACTAATCAGAATCTAACTCTAGGTAAGTCACATTTATTTCTTCTTGGGTATATTCTGCCTTATTTGACAGCCAGCCATCCAGTCGGTGTGTTTATCTGTATTGACTCAAAAAACTCAGCATGTTATTTCCTTTTCCTTTGTAAGTCCCCACCTGTCAGCATTGATGGCTAGCATTGTGAAAGGGCATCTCACAGTAGTTTTGTTGGTTCACAAATCTGTTTGTCTTTTTTATTTTTCTAATTCAACCTAAAGTCTGCCACCATATACTTTAGTTCCGTCTTTTTTTGTAATCTCAGTCATGATTCTCTGCTAAACTATGATACTGAACATGTATGGAAGAGGGTATGTCAATACTGTTTCTTCCTGCCCTGGATCCACAAATTGAAGTGACATACACCAGCTGTTACCTTCTCTGAACAGGCAGCTTGGCAACAAACTAAAGATTTTATGGTATACTGCAAGTCTAGTCAATTCTTTTAATATTTGTAGGTATATAAATATTTTCATAGCACATAGTATGCATTAGCTGTTTTCCTTGCAATAAATAGCTATTATAGTTAGATGATAATTGTGTGTTTCAAGCTCAATGTCTTCTGACTTTAATTTTTGTTGCCTGGAATTAAAAATTATGAACCCTGTTGGGCAGTGACTCTTAGTGTGTTTTTCTAAAACAGTTAAGTTCTGGTTGTACTCTCTGCAATTTTCAGTACCTTTGAAAATATGACCCAGAAAGTGTTTTGGAATAAAATGTGCCCAAGAGAATTGTGTTTATCCTATTCATTTGCTGTTCATGCTAAATTGTTTCCTTATCGTGATCTTTGTAAGCATACTGCTCTAACTGTTCTAGTTTGGGTTCTCTTAGATTAAGCTTTTTATGAGAATGGTAGATGAAAAGGAGGATTCACATAATAGGGGAAGTGTGTGTGTGTGTGTGTGTGTGTGTGTGTGTGTGTCTGTGTCTGTATCTGTGTCTGTGTATGAGTATGTGTATTTGCTGCAAATGTTAAATCCCGGAAATGTTCTGATAGTTCATAGGAGATCTGCCTCATTTATGGCTGAATTGAATAAGAACTCTGATGTGATGCTCTGACAACAATGAACACATGATCCCCTTTCTTAGTGTCCCTTTAGGGTTGCCTAATAGGATCTCAGTAAGCCAACAATCATAAACAGAAAAATAAAACAAAATCCTTTTCTTTAGAAGAAAAAGAGTTGCAGAGTCTTGGGACCTTCAGTTTGATCATGTCATTAGAATATATCCTTTTGCCAACCCCAGGAGGTTGGGCCTGTGTTTTAATGTCTGAGAAAGAAGAAGAGTCCACATTCTACAGAGAGGAGGCAGCTGCTTACATGGGTATATATAGACTCAAAAGTATTTAAATGGCTTTAATAAGTCAAAATAGCATATAAATACATATATGTATATGTATACATATATATATATATAAAACACTTCAAAACGTGGAATTCATATTTAATTCACAAAGGTGTCAAGTTGTCATTTCCTCTTTAAAATTTTTCTTATTTAGAAATAACAGAATGTGTAGTTTATGTTGGAATATGAAGGAAATTCTTTTATATTGGAATTTTCTCAAGATGAGAAAAATGTAAAATTATGCATTTGTTTAAATTCTTCTGGAAATCAAAATGATCACTTCTAAGGAGTCCATAAACAATGCTTATCAAGTTATTAGTTTATTGTACCCCTCAAAATTAACATTATTGTCACTGAGTGATTTTCAGTAATTGGGGAAAAAGACAAGTCCTTTACAGCTTAGTTACAAAGAATGATTTAGACATTGTCTTAATGTCTTTTACAGAAGCAAAGCATTCTCCATATCTTCCAAAATTGTTAGTTGGCTTTATTTTAAATAAAAATCAAGGCATGGTATTATTTCTTGTCTAATAGCCCAAAGAATATAAATCTCAAACTCTTCATCAAATGATCAGAAGTTAATATCCGATCTTTGATGGAGACATACTTCAAATCATTAACTATAGAGGTTGAAATAGAATTGTAGCATCAAACATAATATTTTAATTCTACAAACTAGAAATGGTGTATTTTTTTGCCTACAAAACAGTAATACATCCTTACATAGAAGAGACAAATATCCTTTTTATGAAATATTAATCTCCAAGAAACAAATACCTGGTTGTCCAAAATGCCACAAAATGAGAATTTAGTTTAAAGTAGTTGCAGGTGTGTAGTGCTTCCAGATACCTGGGAAATACAAATCTTACTAAGAGGTAAGCATTATCAACGAGGCCTCAGAGATTCCCATAGACGAAGTTCTAACAAACATGAGCTTTAAGTCAAAATTTGTAAAGCACATAAGAATACAAAGGACCCAAAAGACTTCAGATATTGAAATAATTAGATACAGAATAGAAATATATATGTTTAATGTGATCAAAAAATAATTGGAGGAATTGAAAATAAAAGTAGGTAAATTAAAACAACCAGTTAAATTGGAGAAAACAAAGGTAAATAATTACTGTAAATTAAATGTATAGTAATTGAAACTATAAATTAGACAGTGGAATGAACACATCTAATGAGTGAATTAGTGAAATATAGATTCAAAGAAGTTACCAATAAAATAGAAGAGAGATAAAGAGACACAACACATGAAAGAGAGATTAAGGGACGTCATGGAAAAAGTTAGAATATACATTTAATCAGAGTTCCAGAATGAGATAATAAAAGAATGGGGTTGAGGTGGCATTTGAAAATATAATAGCTAACAATCTTCCAGATGTGATTCGGGATGCACATATATACAAATCAAGACACATCAAAAAGAAATCTAAACCTAGAAACACCTTATTGAAGCTGCAGTTCACCCAAAGTAGAAAAGATATTTTAATAACTAGAGAACAAAAACAGATTACCTAACAACAATGCGAATGACAGCTGGCTTAGCCAAAGCCACAACAGAAGCAGGAGCCAGTGTGATTGCTATCTTTAAAGTGAATAGTATTTCTAAAATTATATATAAAGTGAAATTATATACCAGTTATAAAGACAAATGAAAGAGACTTTTCAGAGAAACAAAAACTAAAGAAACTTATAGAGGAAGGACATCAGATATTTATATATTGAAAATCTAAAATAACAATAGAAATATTGAGTAAAAACACATGTAAAATATGTGGGAAAATCTGGTTATTGACTACATTTTAAAATAGGTGTAATTTTGTGGTCCAGAAAAGTAAAGTAAAATATTGGATAGTGGCATATGCAACAGAAGAGGGATAATTATTGATAAAGTATTCAAATGTCCTAGTATTTGAAAGGAAGATAAACATATCACTTAACTTTAGATATTAAGTTAATTATTCATGTTATAATTTAACCATTATTAACCACTGAAATAATAGAAGATATAAATTTCAAGTCAGTAAAGGAAATCAAATGACATGAAACAAGAAAATTTAATTAATACAAAAGAAAGTTTAAAAATAAGGAAGAGAAAGCAGGGCAGATAAGCACAAAATACAATTCTGGAAATAAATTCAAATATATATCAGTAAGTACAATAAATCCATATGAACTAAACTCACTAAATAAATTTAAAAAGATTGTCAGGGTAGAGACATATTTAAAACACTGAAATTTAAAAGTAAAAAAAATAGGAAAAGAATGATGTAACAGGCAAATATCAACCAAAGAAAGATGACATAGCTATGATTACCTCATAAAAGTAGATTTTAAAGCAGGCATATTATTAGAGATAAAGAATTCTAAACTTACATGCATGTAATATGAAGTTCAAATAGAGAAAGACAAAAATTCACAAATCCAAGACCATATTGAGACTTTTAAACACATCTCTGACAGTAATTCCCAGGTTAAAAAATTCAGTAAGAATACAGAAGATTTGAAAGAACACTAGGGTGGTCAGTTAGCCTTTGAAGTAACTTGATAGTTAATACAACAGGGATGGTTATTTAGTAGGAAGACTTTAATCAGAAGTCCTTTTAAGAATTGGCTACTTCAAGGCTTTAAATATCTGTATGTCTGATTATCGTGGAAGGATTCATTAATCAATATTAGAAGTGATTTATTTCTTTGGTGAAATGAATTCAAAATATGCGGTTGGTTAGAAATATTGTACAGGTTTCTCTGCTTAGGAATGAAGAGGGTTTAAGAATCGAGGGAGTCCAATAGCCTTTTGGGTGACCTTGTCTTGTCCTGTGTTCAGCCATGTTCAGGGCATTCTGCCACTTGAACTCATTAGGAAGATGGCTGAGTACTGCTGCTAGGATGGAGTTGAATCTGCTTCCATTGAGCAGTTCATGCAAAGGTGCTTGTCAGAGCACTTAAATGAGCAGAAAACTGGGACTTCGTACAAATTTATATTTGTATGTATGGCTAAATCCAGTCTCAGAGCTTTTATTTGTAACACACCATGAATAGTTATAGTTTTATTGGAGAGAAGACCTAATTATGAGCAGCAGATATTTACATCAGAAAGAGTAGTAGCTGTGAAGAATCTAATACATATAGGTTAGTTCACAACACCATGGTTCCATTCATTGACTGAAGGTCAAAATCCAAAATAACTGCAGTAATTGATGTGGAAATTTACTGATTTTATCTAATAAAAAATAATTTTATTTATCTCAAAACAGTAATAACTTGAATCCTTACTATGGATTGTAACTGGGTGATTTTGACTGATAGAAAATGAGTATATTTATGTTAAAACAGGAAAAGAACTGAGAGTATATTTTATTTTATAGAATCAAGAGAACCTTTTTGACAGCAGTTTGCTCATTTCTGGCATATCATGGGGAGAGCCCCAACAATGGATAGAAGCTTTTCATTCTTCATCTGAGATAACCTTTTATTTGCATTAAGGATAGCAGTAAAAGTTGTGTAGGACGCAAGAGGGAAGAGATATGGGAACATATGTATACGTATAACTGATTCACTTTGTTATAAAGCAGAAACTAACACACAATTGTAAAGCAATTATACTCCAATAAAGATGTAAAAAAAAAAAAGTTGTGTAGGTCTCTTTCTGAAATATGCACTAATTAAGTTCTCTGAATATTGCTTTTTACAAATGGAAAAGTAAATGGTTTAGATCTTGGTTTAGGAATATTCTGATTTTATGTTCTTGTTAGTAAGCCATGAGGGAGAGTTTGTGGAGAATGGGGTAACTCACTAGAAAGAATGATATAAGGGTGGTAAATGATTTTTAGAACCAGGACAATACTAGATTGTGATTGCGTCACACTGTAATTGCTTTATCTACTGAAACTGCAAAATACAGTTATTTTTTCTTCTTTTGAATTCTTATGATTTTTCCTCCCTACCATTGTGTGGTTAGCTATCTTGCCCTTATCTACCCAACTAAATAGATGCTACATTCCTCAAGGATAGTTAGACATTCTCTTTGGCTTTCTTATACGCCCAATCTTGCTAGTCCTTTGCCTTGCATGTTGTTAATATCTAGTAAATATTTGTTAACTGACTAATTCCCTCAAATCCAGCACCTAGGGTTTTGGCAGCATCTCACTGGTCACTTGGTAAATACTTGAGTGTATCAGCTATTAATCATTGACCTTTCAGAAGCAGAGAAGTTCTGATGACTTTAGCCCTAAATTACTTTTTGTTTCCTTGCAGGGAGGGCTCCAGCAGTTTTCAGTTTTGTGTCCCTCAACACCTAATAAAGAGCCTTTCTCAGGATGCGCCTTTGTGTAAAGTTGAATTCAAATGTGGATTCTGCTGTCTGGGGAAACTGTAATGCAGCCTTGCAGATAGTTTTACAAAGCCTTAATGGCCTGCAGGCAGTTTTTTAGCCACCATATTTTTCACCAATCCTTTAATCAGGATCCAGTGATACTACATCTGGGGGCAGTGAAAAACCACAGTAAGAGAAGTATAGCACCATTTCTCCTGAATGTGGATTTAAGTTTCATTTAAACTGTTTCTTGCCCTGCTCTTTTTGGCTCCATTCTTGCTTTCTCTTAGCATTTCATCTGTGGATCTATACTCACTTATTTGGCAGGTATAATCTGCTATTCCCTCTCATCCCCTATCCTTTTATAAACTTCTTACTTTGTGTCACTCCTCTAGCTGATGGTGAGTTTGTTTTCTGGCTTCATAGGAGGCTTTGTGCCCTTTTTTTTGAAATGAGCTGTTTTTGGTTACGGTTTGTCAGTGTGGTCTGACTGCTAACATTGATTCCCAGCAGTCAACAACTTTGTCATATTGTTCAAGATTAGGTTTCGATGTGTCATTTTAATAGACTAAAAAGCCATTCTCAGTAAAATTGAATTCCTTTGGGAATCATTGTTAAGGATGCTTTCAAAATGAAGAAAAATGTTGTAATGCTTTGGAGGTTTCACTGAGAAGGCATCAGGTGACTACATTTACTGAAACTGCCTCTGTTTTAGCTGGATTTTATATTCTGAAAATGAATTTAAAAACTTGCTTGCCTTTATTTAGGCAAAACATGATTCACAATAATTAAGCTTTATGAGCTTTTTCATTTAGTCAGGTCTTAGAACATTTTTATTTTTGTTTCTGACAGAACGAAAATATTTGCTCTTTTTTCACATTTCTATGTGTGACCCTGACTAAATTCAGGGCTGGGCCAAGACGTATGGATGTCCCAATCAGACTAGACATCTGGTGCTTCTACAAACTAGTATTATTTACCTTAATGGTGAAAAGAGCAGGCTTTGGAACCAGACTGTGTGAGTTCAAATCCCACCTCTGTCATTCACTGGTTGTGTGACTTTCAGTGTTAATTTCTCTGTGCCTCAGTTTTTCATCTATAATATGGGGATAGTAATAGTACCTTCTTTACGGAATTATTGAATGAGTTAATACACCTGTAATATATGTGTACACTTTATAATGTGTATACCTCATATTTAGATCTCAGTAAATATTATTTGTTATTCTTATTATACTGTTATTGTTGATCTTTTGAAGTTGTCAGTGTCCAACATTTATTGGAAGACATTCCTCAGCCATACATGGGTAGGAATGCAGAAATAACCAAAGATTACCCTCTTTATTGACCCAGCGGTTTATCTGTGACACCAGATTTGCATTCTTTGGTTAACAAAGTCCTGCAGTAGAATACACCAGCTCCTTGGGTCGCAGGGTGGAGCTCTCCATGATTACTTAAGCAGGCTCTTAGGAGTCTGATTTTGCTTCCCCACCAATTCTTCCTTGAGAGAAGTTCTAAGTAATGTTTTCCACATTTAAAAAATTTCCAGAGGTGGTGTTTTGTTTATCTTGACAGCCATCTAGATAGTCCATCCTTAATCTCCCCTGCTATATATATTGTCTGAGGCTCAACTAACAAGATCTCAGTCTCTGCTTCAGAGGGATTTAGGACCTGGAAGGGCTCCAAAGGAAGCAGAGTGGACAGACCCTACTAAGCATTCGGGTATCTGTACGGACCCATTAGCCGCAGACATGGCAATAGAGAGCTCTTAGTTGAATAAGGTCTTAATCTCTGTGTGGACTTGTTTAACAGGGACAGATAAAGTAAGGTTTGCCTCTAGAGAGAAACTTGGTTGATTCCAGAGAAAGTCTTTATTTGCCACAGAGTCTGGCCCTAGCAATGAACTCATCTTAGGGCTGTTTGTACTATGTGCCTCACATTTAGGCCTGGTTGAGTCAAAGTAACCCAGTGTATCCTACTTCTGTGTCTTGGCTAAACTACTACACACGGAACCCTCATCCCTGCTGCATTTGCTGCCCAGGTCATGATGTCTAGAGCTTAGTCTTGCTGGTATATGATATGAATTTTGAAACTGTTTTGTCGCTTTGACTGAGTCTTACTTTGCCACATCCTGTCTGCCAGTCTTGCTCTGGCCCTCTAGGCCCTGTTTGTTTGTGTTTTTCCCCCAGCCTTGAGTGCTATGCCAGGCAAATGGTAAGCCCTCAGTAAATGCTTGTAGAACATAACTCTTGGATCTCCTAGCAGTGGGAGCCTTGAGTGCTATGCCAGGCAAATGGTAGGTCCTCAGTAAATGCTTGTAGAACATAACTCTTGGATCTCCTAGCAGTGGGAGCCTGTTTAATTTGCCATGTCCATGCATTTGGCTTTGACCTGGGTGTCCCTGTAACTGTACTTTCTCAGTGTTCAGTGAGCCCCCTGGCACAGTGCTATCACCTTATATTCAGAATCTCATTTTATCCACGCAGAAACCCTAAATTACAAGTATTTTTATTATTATACCCATTTTATAGATGAGGTAACTGAGACCCAGAGAGTGTAAGTAACTTACCTATAGTCATCCAGGTCAAGTACCCGTTGAAGATGGAATTCAAATCCAGGTCTGTCTGACTGTAGAGCCAGAGATCATAATCTCTACTGTTTTCTGTTTTCCACATCAGTTGAAGAGAGGATGTTACTAGGAGTCAGCTAACCCATAGATGAAGTCCATATTTCATCCAGCTGGGCTAAGTTCTCACCACACGTGACCCCCTGCCCATGGTTGGTGGTTTGTCTGAGCTGCTCTTGCTGAGATTCTCGTGAACTTGAGGCTAGTATTCTTACCCACTGCTTGGGTTGAGGAAGGCTTTGTTCTCAGAAAGTTCGAGGACTACATAAGTGAGTGGGATGGAAGCTCCAACTGCTGAGCTGCATCAGACCTGCCGGTTTCTTTAGAAGAGACTTGGACATGGAGCGAGCTGTAGCCCTTCTCCTACCCACAAGGCGTTCACCATTCCTGTGGTAGGTAGGCACCAGGATTTTCAATTGCAAGCACCTACCACTGCTTGTCTGAGAGCTGGCTCTGGCTCCTGAAGCCAGCTCAGCTCTGAGGGAGTGGGGAGGCACACCGGGAGTGCTAGGGAGTTTGTGGCTGGGATCCCTCAATCAGTGACTTTCAAGAGTTGGTGGACAAGGAATTAGTTTCTTTTAAACTTTTGTGTGCTTAAGCATCTTGGAGAGTTGTTTTAAAATTATTAAGTCAGAAATGAGGTCCATAATTTGCATTTCTAACAAGCTTCCAGATGATGCTGACCCTTGAATCACACTTTGAGTAGCAAGGCTCTAGCTCCTTGTCTCTCATTTGGGAAAAATAAGAGGTTTATTGTATACTATCTTCTAAGTGTCTTAGCAGAATTAAGCTATAATTGCCCGTAAAGGTAACCTGCTAAGTAGTGAATATTTAATTATTTTTTTCCCTTTCCTTTCCGACTTCCGCATTTTTCTACCCATGCTCCCTGGTGTCAGCATCCCGGTGAACTACTGGAACTCTCATCCTTATCTCAGTGTCTGTTTCTGGTAGAACCCAATTTAAGCAGGTGACTCCACCAGCTTCTAGAATGAACAGCTCACAAGATAGTGTGACTGTCCCAGTGCTCAAGATTTCAGCTGCCATGATGTCATCCTCATGGACCTGTTCCAGGGAAGTCTCGTCTCATTGGGCATGAAGTAGCCCAGGTTGGGGTGGTCAGAACTTGGCCTGTATTGATCTTAGAGTGTTTACAGATGAAGGCATAGCTGGCATTCTTCCCTTGGGGATTTGCCAGGACCGTTATTTGAGAGAAAGATACTGTGTTCCTGCTGTAGAAACTCTAGCGTGTGTAAACTCAATATGAACCAAGATTCCCAAGTACTCTGGGGTAACTTTTTCCCTTAAGGGTGAAAAAACAACACAGATGGAAATCCCCAAATCTAAGAAGTTAATCACAATCTTGAAGATTTGTTAGGGATAGGGAACACTTAAAATTCAGCATCACTAAGATGCCACATCACTAAGAGTCACTATTGTTTTCTGTCACTAAGAATCAATATCTCAGTTAGTAAGGTTTGGCGTGTATTTCTGCTACCAGGCTTCCCATCCTGGTGGCTAGTTCTTCTGTTGGCCCCTAGGTCCCACTTTATTTCTCCTCTGCTCTGAATTCAAGCCCTTCTCTATTAGAGCCTCCGCATATGGTTATTCAGGATGTAGACTGTACAACTCCATGGGGTACAAGCCACATAGACTGCAAAAGGAGTGACATCTCCTGGAGTTTGTGCAACTTGACAGCTCTGCTTTCTCTCAACCCCAAAAGACTCAGACCCCACGTCTAGAAAGCCAGGGGAAGTTGAAACTTTCTGTTATTTTATTATACTTCTGTTGCAACCTCTATTTTCCAGAAGTACCCCAGCATCCTACCTTAGCATAATCAAAAGTCTCATTAAAGTATTTTTTCCCCAACACAAAAGAATGGTTCTGTTTCTATGAGGAATTCTATCTTCCTTCTAAGCTCAAATTGTGTCCAACTTCTAAAATTGCAACTTCTCTGACTGCTCCTTCTATTTAGTTGAGTGAAGGATGACACAAGTCCTATGTATAGGCCTTAATCAAACGTACCACTGTGAGGTCCACCATCTCAGCTGTGGCCTTGGCCCTTGGGGAAGTTCCCTCCAGGCCCTGCTAGAACTAGCCTTTCATCTTGATGTTGCCCTGCTTCCAAGGCAACCTTAGAAAACCTTTCAATTGATTATGTCACCTTGGCCTTAATGCAAGCAGTTCTTCCATCCCCCGAAAAAGACGGAACACACAGAAACGTTTGAGATCTAAGCCATTCTCAACCACTAGGAGTGGTTGCAGATCAAGGAAAAGATCGAATTCCAGAATCCATATCCTATATTCATGCTAGTCATGATGGGGGAGAGGCGTGGTGGAAACACAGGGATAGACCTAAGACAAAGCTCTCAAAGGGGCCTAAATAGAGTTATCAGCTCTGTAACCCTTGGGAATTTACATAATATTTCAATCTGCTCAGCTGTAAAATGGAGATGATAATCTCTACCTTACAAGGCTGTTATGAGGATTAAACAAGCTAATGTTTGTAAGGTTCTTAGCATTGGGTCTGACAAGTAATAAGTTCTCAAAAAAAAATTCTGTTGCCATAGAACCTCTAAATCTGTGCTTCTGGGGGGTGTGGTGTCATGATTTAGCCTGCTAGCTTTCCTTAAATAACTTGAATCCACCCAGCAAAGGGAAAAGTCCAATGAAGGAGAACTCAAATCCTAAGTGGCATGTTTAGCACACCTCTCGTGGTAGAACAATGACCCCAGATTGTAATTAACCTCGACATCTTCCTATGGAACTCCTGGGAGACATGGAATCAATGGTAGAGACTCAGGCCTTGTAGGATGTGACATTATCCACAGATGCAGTCATAGTCTGTTGTTACCATTTTTGGTAGTAGCCAGCTATATCTGCTTTAGCCGCCCTGCATTATCTCAATAAAATAAAACAGCAGTTATTTAGTCCTCATCAACAAGTCACCCACTGTTGTAACTTAAGATTGTATTTGGAATCGTTTACTCTCTAGCTAAAAATTAACACTGAAAGTATCTTGGAAAACATTTACCCATATTGAAACCTGAGTCATTCTTTTATCTACCTGGTCTTTGTAGCTATGTTACTCTTTTGAATCCAAGAATGTACTCTTATCTTTGTTTTCCCCCTGTGGCTTTCTCTCAATTTTTCTTTCACCTTTAATATTCTTTTGGTAGTGTCATGTTTGGCAGGTCCATGTCTTCCACTCTCAAAGGACAAACTAATGATAGAAATACTGTGTTTGTCTTTTGTGTGTGTGTGAGTGCATGTTCTCGACTTGGTGTGACCAATCATTTACTTAGCCATCACTAGGCTTTTGGTGTGTCAGGTATAAACTACAGAACTCAGGTAGAAACTCCTGTAAACAGACTTTCAACCACTCAGTATGCTGAGTATATGCTGTATGCTATACATTTTATCAGAAAATAATCTTTTAAGTTTTCACTATCACAGAGTTCAAAACAATACCAAGAAATCCAGTAGATCTTAATGGAAACATATCACACCAATTTTATTAGACTGATCTATAGGGAGTTTGTAGGTAAGGAAGGGAAAGTTATTCAGGAAGAGGGAAAATAATTCAGGAAGATTATTCAAGAATGCATATGTATATGCATTCATATATAGTATATATTATGATATAAAATATTACATATAAAGTTTCAAATTACCTTAAACATATTTTCCTGTAAAATTAATATTTATAAGTTTAGGACGTATTTTTTTTCCTTTATATTTAAACTATGCCCATGTTTATTTTGGTCTCATGAATGAACTCTTGTCACTGGTGATTCCTAAACTTGAATATTCTATGGATTCTTTTCAACGGAATTCTCAAGAACCTCAGCATTTACATAAATAATTTTCTACTGTAATGTTACTGTTAAATGTACAAACATATAATCAGTTATTCATTCCTTATACTTTTAGGTCCGAAAATTATTTTAAGATAAATACATTTTGAGACCACAGAGGATTGAAATTCAAATTAACAACACAAGTTTCATGTGACAGATAACGATGTTCTACTGAAATGTTGCCATTTGAGAAACCAGTATGGTGTAGGCTTATGCAAAATAGGCTCTTTAGAGCTTAGCATGGCACCAGTACCATGCTTCATGTGATGAAAAGTTCTCTTACTGCTTTTTTTTTCTGTTGAAATGACTGTGAAACCTTCATTCACCCAGTGGGCAGAGGCAGCCTTTGGTCTTGGTGTGAACGCAGCTTCTGTTATTCAGTGTCTGCCTTTGTTTGTTCCTTTAAAATAATGTTACCTGGTGTAAATTGATTGTAAATACAAACACAAATGGGAACGTGCAGCGACTTGTCAGTACTTGGTCCGAGGGGATGATAAAGGGGGTCATGCAGATGACACTAATGAGCTTCTCTTCTACTGTCTACACCCTCTCCTTCTGATCTGCTTTTAAATACCATCCAGTCACTGATAACTCCCAATTTTTATCTATAGCCTAGACTGCTCCTATAAACTCCGGACTTGTATATCTAACTGCCTGGTAGAGATCTCCACTTAAGATTTCGAAATGGCATCTTAGAGTTAACAAGTTAATGGTAACTTGTTTGGGTTTCTCCTGATTTCCCTGACCTGCTCCAAACCTGCTCATCTAGTATTCTTCTCCATCCCCTGAGACAGCAACAATTCCACTCTTCCTGTTTTTCAAGTGTCAAACCTTCATCATCCTTTACTTTTCTCTTTTTGTCACATCTTAAATCCAATCAGCCTGAAAATCCTGCTGGCTTCAGAATATATCCAGAATCTGAACTCTTCTCACCACCTTCATTGCTGCTTCCCAGGTCCAAAACACTGTCACTTCTTGCCTGGGTGATTGCAGTAGCCTCCTAATTGGTCTCTATGCTTTCCCCCTGGCCTTTTCCACTAGGCAAGGCAATACAGTATATATTCTGCACAGCAATCAGAGTGATGCTTTAAAAGTAAACCCCCTAGCAGATTACTAGACCATTCCTGTTCTCCAAACCCACCAAAGTCTCCTGTCTCAGAATGAAAACCAAAACCCTGACAGTGCCCTGCAAGGCCTGCCCCTACCCAGGTCCTTTACTCAGTCTATTCCAGCCTCACTTTTCTTCAAACCGGCAACAGAGAGCTTCTCAGAGCCCTCGCACTGCTGTTCTCTCTGCTGAGCATCCTGTTTCCTCAGATGGCCAGCCGGTTTGCACCGTCACATTCTTCTGGCCTCAGTTTAGTTGTCACTTTAACAGTGAGGCCTTCCCTGACCATCCAATAAAACATCTTGACCCCAGCCTGCCACCCCCTCTTCACTCCCTCACCTGCTTTGATTTTTTTCTACTGCACTTATCATTATGTATTACATTATATATATTATATATTATACTCTGTGTGTGTGTGTGTGTGTGTGTGTGTGTGTATGTGTGTGTAAATTGCTTATTGCCTATCTCTATGCAAATATAAGTTTCATGAAGGCAGGAACTTAGTTTTTCCTTAGTACCTAAAATGCTGCTTGGAACTTAGTATGTGTGTAACAAACATTTGTTGAATGAATCAATGAATACTTAGTTTTTTACAATTATCACCAGAGCAAAAGCAGAAGGAAATATTATTAGAGAGAGGTTGCAGATCAGAGGATGAAAAAATGTATATCAGGCTATGAAACAAAGCATCAAACTATTAAGTGCAACTTAGATTTTGTAGAATATTAGAAATCTTTACATCGCCAGTTTTCATTTTTATCAACCATAACATCTTTTTCAGTTGAATATGAACTTCTAACTTCCCCCAAGTATTTGCATGTTATACTCTGTGTAGATATTTACAGCTTATTTGAAAGGCAGCATTGGTCAACTGTGTGACCATCAATACCATGCTGGGCTGTTAATACGGTTAAGATTTTCTGAGAAAAAGGCCACTTTGTAAATCAGCCAGTCCCCTGACTTTTCACTTGGAACTCATCCAAATATTGACACTGCTTAGTTGGTAAAATTTCCTGGACTGAGAGGAGAATCAGTAGCTGGCAGAACCAAAGCCCTGATATGCAGAGGAGATTAACAGTTAGAGGGAAGCGTGTCTGTTGAACTGTGTAACGACTATCCATGTAGGAAACCAGAACAGAGTCCAAAGAGCAAATAATTGTGGTGATTAAACTGATAAGCTGGTGACACAGAGGAAGAAAGTAAAAATTGAAGTTTCAGCAACAGGTGTAAAGCACATCATCTTTCCTTTCCTGGTATTCTTAGGAAAGAAATAAGATAGCTTAATTACATGATTAAAAAAATAGTCAAAGTCCAGCTGGAATCCCAGTTGCTGCCTGTTGCTTGCTTGCTCTCTTTTCTCTTATCAGAGGTGTCAAAATCTTTAGATTGTTACAGTTTACCTTTTTGTTTTCCTATATCTTTTAGCTTTTATAGCAGAGTACTGTTAATATAGAATTAAACCAAGGCTATTTTCACATTCTGCTGTTTTTTCCCTGATATAAATTGATGACTTACTCAAAATAATTTTAAAGTCCTTATAAGCTAAAATGTGTATACATTTTAATTATATACACTATAAAAAATAGTGCATTCATAAATATACAATGTGTTGTTATATAATTTATTAACACATGTTTTACATATTTGGTTGTACTGCAAGAATGTTATGAAAATAAGGGATGAGACCATAATTTGATTTTCAAGCATAAGAAAAAGTCTTCTTTTAAACAGAAAATTGAGTCATATAAAACTTTACTTCACTGTTGTAGGAAACATCCTATTATAAGCAAATCTTAACTTTCTTTCCTTCCTCCCTTTCTTCTTTTCTGTTTGAATAGGCATTGATTGAATACCCACATATGCCAGGCAATAAAGATACAGACTCCCTTCTGGGGATGGTGTGAAGGTCAATTTAGCAATCCTAGGCTATCCTGGAGTAGCTTCTTGAAAGTACGTTAGAAATTAATTGGGGTCCGCCTGCATCTGGCTTTTTAGTTGGACATGGGGAAGAAGAGGTCCATTTTCATTAATTCTGAATCCTGGTAGTCTATTTTTTTCCAGCTCAAGGTGCTGCATTCATTCCCCAAGGTAATCTTATCACTTGTTAGTTTGGCTTCAGAGACTTTCAGGAACCTGAACTTTCATTGTCTGTTATTTTAACAAATGCACACACATTCTCTGTCTCTACCTCTATATCTATCTATCTTCCACTTCTTACAGCTTCTTTTTCTTCTCAGGTTCTAGACTTGTTTTATACTGTTGCAAACTGTTTTGAAGGGAATGTTGTACATTGATTCAATATGAAAATAAATGCCTTTGTGTCTAGAGATCTAAAAAGATAGATAGGTTGAAAACCGCCCTAAGGTTGGATGCAATAGAAAATGAAATGTTTTTAAATGAAATTAAATAGGCTTATTAACTTATTTCCCACAGACCATTAGCTAGACAGAAAATGAAAGGAAACTTCACCACTTACCTGATCATCTATTCCAAAATCTAAATGGAGTCCAAGGTCGCACATCCTATCGCCAGCCCTTCCTAGTATTATACCTTCACATCAGTTACTTTTTCATTGGTTTACATAGGGGAGGTACTACCCGAGAGAGCTCTCTGTTTGAAAATGTGTTCATTTCAACAAGAAAAAAAGTATCTTTACATTTTAATGTACTGTGTTGGACAAAAGTGTTTTATTGAAGACCTAAAAGTCTGAACCTTGTATGGATTTCCCACAGTACCAAAAGAAGAAAGAGTTTTTGACTGAACCTGACCTGTATTTAAGTTGAGATTGAGTGACATATTAGTTTTGTTTGGTATCCTTCTTGAAGACTTGTCCATCATAGTCAAGACCAGGGCTCAGGGTTTCTGAAAAAGATTTTAGACTGTTAAAAAATACATTCTGTGGTAGCACTTAACAGTCCTTGAGAAAAATAATACCTATGAGATATGATGGATTTTAGAAATTATACCAGCACCCTCTAGTTAGTGTTCTTTTACTTATTCTGTTATAAATCAGGAGTTTGCAATTTTGACAGCTAAATTTTTTTCCTGTCCTTTGAAACTTGACTTAGCCCCTTCACTGTAAGCAAACTAGAAATGAAGACTCTTTCTTAAGATACAGATATATATTTCCCTTGGAATTATAATTTGAACTGTTGAATCTGTGTGTCTTTTAGGCTAATGTACCTTGTGGTAAACAGAAATAGACCTTTCTTCCTTCCCATTAGGAATAAATTTATTTAAAAATAAAATTTAGTTCCATAATAAGCAAAATAGCATAGGCATTATTTTAAAACAAACTAATGGTTAAAAACTAAGAATTTTTAACAGACTTGCAGTACAGGGTTTATTCTACCATCTTCTTTCTTGCTGAAGAGGCTGTGAGGTGGGGCTGGACCAATTTCAGTGTGTGTTAGAATTATCCCTTTGTCTATTTGAGATCATAAAATCTTCTAGTTGAGAAGATCTTTGGGGACCATCTAGTTCAACTCTCCTAATTTACAGTTGAAGGGATCTTTGGGGAAAGTTACTCCCAAAACTATTTTGTAAAAAGTCCAACATTGTTATTACTCAGTTCATTGCCAGGCAAATCTTTGTAAGGAATTTAACAGTTCCACAAATAGTTGGCAAAATTTATCTTCTTATTTGTAGGCAGGTCATCATATTCAGGAAATAATTTTCCCTGGGAGTGTTCAGACTGTAACTCATGGAAGAGTTTGACTCACTAAAACAACTGGAATTCTTTCAGAAGAGGAGACCTTTTGGAATCTGTTGTAATAAAGCACAGTGTAATGTTACATGCGCTGGAATGTAACATTACATTACAAATGGAAGGTCCAACTTCCGTTTCATCTCCACCATTTGAGCCTCACCTTCCTTTCCTTCTTCTCTTCCTTTATTTCTTGCTCACTTTGGTCCCCAAAGGTATTATTATCTTGGACAACATATTTCATCTCTTTGGGCAACTTCTGCTCACTTGTTCTTTCTGCCTCTATTGTGCAACCTTTCCATCCCTGACTAAGCCCACTCAGTCCCAATGTACACACACATATATACATACGTACCTATGACACATGCCAAGTTATTCTGTCATCTAGTTTGGTTGTAAGTTTTGGAAAAGTTGCCCTATAATGGATGATTTCTCTTTTTTACTCTGTCTAGGTCTAGAAAACACACCTAGAAAGATGGCTGGCATTTATTTGATTTCACCCATGTTAAATGGTAATGCTAGAAGTGCTCAGTTAAGCCTTGACTCCTTGTAGCTTTTTAAAAATTGGCTTAATTCTTTAGTCCCAGTTTGAGTAATGAAATACCAAATGGTTGAATTAGCAGATGTTGGCAGATTGTGTAATATTCTCTTTGTAGGTGGAAATGGTTAATAGTTTAGTGTAAATGTCCTATAAAATTTGGAAAAAGATAATAATTCTGTTTTCTTGTTTGTAGCCTTATCATAATTTCTGCCATAGTGATGAGCAGACTTTTAGACTGGTAATTTAATGAAAATGTTAATAAAATAATAATATCATGTGAGGCAGTTTTGTATGTAATCTCAAATATGATTTAGTAGAAAATATTAAACAGCCATTTTGTAAATGGACAGAATTCAATTTTTAATGGGTTAGAATGCAGATGGAAAGAAATGTCAAAATGGGTTAATAGTGTTATAATAGCTGATCCTTTCAGAGCAGACTGCACTGTCATCAAGACATATGCCTATAAAATCTTAGCGTTCTAATTTTATATATGGCAGTAATGCTATTAACATGAAAACATATGACTGTTGATTAATAATGTTCAGCCTATGGCTATTTAACACTTTTTCACAGATAGGAAGAAACCCTGTCTAGTGTTTATGTGAACTACCTTAATTTTTAGATTTTAGAATTGTTAAGTAGAAGATTATTATATCAATGTTTGCCTGTTGTTTTATAAAATTAAAAGGATGCCGGTTGTTGCCTTTTCAGATTAGGCATATTGGTGCAGAATTTCATCTTCCCAATATTAATTTTATACTACTCCTGTATTTTTGCTAAGATAAACTTGTTTTTAAAAGTGAAAGTAAATTATTTAAAAGAAGATAAATCTTTCGCAATTAAACATCGATAATAGAGTTGAGTTGCAGCAGTGATATACTCTTTGAAATGAAGTGACAATGCCAGTAAGAGTCGTTGATTAGAATCTTCTTATAGGTACTTATATTGAATTAATGAAATGTGTATGTATATTAACAGTGAAGATAAATATGGTCATTGAAATAGCGTGTCATCTAATTCTTAAATTAACTAGAATGAGTAAGAACTTTCAATAAGTGAATTTTCTTTGTATCACCTAGTACAACCCTGAGTCTAGTCCATACGGAGCTGTGCTTTGGAGTTGACTCATAAATATTGTGCTTTTGGATAAGGTAATTTTGGTCCTCCAGTAACTAAACTCCTGAAGGGAAGTCTAATATCTTGCTGGTTACTGAACTTGACTCCTGAATATAGAATGATGCAGTAAGGACTTACCTTTTAATATACAATATTTATTGCTTTAAAAACCAAAGTAAGTACTCTTCTTAGCCTGTTATTAATGAATCGAGAGTTCAGCCTAACCTTCACGAACTGTTTAAACCAAGCATCTAGTGATATTTAAACTCACTGTAATATTTCACTTAAAATGAATACCAGAGGTGGAAGTTCTAAATTTGTAAGAAATCCACAGTTTCCTATGCACATGACCTTATTTTTTTACACTATGCCAGATCTTTATAATTTACAATAAAAATGATTTCTCTGGCCTTTAAATGCCCATGGTGCCTGATTATTTTCTCCTTGTTTACGGTACTGTGAGGTAAAAATTTTATACTTACCAAATTGGATACAAAGCTTATTCTCAAAAATGATGCAGTCTGATAATGTATTTATTATTTCCACAAGAATAAAAAAGTGATCTAATGGAGAGAGATGAAGTAAATGATCAGATACTTCAAGTTTGAGAGATCAGAGAAAGCTTCATGGAAGAGTTGCCTGGAACTGGTCCTTGAAATTAATATAGATGGAGTTTGCTTCTAGTAGTGGACTTTACGATGCTCTGCCCACCTGAGGACCATTGCCGCTCAGACAGTTCCTGGTGTGCTGATAGTTTGCCACCTCAGGTAGCAGAACCTTTGGGCTTCTCTGCCTTAGGGCTTTCTCTGGCACCTGAGGAGCTTGCCCGCCTATACTGCAGGCCCTCAGGGGACTGGAGAGGAGTCAACACCCCCATGGTCAAACCTCAGTTGAGAGCTGAAAAATCTCAGTGGGAGGTGATAAAGAATCAGTGGATAAATGCCCAGCTCCTCAGATTCCCCCAGGAGTTCAGTTTGGTCGTACGACCTCCAGGTCTTCTAGAGGGTCCCTAACAGGACTGTGTTCCAGTAGCTCACAATAGTAACCTGATCATAAATGCTGCCATTGTTGCATTTTCTTTCTTTTCTTCTTTCTTGTGTTTTTACTCGTACTTCTTGATATCACTTCCCAAATAAACCGTCTACTCCGAAATTCTTATCCCAGCATCTACTTTTGATGGTACCCAGACTAAAACAGTTTGGTAGAGATGGAGGAAGAACAGGGTGAGTAAAGTTGTAAAGATTAAGTACAGTATCAGTGAGTGACTCAGTCTACCTGGAATATCAGATTTATGGTTCCAGAGCTATAAAATTGGTTAGGTCACAAGGAAAGACTAAGGATTTGCAGCTTTCTACAGGTATTGCAGGTTTTCTAAAGGCTTAGCAAAGGGAGGTGACATGATCAGAGCTCTGCTTCCAAATAGTAATCTGGTGGTAATCTTTAAAGGAGATTAGAGATAGGAGAGACAGAATGTATGGAGAGCATCTGTGAGACCATTCTGTAGTCTAGCTGAGGTAGTAATACTAGTGAAAATGGAGAGGAAGGATGGTAAATGCTACATATTGCAATTGGTTTGATGTGGGTGTCAGGAGAGTGAAAGACATTGGAAATAATGCAAATGTTTCTAGCATCTATTGCTGACTGGGAGGATGACGATACTTTGTTTGAAATAGAAAAACCTAGAGGAGGAATATGTTTAAGTGGGATTTAAAAGCCTTCAGTTTGCTTCTTTAGAAAAATCTGTCAGTTGCCTGTACAATATCCATTCCCCCTTTCTTTTTTAGTGTCAGAATCCTCATTTTATTCAGGTCCGTAATGTGCCCAGCTCAGAGATCTTTCCCAGCTTCTCTTTACAGCTGGTTGCAGTCATGTGACGAAGTTCTGGGTAATATGATGTAAGTGGAGATGTGTTAGATTTCAAGGAAAACTGCATACAAGAAGCAGACTCATCTAGAGATGTGCCCCTTGGTCTTGGTGTCATTCTTCCTGCCTATTTTATGGAGACATAGACGTCCAGTGGCATTCTTGGACTATGAGGTACCTTTGAGGATGAAAGCCATGTGACAGGAATTTCTGATGCCCGGGGAGATCATACCAGCCCCAGACTGCCCACATCCAGAGTTTATTTATATAAGAGGGAAATAAACTCCATCTTCTCCATCTGAGCCACTGGTGTTTTTGGTTTTCTTTTATGGCAGTTGTACCTGACGCTAAATGATGACACAGAGCATACTGAGTCTGAATTAAGAGCAGGTTATCCAGGTGAAGATGTTCCATAGGCAGTGGAAATACAAACCAACCAACCAACCAACAAATAAATAAATACATGCAACTATCTTTTTTGTGATATCTAGCATATGTCAAGTCCTTATTTTATATGCAAGGACACGTAGAGTAGATAAACAGTTTGTACATTATATACAACTAAGTGGCATAGCTGGAATTGAAACCCAGATCTGTCTGATGCCACAGTGTAAACTATTGTCCTGTAATGTGGGACAGAGCTCAGAAGAAAGGTCACAAGTATTTAATTCTAAGGGAGGATGATTTGAGAGAAGAATCTTTAAAACTGCTGAAAGTACAGAACTATTCATTTGCATATATCTATTTTGCGGAATAAAGTGTCATTACTTACAAATCCTCTGCATAATATACATGGATGTACAGGACTCATAAGTAACATTATGTCAATAAGGAAATTCAGTTATCAATCTGAATTGTAGTAAATAGTGAATTAAAGAAGTTTATTAATATTTCTCTTTTCTCTTTAGAGATGTTTTGTTAGGAATTTACCAGGCCCAAACAAATGGAGAGGTCTATAATAATTTTAAAGTTGGAAAATAATTTTGATGTTATCCAGTTCAGTGCCCTGCTTTTGCAGATGAGAAACTGAGACCTGAAGCAGTTGAAGGCTGACCTCCTTTGCTGTTCCTAGAAAATGTTGAACATGCTCCTACCTCAGGGTTATCTAACTTACAATCCGCTCTGCTTCAAACATCTACTGTCATTAGCTGCAGAGCTTAGTTCCTGACTTCCTTTACATGTAGCTCATATGTCAGTTCATAGGATGTATTACTGTTGATTCGTTTAAACAGGATCATTTATTTATTTGTATATCTATCTATTTATCTGCCACCCGTGCTAGCTCCATGAGGGTAGGTACTTTGTTTTGTTCATTGCTACATGTCCAATGCCTAGAGCAGTATCTGTCAACACGTAGTATTTACTCAGTAAAAGACGTATTGAATGAAGAGGACAGTACGTGATAGCCATCTTGTAAAAGTAATGTTCTGTAATATTGGATGCAACTTAGAGCTCACTCAATAGCCTTAGTTTCTCTTTTCTTAAAAACCACTGTGGAAGTAACTATAAATCAGGAGGGTTTAACATATTGAAAGCTAGATGTTCAGAATCATTCATTTGGAGCACTTTGTGTATGGAGCTATTTCTGAGTCTTCTATCAGTAGCCAACATGAGCTCTCTTGTTCTTTAGCTACTCCAAATTTCTGGAATATTTCTGCAGTTTGGAGCTAGGTCTGGACACTCTGCCATCATTACCTTTTGGTAGTAAATGACCTTGTAGTGGCCAGAGCAAGTAGATATATTTTACTTACTATTAGTAAGGTGTGACTTGGAACAATTTACTTCGGAGTCCAAGTCTTCTTTTTTCATCATAGAGACTGAAAATTTTATATACACAAATTCATAGTCATAGAAATGCATTTCCTAATAATATGGCTGTGAAGTAAAGATGATGATGACAATGATGATGATGGTGATAGTGACAGCCAATCTTTGAATCTTTGTTGACCTCTCACTGTGTGCTTGCACTGTTCTAAGCACTTCACACATGTCGAATTTCTAACATGTGTGTTGCCATCAGTGGGTAGGGAAGCCTTTCTGGTTGCAGAGTAGCAGAGCCCGTTTCTGTCCTTAAACCGAAGAGATAGTGGACAGCTCTACTTACCTTCAAGGAAATTATAATTTAATTTACAAAATTAAATTAGTGAGGGAGATGAAATAAGCATAATTGACAGTGGTAAGTACAGAAACACAGAGAGAGACGTTTAAAACACATTCATAACAAAGCCTTATATGACTGACACATAATCAGTGCATAACCAGAATCTGTACTAAGCAATGACTTCAGATAATTTCTTTCAAGACACTTAAAAAAATTGTTTTCTTTATATATATTTTTTATTGCTTGACAATGTTGTGTTAGTTTCTGCTGTACAATGAAGTGAATCAGCTATATGTATACGTATATCCCCTCCCTCTTGGGCCTCCCCCCCGATCCCACCCATCTAGGTCATCACAGAGCACCGAGCTGAGCTCACTGTGCTATAGAGCAGGTTCCCACTAGCTATGGTAATGTATTTATATCTAACCTAATCTCCCAATTCATCCCAGCCTCTCCTTCCCCCTCTGTGTCCACGCATCTGTTCTCTACATCTGCGTTTCTATTCCTGCCCTGCAAATAGGTTCATCTGTACCATTTTTCTAGATTCCACATATATGCATTAATATATAATATTTGTTTTTCTCTTCCTGACTTACTTCACTCTGTATGACAGACTCCATGTCCATCCACATCTCTACAAATGACCCAATTTCATTTCTTTTTATGGCTGAGTAATATACCATATATGTACCACATCTTCCTTATCGATTCATCTGTCAATGGACATTTAGGTTAGGTTGTTTCCATGTCCTGGCTATCGTAAATAGTGCTGCAGTGAACACTGGGGTACATGTGACTTTTTGAATTATGGTTTTCTCAGGGTATAGGCCCAGTAGTGGGATTGCTGTGTTGTATGGTAGTTCTATTTGTAGTTTTTTACGGAACCTCCTTACTGTTCTCCATAGTGGCTGTTATCGATTTACATTCCCCACCAATAGTATAGGAGTGTTCCCTTTTCTCCACACCCTCTCCAGCATTTATTGTTTGTAGATATTTTTGAGGATGGCCATTCTGACCAGTGTGAGGTGATACCTCATTGTAGTTTTGATTTGCATTTCTCTGATAATTAGTGATGTTGAGCATCTTTTCATGTGCCTCTTGGCCGTCTGTATGTCTTCTTTGGTGAAATGTCTCTTTAGGTCTTCCACCCATTTTTTGATTGGGTTGTTTGTTTTTTTGATGTTGAGCTGCATGAGCTATTTGTATATTTTGGAGATTAATCCTTTGTCTGTTGCTTCATTTGCAAATATTTTCTCCCATTCTGAAGATTGTCTTTTTGCCTCATTTATAGTTTCCTTTGCTGTGCAAAAGCTTTTAAGTTTAATTAGGTCCTATTTGCTGATTTTTGTTTTTATTTATTACTCTTGGAGGTGGGTCATAAAAGATCTTGCTGTGATTTATGTTCCAGAGTGTTTTTCCCATGTTTTCCTCTAAGAGTTTTATAGTGTCCGGTCTTACGTTTAGGTCTTTAATCCATTTTGAATTTATTTTTGTGTATGGTGTTAGGTAAGAGAATAAACACAAGTCTTTTAATTTTGCCCAGTAAGTACTTAATGTTCTAGTGTAACCAATAATATCGAAAATCAAGAGAAAAATTGACTTTCTTAAATTAAGAAAATGACAAAATATGTAAAACAAAACAACAAATAAATGATTTTGGAAAGGAACCTGAATACCTTAAAATTGTGAGAGTTGCAGAGTAATCAGAATGATAAAATTCATTCTTCATCAGATAGAAAGTGGGTTATTCCTAGGTAAGCAAAGCAGCCATCTTCTTTTGTTAAGTTTCCTGAAGAGGTTAGATGACCCGCAAAATGGAAAATTTTAGCAACTAGCATACGGCAGCAATGCAATGAAATGGAAAGAAGAATGGCTAGTTTACCTGAATATTCTGTCATCAAGGCATTTTGTTAGTATTCTGCAGGGGTGTCTGGAGAATTGATTTGGTTGTATGTGATTTGACAGAGCAACATTTTTTGCAGCCTGGGAAAGCAGTTCCCAGAGGATTTAAAATAGAGAAATTCATCAGGTGATTTTTCTGTTTCCAGCGTAGCTTCATCTATGAAAATGGCTTACATACATAGTTAACATTGTAATACTATGGCAGAAAATACACAATTCTTTGAACCATTGTCATATATAACTGAAGACATATACGTCTAGAAGTTATAGGCAATTTATGGATTTTCTAAATATTTAAAGTGTTATGGACGGCTGATCTTAGTTTTATTCATTATGTTTTTATTACCAGTAAGTTACAAATACATCAGATAAATAGGCACAAAATTAATCTTGTGATTGACTTAGCTGAAAGATATGGAACTTCTAATTTAAGTTCTCAAATTCCGTAATGCTATTCTGTATCTGTCTGACATTACTTGCAAAGCAAAGAGAAAAAAATTGTCAACATGTACCTTGTGAAATAAATGCAAAGGATTATCAAATCAAATGAGGCAAACTGAAATTACTTTGAACCTTCTATATATTTGAGTTTTTATATTTAAGGCTTTCTATCATTTTCTAACTCAGCTTAGATATTGGTTCTTTAGAAAAAACTTCACTGATCCCTGCATTTACCATCATCCCCTTTCACAGGATTAGGTCCTTTTATTATACATTCTACTAGCACTTTCACCTCTCCTTTCTGGCACTCAATCCCCATGCAGTGATTGGTTTAAAGTCTCTCATCCCATGTTCACTGTAGCACTATTCATACTATTTAAGATATGGAAACGATCTAAGTGTCCATTGGTGGATGAATGGATAAAGAAAATGTTCTTTTTTATGGCTGAAAAATATTCCGTTGTTATATATTATTCAGCCGTAAAAAGAAGGAAATCTTGTCATTTGTGACAACATGGATGAATCTGGAGAACATTATGCTAAGTAAAATAAGCCAGATCAGGGCTTCCCTGGTGGCGCAGGGGTTGAGAGTCTGCCTGCTAATGCAGGGGACACGGGTTCGAGCTCTGGTCTGGGGGGGATCCCGCACGCCGCGGAGCAACTGGGCCCGTGAGCCACAGCTGCTGAGCCTGCACGTCTGGAGCCTGTGCTCCGCAACGGGAGGGGCCGCGATGGTGAGAGGCCCACGCACCGCAATGAGGAATGGCCCCCGCTTGCCGCAACTGGAGAGGGCCCTTGCACAGAAACGAAAAACCCAACACAGCAAAAATAAATAAATTAATTAATAAGCCAGATCAAATACTATGTGATCTCATTTATATGTAGAATCTAAAAAAATGAACTCCTAGAACAAGAGAGTAGAACAGTGGTCACCAGGGGCTGGGGATTGGGGAAATTGGAGAGATGTTGGTCAGAGGGTATAAAATTTCACTTATAAGGTGAATAAGTTCTAAGGATCTAATAATGTACAGTATGGTAAGTACAGTTAATAATACTGTATTGTATACTTAAAATTTGCTAAGAGAGTAGATATTGTGTTCTCGCCTTCTCACCACACACACACACACACACACACACACACACACACAAAGTGAAACTGTGAAATGATGGATATGTTAATTAGCTTGATTGTGGTAATCATTTAGCAATGTATATGTAATCAAACCATTACACTGTACACCTTAAATATATAGAATCTTTATTTGTCAATTATACCTCAGTATAGCTGGGGGAAAAATAAAGCCTCTCATCTTGACTTTATTGTAAACTCACCGAAGGCAGGGGTGATGTCAGTGTTACTAACGACCTAAAGTGAACAACCAGGGACATGACTCCATCTGTCCTTCCTTCTCTACTGAATCATCAGTTTTCCCTTCTCTGTTGGCCTGTTCTATCAGCATACAAATATGCTATTCGTTTTTCTTTTTTCAAAATCTTGCTTTTGACTCCATTTCCCCCATTTCTATATTCCTTACAACTTTTTAGGAAAACTTGAAATGTTTGTCCATACTTACCTATCTTCAATGTCTCTCCTTCCGTTCCGACCCACTGTAATTAACCTTTCACCCCCATCACTGTACTGAGACTGCTCTTACCAAGACCACCACTGAGTGCTGCTGGTCATTTCCCATTTGCTTATTATACATCAGGGGCTGTTAGTGTAGGGTCCCAATCCTCTTTCAGTTAAATCAGCTATAAGATAACTACATATTGCAGACTTCTTCCACAGATGACCTGCTGATAACTGTTTTTCTCTAGGGCAGCCATGACAAAGTACCACAGACTTGATACCTGAAAACAACAGAAATTGACTCCCTCAAAGTTCTGACTTCATAGTCAGACTCATAGTTCAGACTTCTAGTCTGAACTTAAGATGTCAAAAGGGCTGCACTGCCTCCACAGGCTCTAGGGAAGAATCCTTTCCTTCTTCCAGCTGCTGTTGGCTGTAGGTGTTCCTTGGCTTGTGGCTACATAACTCCAACCTCTGCCTCCATCTTCACCTGGTCTTCTTTTCTTTGTCTGTGTGTCTTTCCTCTGTATGTCTCGTATGAGGACAGTTGTCATTAGATTTAGGGCCCGCCCAGATAATCCAGAATGATGTCATCTCAAGGTCTTAACTAAATTACATCTTCAAAGACCGTTTTTCCAGTTAGGCTCACGTTCAAGCCTCCAGGATTAGGGTAGATATATCTTTTCTGGGGGGAGTCACCCTTCAGGCCACTATAATAATGATCCTGTTGTTCAGTGTGATCATTCATATGATCGTATGATATACTATTCTAATCAGGATGGCAGTTTAACAACTCATTTTTTCATTCAACAAATAGTTAGTGAGTACTTCCTATGTGTCAGGCACTGTTCTAGGTCCTAGAGAGAGAGTAGTTAGCAAAGCTCTACTCTCTTGGAGTTCCATTGTAGTCAGGGGAGAAACAGAATTATCCTTTGATCTATGTGTGTTACTTAAAGTACATCAGTATATTTCCTAAGGTTGTAGAAAACATTTTAAACTTGTAATTTAAACTCACAAACGTCATAGTTTTATAAAATCCAGAACATACAGAATAAAAAACAATAATTTTCTAGTTCATTCGTTGCCAGACTACATATCAGATGTTTCACCAATGTGCTAGCATAAAAGAAGAAAAAAATGCCAAAAGTATGGTTACATTTACATTTATCTGTTGATAAGTGACACAAAGCCATGATAGTGTGATTATAAACCTCCAGAGTAAGTAGAAAGTGATAGCATGATGACCCTGATTTCCTTCATTAATGTTTTATTTGTACCACATTATTAGTCTAATTAAAATAAATGTAAACATCCTACTATCTATATCATGAAGCCAATTTCAAACGAACTTCTGTTTCTTCTGAAAATCTTCCCTGCTTTCTCCTTTTCTAAAGGACTTGATTATGCTTTCTTCTCTGATGGTTTTAAACTGTGCATATGTGGTTATTCTTATTAACACTGATTGCGCACCTACTGTAAGCCTAGGCATTGGTGCTTTACCAAATGTACCCACTACTGGACAGTGAGCTCCTTAAGAGGAGGGGCAACATTTTTTCAGTTTCTGTTTGCCCAGCACTTAATACAATACTTGACACATAGTGGATACTTACAGATGAATTATATTTAGTCGGATGTAGGCTTGGCAGCTACCGGGAGCAAGACTTCTAGGATGGTGGGTGACCTTGCTGAGTCAACTGACTGTCTGGGATTGAATCCTTCTTTGCCAGTTTAACTAACGTGGTGTCCTCATCTGTGAAAAACAGAAAAATAATAATGAAAGGACTTATGAAGCTGTATTACTTGCGGGACCCAATTCTTGTAAAGCACTTAGAGTGTACCTAACTCATAGTCGGCACTCAATAAATCTTAGTCATTAACATTGCTCCGTTTTTATTTTTAGTATTATTGCTTTAAACACATATCCTGGGACTTCCCTTTAGATCCAGTGGTTAAGACTCTGTGCTTCCACTGCAGGGGGCATGGGTTCGATCGCTGGCTGTGGAACTAAGATCCCACATGCCACGTGGTCAAAAAAAAAAAAAAATGTACCCTGAAATTACAATGGATTTTCATATCATGCAAATAACTTTTAACTGCAACACGTGGAAGTTTCAATCTGGCAGGACCTAAGGTTTAAAATTGTAGCCACGTAATAAATAGAAAGCATAATTAATGGCTCAAAATTTAAAATCCATTAAGTGGGATGTTTTAGTGACATCATTTGCAAGAATTATCTACATATCTATTTTTATAAAAAGAAAAATAGGTGGTGATATTTTCTAAGCTTTCTACTGTTTCTTCAAGCTACTCTCTTTGATTGGATGTCATCCTTTTCCCATTCTTTTATATTTCCTATCTGACATTTCACTGTTTTTTTTTTTTTTTGCAGAGTTCCCTGTGCTATACAGTAGGTCCTTGTTGGTTATCTGTTTTAAATATAGCAGTGTGTACATGTCAATCCCAAACTCCCAGTCTCCCCACCTTCCCCCTGGTAACCATAAGTTCATTCTCTAAGTCTAAAGTCAAAAAAGTTTTACCATTAAATATTTCTTCTATGCATTTCTTCTCTCTTAGTCCGTTTGTCAATTCTCTTTTCACTTGATTGCTTTGAAATCTGAACTTGTGGAATTTAAGCAATGAGTAATAATGGTACTTATAGAAATGAATTTTGCATTTATGTTGTAATACTCAAAATATATTATTTTTTAAAACTGTGAAGTATAGTTGATTTACAATATTGTGTTAGTTTCAGCTGTACTGCAAAGTGATCAGTTATTTTTTTTAGATTATATTCTATTATAGGTTATTATAATATATTGAATATAATTCCCTGTGGTATATAATAAATCCTTGTTGCTTATCTATTTTTTTTTTTGCGGTACGTGGGCCCCTCACTGTTGTGGCCTTTCCCGTTGTGGAGCACAGGCTCTGGACGAGCAGGCTTAGCGGCCATGGCTCACGGGCCCAACTGCTCCGCGGCATGTGGGATCTTCCCAGACCGGGGCACGAACCTGTGTCTCCTGCATCGGCAGGCGGACTCTCAACCACTGCGCCACCAGGGAAGCCCGTTGCTTATCTATTTTATGTCTAGTAATTTGTATCTGTTAATCCCATACTCCTAATTTGTCACTCCTTCCCTCTTCCCTTTGGTAACATTGTTTGTTTTCTGTCCGTGAGTCTGTTTCTGTTTTGTATGTAGATTCATTTGTATTAATTTTGGATTCCACATATAAGTACAAATACTATCACATAGTATTTGTCTTTCTCTGACTGACTTACTTCACTAAGTATAATATTCTCTAGGTCCATCTATTTTGTTGCAAATGGCCATATTTCATTCTTTTTTATGGCCAAATAATATTCTACTGTATATACATGTATGTATATACTATATCTTCTTAAGCCAATTGTCTGTTGATAGGCAGAACATTCTCTAGCATATATCATAGCAATATTTCCTTAGATCAGTCTTCGAAGGCCAAGGAACTAAAAGCAAAAATAAATGAGACCTAATCAAACTTAAAAGCCTTTGCACAGCAAAGGAAGCATGACAAAATGAAGAGACAACCTAAACAATGTGACAGACAAGGGGTTAATATCCAAAATATACAAACAGCTCATATAACTCAATATCAGAAAAACAAATAACCCAATCAAAAAATGGGCAGAAGACCTCAGTAGCTATTTTTCCAAAGAAGACATACAGATGGCCAACAGGCACATGAAAAGATGCTCAACATTACTAATTATTAGAGAAATGCAAATCAAGACCACAACGAGGTATCACCTTATACTGGTCAGAATGGCCATCATCAAAAAAATCTAGAAACAAAATATGCTAAAGATGCTGTGGAGAAAAGGGAACCCTTCTACACCGTTGGTGGGAATGTAAATTGGTGCAGCCACTATGGAAAACAGTATAGAGGTTCCTTAAAAAACTATAAATAGAGCTACTATATGATCCAGCAATCCTACTCCTGGATATATGTCTGGAAAAAATGAAAACTCTAATTCAAAAAAGATACATGCACCCCAGTGTTCATAGTAGCACTATTTACTCAAATACATTTTAATG
The DNA here is from genome assembly GCF_963924675.1 of Phocoena phocoena. Classification (NCBI taxonomy): domain Eukaryota; kingdom Metazoa; phylum Chordata; class Mammalia; order Artiodactyla; family Phocoenidae; genus Phocoena; species Phocoena phocoena. Next base: position 47,019,006 of record NC_089233.1, on the reverse strand, counting down.
AAATATTTTTAGAAGTTTTGCACATTTAAAAATATCTATAATTTTTCATTTCCCAAAATTGTATTGTCTTTGAAAAATGACTCCAGTAGTATTATTTGAAAGTACATACTTCTAGGGTCTACCCACAGGTATACCTTGTATTATTGCACTTTGCTTTATTCTATTGCATTTTTTACAAATCGAAGGTGTGTAGCAACCACGTGTCATGCAAATCTGTCAGCGCCATTTTTCCAACAGCGTTTTCTCACTTAGTGTCTCTGTGTCACATTTTGGTAATTCTCACAGTATTCAAACTTTTCCATTATTATTATATTTGTTATGGTGTTCTGTGATCAGAGATCTTTGATGTTAGTATTGCAAAAAGATTGTGGCTTGCTGAAGGCTCAGATGATAGCACTTTTTAGCAATAAAGTATTTTTAAATTAAGGTATGTACTCTTCTTATACATAATGCTGTTACACAGTTAGTAGTCTACAGTATACTATAAACATAACTTTCATATGTACTGGGAAACCAAAAAATTCATGTGACTATCTTTAATTGTGGTGGTCTAGAATGGAACCACAGTCTCTCTGAGTTATGCCTGTATACAAACTGTTGAGAGGACTCATTGAGTGTGGGTTAAGGTCACAGGCTCCAAACCAATCTGCCAGGGCCTGAATATGGGTTCTGCTACTTATAGCTGTGTGACTTTTGGTGGAATACTTGATCTCTCTGTGTGTCAGTTTTTTCATCTGTAAAATGAAGATAATATTATTTACTGATAGAGTTGTTCTGAGGACTGAATTAGTTAAATGGTTTAAAGCAGTGCGTGACACATAGAAATAACTGAATAAAAACTAGTCCTTAAAATTATTAAGTGAAAACGGGTGAAGAGATTTTTTTGAGAGGGCAGCATGGACAATTCACAGAGGTAGGAATTCATGGGATTTTTCCATGGGTAAGGATACTGATAAGGAGAGCTGAGACAATGATTCTGGAGCCGGGTCTTAGAGGTCCTGCCCTCAGCATCCCAGAGGAGAAGCCAGAACAATTCCACGTCCCACAGGCCATCTCTGAGAATATTGACAGACTTGCCACATTAGGGGATTTGAATTTTATTCTGTAGACAAAGGGAAATGGTGAAGATAGTACAGAGTCTACATGGGCTTTAGCACCAAACTTCCTGAAACTGGTTTCTAGTTCTTTTTTGTACCTGCGTTTCATCATTGATAATAATGATTCCTGTATCATAGGGTGTTATGAGGATTAAATGAGGTAATGCAGGTAATATACTTAGAACACTGTCTGGCCAATAATAATACCCAATGGAAATTAGCCATTATAAATTGTGAGCAGAAGAGTGATGTGATCAGATCTGTGGAGCTTCACGTAATTCTAGGCAAAGGAAAGTACCTGAGCTTCCATATGAGAACAGAGAGAGAATGAGGGGTTTGCATAAGACTGATGGTTAATGAGTGTCTTGCACTTGAGCTACTTTTTCAAAACGTTAGCCTGGGAAAGGTCGTTGCTGAAGTTATGCAGCTATCTCTGAGCCTCCAGGAGACACTGGTACCCAGGAACTCCTGGCCTGTCAGGGCAGCTGGGAGGGCTGGAGCATGACTAGAGGACCACACTATATTCCATAGCGTACCTTCGTGCAGATTGGAAAAAGGTATCCCTTTCTCTGGGGATATATAGCCCAATAGCAGGGCTCATGGCTTGGTAAGAAGAGCCGAGGACCTACCCCTTTGACCAGACACCTTTGGGCAGGGCGCACCCTGCGCAACCAAACACTTCTGCCCAAAAAGCATTTGACATTAGGAAAATTCTGCCTAGCTAGAGAACACGTGCATTATTTGTGTTTGTTTGTCCATCCCCAGAATTTGAGGTGGTCTTGTGATTTACTTTGATTACTAGAATGTGATAGAAGTAACTTTATGTGACTACTAAGGCTAAACCTTAAGAGACTTTGAAGCTTCCATTTTTCCCCTCTTGGAATTCTGCTCTGAGATCACTATGTAAAGAAGCTCAGTCTGACCTACTAGAGGATGGGAGGTCATGTGGAGGAGAACAGAAGTGCCCTAGCTGACAGCCAGCACTTCCTGGTAGCTGCATCTTCATGAGTGGTCCCAGGCAGCACCAGAGGAATCAATTCCCAGGCACAGAATTGCTGATCTGTAGGATCTTAAGCAAGAATAAATGGGTTTTGTTTTCAACCTAGGTTTCGAGGTGGTTTGTTATATAGCAGTAGGTAACTGATACGTCTGTGCAGCTTGACAGGGAAAAAAGAGAGGTAATTTGTCAAACTAAAACTCATCTCTGGGACTTCCCTGGCAGTCCAGTGGTTAAGACTCCGCACTTCCACTGCAGGGAGCACAGGTTCAATCCCTGGTTGGGGAACTAAGATCCTGCAGGCCTTGTGGTGTGGCCTAAATAAATAAATAAAACTAATCTCTAATTCCTGTATTCTCTCACATTCCAGTAAGGACATTTGCAATGATGAGACACTGAGTCAGAACATCTTCCTGTCATGGACAGAAATATTACTGTGTTATACAGATCAGTTTGGGGATTTCCAGGATAGTTTCTGATACTCATATGGCCTGGAAATGTCTGCTGGCTGATTGCCAGCCTGGAAATTGTCTGTATGCCTTATGGAGACTTAATAAAAGACTCAGACATATTAAAAATGAAGAATTTCTGAGTCCCTGCTTAGTTCCAGTCACCATCATGACTGAGATACATTGTCGAAAGCAATGGTCCATACTTGAAAAAGGATATTCTACATGGACTAGAAACTCCCATGTAATGAGCTAGTAAAAGTGCAGCAGGAATCTGAAGAATTACGAGAAATTAGAAAGAAGTGAAATGCTTTGTAAAATTGAAAATATAAATAAATTATGTTTAGTTAATAGGGAAAATTAAATGAGCAGTTGAATGTTTATATTTTGATCAATTGTACTATCTTATGATTTTATAGAAACATTATTTTCTTTGATTTTTACAGTGAGTTTTTATCTTTTCTCTTTTTTAGTTTTAAGACACAGAACCAGTGGTTTTGATGCCAAATTGAAAAATATGGAGACATTTATTAGAATCCCACACGTTTCTTTCACTTTCCTCCTTCTCTCCCTCTCTTTCTTTTAACCTAAAGTCATCCCTGAAAAGGGAGTGAACAGTGAAAGCCAATCTCAGTTAATGACAACTTGATATAATCCTTGATTCTCCTCTTTCACTCACATGTGACATCTTGTAGTTTATCAGCAAGCCTTGTCAATTCTACCATCAGTGTATGTCTGTGTGTGTGTGTGTATGTGTGTGTGTGTGTGTGTGTGTGTGTGTGTGTCTGTGGGGTGCGGGTGGAGGAGAGAGAGAGAGGGAATACGAGAATTCACCATCACTCCTCACCACCCTCACAACCACCACCCTGGGCCAAGCCATCATCATCTCTCTTCTGGATTATTGAAATAGTCTCCTAAATATCTCCTTGTTTCTACTCTTGCCTCCTACAGTTTGCTCTCAAGATAGCAGCCAAAGGGGACTGGCTAAAATTTAAGTCAGATCATGTCACTTCTCTGTTCAAAACCCATCAATGGCTTCCATGTTGATCGAAGTCTAAATCCTTTTGAGGACCTGAGTCATCTGGCTCCCCATTGCCTTTCTGACTTCATCTCCTACCACTGTCTCTCTGGCTCATTCTGCTCTAGCCACATTAGTGTCCTTTCTCTCTCTTGTACTATAATGTTAGCTCCATGAGGGCAGGGTTTTTGTCTGTTTCGTTCTCTCTCTCTATCCAGCGTCTAGAGCAGAACCTGGCCTACAATGAGCACTTGTTAAATATTTCTTGAACGTATGATAATTTCTGAATTTATCTCTTTTAATACACTTTCCCCACAAAGGCTATTGTATAAGGCATTAATGTTTACATCAGTCTTTATTAGGAATCCGGGGTAATGATGAGTTTTTTTTATCATAATATTATTCTGTTTCTTTTCCCCTCAGGATTATTAACACGTCTTACTGATTCCCCATTTTCCCGAGTGCTCTCGTCCTCAGACTTTCATTCCCCTTCCCAGAACTTGATTCTCCTCAATTATCATGCAGCATTTTTTCCCTAACCTGGACTACGTCTGTCAAAATTTGTTACGTGGCTTGGGAAGAAGAATGGAAAATCCAAATTTTCCTATTTCCTTTTCTTTATTATAGTGCTTTTATATTTGATGTTTAAAATCATCTTTAGGAAAATGCTAGGGGTAAAAGTTAAAGTACGTTTGTGTAAAATAACACCAGTTGCTGTACCAGATAATTCTCCAAATCTTAGTGGCTTAACACAGTGGATTTTCCCCCTCACTCGCATAAGTTCCAAAATGAGTGTTTCTAATCACTGGGCTTCTATGTGGCTCTTTTTATCCTACAACCTACTGTCATGCAATTTTACTGTAGAAGAGGCAAAGAATATAGAGGATTATTGCAAGATGTTTTTAATGGGACAGACCTGTGTATATACATCACTCCTACTCATATTCCACTGCCTAGAACTCACTCAATAGTCATGCCAAGTTCTGGCAAGGCTGGCAGTGTGATTCATCTGTGTGCCCAGGAAGAAGAAGAAACAAGTTTGATGATGACCAGTCTAGAGCCTCTGCCATACTTTGTATTGCCTTCCTTTCTTTTTCTCACTACTTTTTCATACATCTCTAATGTGAGGATCTTCCTTTTTGCTTAGTGCTAGACATAAGAATAATAACTAATAATAATGATAATAAAAAATACAACTCTCTGCTTTTCACTGATTATATTTTTAAATCCTTACAAACCTGTAAGGTAGAACTGTTATGATCATCATTTTATAGATGAGGAAATTGAGGCCTGAAAAAGTTAATGTGTTTAAAGTCACCAGTTGTTAAGTGCTGAAGCCAGCATTTAACCAGGCTGTCTGATCTCAGAGCTCACCTACCTAACAAGCATACTGTATTGCCTCCCAAGTTTTGAAGGGAATTTAACAAATTTTTCCCACATCATACTGCTTCTCAAGGAGCCAGAATAAACCCATTCATTTGCTAATTTGATCCCAACATTTATGTCTCCAACTCCTAAACAGAATTACTCAAGGCCTCCCAGTTCTAGACCAATGCACCAGAGTAATAAGTTGGGGCTAAAGGATGGAGTAAAGGAGCAGAGCCCTGTTTGTGTAAAAATTCTCTCAAAGCATTTCATTGTAGCACTTTTCACAGTTCTTAACTCCGCTAATTAAAAAACATTTCACCAAACAATGCTACAAGTGATCCAGTACTTATGATGAACTCCCTTGCAAAAAGAGGCACCGCTACTAGCTATCAACAATCTATATACTGTACAGTACCACCTGTTAATGGTATTAAGTGTGAAGAAAACTAAGCCCATAAATTATATATTGATACAACAGAATGTTATTTTTTTAGTTTTATCTGGGCCACCAAGATATACCAGACACCAAAATGAGTTCTAAGATATCAAGATGCAGATTTTCAAAGGAAATATTCGACTACTGGATCCTTATCTCCCACCAAAGGTAATAAAAAGGATCAAGTTGTCAGAGGCTAGAGAGGATTTTGTGAGGACGATTTCTTTGGAAAATAGCATGTGCTGTTATTTGCCACCTATCATATTATCTCCTGGTGAAGGGTGTGTGTGTGTGTCTGTGTGTGTGTGTAGTAACTCCCTTCACACCCAGTCCATAGAGAGAGACTTCAAAGGAGGCCAGTCTGAGAGTTTGTTGACTCCCCTGTACTTTGGAGAGCACATATAGTTGGTGTGTGATGCCCACCTGAGGTATCCAAAAGTGCAAGGATGGCTGAATGGCCTTTGGAACCTAAGTAGAGGGTTATGTTCAGACAGTAACTGAATTCCACTCTGAATGAGCCAAAGGTATATGAATCCTGAGGACCAGATATAGGACCTAGGGAGGGAGAGAGGATTATCCTCAGTAATTCTGACTCCTGCTTGAAAGGACCGCTGCTAGAGAAGGCAAAGGAGTGCCAGCAGAGTCTCAAAGCCATGGACCACCAGGAAACCAGGGGCTGAGGGGCATCAACTGCTGGAGGAATAGAATGGATCACTCATATCACTGGAGTTACAATCAAAGAAGACCAGAGGGCTTCCCTGGTGGTGCAGTGGTTGAGAGTCCGCCTGCCGATGCCGGGGACGCGTGTTCGTGCCCCGGTCCGGGAAGATCCCACGTGCCGCGGAGCGCCTGGGCCCGTGAGCCATGGCCGCTGGGCCTGCGCATCCGGAGCCTGTGCTCCGCAACGGGAGAGGCCACAACAGTGAGAGGCCTGCGTACCACAAAAAAAAAAAAAAAAAAAAAAAAAGAGACCAGAAAGGGAGCATCTGAGAACTCATGAAAATGTTAGAGAAAGAGGAAGATGTTGATTGATTTACATATCTGCAAAGCTGAGAGAGTTTGAAGCTGTTTCACAAGAGTACCAGTCAAGTGAGAACCTTGCATCCCCCTTTCTCTATCTCCCTTCTTTTGTCCAGACTGTAGAGAGGGACTGGTCCCTAGCTAGGGGAGGAGGGGGGTAGTCTAACCTTTGAATGAACATAAAAGTGCTGCTTAATATATTACACTGAAACTTTTGTTTGATAAATTGAGGCTCCATTCTGCAACTAAGTACTTTTCTGTTACCTAACAGTGTTCAGAAATATCATAGGGCTTGCTAGAGTTTTCATTCACTGGTAAGGGAAAAACCTGCCCCAGTGAAGTTATTTTTAAAAAGTCAGTGGGAGACAAATATGGATTGCTTTTGAATTACATCCCATGACTTACATTCCGTGATTATATTCCACTGTGTAACACATTGATTGTGCTAATAATCAAAATGTTGCTCTTCAGTAAATACGGATCTTCTATAATATCACTAATTTTTAATTCAGTATGGGTATATGGATGTATCACTTTTCTGCCTTATAGAGGGTACTGAAGTTATTACTTAATTCATTGATTGATGGTTGATTGGTATGTACATTAAATCTCAAATAATTTGAGAATTATTATAAATCTATAAATTAAACCCACCACTTAGAGAATCTTCTCTCTGGCATTATGAAATTTGAGATTCTAGTTGAGGAGGCTGAAGAAAGTGTAGGCAGTTTCTGAGTCTTTGTGTGGCCAAGAGTTGCCTTAATTGAGGAGGTTATTTTCCTGTGCTGTTTTCTTCCCTCATCTAAGTCCTTGGAAAAAGAAGGCATATCTTCAGTGTATGTTAAAAGCTTGACAGATTGATTTCTTTCTGCCTCTCAGTTGAAAGAGTTGCTCTAAACCAGAGAAACGAATAGATGTTTTTTTTGCAGACTGGCTTGACATTTGTTTTTATGGACTTTGTTTGGTCGTGTCATGTAATGGATCAATCAACAGACATCTTTTTGAGCATCCACTAAGTTTTTAGCACCATGCTTGGCACCATAAGGATTTGGAATTCAGTCCAAGTAAATTCAGTGGATTTTTACTGAGTACTATTCCATGTCAGCAACTGTGCTAAGCCCTGAGAAAAGTAACCTGAACGTTTAAACCCACGGCAGGTAGTCTACTTGTGAAATACGTATACAGTCTAACACTGTGTCTAATGATATGAATGTCAAATGTGGAGAATAAACAAAGCTGAGTGCTAATAATGATGAGGAAATGATTAATTCTAACTGAGAGGATTAAGGAATAAAAAAATAATAGCTATTATTTATTGGTAACCCAAGATAGTTCAAGTACTCATTAAGCCTTTTCTGAATTTGTATTTAAAAGGCTTCTCAGGGTAGTTATTATATCCCCATTTTTCTGGTTGGAGGTTCAGAGAGATTAAGCAGCTTGTCCAAATCACATAGCTAGTAGGTGTCAAAACCAGCAACTAGAATCCAAGTCTGTTCAATTTCAAAGCCTATATTCTTTCTAGCTACACTGTAATATCTGAGTTTGTGGAGGATCATTCCAGATTAAAAGGAGCTGTAAAAGTAGAAGTACAGACTCAAGAAGGAAGCTTTCACAGATAGATTATCTATTGTGGTTGGACATGGCTTAGGAGGCTTGGAAAGACTGGAGGTATATTGTGGAAAATCTTGAATTCCACGCTAAGAGATTGGGCTTCATTCTAGGTACATAATGAGAAGCCATTGAAAAATTTTATAAAAAAGGACAAATAAGCAATGGCAATATTTAATAGGTGCTAATTGTCTAATAGGTGCTAATTGTCAGTGTTTCTAAATGTAATTTTATTTTTTAATAAATTTATTTATTTTTGGCTGCATTGGGTCTTCATTGCTGCACTCAGGCTTTCTCTAATTGCAACAAGCGGGGGCTACTCTTCACTGCGGGTAAGCAGGCTTCTCATTGCGGTGGCTTCTCTTGTTGCGGAGCATGGGCTCTTCAGTAGTTGTGGCATGTGGGCTCAGTAGTTGTGGCTCGCAGGTTCTAGAGCGTAGGCTCAGTAGTCATGGCGCACAGGCTTTGTTACTCTGCGGCATCTGGGATATTCTCAGACCAAGGCTCAAGCCCATGACCCCTGCGTTGGCAGGTGGATTCTTAACCACTGCACCATCAGGGAAGTCCCCTAAAAGTAATATTAAAAAATTGTGCTCTTATTTTTATGACATTATTAAGAGGTATAGTCCAAATCATCTTATAATTGAGTCCAACACACTGATGGTGTTTGTTTTATAAGCCTGTTGGTGCTTAGAAGTACACACTGGGCTAATGAGAATAGAACAGAAGCAAATTTCATTTGCGAATTAGATTGTTTTAGGAAGTGCATGTCAGTGATGGCAGAGTGCACACACTGAACAAATGAAGCATTCATATTAATTAGGATGAAGCAAAGCGTGAGTAACACTTACCATCTCACAGCACACAGTAGGACAGGCACAGCAGACTTCTAGGGACTTGCACCAGAGCCACATCTTCAGTGACAGTAATTAACTGAAGCAAAAATTACATGGAATTAATATTAATTGGAATTTCAATGATTTTATAATGTTGGTATCTGTAACTTTGTACTTTGGACAAAATTTGTAACTTTCCTTTGATTTCATACTTGCCTAAGTGTTATGAACCAAAGTAGTTTATACCATTTTAAGTTAGTACGTATTTAAATAAGAATATATACTATATAATTATACTTAAGGCTAACATTGAGGACCCAGGGATTTAAGTTTGAGAAATATTTGAAGAATAATTACTATTGAGAATGTTATAAAAGTGTATGAAGAAAAAGGATATAGAGAGTGTAATGGAATGCCAAATGGATTAAGGGTATAATCAGAGACGCAGAAATAGGAGTAAAGAGGTGGCTTGACTAGAGCATGAAGTCCTTCTTGTGGTAAGTGGACAGGGAGGCTGGAAAAGTCAGAAACTCTCACGTGATAGAAGTTTCATGTCCCGAAATAGAAGAGTCGATATGGACTTTTCAGGAGGAAATTTGGATAATGTAAATATGACTTAATTTGGGCTAGTTCCAAAGCATACCCTGAGGAAAGGATTTGAGTGAAGTTGATCCTGGGACATACTGGTAGAGACATGGTGAAGTGAGGCAGGGGAGGGAAGGAAGGTGACAAAGAGTGTGTTTATGAAGGAAGTTACTACTGTGGTTACTTGAGCTTAATTCCACTGGAGAACTCTGGGAGCAAATGCAGAACCTGTGCCTTTGGGTTATCACATCAATGGACAGAGAAACCAGGGTATTTAGACACCTACTTCCACTAGTATTTGCTTGAGAGATTTTCAAGGGCACATTGATTCTGCTTGGGCAGCAAAGCAGGGTCTGAGGCCAAACAAAGCCCGCAGGCAAAGCAATGCAGGTACTGGCTGGGGAAATAGGGCCATGTGCAATGAAGGGATAAGGCCAAGGGGTTATGGGGGGAACATCTACAGCATCTGCTACATGGTCTTTTAAAAGGTTGCCAGTTTTGTATATGAAGGAGACCACAACAGTGAGAGGCCCGCATACCGCAAAAAAAAAAAAAAAAACAAAAGAAAGAAAAAAAGAGTAAATTTTTAGTACTGGAAAACTTGTTATTCAAAGCAATCTTTTTTGGCCTCTCCCATTGCGGAGCACAGACTCCGGACACACAGCCATGGCTCACGGGCCCAGCCGCTCCGCGGCATGTGGGATCTTCCTGGACCGGTGCATGAACCTGTGTCCCCTGCATTGGCAGGCGGACTCTCAACCACTGCGCCGCCAGGGAAGCCCTCAAAGCAATCTTATTGTGACTCCTTCAGTAAACTGAACTGTCTTGTCTTTGGTCCTAATAAGGATTTTTCACATTTGGTTTTCCTGAAAGTGATAAGTTCTTCTGCCATTTTTGCCTTGTAAATGACTATGTTTATCTCTTAGTGTGCCTCTTGCATACTGACATTTTCTTCTCATGGTTGTTGGGGCAGGTCATCAAGAGGATGTGATCACTCTTTGACCCAAGAGCTGGACCTATGCAATCCAAGGCTCCTCACCCCCTCCCCTTTCCTTGGAATGTGTGATGTGCACACTGTTCCCATAGCTAGAGACATTTGAAGGACACAGACCTGAGAGTCAGGTGTTTTTGAGACCATCTGGATTGAATACATGACTGAACCCAGTTAAGGCCTCTATATAAACTTTTAAGAGTCTGGTGGGCAGGTGCAGAGATCTCCTCATCTTGCAGCCACCCCAGACAAGGTTCGTATGTAAGTTCCCTTTCTTTTTAAAACTGCCACCTACCAATCTGGAATGCTCTGCCTCTTTATTTTGTTTCTCCTTGCCCTCTGTGTGCAGGGGCCAGTTTTTGAACCAGCAATGTTTAGACTTTCCTGAGATGGCATCTCCCCACCTTTGGTTGCTGCAGTCTACTGCAGAGTGTATGCTTGTTGATATCATTTCTCAACTATTGATTTGCAATTACCTTATGTAGCTCCTCAGGGTAAGAAGTGAGAAATGCAATACCTAACTCTGAAAAAAAGAGTTTTTTTAAAGGAAAGATAAGCTCAAGTTCAGGTGGAGGTTTTTCTGTTCTAACATGAAAATCATGCCCATCTACATGCATTGATGTTGGTGCTCATGGTGTTTTTTGCATTTCTGTGGACATTAGATCAACAAGGCTTTCGTGTGACTTGAAATTCAGCCCAGAGGATGCTTGTAGTTTGTCAGTGGTTTAGGGGCTAGAGTTCCTCTCTGATGCTCGTGACTGCTTAGCCCCACGGGCTTAGGGTCCTTGTCTTGAGATGGTGCCATCTGTCTTTGACCACTGCTGTCATTTCCTAATAACCTGCAGCTTCAGGCTGTTTGGCTGAGTTGCTTTAGAGTGTTTTTCTTTCCTGCTTACCTTGCATGTCATTGTTCCAGTTCATTTCATCTCGCCGTATAAGCAGTTGCTTAGGAATTCTGTTGTTATCTATCTATCTTCACATTCCTAGCCCCGTGAAACTGACGCATAAGCAAATGCTTCAGTGATAGGAAGTTGATCAAATGCTTTGAGTACGTGGATCTATTGATGTTTTGTATGTCAGGGATGTTAGCAACCTGCATTCTTCCCCTTCATCTTATTTTATATTACCTTAAAAACTAGAGTGTAAAGTGTTCCTCATTTAAATGTAAAGTTTGAGTGGCTAAGATGGTGGAATAGGAAGACCCTGAGCTCACTTCCTCTCACAGGCACATCAAAGTTACAAGTTACAGAGCAACTATGATGAGAAGGATCTAAAGACTAGCAGAAAAGATCTTCCAGAGCTAAAGATATAAAGAAGAAACTACAGTGAGACGGGTAGGAGGGGCAGAGACACAGTACAGTCAAAACCCATATCCCGGGGTGGATGACCCACAAATGGGAGGATAATTACAATTGCAGACCTTCTCTCCGAGTAGCGAAGGGTGTGAGCCCCACATTGGGTCCCCAGCCCAGGGGTCCGGCACCAGGAAGATAAACTGCCAGAACGTTTGGCTTTGAAGATCAGCAGGGCTCACTTCCGGGAGAGCCAGAGAGCTGCAGGAAATAGCAACTCTATTTTAAAGCGTGTACACAAAATCTCACGTGGGCCAAGACCCACGGCAGAAGCAGAGCTTAAGTCAGACCCATGTGCTGATCTTGAGAGACTCTCAGAGAGGCAGGAGGCAACTGGAGCTCACCCTGAGGTCGTGGACACTGGCAGCACCCATGTTGGGGAGTTCGTTCTACCACATGGATACTGTGCTGGCAAGTGTTATTTTGGAATCTTCCCTCTATCTTGTTAGCACTGGGACCTGACCCTGCCCACCAGCCTGTCAGCACCAGTACTGGGATGCCTCAGGCCAAGCAGCTAGCCGGGTGGTGGGGACACAGTCCCACCCAACAGCAGGCTGGCTGCCTTAGGACTCCTTGAGCTCCTAACTGCCCCAGGACCTGGCCCCATCCACCAGTGAACTGGCACTAACCCTGGGGCCAGTCTCATAACCAGTCGGCGGACACCAGCCCCAGGAAAACCAGAGATCCATAGCCTGGCTTGTCAGGACCCAGCCCACACATCAGCAGGTCAGCACCAGTCCTTGGACCCTCTGGGCCCCAGCCCCACCCACCAGCAGGTCAACACCAACTCTGGGACACCTTAGGACCCTCAGCCAGCCACCTTGGGATCTGGCCTTACCAATTAGCAGACCAGCACCAGCTTTAGGACACCCCACACTCTGTAGCTAGCCTTGTCAGAAACTGACCCTGCCTACCAGTGGGCCAACACCTGCTCTGGAACCCCCAGCATCCTGCAGCCAGAGACCCCAGGACCTGGCTCCTCCCACTAGTGAGCCATCACTAGCCAGGCCCATCAGCGGGCTGACCCCACTCCAAGACATATTTCAGCCAGCTACATGGGGTCCAGCTTCACTCATTAGTGGGCTGACACCTGCTTTGGGACACCCTGGACTCTACATTCAGCTGTGTCGGGAGCTGGCCCCACCCACCAGTAGGCTGACACTACATCTGGGATCCCCAGCTCTGCAACTAGCCATCTGGGACCTAGCCCTGCTCACCAGTGGTCAGCAACCTCTGCACAAGCCAGATCCTGGCAACCAGCTGGACTGGGGTCAGCCATGCCTAGCAGACTGCTCATAGTAGCCAGCCTGCTGTAACAGAACAGCCCAGGCAGCCCACATAGGGGACACTCCTAGAGAATAGAGCTCTGGTGATCAGAGAGGAGTATGTTGCTGGAACGCATAGGACATCTCCTACAAAAGGCCACTTTTCCAAGATTGGGAAACATAATCAACCTACCAAATATTAATACGTTGAAATTAAAACAGAAAATTAGACAAAGTGAGGTGACAGAGGAATATGTTCCAAATGAAAGTACAGGATAAAATCCCAGAAGAAGAACTAAGTGAAGTAGAGATAGGCAATCTACCCTATAAAGAGTTCACAAAGGGGCTCAAAGAACTTGGGAGAAGAATGGAGGAACAGAGTGAGAAGTTACAAGTTTTTAACAAAGAGAAAATATAAAAAAGAACCAAACAGAGATGAAGAATACAGTAACTGAAATAAAAAATACACTATATGAAATCAATAGTAGATTACATGATACAGAGGAATGGGCCAGTGAACTGGAAGATAGAGAGGTGGAAATTACTGAAATTGAACAGAAGAAAGAAAAACACATATACAAAATTGAGGACAATTTGAGACCTCTGGGACAACATCAAGCATACTAACATCAGCATCATAGGGGTCCCAGAAGGAGAAGAAAGAGGGGAAAGGCAGAGAATATATTTGAAGACATAATAGCTGAAACTTCCCTAACCTGGGAAAGAAAACAGATATCGAGGTCCAGGAAGCCCAGAGTCCCAAACACCAGCAACCCAAAGAAGACCAAGGCACATTGTAGTTAAAGTGGCAAAAGTTAAAGATAAAGAGAATGTTAAAAGCAGCAAGGCACAGGCAACAAGTCATATACAAGAGAATTCCCATAAGCCTGTTGGCTGAATTTTCATCAGAAAGTCTGCAGGCCAAAAGGAAATGACATGATATCTTTAAAGTGACAAAAGGGAAAAAAACTATAACCAAGAATACTCTATCCAGCAAGGCTTTAATTCAGATTTGGGGGAGACATCAAAAGTCTTCCAGACAAGCAAAAGCTAAAAGAGTTCAGCACCACAAACCAACTTTACAAGAACTGTTAAAGGGACTTCTTTAAGCAGAAAAGAAAAGGCCACAGCTAGAAATATGAAAATCACCAAAGGAAAAAAAATCTCATTGGTAAAGACAAATATATAGTAAAGGTAGTAAATCAATCACATGTAAAGCTAGTAGGAAGGTTAAAAGAAAAAAGGAGTAAAATCATCTATGTCTACAATAAGCAGTTAAAGGGTATGCAAAACAAAAAGTTACAAAATATATGTCAAAAACAGTAAGTGTGTGTGTGGGGGGGAGCAGTAAAAATGCAGAGTTGTTAAAAATGCCAATAATTACTTAAAATGTAAATAGACTAAATGGTCCAATCAAAATATGTAGAGTGGCTGAATAGATACAAAAAC